>NC_091472.1:201235589-201982246 GCF_036971445.1 Narcine bancroftii
AAAATCATTGAGGACTGCTCCCACCCTGCACACAGCATCTTTCAGCTGCTCATGTCCGGGAAGAGATACAGGAGGATCAGAGTCAATACCACTAGGCTGAGGAACAGCTTCTTCCCACGGGCAGTAAGAACGACCCAAGGAGCTGCTCACACGAACCATCTGGGACTCTCAATATTTATTTATTTTTCTGTATGTATGAATTCTGCTTGTGTATTGTTTGTCCGTATGTGTGTTATGTCTGGTTGTTTGTCTGCGTGTTTTGCACCGAGGACTGGAGAACACTGTTACATCAAGTCGTACTTGTACAATCAGATGACAATAAACTTGAATTCTAGCACATGAATAAAATAATAAAGCATGGATTTAAATTTGCATTTTTCATGAGCTTACTATTTCAGAGCCAGCTAAGCATTTTAAATTGTCACTGTTCACCCAATCATACTGATGACCCTCCACTTGGTAATGATAATCAATCTTGGCTGGACAAGAGAGAATTTACTTTCCTTCCTGAAACTGTCCTCCCGATTAGGCAGACGATGTGTCAGTTCAATGTGACCTAGTATACATGCAACCGATAACTTTAAAAATTTGAACAATTTGAAAATCAATTCAGTTTTTAAATAAAGCAAGCATTTTACTTTCATCCCACAAGTTGCTGCAGCCCGACTGCTCTGTGGGGTGAATGAGTTCCTCCAACTCATCCGAATTGCTTCTCCCTCTCCCTTTCAGATGCTGCTCATATCTTACCTCTTCAGGCAAGCTTTTAGTTGTCTGCCCCAGTCTGTCTCTTTTCCAGAGTTTTGACACATTTGATAAGCAAAGTAAAAATGCAGTTGCTTTTTCTCAACTGAAAGGTCTCTCTCTCCCTTCTCTCCTCCCTCTCTATCTCTCTCCCTTCTCTCCTCTCTCTCTATCTCTCTCCCTTCTCTCCTATCTCTCTATTTCTCTCCTCTCCCTCCCTCTCTCTCTCTCTCTCTCCTCTCCCTCCCTTCTCTCCCCTCTCTCTCTCTCTCTCTCCGCTCGTTCTCTATCTCTCTCCCTTCTCTCCTCCCTCTCCCCTTCTCTCCTATCTCTCTCCTCTCTCTTCCCCTCTCTCTTCTCTCTCTTCTCTCTCTCCTCTCCTCTATCCCTCTCTCCCTTCTCTCTCTATCTCTCTCTCTTCTCTCCACTCTCTCCTTTCTCTCCCCTTCTCTCCTATCTCTCTACCTCTCGCAGGCTTTATGCACAGAAGGTGAATGGAATGAGCAACCAGAAGTCCTAGAAGGAGAGAGGCTACATTTAGACATACCTTCATACGGCACAGTACAGGATATTTTTCCCCCCGATTAACCTAAACCCCCTGGAATGTTTCGAACAGTGGGAGGAAACTGGAGCCCCTGGGGAAAACCCACGCAGGCACGGGGAGAATGTACAAACTCCTTACAATCAGGGCGAGATTTGAACCCTGGTCCCGATCTCTGGTGCTGTAATGGCTTTACGTTAACTGCTACGGCGCTACACCAGCCATGCAGCCCACTAAAAGGCATTTTGGACAGGTACATGGATTTAAAAGGTTTATAAATATGTGGGCCAAATGCAAGCAAATGGGACTAGTTCAGGAATGCATCTCAGTCAGCATAGTTGAGGTCAAAGGGACTTCATATTCAAAACTACACAAACATTTGCTTGGTCTTCCAACTGCCCCCCACTATGACAAAAACAACACAGAAAGAGCTTCACGCTGACAATCTGATGTGAATGATAACAGCTCCTCTATGCAGTTTGATGTGGAGTGGAGAGCATCGCATGAGTAACGATTGAGACATCATTAAGGATCGATAAGCGTGTGGGTTCGGAAGGTCTTAATTCCATAAATCCATAATCCTCCTGTCTCACTCACAGGATTCCACTCATGCACCATACGAGAAAAATACCTCATTTGTGATTGATCTTGCCTGGAATTTAAAGTTCTTCAGACAGTTGTGGCTTCCGTCCTATATGGATTGAAAGATTGAAGGCAAGAATCTGGGCCGGGATCGTGGGCTGCATTTCAGGTCTTAGCCCTCACGACAATGCCGCCTGGAAGGAGGCGTCTCTACTCATTTGGACAGGAGGGGGATCGGACAGTTGGGAGTCTGTGCCAGAGATCCAAGGGCAGGCTGCTGCAAGCATGTTGACATGTGGCGGTGGGGATGCCATGAGGGTTTCACAAGTGGGGAGATGGTGGGGGAGGGAAACGCAAGGTGGAAAAGGCAACTGGCTTTTTCAGGCCCACATAAGCAAGTTTTATTGTTTATATTCAGGTGAATGCATTATCCTGCATTCTTTGAGAACAGGATATGATAGCACGCTGCGAGGAGACCACAGCTGGTGTATCTCATAGAAGGCTGGACACCATCCAGGTCAAAGTTAGTCTGTTGACAGATTTCAGATTGACTATCAGAGTACATACATAACATCACATACAAACCTGAGATTCTGTTTCCTGTGGGCCAGGCAGAATTACCACTTACTGGCAGTGCAACAAACTTACTCAATGTACACATGTAAACAAATAAAGAAATGTAAACAAACTGTGAAAGACAGAGTGGGGAAACATTTCAATGAAGTGCACAAGTGAGAGTTCTTAAGTGAGTCCCTGATTGAGTTTGTCGTTGAGGAGTCTGATGGTGGAGGGGTAGCAGCAGTTCCTGAACCTGGTGGTGCATCTTGTGGCACAAATACCTATTTCCTTATGGCAGCAGCGAAACTGAGCATGTGCTGGGTGGTATGGATCTCTGATGATTGCTGATGCTCTCCGATGGCAGCGTTCCCTGTAGATGTTCCCGATGGCGGGGAAGGTTTTGCCTGTCCTAGGTCCACTACCTTTGGGAGGGCTTTACACTCGGAGTCAAGGAAGCTTTAAGGGGTGACCATACAGAGAAATATAACACCATGCAGTGCATAGATAAGGTCGTACTCGGAGGGTACTGGTGTCCTCATACCAGATAGATGATCCATGCACCATCCTGAACATTCCCTCCCTCAACAGCTGCAGGCTGCACTGTCTTGTGCAGTTCTGGTCACCACACTAAGGGAAAGGTCATGATGTGGAGAGGCTCCAGAAAAAGTTCACAAGGAAGATACTGGACGGGAGGGCTTGAGGAACCAGGAGAGATTGGATAGGATGTCTATTTGCCATGGAGTGAAGGAGGCTGAAAGGTGACATGATGGAGTCATGTAAAGCGATGAGGGGCGTAGACAGGGCAGGTGGTTGAGGTGTCCAAAACCAGAGGATATAGGTTTATGGAATAAGTTGGCAGAGGAGGCAGTGGGGGAGAGGGTATCAGGGTTTGGAAGATCTCCTTGTGGGGCTGTTGTTGGGCTTGGCGAAACTGGCCATTCATGGATCGAGGAGGCGGGCAGTTGAGGGCGTGGGGTGAGCTGACTGCCTGCCCCTCCTTCAGGGTAACATCCAGGCCCATGTGGTGTTGGAGTGGGATGTGGGATCCGAGGGGACGGTGGCTGAGTTTCGGGAATGGTGGGTCCACCAGGGGATCGCGCGTGTGGTTGACAGTGAAAATCGTGTTTTAATTTGGTGAGCATTTCTGTGCCATAGAGAGGCGGTCGTGATTACTGCTTCTCACAGTTTGTTGCCACAAGTTAATGGCGGTTTTTGGTTGTGGCTCTGGTGCGTTTTGTGTCTTGTAACGTTGTAGTTTTTAAATAAAATTTGTATGTTTAAAAAAAAAGGAGGCAGTGTGGGCAGGAATAGTAACAACATTTAAGAAGTATCTTAACAGATATGACTTGAATGAGCCGGGTATAGAGAAATGTGGGATTAATCCAAGTAAGTGGGGTACGGTTAGCCTGTTGCTGTGCTGCACAACTCGATGACTCTACAACTCACTGAACAACTTAAATAGCACTTTCCAAAACTGCAACTCTACTCGCTGAAAGAAAGAGGACGAGGGTTGGAAGGGATGCCACATCCTGAGCATTCCCCCCACCTCTCAAGTCATAGGGCTCATCCTGGCTCAGTCCTTCCCCACCCACACTTCACAGGGCCTCCATCACTTCAACAACTTCGATTGTCTCATGTTTACCATGGTCATCCAATCCCAAAACACCTCCATTGCCCAGACTGAAAGCCTCAAAGCCCTTTGTTTCTTTCTGGACAATAGAACCAACTAGTCCCCCTCCACTACTACTCTCCTCCAGCTGGCAGAACTTGTCCTCACCCTCAATAACTTCTTCTTTGACTCAGGTCCAAGGGGTAGCCACGGGTATCCACATGGGCCACAGCTATGCCTGCCCCTTCTGTTGGCTACATGGAGCAATCCGTGCTCCAAGCCTACACAGGCAAGGCCCCTCAACTCTTCCTCCGCTACATCTATGACAACTTTGGTGCTGCCTCATGCACTCATGATGAGCTCGTTGACTTCATCCACTCTGCTGCCAACTTTCACCCTGACCTCAAGTACACGGTCCATGTCTAGCAACACTTGCCCCTTTCCTCGATCTCTATGTCTCCATCTCAGGAAACAAACATCTTCTATAAACCCACCGAATCCCCCAGCGACCTCGACTATAACTCTTCCCGTCTTGTCCCCTGTAAGGATTCCATTCCTTTCTCTCAGTTCCTCCATCTTCATCACACCTGCACCCAGGATGAGGACTTCCCTGCTAGATCATCAGAACGTCCTCCTCCTTCAAACAACGTGGCTTTCCCTTTACCACCATCAACTCGGCACTCACACACATATCCTCCTTTACCTGCACATCTGCCCTGGCCCCTTCCGCCCCCATGCGCAACGAGGACAGGATTCCTCTTGTCCTCACCTACCACCTGACCAGTCTCTGAATCCAACACATCCTCCTGCATCATTTCCCACCACTAAATACTAAACACATATTCCTAAGGATGGCAAGGTTGGCGTAGCAGTTAGCGCCACGCGTTTATAATGCCAGTGATCGGGACCGGGGTTTGAATCCCATGCTGTCTGTAAGGAGTTTGTACATTCTCCCTGTGTCTGCATGGGTTTTCCTGGGGGCTCCAGTTTCCTCCCACCGTTTGAAACACAACAGGGGTTTAAATTAGGCAGCATGGACGAGTGGGCTAAAATGGCATGTTACTCTGCTATATGTCTACATTTAAAAAAAATTACATTCCCCTCTCCTCCCCTCTCTGTCTTCCATAGGGACTGCTCCCTCCATGATTCCCTTGTCCACTCCTCCCTCCTCACTAATCATTCCCTTGGGATCCACCCCTGTGACTGCAGGAGATGCTACACTTGCACCCACACCTCCTCCCTCACCACCATTCGGGGCCCCAAACAGTCCTTCCAAGTGAAGCAACATTTCAATTGTGAATCTACAGGGATCACTGACTGCATCCGGTGTTCCCGTTATGGTTTCCTCTACATTGAAGAGGCTAGGCGCAGCCTGGGAGATCACTTTGTTGAGCCCCTCGGTTCTGTCCGCTGCAATAATGTGGATCTCCCAGTGGCCACCCATTTCAATTCCCCATCCCATACCCTTGCTGACATATCTGTCCATGGTCTTGTGCACTGCCAGACTGAGATCACCCACAAATTGGAGGAACAACACCTCATCTTTTGACTGGACACCCTCCAAATGGATGACATTAATATCGACATCTCTGGCTTTCATTAAACCTTCCCACCCTTCTTCTTCTATCACCTTCCCCCATCTCTGTCTACATTCACACAGACACGGTAAATTCTTACCTCGCCCCTTATCGTATCCAATCGACACCCTTTGTTGGTCTGGATTCCTCCCCCCAGCCCAGCTTTGCTTGAATTCTGAGACGTTCTGAGGTTTCCTGCTTCTGGCTCGTTCTGGTTCCCTGAAGAAGGGCTCAGGCCTGAAACATCGGTGTCATATGGATGCTGAAAAGACTGGCTGAGTTCCTCCAGTATTTCGGTGTGCTTTTGCACACGTTGAAACATTCTGGTTATCCTTCAAGCATTGCTGAGTCAAAATGCTGGAACTTCCTGTGCATCACCATTAAAAAGCGTGCAGCAGTTCGACGAGGCAGCTCACCACTGCCTTCTCACGGGCGACTGGGGACAGGCGATAAATGCCAGCCTTACCATTGACCCTTCAATTCAATCAATGAGCACAAAACAAAGGTTTCAGCCCAAAGTTCACACACCCACCATGAGATACCTCACTGGGGAGCATTACCAATTTCTAAAGCCAGACAGCGAATGGAATCAGACACAAGAACGTGTACTGGCCGGCCTGATGATAACCTTCACTCGAGGGGAAATATGATTAGAAAGTTGTCTCCTGACTGGTCCAACTGGAACAGAAATGCTGCCACATCATTTTAAAGAGATTCAATTTTATGATCCTTCTCCCAGGGAGCATTATTCTGGCACACATCATCCGTGGGTGAGCCTATTTGTTTGCTGTTATTGATTATTAAAGTGTTTTATTGGATCTTCTCACAGCAAAATAACAGCCTTATTGCAATCGAATGATCAAAAAGACACTGTAGATACTAGAAACTGAAATGACTGGCAGCATGGTTGGCGCAGCGGTAAGCGCAATGCCTTTCCAGCGCCAGCGACCGGGACAGGGGTTCAAATCTCGCGCGGTCTGTCAGGACTTTGTGCATTCTCCCCATGTCTGTGTGGGTTTTCCCCAGGGGCTCTGGTTTCCTCCCACCCTTCAAAACACAGACTAGGGGAGAATGTATAAACTCCTGACAGACTGTGCAGGGTTTGAACCTCCGTCTCGGTCACTGGCGCTGGAAAGGCATTGCGCTAACCGCTGCGCCAACCATGCTGCCAGTCATTTCAGTTTCTAGTATCTACAGTGTCTTTTTGATTATTCGATTGCAATAAGGCTGTTATTTTGCTGTGAGAAGATCCAATGCCGCCCAAATGTTTGGAACCTGGAGCATGCTGCCTGAGGAGGTTGTAGAGGCAGCTATTCCCACAGCATTCAGGAAGCATCGAGAGAAGAACTTGAACCACTAAGGCATAGAAGGCAATGGACTGAATGCAGGGAGTGGGATTAAGATAGATGGCTCAACAGTTATCATGGACATGATGAGCTGATGGATCTTGGAACACTGTGTTTCACTCCACATGCTGACTGACCTGCTGAGTATTTCCAATGCTCTATGATTTTGATTCCCCCTTCTCCCAGTGGGTGACTCTCTCTGCCCTTCTAACCTCACAGAGTAAAGCTTCTGTATTCTAAAAGCTGCTGAACGCATTACTGGACCAAAAAGCTGATGTGAACAAGGACCCTGTGGCAAACCCAGATCCTCACAGACAGCTCACAGTTCCAAAGGTGAGTCATTCCTTCTGTACACAGCACCAATCCAAGCTGGGTTATATCTTGCCAATCCATCCAACTTCCAAAAGATAAACTGGAATAAATGTGCATTAGATTTGGCTTTTAATGGTGAAACAAAGTTTCAAACATAAAACAAGAGCAGAAGAAGAAAAAAATGAGGCTTGAAGCAATTTGCAGGAAAATTAAATTTTCTTTGGCATTTTGCAACCTGACTTTTAAGAAGGGAGTACTGCAATTTTACCAGCTCATGGGGGTGGCACAGTTGGTGTGGTAGTTAGCGCATTTGCGCCAGCGGCTCAGGTTCGAATCCCACGCTGTCTGTAAGGAGCTTGCACATTCTCCCCGTGACTGCGTGGGTTTCCCCCAGGGGCTCTGGTTTCCTCCCACCGTTCAAAATGTCCCAGGGGTGTAGGTCATGGCCCAAAACAGCCTGTTACCGTGCTGTTCCCCCATGTGAACCATTCTTGACCATTCATCTCCATGCCGACATTGAGTCCCTCCAGCCTCTATTTGGTCACTGAAGATTCCAGCATCTGCAATTTTGCTCAAATGAATTTTTATTTCAAAATTCAAGGGAAAACCATCTGTGCCAAACTATCCCACTGACCTGCACCCAGTCCATTCCCTGTCGAAATTCTTCTTAAATGTTAAAACTGAGCCCATGTTCCCTTCAGCTGAAGGGAAGTTGTAGGAGCCTTTCTTACATCCATGTAAAAGATTAAACTGAGATATTTTTAGGTTGACTCTGGCATGCTACTTTCCATACACGCAAAATGAAAGTTTGGCCTTTAAATGCCAGGTTTTCATCTACATGGGAATCTACTTACATTCAGTCAGAGACAGCCTCATGTAAGTTACTAAGCCTTGTGTAAAACTATAAAAGAAATTCAGTGTTCATATTGCAGATTTAAAAACAATTTGGAGGAAAATTGGCAACTGTAGATACAGAATTTCAATGAGCTCCTGCATCTCCTTTTTTACACAGCAATCCCACTTAATTGGTATGTGAACAACGTGTGTATAAAGCCAGCTTGGGTTGTTCATACTGAACCAAGAAAAGCTAGGTCAGTGCAACCTCTTACATAGCAACCTGGCATCCTGGAGCAAAAGGAGGCGGGACCTGCAGCATCACAGTGTCAGTGTCACGTACGTGCCGGGCAGTGACCTCATTGCGGCCATTTGAATCTCCTGCTGGTAAGTTGCACACATTCAGTGTCATCAATGCATCACAGCCTTTGAGCGTCCTGAATCTGGTGAAGCCGGGTACGCCTTTTAGACAGGAGCCATTGTGAAACGCATCGGCTCTGATACTACCTACCTGGGCGAGAAATACACGGGATGAAAATGACCCCCCCACCTCCCCCATCCCACGTCCGTTGTGTTTACACAGGTAAGTGAAGCGGTTAAAAGGCGGTTAATTCCTATCTTTTAATGGCTGTGTAAAAGGGATATCTGCCCCTCCTTTCCCCATATCACCAAAATTGTGGTCATGCACTTAGACACAGGCAGCACTAAGATGGATGGCAGCTTTCTGTACATACCACTCTTTCAGGCAGCATCTGCCTCTGACCATAGATCAATATGTTTTGCAACAATAAAGGAGCGTTGTGTGCTCTGAATACAAACATACAGGTCCAACCAAGGTTATAATGTCATGAACATACATAACTCACCAGAACAACAAAATAAAAGAGTTTCAGTACTCAGAAAAATTACTAACGTACAATATTTAATCAGCAGAATTGGATTTTTAAAAAATTGCCAACAGAGAAATTTTTCACACTTGCACTCAAATCTCAGGACATTACAGATCCTCTACACCAATCGCCTAAATCAACTTGGCAAAACATTTGCGAGCTTTTGGAATATTGTGGTCTATTACAAATTTATGAGATGTTGAGGTACAGAAAAACCCTAATGAAAATTCTCATCTCAGGAGGCTGGTAGAGGTTCACTATCAATGTGGTGGGGTTGGAGCAAATGGCTCGAGGTGATTTTGATTGGCTTGCTTTTTGATTCTTCAAGTCTGGGACATGGGAGCCAGAGGAGGCCTTTCAGCCCCTCGAACCTAGAGCAGTCAGATCATTGCCGAGCTCCATTTTGTTCTGTCCACTTGTGGGAGTTTGAAGGTTTCCATGTTGTTGCTTGCCTGAAGACTTGAAAACTGAATCACAAAGAGTATCAAAGACTCTGGAATCAAAGGCTCAGTGCTTGCTGATGCACAGACGTGCCAATAAACATCAAGAGAAATGAAAATAATTGTGATGTGCAACAATTTACTTGTATCCCTCCTCCACCCAGCCCAGTATTCTGTTTTTAGTTTGCATTACACAGAGCAAAATAAGTCATTGCCAGATTATGGTCAACCACTGTTGTGATCTGATTGGCTGCTGCCGGCTGGACATGCCTCCCGAGACTGATCCTACCCATAGCCCTTTGCAGGTTCCCCATTCCACTCTGCCTCGATCAGACAACGAGGTTGACGGCTGTTCCAGTCTATAGTTAATAAAAAGCCTGTCAGCTTCACAACTTCAGTCTTTTGTGACTGTTGATGGTGCATCACAGATTATTTTAATCTGTGACAGAAAGTGTCCAATGTGACTTTGATCTTAGGATCAAGATACATATGAAACCGCGACACCATTAAGACCCTCTTAATATTTCGGTGACCATCTTTACCAACAATTACTATCGCCTCTCTGTCTGAGGGAGTTACTGCAGGCCCATTGCGATGATTAGTTATCTGACCACAGGCCTCAGGACTCCAAAGAAGTGGAGATCTAAGCAAGTGAAGATTTGCTGGTGGAACTCAGCGGGTCAGACAGTATCTGTGGGTAGAAACGGTCAGTCAACGTTTCGGGTTGGGACCCATTCTCAAGGGGATGATAGAAGGTGGTGGTGGGGGAGGGGGGAATTCTCATAATATCCACAAGAGTGCCTGATTCTTCAAAGTGTAAATTTCAGATTTATGGCCAGAGTACATACGTGACATCACACACAACCCTGAGATTCCCTTTTCCTGTGGGCGCAGCAGAATTACCACTTATTGATAACTATAAAATGTATTCAAGAAAAGATATGTAAACAAGAAGGAAGCGCAAACGAACTGTGCAATACAGAAAATAAATAATATACAAAGTAGGAGTCCTTAAATGAGTTTCTCGGTCTCATGGACGCCCTTCACATGGATGCCGGCTTAAAAGCCGAATGGAGAAGTATTTATTTCCTTTTCATGCAGGCCCTGAAAAGCCAGCTCCGATGTCCCCTTCCAGCCTGGAGGCGGCTGAGGCGTTCAGGAGGCGTGGGTACTGGTGGCATGACACCATACACATGTGCCGAGAAATGGCCGACTTCGTTATCCATTTTCCCCCATGCAGCTGGAACCGCTCTGCATTTCCCAGAATGGTTCCAGCTGCAAGAAGGATTACGGGTAGGATAGACGGCCAATGCTCTGCTGTGTATTGAGCTGCTGGCGCCAACGAGCAGCCACGAAGGCCAAAGCAACCCGGTGAGGTGCCGGAGGCTGGAACAGACAGTGGGGCTATCACAGCCTGCCCTGGCTGCCCCTGATGTCCCAGCCCCCACTGGCCATCCCTGCCCCGCCGGCCCCCGCTGGTTGCCCTTGCCCTGAGGGTGTCACGGAGGGAGAAGGGTGAGTGAGATGAGTTGTGGGCTGATGATGTCACGGTGACATCATCAGCCCACCCTTAGCCAGCCTCTTGCAGTGGCATTACATTCATTCAGGGTCCTCTGCCGCTGACCCTTCCCCCAAGAGAGATTGCAGTCAGTGCCTTGGAGCCAGCCAGGACACATTCATGGAGGTAAGTCTCCACCTTTACACAGACTTTTTGACTGTATGAAAGGGTCTTCTGATTGAGTTTATTGTTGAGGAGTCTGATGGAGGAGGGGTAGCAGTTGTTCCTGAACCTGGTGGGGCAAGTCTTGTGGCACCTACGCCTCTTTCCTGATGGCAGCAGTGAGAACAGAGCATGTGCTGGGTGGCCCTGGGTCTCTGACGACTGCTGCCGCTGTCCAATGGCAGCGTTCCCTGTAGATGTTCACGATAGTGGGGAGGGTTTTACCTGTGATGAACTGGGCTGTGTCTACTACCTTTTGCGGGGCTTTATACTCAGGGGTACTGGTGTGCCCATACCAGACCACAATGCAGCTGGTATGCACACTCTCCATTAGACTACTGTAGGAATTTGTCAAGGTTTTTGATGTCATACCGAACCTCTACAAACTCCCGAGGAAATAGAATCACCAATGTGCTTTCTTCACAATGACATTCATGTGTTTGGTCCTGAAAAGGTCCTCCGAAATAGTGACTCCCAGAAATTTAAATTTGCTCACCCTCTCCACCTCTGATCCCCCAATGATCTCTGGATCGTACACCTCTGGTTTTCAGCTCCTGAAGTCTACAATCAGCTCCTTTGTTTTGGTGACATTGAGTACAAGATTGTTGTTGGTGCACCATTCAGCCAAGTTTTCAATCTCCCTCGTGCATGCTGACTCATCACCCCTTTTTATACAACCCACTACCGTGATATCATCATAAAATTTGTCAAACTGAGCCACACAATCATCGGTGTAAAGTGAGTAGAGCAGGGGGCTAAGAACACAGCCCTCTGGTGCTCCAGTACTGATGGAGATTGTGGAGGATGTAAAACACAGGATTCGATTGTGAAAAAACACAAAAATGCTGGAGAAACTCAGCAGGTCAAACAGTGCCTTTATGTAGCAAAGGTTTCGGACCCTTCATCAAGGTGTGGGGGAACATGAGAGATGTCTGAACAAAAGGGGAAGGGGAGAGGGAAAGGGGGAGGGAGGATGGTGAGGGTGGGAGATGATAGGTGGAGAGGGTAGGGGAGTCACCACTGGAGGGGTGAGGGAGGAGTCTAGGCTAGGTGGAGAGAGAAAGGAAGTAGGAACTGGAATGACTAGTTAAAGGGGAGAGGGGAGGGGGAAAAGGCAAGCTGATTAGTGGAATGCAGTGAATTCAATGTTCATGCCCTGGGTTTGGAGAGAGCCCAGATGAAAAATGAGGTGTTGCTCCTCCAATCTGTGGGTGGTCGGAGTGGAGTAGTGCAGAAGGCCATGGACAGACATGTGAGCTTGAGAGTGTGACTCAGAATTGAAATAGTTGGGTACGAGGAAGTAGCTTTTGTTGCGGATGGAGAGGAGGTGCTGGGTGAAGCAATCTCCTAATCTGCGACCCATCTCTCCGATGTAGAGAAGGCCACAGAGGGTGCACCAGATGCAGTAAATGAGTTCTTTAGAGGTACAGGTGAAGTGTTGCTTCACCTGAAAGGTCTGTTTGGGACCTTGGACCATGGTGAGGGAGGAGATGGAGAAATTAAGAGAAGGGGATGGAGTCCTTGCAGGAGATAGGGTATGAGGACGAGTAGTCCAGGTAGTTAGAGGGTTTGTAATGAATGTCAGTGGAGAGTCTGTCTCCTGAGATGGGGACAGGGAGATCCAGAAAAGGGAGAGAGTCATTGGAGATGGACCAGGTGAGTTTGAGGTCCAGGTAGAAATTGGCTACGAAATTGGTGAAATTGACAAGCTCATCATAGGTGCATGAGGCCGCCCCAATGTAGTCGTGGATGTACCGGAGGAAGAGTTGGGGGATCTTGCCTGTGTAGGCTTGTAGCATGTTTTTCTCCACAAAGCCCACAAATAGACTGGCATAGCTGGGACCCATGTGGGTGCCCATGGCTACTCCTTTAACCTGGAGGTAGTGGGATGAGTTAAAGGGAAAATTGTTAAGGGTGAGGAAAGGTTCTGCTAGGTGGAGAAAGGTGGTGGTGGAAAGTGGCTGCTCAGGTCCGAGGCCCAGGAAAAAGCAAAGTGTTTTGGGGCTTTCTGTGCACGATAATGGAAGGTACAAGGACTGCCTAAAGAAATCTCTTGGTGCCTGCCACATTGACCACCGCCAGTGGGCTGATAACGCCTCAAACCGTGCATCTTGGCGCCTCACAGTTTGGCGGGCAGCAACCTCCTTTGAAGAAGACCGCAGAGCCCACCTCACTGACAAAAGGCAAAGGAGGAAAAACCCAACACCCAACCCCAACCAACCAATTTTCCCCTGCAACCGCTGCAACCGTGTCTGCCTGTCCCGCATCGGACTTGTCAGCCACAAACGAGCCTGCAGCTGACGTGGACTTTTTACCCCCTCCATAAATCTTCGTCCGCGAAGCCAAGCCAAAGGAATGGAAGAGATGTTCTTAACAATCCTCACTGATTGTGATCTTAAGCACCTAAGTGGATTCTACCTAGTCTTCTTAATGCCAGTCCGTTATCTCTGCCAGCATTCTGAACATTTTGATGGTTGTCAAGACCCAACAGCACCAGGTTTTCATCATCATCCGTTACACTAAGAAATCGGGCAAAACACCCATCACCTTTTGACATTCATCACGGACATCCCTCCAGAGACCCTGCTACTTTCTTCAATGTCCACTGACTGTGAAAATATCTCCAACAGGTTTTCATACTGTGCTCTACATCTGCTGCAATCTCGACCTTCTTTCCTTTGCAAGCTTCCAATCTCTGCATCTAATTAAGAGTATCTGACGCTTTCCGAGTTGGCGGGAGATCTATATTTGAGCGAGGCTTGATTATTTATTGGCACGTCAGCCTTCTTCCTTGTGTGCTGCCCAACAACTTTAATCTTTGGATCAATCGACAGCACCGGGCACTCAATAACAAATGCAATGAACGAGGCAGACATGACAAGCTTTCCCCAAACCATACGCTTAATAACATGGTGAGCAGCAAAGGCGAGTTTCCTTTTTTGAATATTTTATTTTGAGAATTTTCAATCAACATGCAGTCAAAACGAAGAATAATCAAAAAGAGAAACATCAATATCCATAATATTAACAAATTAACACAAATATCGATCTGCATGATGACATTAAAGAAAGTGAGAAAGACGAAAAGAATCAACATATGATTCAATTACAAAGAAAGATAAATTCCAATAATACAGCAAAAATGCAAATTCGATGTCCACATTGAATCAAAGGGAGATAAGAGAATAGAGATAGAGAGAGAAAGGAGAACAGAATAAAAGGAACCCTTCCACCCCCAAAAAAATACAAAAAGAAAAAGTGAGAGAGAATAAGAAAAGGAAAAGTTTGGCTTCACCCCGGATAAACCCCACTCCCATTGAGGGACACATGACCTGACTTCTCTCGGTTCCTCGGCGCTGTGAGCTGTTCCTGCTCATAACAAATCCTCAATACACTCGACCCCTCTCTGGAACCAAGTGTCCAGGATTTTCTTATCAATCGTTCATGTAAGGCTTATTGTTCATCGGGGGGGGGGGGGGGGGAAGCAGCCTCATTGCAGTACATTTTCTTGTTGGTGGAACTTTATCACGTTGGACCTGAGCTCTGCGTTTTGAAATATACACGTTATGACAGTTATTATCCCAGCTGTAACACAATGAGGCCAATTACAGACTGGGGAACTGAGAAGTTATATCATTGAGTTCATTACTCTGCAAGGCAACCATCATTACTTTTAATCTGTTGAAAATTTCTTAATTGAACTGGGTTTTATTTCACAATGAAAATGGTTATTATCAGAACGCACAAGTGGAAAATAAGCACTGAATTTTATAACCAAAAAATACCCACAGCTCCAATAACTGCACTGAAGTCACCGTCTTCTCATCTCCGACAAAATGATCTGAATGTTTTTTGTTTAGAGGTAGTAAACGCATCACGTTCCAGCATGATGGGGCTCAGCTATCTGTCCAGGAGATGATACAAAATACATCTGCACTTTATATCCAACTTTTAAAAAAACCTGCAGAGGCTGGAATCATGTTGAAGGTCTGCAGAAGCCAAAACATTAACCGTTTCTCTCTCCACAGATGCTGCCTGACCCGCTGACTTTCTCCAGCATTTTCTAGTTTTGCTTTCAGCCCGGCCACAGCATTGAACCAAATGCAACCAGTGCCAGAAGTTTCAGCCTCGCTGGCTGTGTCTCATTGTCTGGACTCATTTTTCTTCTCTCCTTTGCACCCTTTGATCCAGTGACTACGTCCTCCTTCTCCAAATCAACTCGATTGACTAGTTCAGTGTGGCCCCTTACCTTCCAAACCAGTGGTTAGTCACATGACAAATAATCCAGTGGTATGAAGATCCAGAGGTGCCTTCAGGGCCCACCGTGGATTTTAGAAAGCTACTGTCATCAATGAGACCTTCTGAGATTTCTGTTTCTGGCTCATTTGGCTTATTCCTTGAAGAAAGGCTCAGGCCTGAAACGTCTGCAATATATCCTGGCTTTTTGAATTTTAAATTTAGACATACAGCATGGTAACAGGCCATTTTGGCCCACGAGCCCATGCCGCCCAATTACATCCAATTAAGCTACATCCCCCTGGTACGTTTCGAATGGTGGGAGGAAACGGGAGCCCTCGGGGAAAACCCACACAAACACAGGGAGAACGTACAAACTCCTTACAGACAGCGTGGGATTCGAACGCTGGTCCCAATCGCCGGCGCATTGCACTAACCATGCTGCCCCTTAAGATGTACAGCAAGGAACCAGGCCATTTTGGCTCACGAGTCCGTGCCACTGAAAAGACAGGCTGATTTCCTCCAGCGTTTCAGTATGTTTTTAGACGTGTAAAATCCCATCTGCTCAGTAATACTTTACCTAAATGTGGTTCTAGATTGTTTGCCATATGAGTGAAAAAGCCCAATAATGATGAAGATGTCCTATTAAGAGTACAGTTTGGCCAACCATCGTGCAACAGCTCAAGCAATAAATGCAATAGCACCTTGTCACTCTCAGCCCACTTGCCCCGGCAGGGTGAGATGGACGAGCCAATCAACATCCTGCCCAGTCATTAACACAGAATTAGCCCCTTCAATCGGGGCCCTGCACGTCACCATTGTCATCTCTGACTGTGCCCTTCTCCTGCAGAAGGTATAATATTGGTAGGTGACGGACCAGGGCATGTTCAGCACTGCTTCTGTGCTCAGTGAATTCTTAAGGCACCGGGTCAAGGTAATTACTGTGAGGAAGTTGGCTGAACTGTAGGTAAAGCTAGGGGCTAGTAGTCGGGTTTTGCAACATGATGGGAAAACAGCAGAAGAAATAAATTGGCAAAATGCTGACACACAAAATATGTCAGTGAGCAATGAAGGTCGCAGCAGCATCTGAGAGAACAACAGAGCACTTGTTGATACGCACCTGCATTGATTAGCACCCGGAGACTTTGTATATGCAAGAAACTAGCTACTAAGTATTGATAAAGCTGTGGTCTTATGATAGGTAAAATATGATACAGTAAGCGTACTAACTTAGAGATACTTTGTATATGTGAGGAACTAACTATTGGATATTAAAAGATGAGGTCTTTTCTGATTGGTGTAACATTATTCAGTGTGCTACGGATCAGGATAAAAGAGAATGTATTGTAGCTGTTAGGGGGGGGTGGGGAAACGACTTTTGTCACGGACTCCTGAATGACATTTCAGTAGTAGCAGTGAATGAAAGTGACCCAATTTGCAGATTAAAGAACAATCCAACCAAGACACTAGTTTTTTAAAAAAATTTTTTATTTTTCACACCATAAACCACACTGACCAAGATACATACATTTTCCTTTTCAAATATATACAGTGTCATTTTCTCCCCCCCTCCCTCCTCCCATCCCACCCTCCCTACCTCCCCCCCATTCATTTAAAGTACAAAATCTAAGACACATTAAACCAGCCAAACAATGTTGTCATTCAATAAAAATAAACAAGAAATTCCACTGAGTTAATTCTTTTCATTTCCTTCTCCTTTCGTTAATTTAGGTGGTAGATGTCCCCGGAAGGTTTTCTCTATTGTGTTTCATGTATGGCTCCCATATTTGTTCAAATATTTCAATATTATTTCTTAAATTATATGTTATTTTTTCTAATGGAATACATTTATTCATTTCTACATACCATTGTTGTATTCTCAAATTATCTTCCAATTTCCAGGTTGACATAATACATTTTTTTGCTACGGCTAGAGCTATCTTAACAAATCTTTTTTGTGCACCATCCAAATCAAGTCCAAATTCTTTATTTTTTATGTTACTACACTAGTTGAAGTCAGTCATTTTGTGTGAGCACCCTGCTGACCCGGAATCCACAACTGTCTACAGTACTCTTTCAGCTGCTGAGTCACTACTCCTTCAACCACTGGGACATCTGATTGGGGATTCCAATTTTAGATATACAGCATGGGAACAGGCCCTCTCCACTTACACCACGCAGACATGGGGAGAACGGACAGCCTGGGATTTGAACCCCGGTCCCGATCCCTGGCACTATGACGGTGTTGTGCTAACCGCCACACCAACCGTGCCACCATAAGTGTGTAGGTCGTGGTGTAGTGAGCAGACTGAGCTTCTCTCTCAAATTCAGGCTGCAGGATGAGTTGAAAGAACAATCAAGAGGGACAAATTCTCAATCTCAGCAGCCTGTATGCTGCAGTATTGGGAGGGCCAGCCAAGAACACTGCTTCCTAATGAGGCCCGTCATCATCAAAGGTATCAAGGACAGGGAGGTCTTGCAGAGCAGATCGAACGGCACAAAAATGCTGGTTCAATGAGGAGTGCGGAGCAGGATGAAGAGCCAGCCTGGTGAAATACCAACCGAGAGCAATTCCCTCTCCTCCATGAACTCCATCTACCTGGGAAAGGCAGCCAACAGACTGAAGGATCCTTCACACCCCAGACACACCTTCTTCTCCATTCTTCTTCCCAACA
The DNA here is from genome assembly GCF_036971445.1 of Narcine bancroftii. Classification (NCBI taxonomy): domain Eukaryota; kingdom Metazoa; phylum Chordata; class Chondrichthyes; order Torpediniformes; family Narcinidae; genus Narcine; species Narcine bancroftii. The sequence goes on from NC_091472.1 coordinate 201,253,651, forward strand.
ACCATCCGGCTTCTGAATGAACAGCCATGCACCCAATGTTACCAAAACCAAGGAGCTGGTTGTGGACTTCAGGAGCTGAAAACCAGAGGTGTATAATCCAGCGATCAGTGGGGGATCAGAGGTGGAGAGGGTGAGGACATTTAGGTTATTGGGAGTCACTCTCTCGGAGAATCTTTCCTGGACCCAACACACCAATGGAATCGTGAAGAAAGCACTCTACTTCCTCAGGAATTTGCGGAGGTTTGGTAAGAGACTGGAAACTGTGGCAAATTTCTACAGAGGTGTGATGGAAAGTGTGCTGACTGGCTGCATCACAGTCTGGTATGGGGACACCAATACCCCTGAGCATAAAGCTCTCCAAAAGGTAGAGGCCACAGCCCAGGACATCACAGGCAAAACCTTCCCCACTACTGAGTTTATCTACAGGGAATGCTGGCGTCGGAGAACAGCAGCAATCATCAAGGATCCACCCGCTTGGTATTGGAAAGAGCTCATAGAGCTTCAAGAAGAGCACCTCTACCTGGTCAACCACCGAGACCTATGATAATTCGATGTTTGAATTATTTGGACAGAGAAGCAATACTTCATCTAGCAGTGCAAAACGCGAGACAACGATAGGCTCCGTTATTGATTCAGAATAGTAGAGTTTTTTTTATCCAGATTTGAGTCAAGAGGTTGTTCAGCGTCGGCGTCGATTTAATCCAGTTAAAGAAGTTTTGTGGCGTAAAGGCTATAAGTCTACTTTTCGCTATCCGGCAGTGTTGAAGGTGTTCTATGGAGAATTTCAATCTCGGTTTTTTGAGAATGATCATGAAGCAATAAATTTTGCTGATTCATTTCCAGATGCAAGAGGACAAAGACGTAGTCCACCATTGTCTCCTTAAGAAAAATCTGGTTGTTCTAGAAATGGAAGAAATGGCAGAAATGGGAGAAATGGGAGAAATGGGAGAAATGGGAGAAATGGGAATGGAAAGAGTCTAATTTCTCTGGAAATGGGGTCTCTGAGTTTGGAATCTCCTGGATGAATAGAAGAACTTACTTATTCTTAACTTATTTTATATGTCATTATGATATTTTGATGTTATTCTTTGTTCGGCTGGGGAGGGAGAGATTGGCTCTAAGTTCTATTAGTCATAGTTCTATTAGTCAGCCAATGGTGGGTGATCCACACCCAAGTTTTGTTTAGGGGTTACTACCTTTTGGTAGTTTTTTTTTGGGGGGGGGTTTCTTTTCTTTCTTTTTTTTTGATTATTTTTAAAATATTTTCACTTTATTTAGTCTTTAATTTGCGGTTTTTCTTTATGTTTCTTTATTGGAGGGCCTATTTACATTGCTTCGAGTTTTTATATAACGATATTATAACGATATTATTAGCTTTTAGTAATATCAGTAGATATGTCAAAGTTGAGGTTTGCTACTTTTAATGTTCAAGGTTTAAACAGTCCAATTAAGCATAAACGCATTTTGGTGTATATTAAGAAAATGAAAATTGATGTTGCTTTTTTACAAGAAACACATTTGAATGTTAAAGAAAGTATGAAATTGAAGAGAGACTGAGACTGATAAATGCACGCTATGCAATGATTAATTATAATCTTTTACATTATATACAATCTTTTTGGAAGAAAGTTCAATTGTTTCTAGAATACTTGCATAAGATTAAAATACCTTTAGATCTGACAGTATTTTTATTGGGTAGTTTGCAACCTCTGGAAGGTTTGGGATTAGATAAGCTTCAACTTGCTTTTGTATATTTAGCTTTATCTGGAGCAAAAAAATGTATTGCTAGTATGTGGAAAGATATGAATATGATTGATATTAATAGATGGCATAATGAGATGAAATATTGTTTAATAATGGAAAAAATTACATATGTTTCATGTGATAACTATAGTTTCTTTATTAATAGGTGATTGTTAATTACATTTTGATTTACATTGATTAGATCTTAATTTCTATTCTTAAATTTTTTCTTTTTCTTCTCTTTATGGCTCTCCTTAGGAGAGTTGGCTGAAGGGGGGGGGGGTTTCTCTCTTTCTTTTCTTTTTTTTATATATATAAAATATTACATTCATGTTTATGGTTTATTGTTATATATGTTACTTATTATCTGTACTTTGAATTAATAAATAAAGTTTAAAAAAAAAGAATCCACCCCACCCAGCATACACTCTGTTCTCGCTGCTGCCATCAGGAAAGAGGTACCGGTGCCACAAGGCTAGCACCACCAAGTTCAGGAACAGCTGCTACCCCTCCACCATCAGACTCCTCAACGACAAACTCAATGAGGGACTCATTTAAGGACTCCGACTTGTGAACTTCATTGATTTTTTTTCTCTGCATTGCACAGTCGGTTGTTTACATTTCTTTACTTGTTCAAGTGTACACTGTGTACAGTTTTTTTTTTGCACTACCAGTAAGTGGGAATTCTTCCTTACCTGGAGTAAAAAGAGTCTCAAGGTTGTATATGTATTCTGACAATAAATTTGAAATCGGTCATTTGAAAATGTTAACCCCAAATCAATGCTATCATCTGCTCTTCCTTGATGCTAGTTGATCTTGGTGGGTGGCTGGGTACAGTTGATCACTGTACCCAGCCACCCACCCGACAATGTGGACGTTATGTGGGCAACACCAATTCATCCAGGTTAACCCGTGCCACACTGATCACTTAGTGATCAGTGAACTGATGGAAAGTGGCCAGACTATGTAATCAAGTGGCACGGATTCTCCCTTCAACAGCCTCACTGATGCTCAGCTTGGGTTCCACCTGCCCACATCTGGGACTTGGCCGAAACAAGAGACAAAAGTGCCAAATTCCAAAGAGGGAGCATCGATCAAATATGCTGGCAAGGAGGCCTGGAACATTGGAATCCTTAGGGATCCGGAGAAAATATTCCATTGCCTGAACTCATTCCACATGCTGAAGAAGGTTTTGGCTGTGGGAGACCAGATATCTTATTTACTGGATATTGCTGCAGGAGCTCTGTGGAACAGAGAGCCAGTTCCGGCCTTTTTCAATTGTTTCATCAACAACATTTCCTTCAGGATATTCACTACAGACTGCATAATGTTCAGTTCCATTTCCAGCCCCTTAGATAATGAAGCAGACCGGGCATCCCTGCAGTGGGACCTAATCAATATTGATGGGCTGTTAAGTGGCAATGGCACTTGTGCCACACAATAATCACTAGCAATACAAGAGAGTCCCATCTTCTACACTTAACATTGACTGGCACCATAGTCACCAAAACCTCAACCACGGCACACAGGTACTGGCTATCTGTTCCATCAATGTCTCTCATCATCTTATAAACCTCTAAAAGGTCACCTTTGTTCTAAGGAGTAATCTCTCTTTAGTAAACCTCCCCCACGTTCACCACAACTAAAGTCAAACTGGCTTGCACGGACAGCAGAAGTCCTCTGGGGGGGTGGTAGAACAGACAGTTCTAGGGGTGCAGGTACATTGACTGAAAGTGGTGACACAGCTGGACAGTGAAGAAGAAGTTGTTCGACATACTTATTTTCATTGGTCAGGGCCTTGAGTGCAAGAGTTGGGATATTAATTAACTGCTGTCCAATACATCAGCGAATCGCACGTGGAATGCCGTGGGCAGGTCGGTTCACTTTGCATGTCACTAAAACTGGAAAGGGTGCAAAAAAGAATCACAAGGATGACATCAGGACTGGAGGGCTTGAGTGAGAATGGAGGGGTGGGGCAGAGAGTGACCCTTCAGAGGCACCCAAAATCATGAGGTTAAGGTTAACGACCCCCGTCTTCTTCCCAGGGTGGGGAAGTCTAAAACTAGAGGGTGTAGGTGGGGCAGGAAGAGATTTAAAAGGGTCTTGAGCCACATTGTTTTCACTCAGAGTGGGGTGGGTATGTGGAATGATCTACTAAAGGAAATGGTAGAGGCGATTACGATTGCAGAATTTTAAAGAGGTTTAGACAGGTACTTGGATAGGAAAGGGTTGGAGGGAAATGAGCCAAGCACTAGCTCAGATGAGAAACTTGTTCAGCATAGACCAGTTGGGCCAAGGGGCTCTGTACACAGCTCTATGGCTCTGTAACCCTTCCCAGATTCTCCCACTCACCTACACCCTTGGATGTAATTTAAAGTGGGCAATTAAACCACCAACCCATGCACCTTTGGAATGTGGGTGGAAAGCCAAGGATGTGGAAGAGCCTCATGCAAACACAAGGACAAACTCCACACAAACAGAGGCTGGGATTGAGGGAAACAGAAATCTGGAGACGCTGAGATTGTAGTAATACACGCACAGAAATGCTGGAGGAACTCAGCCGGTCTCACTGCGTCTATGGGAGGTAATGATCCATTACTGATGTTTTGGGCCTGAGCCCTTCCTCACGGTATCAGCAGAAATGCAAACAAGCATTTTAATTAAAGACTAGAGATTAAGACTGAAGACTGGCTGGGGGAGGAATCCAGACTTAATAGCCAAAAGGTGCTAATTGGATGTGATAAAAAGGAGAGGTGAAAAATGATTTTGGCTCTGTTAAAGGAGACAGAGGGAAAGGGGGGGGGGGGAGAGAGACACACGCACACAGACGGACAGAGACAGAGAGGTAGAGCTGTGGGAAAGAATATGAGGTGGGGGGGTGTTTGAACAATAAATGGAGAAGTCGATGTTAATGCCATCTGGTGGGAGGGTGTCGGGATTGAAAACGGGTCTCTTTCGCTGTGATACAGCGGCTCTCATGGCTGCACCACTGTGTTGTCCTCCTGTCCAGTGGCACTCACATCAACAGTGATGAAGTGTTTTGAAAGGCTGTGTTGAAGCATCTCAGCTCCTGTCTGAGCAGTGACATAGATACGTTCCAGTTCACCTAAAGCAGCAATATATCTATGGTGGATGGCATCTCACTGGCTAGACACAAAACCCTGAAACACCTGGACAGCAAAGATGCATACATCCGGATGCTCTTTATCAACTCCATCATCCTCTCAAAACTGATCAGCAAACTCCAAGACCTGGGACTCAACACCCCGCAGTGTAATGGGAACCTGGATTTCCTCACCTCCAGACCACAACCAGTGAGAATGGGTAAGAAAATCTCCTCCACAATCCCCATCAGTACCAGAGCACCACAGGGCTGTGTTCTTAGTCCCCTGCTCTACTCGCTTTACACCTGTGACTGTGTGGCTTGTTATGACAACACCCATCTACAAATTTGCTGCTGATACCACAGTCGTGGGTTGTATAAAAACGGGGGGTGAGTCAGCAGGCAGGAGGGAGATTGAAAACTTGGCTGAATTGTTCACCAACAACAACCTCACACTCAATGTCACCAAAACCAAGATTATTGACTTCAGGAAGAGAAAGCCAGAGGGATACAACCTAGGGATCATTGGGGGATCAGAGCTGGAGAGGGTGAGCAATTTTAAGTTCTTGGGAGTCACTCTCTCAGAGGATCTCTCCTGGACCCAACACACCAATGGCATCGTGAAGAAAGCACATCAGCGCCTCTACTTCCTCAGGAGTTTGAAAATTTCTACAGAGGTGTGGTGGCAAGTGTGCTGACTGGTTGCATCACCAACTGGTATGGGGACATCAATTCCCCTGAGCCCTGCAAAAGGTTGTGGACACAGCCCAGGATATCAGGGGTAAAATCCTCCCCACCATCAAGAACATCTACAGGGAACACTGCTGTCGGAGAGCCGCAGTAATCATCAAGGCACCCAGCACACGCTCTGTTCTCTCTGATGCCATCAGGAAAGAGGTATCAGTGCTACAAGACTTGCACCACCAGGTTCAGGAACAGCTGCTACCCCTCCCCTATCAGACTCCTCACCGACAAACTCAATCAGGGGCATATTTAAGGACTCTGACTTGGGCACTTTATTGATTTTATTCTCTCTGATTTGCAGTTTGTTTACATTTTTTATCTGTTTACAGTTCTTTGTTTGCATGTGTACATTATATAGTTTTTTTTGCTCGACTAATGAGTGGTAATTCTGCCTGGCCCGCTTAAAAAAGAATCTCAGGGTTGTACGTGATGTCATGTATGTTTTCTGACAATAAATATGAAATCTGTCCTCTCTGACTAAACATGTGTTCAGATTTCTCCACCAACATCCAGTTCAGCTGGTCACTGGGAATATTGCCCCCACCTTTACTACAGTCAGGGAGCAAGGATCAAATTAATCCTAGAGTCAAACAGAGTATAAACATGTCCTTCAGCCCAACCTGCTGACCAAAATGTCCCACCAACACTGTCCCATCTGCCTGCATATCCCTTGAAACCCATTCTATCCAATTTTGTCTTGAGGATGGCAATAATACCTGCCTCAATCATCTCCTCAGGCAGCCCGCTCCATATACCCACCATGAGCGAGTGAGCGAGATTTCCCCTCAGGTTCCTCCCTTACCTTAGACCTGCATCTTCCGGTTACCGATTTTCCTGGCTCTAGGTAAAAGACTGAACTCACCTGATATAGTCCTCTTACGATCGTTTTGAAACCGAGCTGTGTGAGGGGGCCGACGGCACTGAGGGCTTCCTGATCATGCCAGAGGTTTGGATCTGGAGCTTGGCTTGCTGATGGTTTGGGCTAAAGGATGAGGCCGTGGAAGTTGCAGGAATGCTGGAGGCGAATTCACGGACACTCGGTGACTCGGGGTGGAGTGGGGGGGGGGAGAATGACTCTCTTTTGCTCTGACTGTAAGAGCCACCGGGCAAATTCTGCTGACAGTGAATCTTTGCCTACCTAATTTCGGCATTATTGCATGACAATAAATGAATCTTGAATTTGATTTTGTGCTCGTCTATGAGAATTTTAAGAATTTTTTCACTCAAACTTATGTATATAGATGAACACTTGATAAACAACTTTCAAAAAGATCACATATGACAGGGAAAGAAACCATTTAGCCCATCAAGTTCATGTCTGCTCTTAGAGCAAGCCCACCACCACACTTGTTTCCCCTGTAAGGCATTCTCTCTCGTATTCCCACCAACTCCCTATTAAATCCCCCTGCTCCTCAACTCTACTAAGGGTTGACACAGGGTTTTATCCAAAGTTGAGCAATTCCTTCCCCCGCACCCCCAACCCCCGATCAGGAATGCTGCTTAATCCACTGCGGGTCCCCCCCTGCAGCCTGGCTTTTGCGAGAGTGGTGCCACTGGGAGCCCTAAATCCCGTTCAAAAGTAGAAGGATGCCTTTGAGGCAAATGTACCCTCAGTAAATTGTGGGAAATCACTGCTGCATATAGTCTGATCAGACACACCTATTGGCTGATTGTACCTGTGGCCCCCTCCCCACAGGCTCCTGCATAAAGATATCTGTTCCACAGCCCCCTCCTCAGCGCAGGACAGTTGAACAGTGTTCTTCAGTGAATAAAAGCCTATTAGTTTCTCAACCACAGTCTTTTGAGTAATTGAAGGTGCATCGTAAATCTCGCCAGTTATGTTCATTTAGGAAAAGATAGAAAGGCCTAATCAAACAACCTGCTGGAAGAGCACAGCAGGTCAAAAGCGCCGTCAACGTTTTGGACCAGAACCTTTTGTCGAGACCATCTTGACTCAAACTGCCAGCCATTCTTTCTCCCCCTTGGCCCGCTGAGTTCCTTCAGCTGAGTGTTTATCGCTCCACAGACCAGCATCTGCATCTCCCTTGTGTCCCCACGTCCTGCATGATCTGAACCCAGCCCTCCCGGCACCAGGAGATACATGAACTGGAAAAACAAAAAAAAAGACCATCTGGTTGACTGTCCACCTGTGCCGCACGATACAGTAATAAAGGTTGAATTGACAAATTGTAACAATCACTCTCAAGCGATTACACGGCAAACTAAGGGCTGGAATGCTCTTATATTCATGGTCACACCTGCTCCCAATTGAGCAACATTAAGTGCATGACATCTTTCAGATTAGCCCTCCTGTCTGTACAAAACTGGCAATTAGTTCCACTGATTTACCACTCAAACATTAAAACATTATTTGTGAAGTGTTTTCCACCTTTTATCATTGGGATGAAGCAGGGTCAGTTAGACCCGTTCCTGGAATGGGTGGTTTGGGATAAAGTAGCAACTCACTCATTTGTTACTTCTCCCTGCTGTTCAAGGTGGAGCAGACGAGGTGAAGTTCTGGGGCCAATGTGTATCAGGGAAGATTAGAGCACTGACTGAGGCAGTGCCCTGGGGATGGGTGTTTTTTTTCTTAGTTGTAAATTCATTATGTACTTTTATGCTTCAAATAATTACAGTATCCAGCCCCTATGGGGATTGGTAGATGCTGGATAAATGTATTTTCCGGTTGCTTGAGACTTACTCTAACAATGCCTAATACACCTGCATTAAGAATGAACCATTTAAAGACAAAATACAAAAACACTACACTGTATTTACCCTGAACAAACTTCACTTGCATCAATATATAAACATTAAAGCATTTTACTTTATTTTCAGTCGCATTGTTTGAAACATTTAACCGTCGCTGCATCTGCAGATCCCTCCCCCTCCACAGAGTCAACCGAAAAAGGGATAATTAACCCCCCCCCCAAGTTCACAGATAAAGCCTCTGACCGGGGCAACTCTTACGAAGCAGGGATAAGGAGACACTTTAAGAGAGTCACCCCAACGGCGAGCAGCACCGACCAGCTCTTCATCCTGGGCGACGCCATTGCTGTTTCACCCAACTTTATTCAAACAGCTGCTACGAGCAAAGCCTGATCAAGGCGCTCCGCTGGCTGGATATTTGCTCCCATCTTCCCCAAAGCTTGATGTATTACCTCAGAGAACATTTACTTTTACACTTTTAAATTACTTATTTTTATCTATTGTTTTCTTCTTATTTATTTTACATTTTAAAATTTAGTTTTCTTGATTTTTTTTGATGTTTGTTTGAGGCTGCTGTGTTTCTTGAATTCTATATATCAGCTGTTTTACTGTACTACCCAGGGAGAGGGCTGATCCTCCCCCAATGGAGGCCAGCCAGGCACAGAATAAAGCTCACTCTCCCCCGCATGAGTGTCACATTCCCTTTTATGCCAGTTGATCAATGGCATCTTGAACTAATTCAAAGTAAAGAGAGCCTTCATAAATCAAAGTATTGAGTCCAGGAGCTGGGATGCTATGGTGAGGTTGTATAAGACATTGGTGAGGCCACATTTGGAATCTTTGTGCAGTTCTGATCGCCAAACTATAGGAAGGATATTAATAAGATTGAAAGAGTGCAGGGAAGATTTACTAAGATGTTTCCGAGTCTTCAGGAGTTGAATGACAAGGAACGATTAAACAGGTTGAGACTTTATTCCTTGGAACATGGAAGAATGAGGGGAGATTTGATAGAGGTTTATAAAATTATGAAGGATATGGACAGAGTAAATGTGAGTAGGCTCTTTCCATTTAGATTAGGAGAGAGAAATATGAGAGGACATGGCTTTAGGGTGAAAGGGGAATGGATTAGGGGGAACTTCTTCACTCAGGGGTGGGAGTTTGGAATGAGTTGCCATCTTAAGTGGCAAATGCGGGCTCACTCGTGAGTTTTAAGAATAAATTGAATGGATTCATAGATGGGAGAGGTGTTGAGGGTTATGGAATGGGTGCAGGTCAGTGGGACTAGCGGAATGATATTTTGGCACAGACTAGAAGGGCTGAATGGCCTTTTTTCTGTGCTGTAGTGTTCTATGGTTTTTCAGAAGATGCCGCTTTAGTTGCCCATTCAGAGCCAGCTCTCTTTGCAGACGATGCCGCTTTAGTTGCCCATTCAGAGCCAGCTCTTCAGCGCTTGATGTCCTGTTTTGCGGAAAATGCCAAAATGTTTGGCCTGGAAGTCAGCCTGAAGGAAACTGAGGTCCTCCATCAGCCAGCTCCCTACCATGACTACCAGCCCCCCCACATCTCCATCGGGCACACAAAACTCAAAACGGTCAACCAGTTTACCTATCTCGGCAGCACCATTTCATCGGATGCAAGGATCGACAACGAGATAGATAACAGACTCACCAAGGTAAATAACACCTTTGGCGTTATTTTTCCAGACAAAAGAGACTGGAAAAACAACCAACTGAAAAACCTCACAAAGATTAGCGTATACAGAGCCGTTGTCATACCCACACTCCTGTTCGGCTCCGAATCATGGGTCCTCTACCGGCATCACCAACGGGTCCTAGAACGCTTCCACCAGCGTTGTCTCCGCTCCATCATCAACATTCATTGGAACGACTTCATCACCAACATCGAAGTACTCGAGATGGCAGAGGCCGACAGCATCGAATCCATGCTGCTGAAGATCCAACTCTGCTGGGTAGGTCACGTCTCCAGAATGGAGGACCATCGCCTTCCCAAGATCATGTTATATGGCGAGCTCTCCACTGGCCACCAAGACAGAGGTGCACCAAAGAAGAGGTACAAGGACTGCTTAAAGAAATCTCTTGGTGCCTGCCACATTGACCACCACCAGTGGGCTGATATTGCCTCAAACCATGCATCTTGGCGCCTCACAATTCAGAGGGCAGCAACCTCCTTTGAAGAAGACTGCAGAGCCCACCTCACTGACAAAAGACAAAGAAGGAAAAACCCAACACCCAACCCCAACCAACCAATTTTCTCTTGCAACCGCTGCAACCGTGTCTGCCTGTCCCACATCGGACTTGTCAGCCACTAACGAGCCTGCAGCTGACGTGGACATTAGCCCTCCATTAATCTTCGTCTGTGAAGCCAAGCCAAAGAAAGAAGAAGTGTTCTATGGTTCTAAATAAGAAGATCTTATCCTGATCAGTCATGAATTAGGCTTGATTTATGTCATTATTACTTGGGAAGGCCACAGAAAGCGTGACAGTGGGGAGGGGAGGGGGGGGGGGCTAACAACGAAAGGAGATTCAGAGAGTAAGAGCAGTGTTGAAGGGAGTGGTGCAACACAACTTCAAGTGATCCAACAGCAAACGTTATGGCTGAGGTCTAATTGCTGGGGTGCGTGTCCGACAGTGGAAATGGGAATGCAGACATGGGGAGTCCGTCACTGGGAGGTGAGAGGGGCATTCAACAACAAGGTTGGGGTCATGGAGTCCAGTAGCAGAGTGAGTGTCAGACACCAGGATTGGGGGAATCCAACAGCAGTACGTAGACAGTGAAACGTGTGAGCTGATGAAGAGGGCATTGGTGGTGGGGGTTGTGGGGGGGGGGGGGAGGAGCAGAGTCGAACAATGGGAGGTGAGAGGGTATGGGGTTAAGGTTGTAGTAGTCTCCACCAAGTTCTGAGAAGGAATTGAGCGGAAGGGTTTCAGCAGAGGTGGCTATCTCTGATTTCAGATATATTGCTATAGAGCGTGGCCCTGTTATAAGACGGTTGTTGGGGTCCATAAATTGTTATCGCGAGAAAAGCGGGGTGGTGCTAAATTGGGGTTCAAGAAAATCAACATTCAAACTGACCCAATGTTGACCTAAAATCCTAAAACACCCCTATTTTCCCCTATTTGACCCATTTTTGCATGTTTACCTTCTGCCAAGAAAATTACCTTGGAATTAAAGAATTCCGTGAATAAATCACTGTTGTTACAGTAGAAATTAAAACAAATTAATTTTTAGTAAAGCTTTTTAATAAGAAAAAACAACAAATAAAAACCTTCAAGAATATTAGCAATATTCATTTACGGTCTATATCTTTAAAAAGTGCTTGAACGGAGCTAGCGGGGACGCTGTCAGCTGAGCAAATTTCTCCTGACACTAATACTCGAGAAATCCCGCAACAGCGTTTAAACTGGTCTAGCCATCCTTTCTCTAGCTTTGAACGGTGAGGTTTCTCTGCTGATCAGCTGGTCAAACTTCTCGGCTTGAGCTTTGAGACCGGAACCAAAAATTGAAAGGCCTTCTGAGTGCAGTTGAACGAACCACTCGGATAGGGAGTCATCGAGGCTGGCGTCTTTGACTGTCTTCAGGCATTTGGCTTTCAGTCCTGCCTCTTCCTCAACTTTCCAAAGAGACTGATGTAACTTTTCTTCTTGAGATTTGCAGCCATGAAGTGTTGATTCCGGTATCCTGAGGTGCATAAAAGAAGCTCATCTTTCACAGAAAAAAAAGATTTTATTTTTCTAGCAGTTTGTTCTATTTTGATCTAACTCACCGAAAAATGTTTCTTTCAGTTCCAGAAAGAGCAAAAATAAAGTTCAATGACTCATCGTGTTATATCCGAATTTGCATTAAACCGGGGCACATAAAATCGGGGTTTCACTGTAAAACATACATGACATCACATACAACCCTGAGATTCTTTTTCCTGTGGGCCAAGCAGAATTACCACTTACTGGTAGTGCAACAAAAAAACTGTACTCAATGTATGCATATAAATCAATATAGAAATGTGAACAAACTGACTGTGTAATACATGAGAGAACAAAAAAGAAAATCAATAAAATGCACAAGTCAGAGTTTTTAAATGAGTCCCTGATTGAATTTGTCATTGAGGAGCCTGATGGGGGAGGAGTAGCAGCTGTTCCTGAACCTGGAGTGCAAGTCATGTGGCACTGACACCTCTTTCCTGATGGCAGCAGCGAGAAGGAGGTATCGGTGCCACACGACTCAGGAACAGTTGCTACCCCTCCTCCATCAGTCTCCTCAACCACAAACTCAATCAGGCACTGAGGATATATTGTGTACAAAGGGTCACCGCCCAATAGAATAGGTATGGTTCCAATGCAGAGGGTAATGCTGCTGGACATGGAGCATTTCAGTTATGAGGAGAGTCTGGTTTGTTTTCCTTGGAGAGGAGGGTGGAGTCTGATTGAGCTGTACAAAATTATGAGGGGTAGCGACACAGTAGATGCTGGAATCTGGAACAACACCCTTTTGGAGGAACTTAGTGGTTCGAGCAGCACCAGCAGGAGAAAAAAGACTCGAGACAGTTGGAAACATTTCCCTATGGCAGAGATGTCCAAGACTAGAGGTATGGATTTGAAGGAAGAATTTTAAAGAAGATTTGAAGAAGATTTCTTTTTCACCCAATGAAAGGAATCTGGAACTCACTGTCTGAGGAGATGGTGGAGGCAGAGATACTCACAATTTACAAGAAGTATTGAGGTCAGCACTTGAGTTACCAAAGCAGAGAAGTCTGGGGATCCAGTGCTGGGGTTATGGCATTGGTACAGATGTGTACTTGGACATTTGCCATCTATAAGGAGGGCTGAAAGACTTCTTTCTGCGGTGAGTTGTTAGATCGGCGAGGTTGGTGCAACGGTAGGCACAACGTCTTTACTGCGCCAGCGATTGGGACCAAACTGGGGTTTGAAACTCGCGCTGTCTGTAAGGAGGTTTTACATTCTCCCCGTATCTGTGTGAGTTTTCTCTGGGGACTCCGGTTTCCTCCCACCGTTCAAAACGTACCGGGGGTGTAGATCAATGGGGTGTAAATTGGGTGGTCCAGACCCGAGGGCCAAAATGGCTTGTTACTGTGCTGTCTGTCTGAAATTATTTTTAAATTGATTTAAAATTTAAATATAACAGGGCAGCATTATTGGAGACAACGGGAGGAATGTTGTTTGAAGGAGCATCTTGATTTTCAAATGCGACCATCATTTTAGTGCCATCCTTGTTGAGAATGGAAAGTTCCCCAGGGTGAATGGAACTGTTAGCCTGGTGATATACTCAAGTTCTTTATCAAGCTCGGTTTCACCATGTTCTTACTGAGATGAGAGAATGGAGTAATTGCCCAAGACTGACCTCAACCTCCACCAAACATCACAAGAGTTGTCCTTGGTGAAAACTGCCTGGAAGCTGCCTACTCCTGAGCTGTCAGCAGGCATCAGTTAAATTACAGTCGAACTCGTGCTGGAGACCATGATTGAAATCATGGGAAGGCTCCAAATTCAAAGAAAGCCTCTAGGCACAAACAACAGGAGGAAGGGGTTCGAGATAAAAGAGTGCCCTGGGAGACAGCAAGTGGTTCTGACTAAATGGTCATGAGGAGAATTTACAAAATGTGTTCAGTGGGCATGATAGTTTAAGGCAGCTGCAAGAGCACTGAATTTTATATTTTTTCGGCACGCAACACGGTAACAGGCCCTTCCAGCTCATAACCCCGTGCTGCCCAATTACACCCAATATGATCCCCATATGTTTTGGAAGGTGGGAGAAAGCCAGAGCTTCTGAAAGAAACCCACGTGGTCACGGAGAGAATGTACAAACTCCTTACAGACAGCGCCAGATTCGAACTCGGGTCATTGGCGCTGTTATAGCATTGCGCTAACTGCTACGCTAACCGTTCCACCCTGTCAAATGTAAATATGTAACAAGGGATTTTAATGCTTTTTAACTGCATACAGTATGTTGTATGGATGCAATTACTAAACTCTACAGTTACTTATTACTATAATCCATCATCTGCGTTTGCCCACTTTATGTTTACAGTTTTTGTAATCTCAACTGAAACCAATTGTGTGGGAAAACAACTGAATTTGGTCAATCGCAGCCACCAATGTATAATTTTGAAATAAGTGCATGAATTAGGACCTCGGGGAGTGGAATATGGGGACTTTACAAGAGGTGACAGGTTTCTCTGGCCAACAATGCAACCTTCGGCAGGTTTGATTGCTGCACATGGAAAAGGCTCCGTTTAAAAATTGGAGATGTGTAGGCAGAATGAGAGAAAGGAGGGAGTACAGAGACAAATGGTGAATGTGTGTAGATGCAGGAGGGGATCGATCGGGAAAAAGCAGCAGACAATCTGGCTTCACACAGGCAAGGCAGCATGAAGTCACAGAACCTCTCTGGAAATACCAGATCATCTTTGATGCCCTCCAGCACAGTGGTTCTCAACCTTTATCTTTCCACTCACATCCCATTTTAAGTAATCCCTCTGCCATCGGAGCTCTGTGATTAGTAAGGGATTGCAAAGGAAATGGGCCAATGACAATTTTTCTCAAGCAAAATATTTCAGTAACGATTAAGTCTAGAGCAGTGATTCTCAACCTTCCCTTCCCACTCACATCCCACCTGTAAGACTGGTAAGGGCCCCACTATATCCACGTGAATGTGGTCAAACCTTTGTCCCATTGGCTCGAAAGGCTGTGGGGGGACCTTGGTGTGCTGCTGTACCTTGACTGTTTGGCACTGCGTGTATGTCTTGGCTCACTCACTAACTTGTTTCCACAACCCATGCCATGCTTACTTGCTGGCCATCAACCGGACCTTGGTCCTGATTAATGTATGTGCCAGCCCATGGATGGAGTTGAAAACTCCTTGCATCCATGCCATTGGGACGATAGGTGGCCACGTCACACAGGAGGGTAGTGTTACCTGTGCTGACTGGGATGTCCTGAAGCTGCAGCCCCGTGACGGGTCCTGTACTGAGGTATCTTGCTGCTATCCCTCTGCCAATGCCACAAAGTCCAGTCTTTTAGCCAGAGAGTGGATGATCTGTCTCAACAAGGCATCCACGACCATGTTGTCTTTTCCCGAGATGTGCCTTACGTCAGTGATGTAGTCTGAGACAAGTGTCTCTGCTGGTGGGCTTACCAGGGGTCGCAGATGTTGGCCAGAGTGAATGCCAGTGACTTGTGGTCCACGAAAGCCCTTCCCTCTAGGAAGAACCGGAAGTGGTGGATGGCTAAGTACAGCCCCAGTAGCTTTCTGTCGAAAGGACTGTACTTTAGCTCAGAGGGCTGCAGATGCTTGCTGAAGAAAGCTAGCAGATGCCAACTTCCTTCTATCTGCTACTCCTGAATTCCACCAATCGCTGTTCCAGAGGTATCGACTGTGAGGGCTGTGGGTGCGTCTGGCCTGGGGTGGGTTAGGAGCGCTGCATTAGCCAGGGCTTCCTTTGCTCCCATGAACGCTCGTGAGGAGTCGTTGTCCCAGGTCAAGTCCTTCACCTTGCCGGTTATCAGGGTTAAAAGTGGGCACATCACTCGAGCAGCTGGAGGGATGAACCTGCGATAAAAGCTGATCATCCCCATGAACTCCTGCTTGAACATGATGTCGGGTTCATGGTCTTCCAGGAGGGCCAGCATCTCGTTCATGAATGCTGATGCTCCATCCAGGTGGAGCAGCCAAGCCCCTCTCTCTCACCACGAGAGTCTGAACATCTTGGTTAATAGCTCTTTGAAGGAAGTTTAAGTGCCTTCCAATGGTGGCCTGTGGATGAAGTTGGCCACTTTGTCTGCAGTGTCTGGATCCATGGCGCTGATCAGGTGGTAGTACCGTGTGATCTCAGCTGTGATGACCCCAATCTGGAACTGAGCGTCAGCCTGGTTGAACCACACGTCGGGTCGAACTGTCCAGAACGTCGGGAGCTTGAGGCCGACTGCGCTAATCGCTGCTTCGCAATCCATCGCTGGTTTAGATTCCGTCTAAACTATCAAGGTCACCAATAGGGGCTGTATTAGTGAGTTATGCTGCTGTTTATTACCACACGTTGTGCCGGCCTGATCTCCGTGGTTGCGGGCTGTCACAGCTCTGTATTTATCAGGTGGGCATATTTCAAGGCACTGTGTGGAAGCACCTGGCAGCCATAATTAACATGCAAATTGGGATGTTATGATAATGTAGTCTCTTAATCCCATTGTGGTAAAGTTCAACACAGCAGTCTGAACAGTGGGCCTGCCTATAATATTGGATGGGAAACTGTCACAAGTAGTAAACGAGAAAGTGAGTTATTCTGGGTTTCAGGATGAGTAAAATTGCAGACCCTTCCCCTGGCAGACCCCAAACCCATGTCAATGCACCTTTCACCCCACCCCCCTCCCCACCCCACCCTGATTGCCTCAGTCTGGGTTCACTCTGCCGAGGTTGGTTGCTGAACCTGCCACAGGGCAGTTGATTCGAGCTGGAACTGAGTGAGTCGTTTCCCAACACAGTGATCTGAAGGTCATAATGATTTGTGTTTCATGCCATCATCACCGGCCAATCATTCTGCTTCAATTAGCCCAATTGCCCCAGCCACTGCTCAATCATTACACCTCTGTTACACCTGTGCTAGTAACCTAATGCTAACGTATATCGAACGCAGCTGCAAGCATCTCAGTCACAGCTCATAGTTCACACTTAATGGCAGCAATTCAATCTTGGCAGCCACATCATCCAAACATATTGCATGACTCTAAGTTTACATTTCCCTTTTTCTTGGAGAAGGTGATTCTAGCAGATGGCAGAGACAAATGTGTATGCATATTTCTCTCTCCTTGCCAACAATGGTAAGGGACATTATTAAGACCCCAAATGACAATGATACACAATTCTTCTTCTATCATGAACACGTCACAAAATTCTTTTTTTTGCAGCAAATTGCTATAAATTACATTGCAAAAATGAATAAATAGTGCAAGAAAATCAGGACAGAGTGAAGTTGTGTCTGTAATTCATTGTCCATTCAGAAACAGGCCATTTCGGCCCACGAATCCATGCCACCCAATTTACACCCAATTGAACTACACCCCTGGAACCTTTCAAATGATGGGAGCAAACATGAGCTCCCGGGGAAAACCCACGCAGACACGGGGAGAACGTACAAACTCCTTACAGATAGCGCGGGATTCGAACCCCGGTCCCAATCGCTGGTGCTGTAAAGGCGTTGCACCAACTGCTATGCCCAATCTTGATGGCAGAGGGAAAGAAGCTGTCCTTATGCTCCTGGGTGTTGGTCTTCAGACTCCTTCCCGATGGTAGCAGTGAGAAGAGAAGATGGCCTGAATGGTGAGGGTACTTGAGGATAGAGGCTGCTTTCTTTAGACACTGCTTCTTATAGATGTCATCGATGGAGTGAAGACTGATGCCGTGATATCACTGGCCGAGTGAACAACTCTCTAAGTTTTTTCCTGCCCTTGTGCATTGGCACCTCCAAACCAGACAATGATGCTACCAGCCAGAATGCTCTCCACGGTACACTTGCAGAAATTTTTGAGACACTTTGGTGATGTACTGAATCTCTTAAAACTCTTCCTCTCATCTCCATTATCTCTGTTTCTTCTGACATAGGGAATAAATTTGCATTCTTATTTTACCCTCTCTTCTCAACACAATTCAAGAACTGTAACCACTTCATGGAATTTAATGAATTTTATGACACATCTTCGGCTACAAGCACAGACATATATTAGCAGCCAACTCAACATCAGCTCAGCAAAAAACAAGGCTGCACACTGGCTCTATTGAAGAGAGATGAAATGAGCACTTCAGTGGGGTTGGTTACAGAATCCCGATGGGTGTATGCACCCAAGTAAGTGGCACGTTGGAAATCCATTTAGATACTTTGAAATTATTGTCCAGGGCTTTGTGAAGTCCAATTTAGAACAAGGCTTTATGTAAGATGGAAGATCAGACGGTTGTCACCTTGGCTGCACCTCAGTATATTCATGGAGGTTACTGTAATCTGTATATTCAAGGTTTGGAACCTTAGAACCATGGAACATGTCACCACAGAAACAGGCAATTTGGCCCTTCTAGTCTGTACTGAATTATATTTTGGTCTAGTCCTACATCAGGACCATATCTCTCCATATGTCTCTTGTCCATGTCCCTGTCCAAATTTTTCTTAAATGTCAAAATTGAGCCTGTATTTACCACTTCAGCTGGTAGCTCATTCCACACTCCCACCACTCTCTGTGTGAAGAGGCTCCCCCTAATGTTCCCTTTAAACTTTCCTGCTTTCACTCTTAACCCATGTCCTCTAGTTTTAATATCTAACCTCTGTAGTGAAAGCCTGCATGCATTTACTCTATCTATATCCATCAACATTTTGTGTACCTCTATCTAATCTCCTCTCCCCACCCCCACCATTTTTCTATGCTCTAGGGAATAAAGTCTTAACCTGTTTAACCTGTCCCCAAAACTCAGCTCCTCAGGTCCCAGCAATATCCTGTAAATCTTCTCTGCCCTCTTTCACTCTTATTGTCATCTTTCCCATAGTTAGGTGACCAAAACTGCACACAATACTCTAAATTGGACTTCACCAACTTCACCATAATATATCAATTCTGATACTCAATACTTTGATTTATAAAATTATTTATGACCCTATCCATGTGTAATGCCACTTTCAGGGGATTATGTAACTGTTTTCCCAGATCCCTCTGTTCTACCACACTCCTCAGTGCTCTTTTACCGTATTTGTCCTTTTATGGTTTGTCCTTCCAAAATGCCACATCTAACATTTGTCTGCATTAAATTCCATCTGCCATTTTTCAGCCCATTTTCCCAGCTGGTCCAGGTCCTTCTGCAGGTTTGAAAGCCTTCCTCACTGTCCACTTCACCACCATCCATAAATTTGTGGATCCAATTTACCACATTATCATTCAGATCATTGATATAGATGGCCAACAACAATGGTGCCAGCACTGATGCTTGAGGCGCAGCATTAGTCACAGGCCTCCAGTTGGAGAAGCAACCATCTACCATTACTCTCTGGCTTCTCCCAAAATGCCAATTTCTAATCCAATTTACTACCTCATCATGACCATTGAGTGACTGAACCTTCCTGACTAACCTCCCATGTGGGACCTTGTCTTACTAATGTCCATATAAACAACATCCACAGCCTTTCCTTCATCAAATTTCCTGGTAAACACCACAAAAGAAACTATAAAATTGGTTAAACATGACCCATCAAAGCATTTTTGATTATCTCTAATCAACCTCTGGCTATCCAATTACTTGTATATCTGATCTCTTAGAACACCTTCCAATAACTTACCCACTACTGACGTCAGGCATACTGGCCTATAATTTCCCATATTATGGTCAGAGCCTTTTAAAACAATGCAACAACATGAGCTACCCTCCAATCCTCCAGCACTTCACCTGAGGACTTTAAGTATATCTGCAAGAACCCCTGCAATTTCTATTCTCACCTCCCTCAAGGTCCAAGGGAATACCTTGTCAGGACCTGGGGATTTATCGATCCTTATTTGCCTTAAGACAACAAGCACTTCCTCCTCTTTAATCTGTATAGGTTCCATGACCTCACTGCTTGCTTGCTTCACTTCCACAGATCAGGGCCAGTTTCATGAGTAAATACAGAGCCAAAAAAAAAACACATTTAAGATCTCTCCCATCCTTTTTGGCTCCATACAGAGCCGACCACTCTGATTTTTCAGATGAAGGATTTTGTCCTTTACTATTCTTTTGCTCTTAATATACCTGTAGAAGCCATAAGGATTTTCCCTCACCTGGTCTGCCAAAGCAACCTCATGTCTTCTTTTAGCCTTCCTGATTTTTTATTGCATTTTCTATACTCCTCACTTTCCTCATTTGTTCCTTGATGTCTGTACCTGATAATCAAGGTTGGATTCCAGCCATTCATGAGTGCACACCTTGCTGCTGGCTTCTTTAAATCACCTAGGGTCATTATTGGCCAGATTAGCACCAGTGCACAGCACATCTGCTCTCTCTGCCTTGTGGTCCAAGCCCCGGACACTGCTCCACGCCAGGTCTCTACAGTGGATGTCACTGGAAGGGTTGTGGGTAAGGTGTGCACTACACTGAAGCTGAGCTGTAGTATTGCAATAGATCAATACTTGCAGTAGAGCTCCACCCCAGTTGATTAGGGAACTGGGAGCATGTGTAAGAGTCCCTGTTTATAGTGTGTGATTAGAGTCAAATATAGGTTTACTATTGTTGGAGTTCAACTAATGTCTGAGGTGAATGCCTGTATCATCACTCAAATGAAAGTGTGCGTAGTGTGTGAGCGGGGTTCAACGTAGACAGAGTCTAACTGATGTGAATGTCTGTATCTTATGTGGATTAGTAATAGTGCACTGTTTAACGTTCTCCTGTTCATTTCCCATCTGTTAATAAAAGTTACATGTGGTTGTAACACTTGTGTCCAAATTTGTCTCTCTGTGAACCTATCAAGCCTGATACTCTTCCCAACATGACAGTAAGCTCAAAGTTTTGATGAACTTGGGTAACTGCAATACAGTTGCCATCACCGAGACAGGCAGGGCTGGTGCACACACACACACACACACACACACACACACACACACACACACACACACACACACACACACACACACACACACATACACACACACACACACACACACACACACACACACACACACACACACACACACACACACACACACACATCCCAGATGCAGAACTTTCAGATGAGACACAGGGGTGTAAAACAGGAAATGGCATTGCAGTGTTAGTGTACGATTGCATCACTTTAGTATTGAGAGAAGACATTCCAAAGACTCCTTTAATGAGGTCATATGGGTAGAGAGGACAATGATGGCACCCTATATGACCTCATTTGAGGAGCCTTTGGAGCATCTTCCTTCAATACTGAAGTGATGCACTTTGCTAGGGGTGTATGATGCACCTCTTAACAGCCAACAGGAGATAAGAGTATCAGATATATAATCAAATAGAAGAGAAGTATGATTTAAAATAGGGTTATTGTACTGGGGGGGAGGGTTTTGTGTTAACTGGGCTACCTTGACATAAAGGGCTCACTGGGCTGGATTTTTAAAGTATATCCAAGAGAGCTTTTTGATAGAGCTTGTTTTAGGAACTAAAACCTGGTAAAAGGAATGTCAATGTGGGAGCTCGTGACCAAAACTTCATATATTTCAACAAAACAACATCAGCATAGACCAGGATTAAAGTTGGGGGAAAGCCAATTTTATTCAATAAGACAGAATCTGGAAAAAAAGGTAGACTGGTAGGATCTAGTGTACCTAAATCTGCATCTGTACAGTGGGAGGCACTCACAGCAGAAATAATGTGTTCAGGGGCAACATGTTGCAATAGGGGTGAAAATTCGGGCTGACAAGTGCAGGAAACCTTGGATATCTACGGATATCGAGAATGCAATAAAGAGGAAATAAAGGAAGCCAATTACAGGTAGAAAGAGTTAAAGATGGGGAGGCTCACAAGTCTCTGACAAGGGTCGAGAGATGCTTAGAAGAAGTTAGGAAGGTGGAGAGGAATAATGGAATACCACTGGTAAACAGGAATAAGATAAAGCCAAAAGTGTTTTTATAAGTATATTAGAGACAAAAGGAAACAGCAAGGCCTATTAAGGGCAAGATTAGGCCAACCTGTGCATAAAGCCAGAAGGAAATCAACTTTGGATATGAACTCCATTTAGTAAGGCTTTCAGATCAAAGGCAAGTTGGTAAATTGGATGCAAATTTAGCTTGGAAAAAAAGAGATAGCAGAGGATTGTTTTTGTCATTGGATGCAGGGGTCAGTGCTGGGATCTTTGTTGTTTGTAACATGGATGAATTATTTTTTATTAGGATGGAGGAGATATGATCTGAGAGCAGGTGACTCTAAGATTGATGGAGTGGTTGACATTGCGGAGGGTAGTTTTAGGTAACAGGGTGATATTGCTGTGTTGATTAAATGGGCTGTGAAATGGCAGGTGGAGTTTAATCCAGGTAAGTGTGAGGCAATGCACTTTAAAAGTACCAATGAGGCTAATGAATATATAATGTGCGGTAAGGTCCAGAGAGCACTGAAGAACATAGCGACTGCAGTGTGCAAGTCCAAAGATCAATGCAGGTAAATAACATGGTTGAAAAGATATACTGGATATTGACCTTCATCAATCAGCCACTGAATACAAGAGCAGGAAGGTTATATTCCAATTTTGTAAAATATTGATTAGACCTTACAGGGGTACCATGTGTAGATCTGCTGACCCACGATAGATGGATGTGGTGAGGGTACAAATGAGAATCACGAGAATTGAGCAGTTTAGTTTTGAATAGAGACTGGAGAGGATGGGTCTGAAGGTGGTTACAAGGGGATGTAAAATTATGAAGATTGGGAATAAAATGAGAGACTATAGATTTAGGGTAAGGGATAGGGAGTTTAGAGGGGAATCATTTCCACCCAGAGAGTTGTGATTACCTGGAATGTACTGCCAGGGAGAGGTTGGTAAAAAGAGTGTGTTGGGGGCAGCCTTGAAGAAATGTCTTGACAGGTACTTGAATTGCTTAGACATTGAAGGCTGTGGGCCGAGGAGAGTAATAAAGAGGGGTCCCCACTAGTTGACATGATTTGATATAGATAGGAGATCGATTAATTTAAAATAAAACAAAGAGGATAATTGGATCACTGTTAGTATGTGTGGTCAGTAATCAGTGTGGTGCTGCAGGAATCAGTGATAAAACTTCAATTATAATTTATAGTAATGACTTGGAAGAAAGGGACTGTAATTGTTGTGAGTGAGGAAACAGGTTTCGTAGGTCTCAAAGATAAGGACTCTGAACACAGTTTTGGTTCGGAAGGATTTTATTTACAGAAAGCAAGTGTGGGAAATGATAACAGATGCAGCAAACACACACACACACACACACACACATGCACACATGCGCACACACACGCGCGCACACACACACACACACACACAGTTTACAACAGCCGTGGGAAAACAATAGCGGACAATCAGTAACAAACATGGGGAAAATAGTGTGGGAACAAAATACACACACACACATACAATGAACTGGTACATACAATGATCAAGACAAAATCACTATGCTGCCCCACCAACCCTTGACTCAGTGCAGGCACGGCTCTATGCTTCAAGGGACACTAATTAAATGCTCCCAACCCTTTTAAAAGTGCACATCTTACCAAGTTTCTCCAGTGCCCTTCCACATTTCTAGGCCTGGAATGAAGCAGGGTGGCCCCAAGCTGACAAAAAAGAGATCAAAGAGCACATGGCACCTTAATAGTTTTGGAGAGTCCAGCCCAGATCGCTAGCATTTAGCCAATGGGATGGTGCCAGGAGGGTTAATCCAATGACCCAAGGCCAAGTACAGTCCAGGGAATTGACATGTGTCCAATAGCAACTAATGGGTGAGCTGGACCAAACCTTGGTTGACAGCTGGTGTGTCCTGCCACTAGGTAGGGGGCAACATTGTCACATGACAACCAAAACCCTTCCCCATACAGGAATGTTGCCAAATTTGCTGATGATATAAAGATTGGCAGGTTAGCAATTCCATAGCGAGGGCACAAGGAGTTTGCAGAGGGATATAAGTAGTTTAAGTGCATTGGGCAAGAAGTGGCAGATGGTGTATAAGATGGGTAAATGTGATATTATCCACTTTAGATGGAAGAACTTTGAAAAGAACAATTATTATTAAAAAAGAGATGAAACAAAGTAGCAGTACAAAAGGAGGAGGTGCACAAAACTTTTGCATGCAGCTACAGTTGGGGCTAGGAAGGCCAATGGAATATTGGCTTTTCTTGCAAAAGGTATGGAGCATATTTGTGGAAATATTGAGAGGCAATTTTGCAGAGCACAAGTGAGATTGCACTGTGACCATGACTTTGCAATTCTAGTCTATTTATGGAAAGAGATTCTTGCTAGGTGGTATTGTAGAGAAGGTTCGCTTGGATGATTTCTGGGATAAAGGGTCATATGAAGAAAGGTGGAGCAGATGAGCCTCCAGAAAAATTAGAGCTAATGGTGAGTATTGTGAGCAGGATTGGTAAGGTGGATGGAAAGAAGTTGTTTCCCCTGGTCAGTTTCTAGAACTCGAGGGCACCCTTTTGAAATAGGCGGGTATTTCATTCCAGATGGAAATGAAGAAGAATATCTTCAACCAGAGCTTCGTGAATCCCTCGAATTCTCTCCCCAGAGACTTGCGGAGGTGGTGGTGGGGGAGGGGTGGTGGAGGTCATTGAATATATTCAAGGAGAAGGTAGAGACATGAAGCTATCGGAGAATTGGGATATAGGGGCCAAGTCCGGATCAGCCACGATCATAGTGAATGGTGGAGGAGACGGGAGGAAGGGAGTTGCCGACTTCTCATTTTTACATTCTTATCTCTTCACTTAAGCGGAGTCCTCATTCCGAACCCCCATCTTTATTTACTGCCTCTCAGATCACAGTATCAAGGATCTTAAATACAATGCAACTTCAAAATATTTATAAAAAAAACCTATTTCGTCTCGATATGCATTTTAACTGTAGCAAAATATTCCAGCATCTACCGAGGTGAGGTAAAAAGCCGCAACAACTATTAAATGTGATTTTCCTGCCCGGGATTGACAAGGAAACAGACCACCGAGCCTTGCACCAAAACACGAGTTAATTTTGCGCTGGATTCAGAGCAGCTGACGTCTGGCAGCGGCCCCCATTCAGCACCATGGACAGATCTTTGAGTCAGGCTCGGCGAGGGCTTCGGCCACCCGCTCTGCCGTCACGTTTTGTTGACGCACTATCCTTCACTGCAGGGGATTAACATTTGCGGATCTGTGAGTCATCGTCAATCCGAACATGTAATGGTGTCCATGTGTAAAACACAATGCAATTATGGGCAGGCAGACATTGTGCGGATGGGTTTGTTGACTCATTTGCAGGCCGTTTTCTAAACTCGCATTTGCTTTATAGTGGGGGTGTAACAGGCATCACAGCGCTTGGGGCATTCCTCTTTATACCCGCCCAGGATGCTGTGTGACCTTCTCCAGCACTTTTGTGGACTGCTCTTGACCCTTTCCTTGATTAGCTGTAATAAGCAGGATAAGAGAACCTCATTTCTTATCTCACTATATGGAACCTTTTAAAAACCAGCGTTACGATGGAATAATTATCTTAATTTAAAAAAAAATGGTTATTCTGCTGACCAAAAGGTTTAAAAAAAATCACTAACTTGTCAAGTTAAGTTTATTGCCTTACAAGTCTTCTTCTTTTCTTTGGCTTGGCTTCGCGGACGAAGATTAATGGAGGGGTAATGTCCACGTCAGCTGCAGGCTCGTTTGTGGCTGACATGTCCAATGCAAGTACAACCCAATGAAATAGCGTTCTCCGGTCCTCAGCGCAAAACACGCAGACACACAACCAGACAAAACACACATACAGACAAGAGAAGTATTCATAGACACAATTAATTAAATAAATATTGTTTAATGAATATGGGAGCCTCGGAGGGTTAGTGGGAGCGTTCCTTTGGTCGTTCAAGCGTTCTCATGGCCCGTGGGAAGAAGCTGTTCCTCAGCCTGGTGGTGCTGGCTCTGATACTCCTGTATCTCTTCTTGGATATGAGCAGCTGAAAGGTGCTATGTGCAGGGTGGAAGAGGTCCTCAGTGATTTTGGAGACTCTCTTCAGACCACGATCCTGGTAGATTCTGTCGGGGGGGGGGGGGAACACTCCAGGGATCCTCTCTACCATTCTTATGGTCTTGTGGATGGACCTCTCCAATCCATTTCTTTGTAGCAACCGTGCCACACTGTGATGCGGTCAGCCAGGACACTCTGGATCGAGCTCATGTAGAAGTTGACATAATGGTGGCCGGTAGTCTTGCCTGCCTCAGTCTTCTCAGGAAGTGCAGATGCTGTTGCACCTTCCTGACAAGTGAGGAGATGTTGAGTGTCCATGATAGGTTGAGTTAAGTGAACTCCAAGGAACTTGGTGCTCTCCACTCTCTCTACTACAGAGTTATTAATATGTAGTGGAGGTTGGTTGTTCCTGGTCCTCCTGAACTCCACAATCATCTCCTTCATCTTGTTCACATTGACACTCAGGTTGTTACCCTCGCACCATTTCACGAGATTTTCCACCTCTTCCCTGTAGTGTGACTTATCATTGTTGCTGATGAGGCTGACGGCCGTTGTGTCATCTGCAAACTTGATGATGCTGTTGGAGTTGGATCTGGCGATGCAGTCATGGATCAGTAGCATGAACAGGAGCGGGCTGAACACACAGCCCTGAGGTGCACCAGAGCTCAGCGTGATGGAGCTCGACACCCTGCTACTGACCCAGTATTGTCATGTAATATGATGGGTACTTGGAGGTGATGATATTTCCCAATATTTAACAAAATATGCATTGCACAATGCTGAGAGACTCAAAGTCTGGATGAACATGGGGGTCACAACAAATCGTGCTACACCACTGTATAATCCAACTGCATGCCAATTCCCTCTCAAGCATGCACTTTTTGGCGACATCAGACCATTACAAAGGAGCAAGTGGATTTCAGGCAAGTCAAGAGCTCCTCAAGATCAGTCTATTCCCTTCAAATTCAAATTTCAGATTATTATCACATTATACCTAATATAGTGAGGGTTCTTTTGCAAGCAGTCCAGCAAGTTAACTGCCTTACAAAGTAGAAGAGCAAGAGGACAATTAGTATAGTGATACAGTGAAAGTTCAGTTAGTACAACGTGATATCACCATTGCCAGGTTCATTCAGGAGCCCACCAGCTGCAGGGAAAAACCTGTCTTTAAGCCTGTTTGTGTATGATTTACTCTCTTGAACCGTCTTGCTAAGGGGAGGAGAAAAAATAATGTGTGTCTAGGGCCCTTCAGTCTGTTGGCTGCCTTTCCTGGGCAGAGGAAGGTGTAGATGGAGTTAATTTTTAAAATCTTTCAAAAATTTAATTTAGACATACATTTCAGGCCATTTCGGCCCACGAGCCCATGCTGCCCAATAACATCCGGTTAACCTCCAATCCCAGCCCGCTTCCAACGGTGGGAGGAAACTGGAGCTCTTGAGGGAAACCCATGCAGAAAAGGGGAGAATGTACAGTCCTTACAGTGCGGGATTCAAACCCCAGTCCCGATCGCTGGCACTGTAACAGCATTGCGCTAACCACTACACTAACCGCGTCGCCCCATTGATGGATAGGAGGGAGGTTAGCATGGTGTACTGAGCTACAATTGCCACCTTCTGCAGCTTCTTGCAATCATAGGTGGAGCAAATCCCACATCACCCTGTAATGCTTCCAGCTTTTGATGCTGCACCTGGCGAAGTTGTTAAGGGTCATGTGAGACATGCCAAATTTTCAAATTCTTCTAAAGAAGTCCTTTCTTGAATGCCATGTCAGTGTGGTTGGTCCAGGACAGGTGAATGGATATGTTCAGTGCCAGGCGGCATGGTTGGCCTAGCGGTTAGAGCAATGCTGATACAGTGATCTGGACTAGGTTTTGAATCTCGCACTGTCTGTAAGGAGTTTATATGCTCTCCCTGTGTCTGCGTGGGTTTCCCCGGGGGCTCCGGTTTCCTCCCACCATTCAAAATGTACCAGGGCTGTAGGTCAAGGGGTAATTGAGTGGTATAACCATATAACCATATAACCACTTACAGCACAGAACAGGCCAGTTCGGCCCTATTAGTCCATGCCGTAGCAAATCCCCACCCTTCTAGTCCCACTGTCCATACCCCTCTAGTCCCCTCCTCTCCATGTAACTATCCAGTCTATCCTTAAATGTAACCAATGATCCCGCCTCGACCACGTCTGCCGGAAGGTCATTCCACATCCCTACCACCCTTTGCGTAAAGAAATTTCCCCTCATGTTCCCTTTATAATTTTCCCCCTTCAATCTTAAACCATGCCCTCTAGTTTGAATCTCCCGCACTCTTAATTGAAAAAGCCTATCCACATTTACTCTGTCTGTCCCTTTTAAAATCTTAAACACCTCTATCAAGTCCCCTCTCAATCTTCTACGCTCCAGAGAAAAAAGCCCTAGTTTGCACAACCTTTCCCTGTAACTCAAACCTTGAAATCCTGTCAACATTCTTGTGAACCTTCTCTGAACTCTCTATTTTGTTTATATCTTTCCTATAATTTGGTGACCAAAACTGTACACAGTACTCCAAATTTGGCCTCACCAATGCCTTGTACAATTTCATCATAACCTCCCTACTCTTGAATTCAATACTCCGATTTATGAAGGCCAACATTCCAAATGCCTTCTTCACCACACCATCTACCCGAGTATCAGCCTTGAGGGTACTATTTACCATAACTCCTAAATCTCTTTGTTGCTCTGCAGATCTCAATAGCCTACCATTTAATTCATATGACCTATTTAGATTTGCCTTTCCAAAATGTAATACCTCACACTTATCTGTATTAAATTCCATCAGCCATTTCTCAGCCCACACCTCCAGCCTTCCTAAATCACCTTTTAATCTATGGTAATCTTCCTCACTGTCCACAACACCACTAATCTTTGTATCATCCGCAAACTTGCTTATCCAATTCTCCACCCCTACTTCCAGATCGTTAATGTATATAACAAACAATAGTGGACCCAGGACCGATCCCTGAGGAACTTCACTAGTCACCGGCCTCCAAATGGACAAAGAATTTTCCACCACTACTCTCTGACACCTCCCATCCAATCATTGCTGAATCCATTGCACTATCTCCTTATTTATACCTAATGCCTCCACCTTTTTTCCTAACCTCCTGTGGGGAACTTTGTCAAAAGCTTTACTAAAGTCTAAATAGACAACATCCACAGCTTTCCCTTCATCAACCTTTTTTGTAACCCCCTCAAAAAACTCAATCAGGTTTGTCAAGCATGATCTACCCCTGACAAAACCATGCTGATTACTCCCTATCAATCCCTGTACCTCCAAATATTTGTAAATACTATCCATCAGAACACTTTCCATCAACTTACCCACCACAGACGTCAGACTCACGGGCCTATAATTCCCAGGTTGACATTTGGACCCTTTCTTAAACAGCGAAACCACATGCGCCACCCTCCAATCCTTTGGCGCTACCCCCGTGACCAGTGGCATCCTAAATATCCCTGTTAATGGCCCCACTATCTGTCCACAAGCCTCCCTGAGTGTCCTTGGGAATATTTTGTCCGGTCCCGGAGATTTATCCACCTTTATCTTTTTCAACACAGCCATCACTACCTCCTCGGTTATCCTTATATGCTTCATGACCTCCCCACTATTTTTCTTTACTTCAACTGGTTCAATATTTTTTTCCCTAGTGAATACCGAGGCAAAGAAATCATTCAAAATTTCCCTCATTTCCTCTGACTTCTCACTCAGCCTACCCTCGCTATCTACAAGGGGTCCAATTTTATCCCTCACTAATCTTTTACTTTTAATGTACCTATAGAAACCCTTTGGATTTATTTTTACTCTGTCTGCCAAAGCCTCTTCGTGCCTTTTTTTGGCCTTTCTAATTTCTTTCTTAAGATTCCTTCTACACTCTTTGTAGTCCTCCTTCAAACTCTCAGCTCCCTGCTCTTTATACCTCTTGTACACCTCCCTTTTTCTCCTAACCAAATTTCCAATATTCCTCGAAAATCAAGTCTCCCTATGACTTCCAGCCTTTCCTTTGATCCTCACTGGGACATATCTACTCTGTACCCTCAAAATTTCTTTTTTGAATATCCTCCATTTTTCATTTACGTCCTTACCTGAAAATATCCTGTCCCACTCAATACTCCCCAAATCCCTTCTTATTCCTTCAAAATTTGCTCTTCTCCAATCCAGAACCTCAACTTTAGGCCCCTCCTTGCTCTTCCCTAAAACTACCCGAAAACTAACAGAATTATGATCACTAGACCCAATTTGTTCTCCAACATTAATGTCCGATACCTGACCTAGCTCATTCCCTAACAGGAAATCTAGTATTACACCGTCCCGAGTCGGTTCTTCTACTAATTGATTTAGAAAACAATCTTGAACACATTTAATGAACTCTAGCCCATCCAGCCCTCTAACTATGGGTATCCCAATCAATGTGAGGGAAGTTAAAATCTCCCATGATCACTACCTTATGATTCTCACACATATACGTTATCTCCCTACAAATTTGTTCCTCTAATTTTCTTGGCCCATTTGGTGGTCTGTAATACACCCCTATTAGCACCCTCTTGCCTCCTTCACCCCTCAATTCCACCCAAACAGCCTCACTGGACGATCCCTCCAGACCATCCTGCCACCTCACGGCAGTAATGCCCTCCTTAACAAGCAGAGCAACTGCTCCCCCTTTTTTACCCCCTGCTAAAACAAATGTATCCTGGAATATTAAGTTGCCAGTCCTGCCCCTCCTGTAGCCAGGTCTCACTAATTGCCACAATATCATGACCCAAAAGTATCTGTCCATGCTCTAAGCTCATCTACCTTGTTCACTATGCTTCTTGCATTAAAATATATGCATTTCAGAGAATGACCCTCACCTATATTCTCTTTTCTACCTTTTACCCTAATCTTCATCCTACCTTTGTTATCGTTATTATTCTTATCTAGGTGGCCATGCTCCCTTGACACTGCACTCACACTCTGTTCCCCACCCCCCTGCCAAACTAGTTTAAACCTTCCCCCACAGCTCTAGCAAATCTGCTTGCCAGCACATTGGTCCCCCTCCAGTTCAAGTGGAGCCCGTCCCTTTTGTACAGGTCCGACCTTCCCCAGAAGAGATCCCAATGATCCAGAAATCTTATCCCTTTCCCCCTGCACCACCTCTTTAGCCACGCATTCATCCTCCACATCCTCCTATTTCTACCCTCACTAGCGCGTGGCACGGGCAGCAATCCAGAGATTACTACCTTGGAGGTCCTGTTTTTTAACTTCCTACCTAATTCCACATAATCCTGTTTCAGGACCTCATCCCCATTGAAATGACCTGTTACCATGCTGAATGTCAAAAATTTTAAAAAGAATTTGGCAGGGGAAGTGAGCTCTACACCCACTCCTGAAGTCAATGATCAGCTCCCTTGTGTTCCTGACATTTAACGAGAGATCGTTATCTTGAAAGCAGGCTACTAGTCCTCAATTTCCTCCTCTATTACATCTCATCATTATTTGCTGTCCAGCCTTCAATTATGGTGTCATCAGTGAACTTAAAGATGGAGTTTTTTTTTACCCCTCCACCATCAGACTCTTCAATAACAATCAGGGACTCTAAAGGACTGTTAGCTGCACATTTTATTGATTTTTAAAATTCTATCTGTATTGCACAGTTTGTTTACATTTGTTATCCATTTACAATTCTTTCTTAGTTTACATGTATATGCTGTGTTGTTTATTTTTTCACTACCAATAAGTGGTAATTCTGCCTCGCCTACAGGAAAAAGATTCTCAAGGTTTATGTGATGTCATGTATGTACTCTGACAGTAGATCTGAAATCTGAGTTGGAGTGATATTTGGGTACACAGTTGTTGGTGTAGTGGGAATATAGTAGGGGCTGAGTACATATCTTTGTATGCATCGGTGCTAAGGGTGATTTGGAAGATAGGTGGCTACCCATCTTCACTGATTGCAGCCTGTTGGACAGGAAGGCAAAAATACAGCTTCAGAGGGGGTTGCTGAGGCCATAGTCCCAAAGTTTGGGGATATGTTTGCTAGGGGATTGCTGTCTTGAAGATGGAGCTGCAGTTGATGAACACAGGTGTCCTTGGTGCCCAGGGCTGAGTGAAGGGCCAAGGATTGAGTGTCTGCCACAGTTAGTATGAATTGGAAACAATGTTTCCTTCTCACTGATCTTCAACACAGGCACGCCCCAAGGATGCATGCTTAGCCCACTGCTCTACTTGTTGTACACCCACGTCTGTGTGGCCAGGGCCAATTGCAATGCCATCTACAAGTTTGCCGATGACACCACAGTTGTTGACATAATCACAAATGGCAATGAGGAAGCGAACAGGAGGGAGATAGATCGGCTCGTTGAGTGATGTAACAACAACAACCTTGCACTGAATGTCAGCAAAACCATGGAGATGATTGTGAACTTCAGGAGGAAGTCAGGGGAACACGACCCAGTCTCATTAAGGGGTTAGTAGTGGAGAGGGTCAAGACCTTCAAATTCCTGGGTGTGCACATTGATACAACCACGAAGAAGGCTCGACAGCAGCTAAACTTTGTGAGGTGTCTCAGTAGGTTCGGTAGGTCACCGAAGACTTGTAAACTTCTACAGGTGGACCGTGGAGAGCATTCCGGCTGGCTGCATCAGTACCTGGTGAGATGCCAATGCTCAGGACAAGAATAAACTCCAGAGGGTTATTAACTCAGCCTGCAACATCAGAGGCACCAGACTTCACTCCATCGAGGGCATCTACATGAGGCGGTGTCTTATAAAAGCAGCCTCTGTCCTTAAGGACCCCCACCACCCGGGCCGTGCCCTCTTCACTCTGCTACCATCGGGGGAAAAAGTACAGGAGCCTGAAGATGAAAACTCCGCGGCACAAGGACAGCTTCTTCCCCTCCGCCATCAGATTCCTCAACGATCCATGAACCACAGACACGGCCCGACTTTTCGTGGACTGTTAGTGTTATTATTATTTTATTTTATTTCTTATAGTAATGTCGCAAGATGTTTATAAATGTTTGCTCTATGAAAAGCTGCTGCAAAAAAGACTGAATTTCATGACTTGTTCATGAGGATAAATCCTGATTCTGAATTCTGGATTTCTTTAGAAAGCAGGTAAATTGATGTTAATCAAGGCTGGTTGGGAGGCTGGAGCTGATGTGAGCCGTGAGCAACATCTCCAAGCACTTCATGTTGGTGGATGTCAGAGCTAGGATTGATATTCATTTATGCCCATTATTGTGCTTTCCTTTGGTTCTGGGTATAATGGTAAACTTCTTCAAACCGATGTGAACTTTGTCCTGTTCAGTCTAATTTTGCAGCAGATGGGAGGAGAAGATATTGTGAAATTTATAATTTTATATTTTAAAATTTAAAAAAGATTTATAGACATACAGCATGGTAATGGAAGTAAATTACAAAAATCTGCAGACACTGTAGTTGAAGTAAGACACGCACGGTGCTGGGTAAACTCAGCAGGTCAAATAGTGCCCTTTATATAGCAAAGGTAAAAAAATACATAACCAATGTTTCAGACTTGCGTCTGTTATCAAGGGATGGAAAAATGTTGGCAGGCATCTGAACAAAAGGGTGGGGGGGGGTGGGGAGAAGGGTGGTCACAAAGACAGGAGGTGATAGGTGGAGAAGGGAGGGAGGGAACAGCAGCAATCAAGGGAAGGAGGGATGGCTGGGTGAGTGGAGGGGGAAGGGAGGGCAGAGAACTGGAAAAACTGGAAAGGGGGAGGACAGCAGGTTAGCAGAAGCCAGAAAGGTCTGATGTAAGTGCCATCTGGCTGGAATAAACAGTTTAAAAGACAAAAATACTTGCATTGTATGAACCACTTGCATGAATATAAAAACCTTAAAGCATTTTACTTTATTTTCAGTCACATTCTTTGAAAACATTTAACTGTCGCTGCATCTGCAGGTTCCTCCCCCTCCACAGAGCAGCTCGAAAGACAAACAATAACATTAGAGATAATTAAGTAAAAACACAAAGTACTGGAGAAACTCAGCTGGTCAAACAGTGTCCTTTATGTAGCAAAGGTAAAACTACATAACTGGCATTTCAGGCATGAGGTACCTTGATGAAGGGCTCAAGCTTGAAATGCTAGTTACGTATTTTCACTTCTGCTACATAAAGGACACTCTTTGACCAGCTGAGTTTCTCCAGCAGTTTGTGCTTTTACTTCCTCCATGGTGTCTACAGATTTTCATGATTTACTTATAGATAATTAACCCCCTCCCCCTCAAATAAAGATTCTTACTAAGCAGGGATAAGAAGACACTGTAAGACAGTGACCCCAACAGCGATCACAAAATGTCACAGTGCCACTCAATAGCTTTTGTAGGGTAATCAAAAGGAGGAAAAGGAGAAATAGAAACTCTGCAAGGGAATCTCAGAGGTTGGGTTATGGACTTGTAAAGGCTTGGAGGAACACCAGAGATCCCTGTAAACTGTTTGAGAAGGGGTTACAGAGATGCGGAGAGGCAAGAAGGGAAAAAAATGCCCACTTTGTCCCAGATGCGATGAAAAATTTGGGCCTGAGATATTAACTCCACAGATCCTGCCTAACCTGATGAGTATCTCCAGGATATTCTGTTTTTGTTCCAGGTTTCTTGTAGTTGCTATGGATTTTCAAGAAAACAGTCATCTCAATCTAAAATCTCACTTCAGTATCACAGATATCTGCACTGAGCTGTGATAGATGCTGGGAATCAGGCAAGGAGCTGAAAATAGCATGAGAATGGATCCAGACAACATTCTCTATGGCAACACAGGAAACCGCCATTTCCCTGTAATTACATCCATTGTTGGTTCAGCATCATGCTGAAGAAGATTGAAAAGAGGGTTGGTGCGAGAACACAGCCTTGCTTCACGCCATTGTTAATGGAGAAGGGTTCAGAGAGCTCATTGAACTACATCCGGTACCGTACGGATGGCAGTCTCTTCAATCTGAGGCGCCTGCAAGCTCACACCAAGACACAAGAGAAACTTGTCCGTGAACTACTCTTTGCAGATGATGCCGCTTTAGTTGCCCATTCAGAGCCAGCTCTTCAGCGCTTGACGTCCTGCTTTGCGGAAACTGCCAAAATGTTTGGCCTGGAAGTCAGCCTGAAGAAAACTGAGGTCCTCCATCAGCCAGCTCCCCACCATGACTACCAGCCCCCCCACATCTCCATCGGGCACACAAAACTCAAAACGGTCAACCAGTTTACCTATCTCGGCTGCACCATTTCATCAGATGCAAGGATCGACAATGAGATAGACAACAGACTCGCCAAGGCAAATAGCGCCTTTGGAAGACTACACAAAAGAGTCTGGAAAAACAACCAACTGAAAAACCTCACAAAGATAAGCGTATACAGAGCCGTTGTCATACCCACACTCCTGTTCGGCTCCGAATCATGGGTCCTCTACCGGCACCACCTACGGCTCCTAGAACGCTTCCACCAGCGTTGTCTCCGCTCCATCCTCAACATCCATTGGAGCGCTCACACCCCTAACGTCGAGGTACTCGAGATGGCAGAGGTCGACAGCATCGAGTCCACGCTGCTGAAGATCCAGCTGCGCTGGATGGGTCACGTCTCCAGAATGGAGGACCATCGCCTTCCCAAGATCGTATTATATGGCGAGCTCTCCACTGGCCACTGTGACAGAGGTGCACCAAAGAAAAGGTACAAGGACTGCCTAAAGAAATCTCTTGGTGCCTGCCACATTGACCACCGCCAGTGGGCTGATAACGCCTCAAACCGTGCATCTTGGCGCCTCACAGTTTGGCGGGCAGCAGCCTCCTTTGAAGAAGACCGCAGAGCCCACCTCACTGACAAAAGGCAAAGGAGGAAAAACCCAACACCCAACCCCAACCAACCAATTTTCCCTTGCAACCGCTGCAATCGTGTCTGCCTGTCCCGCATCGGACTGGTCAGCCACAAACGAGCCTGCAGCTGACGTGGACTTTTTTACCCCCTCCATAAATCTTCGTCCGCGAAGCCAAGCCAAAGAAAGAAGACATCCATTGTGCTTTCACTAA
The DNA here is from genome assembly GCF_036971445.1 of Narcine bancroftii. NCBI lineage: Eukaryota > Metazoa > Chordata > Chondrichthyes > Torpediniformes > Narcinidae > Narcine > Narcine bancroftii. The sequence goes on from NC_091472.1 coordinate 201,289,674, forward strand.
ACGATTCTCTTATCGGATCAAATTTTTTTATCCCTTCATTACTAGCTGACCTGTAAAATTAACCTTCAGGTGGCAAAATTACAGAGGCTGTCTGAAAAAACAATCCAAGTTGAATATTAATTAAGACTCTTTCTAAACTCCAGGTATAAGAAATACATTTAAATTTAGCTGTATATTTTAGTTCAACTTCAAATATGATGTGGAAACTATTAAATGAATTTGGCGTTCTTTTTCTCTGACCTTCCCTACCCTCTGACTATTTTCCTAAATGCCCCTTCTTTATTTGGGAGTGAGGCCCTGGGATTAAGGGCTGCAGTTTCTTGTGGTCTTGGGCAGAGACACTCTTCTACCATACTCTTGCATCTGACAGGAAGCGCTGGCGCATCTGTTGAAGTTATTGAAGAATGTCAGGTCTCCTAAGGAAGTTGAGGTGTTGGTGCACCTCCTTGGCTGTCACATCGATATGGTTTGTCCAGGACTGGTCGTTAGAGATATTTTTTCCTTGGATCTTAAAGCTATCTACTACCTCCACCCAGTGCCATGTTGTGGATAGGGGAATGAGCCCCACTTCTCTTCCTGAAGTCAATGACCAGCTCCTAGTCTTATTGAGGGAGAGGTTGTTGTTGTGACATGAAGCCACTATACCCTCCAGTTTATTTCTGTATTCCATTGTGTTGGTTTAAATTTTATTTAAATTTTTTAATTAAAAAAAATGTAGACATACAACACAGTAACAGGCCATTTCAGCCCATGAGCCCATGCCGGCCAATAACACCCAATTGACCTACAAACACTGGTGCGTTTTAGAGGGCAGGAGGAGACTGGAGCCCCCAGGGAAAACCCACGCAGGGACAGGGAGAACGTACAAACTCCTTACAGACAATGTGGGATTCGAACCCTAGTCCTGATCGGTGGTGCTATAATGGTGTTACGCTAACCGCTACACCAACTGTGCCACCCACTTGCTTGAAATCTGATTCTCAATTGTAGCGGCAAATTTATAGATAGAGTTGGGCCTACGCAGTCCTGAGTGAACATGTAACAACTGTAGCAAGGCTTCCCTATTTCTAAACTCTTTTTTCTTTTCTTCTTTTCTTTGGCTTGGCTTCGCGGACAAAGATTAATGAAGGGGTAATGTCCACTTCAGCTGCAGGCTCGTTTGTGGCTGACAAGTCCAATGCAGGACAGGCAGACACGGTTGCAGTGCTTGCAAGGGAAAATTGGTTGGTTGGGGTTGGGTGTTGGGTTTTTCCTCCTTTGTCTTTTGTCAGTGAGGTGGGCTCTGTGGTCTTCTTCAAGGAGGTTGCTGCCCGCTGAACTGTGAGGCGCCAAGATGCACGGTTTGAGGCGGTATCAGCCCACTGGTGGTGGTCAATGTGGCAGGCACCAAGAGATTTCTTTAGGTAGTCCTTGTACCTCTTCTTTGGTGCACCTCTGTCTCGGTGGCCAGTGGAGAGCTCGCCATATAACACGATCTTGGGAAGGCGATGGTCCTCCATTCTGGAGACGTGACCTACCCCCGCAATAAAGGTCAACTCTTCCAATTTTTATTTTCTTAATTAGGAAATTTACCGGATTAAATATTAAATTATTCTCCTGCAATTAGTTAAAGGTGAAGGGTACAAAGATCAAGGTTCTTGGTTTCAGTATGGCAAAGTTTAAACAGTGCATCCATCAGCAGGAAGCTGAAACCTTCACGCAAATCGCTGGGGAAAAGTGAGCATAAGATACTTCTCTAAATGTCGGTATTTTCTTGAGATGTACCACCTGACACCTGATGTATCAAGACAGCACTCTTTGACATCTAAATTACATTGGTATCCACCTATTAGTACACTTATCTCCATTTTCTTTCAGCAGTAAAGTCGAGAGCTTGTATCAAAGTCTGCCCAAAAGTCAGGTTAAATTGACTAGCAGCTAGAGAAATGTTTGTTGTAGGTTTCATCCTGTTAACATCCCTTTGCAGATGAAGATCGATTGATCTTCACATCATGCTAATCCCGAGAGATATCATTCTGATGTCATAGGCGCTGATGAGCAGAGGAAGATCGTTTCCTAATCTGAACTGAGACACATGGCAGAAAGTGTAGAAGGCAGCACAGTGACAAAGCTAGCAGAGCTGCTGCCTCACTGCGGTGGCCACCCAGGTTTAACCCTGACCTGTGTAAGGCTGTGACTGCATGGGGTTCACCCTGGTGCTCTGGTGTCCAGAGGCTGCTGCTGGGGTTTTGACTCCTGTAGATTTTCCTTAGTATGGATTACTCAAAGGGGGCTGGATGGATATTAAATTTTAATTTTTTGAAATTTATTGTTTGAAATTTAGACAGACAGCACGGTAATAGGCCCTTTCGCCCCATGAGTCCAAGCCACCAAATTTACAACTTACAACCCCTGGTACATTTCGAATGATGGGAGGAAACCAGAGGCCCCCATCCCCCCTCCCCCACCTCCATGGGAAAACCCATGCAGACACAAGGAGAACGAACAAACTCCAACTAAACTTGACTGCTTCGCAGAGAAAGGGGCCCATAAACTTTGAGCAGAGTCCAAAGGTTGAGAATGGTTGTGTCAGACCTTCACAATTGCTGGGTGGTGCCCATCTCTTCTCACAACCACTTCTGAGTTACATATTCTCACCAATTATTGAATAAAGACATTTATTCTAAGTTCTTCATATTACAGCTATTTTATAATTTTGTTCATGGCCTGGTCTCCCCTCACAGAAATATCTCAGCAAATCCATTCCTAATCTTAATACTTCAATCAGAAAAAAAAAAGATGCCCAGTCTTCTTAAACCTTCCTGACAGCTTTAAAATCCTTAATTCTGGTGTTATTTTATAAATTGGTCTGCATCTTCCCCATTGCCTCTATATTTTTATACAACATGAAAACTGGAACTAAGCCCTGGTCTAAATAAAGTTCAATGCAAACTTAACATGACTATTTCACATTAGAAATTTAATTGAGTTGTTTTTAAATGGCTGCTTTAACCACCCCTATGTCTTTTAAATCTTAAAAAGTGCTGGAAAACTCAGCAGGTGACACTCATTAGACCCCAGAATCTTCAGATTTTCTTGTTTACCATCCTTTACATTTAATACTAAAAAGTGATCTCAGTGTTTACTCAAATAACTTTTTCATATCCTGTCATCTTAAAGTCATTTATCATTTAAATCCTCACTCTGCTGCTGTACTGAAGCCTCACGGAACAGAGGGAGGGACAGTCGGCCAGAGTTTCAAGTTTCGTAGTAAATGAAGTTTCATGAGGAGGTGCATTTCGGTTGGAAGAGGCGATCTAAAATATAGGAAACTGCCCCAAGAGGGGTGCAAGAGTAGAGGGAGCTAGGTGTATGTGAGCACGAGTCATTGCAAGTGAGGAAGGCATTTGCGATTCTGAGCTTTAACAATAGAGGCATAATACTGGGAGGTTAATGCTGAACTGTCTAAATTGGTCTGGCATCAGTTGGAGTATTGTGTTTAATTCTGGTCACCACATCATGGGAAAGGGGATTCAGAACAGATTTAGGTTGGCTTAGCGTTAGCACAACACCTTTGCAGGGCCGGTGATCGGGACCAGCCTGTAAAAGTTTGTAAGTTCTCCCCATATCTGCATGGGTTTTCCCTGGGGGCTCAGGTTTCTTCCCACTGTTTGAGACATACCAGGAGGGTAGTCAGTTAATTGGGTGTAAATTGGGCGGCATGGACTTGTGGGCTGAAATGGCCTGTTACCGTGCTGTAAATTTAAAAATATTTAGAATGGTCCCTGCAATGAGGGAACTAGTTGAAGGACAGATCAGAGGCTGGGACTGCTTTCCTGGAGCGGGACGGTTAGCATTAGTGTTATGGTTAGAACAGCGCTAACACAGTGCCAGTTACCTGGGTTTGAATTCAGCGCTGTCCGTAAGGAGTTTGTACGTTCTTCTCGTGTCCTGTGTGGGATTCCTGCGGGTGCTCTGGTTTCCTCCCACCCTCCAAAACATATAGGGATTGTAGGTTGATTGGTATATTTGGGCAGCAAGGGCTTGTGTACTGAGAGGATCTGGTACTGTGCTGTATTTCTAAAATTACATTGAAATTTTTTTTTAAAAAAAGGTTGAGGGAAGATTTGATAGAAATATCTAAATTTTCTTTACATATTCTACAAATTGGAATTTACAATTGTAAAACTAAAAACGCTGGGCAGTCGAATCTGCTGTCAGTGGCCAGGGTGACCTGTCCAGTGTGGACACTGGAACTGATGAAGGCAACGGGAAACCACTTCAGTATTTTTCCCCTTGATTAATCATGAACTCAACATCGACTATGGTCTCAGCTCAAAGACGGAGCCTTCACCGAAGGAGAACGACAATTCGGAGGGTGAGAGACTGTGATGGATGGAGAGACATGATGGTCCATGCAGGGCACCTGAATGACGATGATGATCTAAAATGATGAAAGGTCTGGTAGAGTGGATCGTGGGAGGATGCTTCTTTTGATTGAAACATCAAGGTCTTAGATTACAGGTTAAAAATAAAGGGGAAGAGAATCATGAGGATATACTTTTGTTAGGTAGCGAGCGGTCAGAATGTGGAAAATGGGGAAATTGCTAGCCATTGTGGCAATCAACAGGCCATTAAATGAATATAAAGTCCAAAGTTACAATAAGGGCAGGCAGGTGGAATTAGAATGTTGCTGTTCGAGGGCTGGCTTGGACATTATGGGCTGAATGGTTGCCTCTACACTACCTTTTCTGTTAAACTATGATCATTGCCACTCCAATGGAAAATGGCACGCCTGCAGGTCCCTTGAGGAAAGATGGCTCTTGTGTCCGTGGAAATCCAGAGACAAATCCCTTCAGGAATATTGCAGGAAGCAGAGAGGGATGGAAGGGAAAAGGGAGACGAATGGGGAGAGAAAGAGAGCTGTGGAACTGATGAGTAATTCGTTCATTTGAATATGTATTTCCTCTCTGCCCTCAATTAATAAAGCAGTTAGTTACCTGGACTCCAGTGACTGGTTTCTAAAATTTCCTGCAGTGCGTAATTCTTTGAATTCTGACTGGTTCCCTGCATTGTCATGGATCATTATTTTAATAATCTCTGTAACTTGTAAGAATAAGGGTAGCCAATCTTTTACTACAGCAGCACTTTGCAGCACTATCCCCGTATCTCTAGATTCTCTTACTATCCAAAAGCACTCTTTGTGAGTGTATTCCACACCTACCACTCTCTGGGTGAAGATCTTTATACTTATCTTAGCCCTGAGGAGTCTCTCCTTTGTTTTGAGATTGTGACTCCTGGTTCTGGACATCCCCTTATGTCCTGTAGGATTTTTGCTGGAATCTGAGCACCCATCCCTGCAACAGACTGAAACGCAGAAGTCCGTAGTGAAACGTAGAGTAAATGGTGGAGGAACTCAGCAGGACTTGTAGCGTCCATATGAGGTGAAGATATATTACTCATATTTTGGGCCTGAGCTGTTCTTCAAGGTATAAGCAGAAAGCAGGAAGGTGTCTCAATAAAGACTGAAAGGTGGAAGAATGGGAAGGGGAGGTCTAGGCATTAACATTGACCTCTTGTTTCCATTAAAAAACACCCCCCCCATCTTTGTCCCCCTGTCTCCTTTCCTCCAGTTCTCTCTCTCTCTCTCTCTCTCTCTCTCTCTCTCTCTCTCTCTCTCTCTCTCTCTCTCTCTCACTCTCACTCTCTCTTTCTCTCCTTTTTCCCTTTGTCTCCTTTTATGGAGCCAAAAACAATTTGGACCTTTCCTCTTATCATATCCAATTAGCACCTTCTGTTTGTTAGTCTGGACTCCTCCCCTCCCATTCTTCCCCCTTTCTCTCTCTGTCTTTATTGAGAAGCCTACCTACTTTTTGCTTATACCTTGAAGAAGGGCCAAGACCCAAAATGTCAGTAACAAATTTTTACCTCCTATGGATGCTGTGAGACTGGCTGAGGTTCCTCCAACATTTACTGTCTGTTTTTACCCATCCCTGCAACACCTGAGAGTTGCAGTTTTCAATTCAAAAATTACTCCCTTTTTTCCTATTCTCTTCTTTCTGTCCATATCGATAATATTTCCTCAATTCCATGCCCCACAAGTTTGTGACTAACCACATGTGGCACCATCTTCAACTCCTAATACATGCTCTGGATACATTCTCAATATTCTGTCAAAGATCCATGTGGGCTCTGCCCAATCCAGTCCTGATACCACTTCCATGATAGGATCCTGGCATTTTCTCTAGGAATCATCAGGCGAACTGGTTTGTAGTCTCCCTCTTTTCCCGAGCAGTGGAGCTACATTGGCAACCTCCCAATCTGTGGGAGTCATTCTAGAATCAATGGAATTTTGGAAGACGACTATCAATATACCCTCTGCCGCCATTGCCATCACTATCAACGGTTTGGTCACTGTGTCCTGTGGATTTGAAAGCTATTCATTTCCCCAAATGCATTTCCTTTCCTGATCTTAATTTTTATCTGCTCCACATTGACTTTAGGCCTGTTCTCCACTACTTCCATATAACCATATAACCATTTACAAAGCGGAAGCAGGCCATGTCAGCCTTTCGAGTCCGCACCAGTTCACTAGAACAACTCCACTAGCTCAATCCTCTCACTCTCCGCCAATATCCCTCCAACCCCCTCACCTCCATGTACACATTCAACCTTCTCTTAAATGACTTCAGGGCAATTTATTTTGTGATTTCTCCTGTGAAGAGAGGAATGCAAGTATCTATTCCCCATGATAATTTCTTCCATCTCCCTTCGTAATGTTCCTACATTAACTTTTGCTAACTTTTAATTTTTTACATTTCTATAGGCTTTTTCCATAAGCACCTGAGTTTCCACAGAAGGCTATGGACTAATTGTGGGTAAAAGGGACCAGTGTAGATAAGTACAATGGTCAGTGCTGCTGTAATGAATCTGTAGTCTGTTTATACACTGTATCTCCAGTACCTGTTTCAAATCAAGCTCTGGGAAGGTTTATTCTGAGGATTGAATTGCCAGCAATCCTCTCTAAAAACACTATGCTGGGGTACATTAGATTAGATTAGATTCAACTTTATTGTCATTGTGCCAAGTAAAATACAAAGCCAATGAAATACGATTAGCATCCAACCAGAAGTTAACCAATAGTGCCAAATTCAAATAACTACGTGTGAGTTAAAACAAGCACATTCCGCAAGCAAACAATAATAAAAGTACTGACAGTACAATGTGAGTGCAGTGCTGTGATTTAAGGTTCAGCAGGGTCACAGGTTCAGGGTAAAAAGTTCTTTTTGAGCCTGTTGGTTCGAGAGTGAAGGCACCTGTAGTGCCTACTGGATGAGAGAAGAGTTAAAAAGTTCATGGTTACGATGGCGATGATGATGTTCTTCGCCTGGCCCAGACAGCGTTCCTGATAGACGTTCTCAATGCTGATAATCCGTTGGGCAGTGTTCACCACCCGCTGAAATGCTTTGCGGTCCGATTCGAGACGATTGCCATACCACATTGTGATGCCATAGGTGAGTATGCTCTCAATGTACAGTGGTAAAAATCCATCAATATCCTGGGAAAGAGATGGACTTTCTTCATGCTCCGCAGGAAATAAAGGTACTTTAGTTTAGATGGTTTATTGACTGATCACAAGAAATAAATGGTAGATATTTTAAGCAATATTCAGCTTTAAAACAGTTTCTGATTTCTAAATTATGGAAACATTCGGCTTCATGTCATTTTAATTACACTGATTTTTTATCTACCGGTGGTAATCTTCACTAATCTCATTGCTAATTAAAAAATCTAAAAGCGTAACAAAATTATTTCTGGTCCCATTTGGAATTTGAAAGACAGCTTGTGAAGTAAATGATCACAGGAATAACATGGAGCTCTGCTCCGCGGACTTGTTTTGAACCTTCACCACCAGATCTGCAGCCCAGTCGTGCTTCAATGTGAAAGTTGAGCTGAATACAGAAGGAGATATTTTAATTATTCAGACAACTCGACCTGCATCCAAAAAAGTTGTTGCCTACACAACAATCCACACAATTCAAAGCAATTCATTAAATGTGAAGAGCTTTGGTTCGTAGCTGAGAATTCCAGTCAGGAGTAATATGCAATCATGTTCCTTTCTTCTGAAAAAAAAATGGAAAGCTTTTGCAAACGCAATGCATACAAACTACCTGACGCAACTGGCTGAGAAGAAAGAACATTTGAGAATTTATTTGATCTCCTTGTCACAACTGACTCATGCACCATCTGCTACTCTCCCTGGGCCACGAATCAAAGCCTTTTCTGCAATCCATACTAGAGCAGTTACGGGCAGGGATGCCTTATGAAGCGGTTGATAGGGAGGCATGTAAACTACAGCCAGCCCCTCCAAGCTGCCTGATACACACACACACACACACACACACACACACACACACACACACACACACACACACACACACACACACAAACATATACGCACACATATATATGTGTGTGTAATTTTATATATTTAAAAAATAGTGGCATACAGGTGGTCCTTGACTTCCAACCTACACGAGTTATGTCCATCTGCACATACAAACAATTTAAAAAAATCTTTATTAAAACTACTGTACAAGTGCATATTTTGTATGAAAAGCACTGTATACAGTGGTCCAAGCTCCTGGCAGCTACACAGTCCCCGCTCCCTGTTCCCCACAGCAGCCCGAGGTCCTCATTCCCCGTTGGCAGCTCAAGGTCCCCGTTCCCTGCAGCAGGCCGAGGTCCCATTCCCCAACTTATGACCAATCTCGAGTTACAACCAATGCTTTGGTCCCCATTACAATCGTAAGTTGGGGACTACCTGTTTGTGTGTGTGTGTTTGCGTGTCTGTGTGTTTGTGTGTCTGTGTCTATGTGTGTTTCTGTGTTTCTCTGTGTGTGTGTGCGTGTTCGTCTGTCTGTGTGTATGTGCATGTATTTGTGTGTGTCTCTCTCTTTGTGTGCGTGTCTGTGTGTGTTTGCGTATCTGTGTTTGTCTGTCTGTATGTGTGTATGTATTTGTGTGTGTATCTCTGTGTGTGTCTGTGTGTGTATTTGTGTGTCTGTCTGTGAGTCTCTGTGTGTGTGTCTCCGTGTGTGTGTGTGTGTGTGTGTGTGTGTGCGTGTGTGTTCACAATATATATAAATCCCAGACTGATTAAGGATTCCAGAGATATTTCTATTGATTTTCCACATTCCAGTTGCTCTTCATGCGAGGAAGTGGTGGGAGTCCTTGAGTATAGAGATTGGTTTCTTAACACACCACCTCTTGTGTGAAGGAGTGAAATCTGGTGCCTGTGATGTTACAGGCAGAGTTTTTTCTTGTCCTGAATGTTGGAGCCTCCATACCAGACAGTGATGCAACCAGCTAGAATGCTCTCTACAGCACACCTGAAGAAGTTTACTAGAGTTTTCGGTGACATACAGAATCTCTTCAAACACCTCACAAAGTATAGCCACTGGTGAACCTTCTTCATGATTGCATCAACATGTAGGTTCCAGGACAGATCTTTGGAGATGTTGACATCCATGAATTTGAACTAAGCCCTTGATGAGGAATGGGTTGTGTTCCCTTGACGTCCTCCTGAAGCCCACAACCATCTCTTTGGTTTTGCTGACATTGAGCGCAAGGTTGTTGATGTGACACCACTCAGCGAACTGATCGATCTCCCTCCTGTTCGCTTCCTCATTGCCGTCTGTGATCCTGCCGACAACTGTGATGTCATCGGCAAATTTGTAGACAGCGTTGGAATGTGGCCACACAGTCATGGGTGCAGAGTGAGTTGAGCGGTGGGCTAAGCACGCATCCTGTGTTGATGATCAGTGAGGAGGAGACGTTGTTTCCAATTTGTACTGACTGTGGTTCTTCCGATGAGGAAATCAAGAAGCCAGTTGCAGAAGATTGCTTTGCAAATGTAAAGAATAAACTAGATCAGAGGATTTGTTTGTACTGTTTAGCTTTCTGGGTGGTTTGTTTGTCAGCAAGTGTTCTACATCACTGTTTAAGTAAACAGAATATAATAAGAAGTAGACAATTGAACACTCCCTTGTCTTCAATCATTTAATTTGCGGGTAGGCAGTGATTTGCTAAAAAAGTCTCACTGAACCCAAATAGAATGATACACTATTTGATCACTCCAACATTTAATCAGCTGGCAACAGTCGTTGCTTGACTGATACTGAACGCCAGCGTCAAATTACATGGGAACTGGAAACAATTTACCCCGACAAGAAAGAAAACAAATGCATTTTATCACTTGAAATGAAGAACAATTCCAGCTGCAGGCGGCCTGATTATTTCTCCTGTAGTCTCTTCTCTTCCACTTCAGTCCACACCAGCCCTGTCACCTGAGCTTGTGAATCTGTGAGACGATTACAGTAGAGCATCAGTCTGCTTTCTGTATTTTTAGCCTAGGATAATTAAACTCCTGCTGCCTAGAAACCACCAAATGATTTTGGAATACAATTGCTTTAGTGGAAATTAAAATTTCTCTTTGGAGGGTAGTGTTAAAGGTGTAATGATTGTTCATCCACTTCTTACACTGCCCACCAAGCCGAGCCTTCGATTGGACTCTTGAGTGAGAAATGCACCTAACATGAGGTCATCTGTCAGACATAAACGCCAACGCTGAATTTTTACTTCCACGTGTTTAAAATGACATTTATGGGATGTGGGTATGGCGGATAATTCCAGCATTAATTGTCCATTTCAAACTGGCCTGAGAAGATAATGATGAGCTGGGTTCTGTGTGATCAAGGCTGTTGGATAGGGATTTCTACGACTTTGATCCAAGGACAATAAAGACATGGCCTATTTCCCGTTCACGATGATGAGTGGCCAGGAGTGAGAGGTGGAGGTGCTGTTTTCTACCCCTAATTGATATAGAATTGAGAGGTGCTACTGAAGCTTAATTTAAGAGCCATTAATTACTACAGAACTTGACGTTTCTGTTCAGGAGGGTGACAGTCACAGGATACAAACACTTAAGGCGTTTGTCTCCTTGAATCATTCAGACCACTCAGTCATTTCTTGGCCACTTTGCTGGTAATAATTCAGCATATCAATCATTTTGCTTCAATCCCCAGAGCATCTTTCCCAACAGCAATACATCGTTTATATGAACATGAACATTTAAAGTGTTTCAAGGTTGCATTATGAAGCACATAAGGAGAAATTAGGGCAGAGCAGAACATTGGTTGGAAGTGATTTTAAAGTGGTGGCTGATGAAGGAAAGAAATGGGAAAAGGAGAAGGGCTTCCACAGCTGAAAGATGTCACTTCATGCTGATATAAAAAGCTGTCTGGAGGGAAGCTATTAAATTCAGGCATGATCAAAAGGCTGGATTATGACTATTATAAGGTACATTATAACAAGATGGAAGAGGAGAACCAGGAAGGTTTTCCTAAAGGACAGTTTCAACCTGAAATGTCAACCGCCCATGAGGCTCCATAGATGCTGTCCGACTGGCTGAGTTCCTCCAGCAGTTTGTTCCCAGTATTTGCAGTCGGTTATGTCTCCAAGATTTTTCAAAACATGGATAAGCAACTCCTAAACCTAGAGGCAATGGAAGTCAGCAAGCACTGTGGCAAAAGGAGAAAGGGAATTGGTGTAGGTTAGGATACAGCCAGAAGAGATTTGAAAGAACCCAAGTTTATGCAGAAGGAGGCAAGCAAGCCAGCATTGCTTGGAATAGTCGATTCCAAAGGTAACAGATGGATGCCGAGTGTTTTAAAAGCAGATGCGCCCGAGTGGGAGTCAGATGTTGTTGCAGAAGCAAAGGTTTGATTCATTTCCAGACAGTGTTTTTAAGTTTAAGTCTATTTGTCACATAGCTAGTACAGTGAGGAGGGTTCTTCTGACAGGTTATCTATAATGTTCATACAGTTGTACACAGAGCACAATTTGCAGAGTATAGGACTGCAATGAAGTCAAAGATTAACTAACACCAAGCAAGGGCAGCATGGCAGCCCTGCTGTTCAGGACCCCCAAAGGACACGCGGAAAGAAACTGCCTTTAAGTGCTTGTTTTCACACTCGCCAACTTACTCCGCAGCTGGAGGAGGGAGAAGTGTGGGGAGTGTTTTTGACTCTCCCAGGCAGCAGGAGAAGTGCATGGAGGTGATGGAAGGTAAGAAAGCTTGCATCATGTTCTGAGCTACATTCTCTACCTTCTGTAGCTTCTCCCAACCTTGGGCAGAGCAGCTGCATTGCTGCCCTGTAATGATCCCAATGAAGCACCTGTCAAGGTTTTGGAGAGACATACCGAACTTCCTCACTCTTCCGAGAAAGCAGAGGCAATAGTCTGCTCTCTCGACTGTTGTATCTCAGTTCATGTCCCAGCCCTGCTCACTGGAGATGTTTATTCCTTCCTTTCTTTTTATAACATCGTTATTGAGTTTAATAAAAAAACACACACACACACACACACACACACACACACACACACACACACACACACACACATAGATCCAATACATATGTTGGAATATAAGAAAAGACAAAAAAAATGTGTATATTTCAAAGAAAATCTTGATCGTACTCAGTACAAATTGCGTGCACCCTTTCAAATCAAAGCCATTATATCAAAATATTTAAAAAGAAAAAAGAAACACAACAAAAGGAAAAAGAACAAACCACAATAATCAAACCCTTCCCTCTAAACAAGGCAAACTTGCATATCTAATATATATTTAGGAAACGAAGGCCAACATTCGGAGAGCAGACAGCACTGTTCAGGAGCATCCAAACACCCTAATTTGTTTCATTATGGTAATACTCCATGAATGGGCCCCGCGTCTTTATGTCTGATTTTTATGTCTGACATTATGTCTGATTTTTTTTCTAAACTTAGGAAGGACATGACCTCCTGTGTAACTATTGAGTATGAATAGGTGGGGTACTGTCTTTCCATTTCATCAGAATTGCCCATCCAGCTATCAATGAAGTAAAAGCTAAAGTTCGCTTCTGACATGAAGTCAGTAGTATTTCCTCTTGTGAAAAATGAAATGGAGCTATTAAGGGGCATGGCTGGCTCTAATTTGAATATTAAAGTTTGAAAGTAATTTTTCCAAAAGTTTCTAAACTAGGACAAGACCAGAACATATGTATCTATGAAGCCTCAAAAATGTTACATTTATCACATAATGGATCGATATCAGAATAGAAGCGAGATAGTTTAACTTTTGAAATATGCGCTCTATGTACAACCTCAATGTCGCGCACAAGCTGAGGATTCCTGAATCAGATTTAGAACAATATCCCAGTCCTCATCTGGAAGTGACAAATCCAAACCGTGCTCCCAATTGCTTTTGATCTTAACTAGATAAACTGTTCTCAAATCCATCAAATCACTATAAATATTTGATATTGAGCCTCGAAGAGAAAATTTAAAGTCAAGAAGTGAATCAAGAATGTTTGCTTTAGAAATCCATGGAAAATCAGAGAGCTTGGACTGAACAAAATGTCTGACATGCAGATACCTGAAAAAAAGTGTTTATTCCAAAGAACTCGGAAATAGCGACTCTTTTTATTTCAGCACCATTGACATGGACAGGGGTGTGGACTCTGCCCCTTCTCCTGAAGTCAATAATCATCTTCATCTTATGAAATTGGCACCGGGCCACCAGTCTTCCAATCGCTTTCCAGTATACCATCTTGCTTTCTGTTATTTAATTCCTGGCCACTACTGTGGCATGGCTGGCAACTTTGAAGAATGGAGTTGGAATGGTATTTAGTGGTGGTTGCAGAAGGATTATGGTAGGGGATTGAATACACATCCTTGATGAGCATCGATGTTGAGTGGAGGAGATGCTGTGATCCATCTTCATTTATTGCACAAGTCAAGGATCCAATTGAAGGCGGTGGGGAGGGGGGGGGGCAGGGGCGCTGAGACCCAAGTCCTGAAGTTTAGGAACGAGTTTGCTCATGACTATGTTATTGAAGGCTGAAGTGTAGTCTATCAACAGTAGTCAAAAAGGGAGATGGAGTCACTTGTAAGGAATTTAGTTTTAGATTCCTCATCGCTGCTACACCAACAATGGTAATTGGAAGAGTTTCATTCGTTCTTTGGAGATACTGATGGAAACTTGTCTTTTTTAAGGTGAAATATAAAAGTGCAATTGCCATCGAATACTCTGTCAAGCTTGTACAGGTACACAGTGGAAAGTATACTGTTTGGTTTGGGAATTTGCATGTCCAGGAATGCAGAAGGCTCCTAAGGGAACACACATAATCAGGTCCATCAGAGCTCCGACATGTTCCATATGAGTCGCTGACTCAAATAGGCAGCCAACAAAATAAAGGACCCACCCCCCCCAATAACCCAGGTCACAACCTCTCTTCACTGTTCAGTATGTTCATGGAGTAGATGCCTGAAGACCAGCCCCTCTGGGTTCAAGAACAATTGCTTTCCAACACCTATCGGGCTCTTGAACCTCCCCTTGTTACACTATTCATGGACTGCTCCAAAACCACAAAAGAGATGATATATATGATTGCAAAGTCACTTCTTTTTGCACGATGGTCACTGTGAATGTTTATTGACTATTTTTGATATTTATTTGCTCTTTTTAAGTAAATTAAGAATAAAGTTGTAGTTTCTCAGCTGATTTTAGAATTGTATCCATTTGGCCTATTATATGTACATCACACAATGTATATGCTCAATAATCCTTATCAATCTATTATCAAACAAAATTGGTGAAATTGAAAACTGCTGGAATTAAGGGTCTGGGCGATTTTCTGGTGGACAAGATGTCCTGGGTAAACTTGTACCTCTCACTTTGTTCGTTTTAGATTGGTCACAGTGTTCGAGGAACCAAAAGAAAATAGACACCCAGTTCAGTTTATACGAATGTTTAATAAAAATTCTAAAGCTGATATCAAACTACAATATGCAAGCCCTTCCCAACTATACTTATCAATGCTTGGACTGGTCCCAACTGCTGAAGCGAGGCAACGACTGCACACTTGTAGTAGGTTGTCGGGGCGCCGGTAGCAGCTTCTCCACCTCCCCCGACCGGGACGTTGGCTGGACTCTAGAAGTTCTTCTTCTTGCTGAGAGATGTTGCCACCTCTCGGAGAGTCTCAAACTTCAGCAGTGGGACCATGACTTATATTACCCAAAAACTGTCTACTCAAGCACCAATTCCCAGCACAGTAAGAAAGATAAGCGAGCAAGCTAGCATGCCTAGGCTTCTATCAAATAATGTAATTTTCAGCTTATCACTTTGAATACAATGGTTTATTTTGCATCAAGGCTAGGCCTCTGACAGTCTGTGACCAAAACAAGCAGAAAGATTAAATGTTCTTGGTACATAGATGTCCTTTCTTCAGATAACAGCATCTCTGGCCCCCTTGGTGGAATTTAGCTTATGACTGGTGATTCTAAAAAACAAGCAGGTTCTCAGCCTTGAAGAAGCAAAGGCTGCAAAAGTAAAAAACACGATTTAAATCTTCCATTACATTCCACCCCTTGGTCACAGGCTGTCAGACACGAGACTTAACAAGCATAAGAGTACAAAAAGAGCGTGAAAGAGAAATCAAAACTACAATAATCACAAAAACAAGCAATAAAGGGAGCAACCAACGGAGAATAGTGTGGCCCAACCCCCCAAATGTACCAGTTAACCATGAGAAAGGATTCCAACCAAGGCTCAAACTATCCTTGTGGGTCACAATACCCAGACACTGGAGCTCACGAACAGATTTTGAAACATGCTGAACAATAACATATATAAGCTGCACTTGAGGCGGGTGACCGAGGACTTCCTTGATGTAATGCATCGGACCGTGTCTCCCACGGGCAACTCCCTCGGAAAGTCCTCGACATTACAAATCCAATTGTTGGCACCAAAGCAGCTGTTAAGCCAGATCACCAAGAGTGTAAGACGGAGAACCTGGAACAAAGAAGTCTGACACATGTCACTCACGATACCGTAAGCGTTCAGTATTTAAACAGACTAAACCATCCTGTCCCTCAATAGCTATCCACTGAGTGTTACCCTGGGCAGGTGTCACTATTTCCCCTTTTACAGGAGGGCCACTACCTGGTGGTGCCACCCATACCTTTTGTCCGACATTCTCTAGCTCAGGAATGGGGGGCAATGACTGTTTTTCCTCTGGAAGAGGCTGTAGTTCAGAAGCGTGAAGAAGTCAGTGGAAAGGTGTACCTCCTTTTAAAGGGCGATGATTCAAATTGTCGACTGCCTGCTGCAGTACTTGACACCACTCCTTCAGGGTCCCCAGTGGTGTTAACAAACGAATTTGTTCCTTCAGTAAGCTGTTCATTCATTCAACTAACCCAGCAGCCTGCGGGTAATAAGGAATATGGTGAACCCATAAGATACTGTTGTCAGTTGCCCAATCACAGATTGCCTTCCCGGAGAAGTGCGAGCCATTATCTCCTCTGGAACATCATAACGAGAAATTAAATGGTTTAGTCCTTGGATAGTGCTAGCTTGGTCAGCCATCTTGGTGGGAAAAGCAAAAACCATGCCCGAAAAGGTGTCAATCATTACTAGGATGTAACATTTACCATTACAGTCTGGCATGGGGCCTATGTAATCAATTTGCCAGACCGCAGCAGAGCGAGCACCCCATTTTATTCGGCCATACGGACCAGGAGGAATGGTGCGGGAGTTCACAAGCTGACATGCTGGGCATGTAAGCATGACCATGCGGACATCATCCTGATGGACGGGTAAAGCATGTGTATGGGCCCACATAGCTGATCCCTTCTCCCCCAAATGGCCACTCTGTTCATGTGCCCATTGAGCCAGGGGGACGGAATCGGCGCGGCTGCTAGAGGCAAGCTGATCTGCTACTACATTATGTTGTGCCATGTTAGTCATCACATTAGTATGGGTGTCAACGTGATATATGGTTATCTCACAATGGTGGGAAGCATCCCACAAAAGCTGCCACAACTGTTTGCCCCATACTGGGCCCATACTGGCCAGTCGTTCTTTTCCCAGTCAGGCATCCATACCACAAGTCCATTAGCCTCAGCCCAGGAATCAGTAAACAGGCAAAGAGGGTGATCATGGGGATCTAATGGTAAAGTGACTGCCTTCAACTCAGCATACTGACTGGAGCCACCATTCCCCTCCTCCGATAAGTGAGTTCCTGACTTGGGATGGTAAGCTACCGCCTTCCACTTTTACTTTCCTTGTAACCACCGGCTGCTACCATCAGTAAACCAGGCATCCTCTTGTTCTGCTGGAGTGAGC
Source organism: Narcine bancroftii (assembly GCF_036971445.1). NCBI lineage: Eukaryota > Metazoa > Chordata > Chondrichthyes > Torpediniformes > Narcinidae > Narcine > Narcine bancroftii. The sequence goes on from NC_091472.1 coordinate 201,306,883, forward strand.
AAATCATATGGTTTACCCCACTGAACTGGTGAAGGGGGTAAGGGAGGGGGCAAGGCGGGTTCAACGTCCTCATGACAAGACGGAAGATCAGCCACCTGTTCGTGTATGTGGCCCACCCTTTCAGGCCCTCTGGTTGCACGACTCTGAATATACCACTTCCATTTAACAATAGAAGACAGCTGAGCCCGCCCGATCTTTAGATTAGCGTCATTAGCCAGGACCCAATTCATTATTGGAAGCGCAATTGAACATCTGCATCGCCTGTCATTCTTTCAGTCTCCAGCGGGGCCCAGTAACAGGCTAGTAACTGTTGTTCAAAAGCAGAATAATGAGTGGCAGCCTCGGGCATGGTATGTGACCAGAATCCCAGCGGGACTCGGCGGCCCTCTTGTTTCTGCCAGAGGCCATATCATCAGTAACGGAGACCTGTAGGGGGTATCTGGGATGCGGGGAGCAATGGGCAGGGCCTGAAGAATAGCCTGCTTGGCAGACTGGAACGCCTTTAACTGATCGTCACCCCATACAAAGTCTGTTTTCTTTTGGGTAACCTTATATAGAGGACGTAAAAGCAATGCCAAGTGTGGATTATGGCATTGCCAGTATCCCAATAACCCCAGGAAACGCTGGGTCTCTTTTTTGTTAGTCGGAGTGGCCACGTCTGCGATATTATTGCGAACTTTATCGGGAACCACCTGTTCTCCAGCATGCCACTGAATTCCAAAGAAAATAACCATCTGGAACAAGCCCTGTACCTTGGCAGGGTTAATGGCCCACCCTCTTTGCATCAGGGTATCTTGGACACTCTCCAAACCTTCCTGTACCATCTCTGCTGTAGCCCCTTGGATCATCACATCATCAATATAATGGTGAATTGAGAGGGAAGGCAATACTGGCACCGTCTCCAAATCACGGGCAATTAGGCTGTGGCAAATAGTGGGAGAGTGTACATAGTCCTGAGGGAGGCGGGTGAAGGTATACTGGCACCCCCTCCAGGTAAAGGCGAACTGATCCTGTGAGTCCTCAGCTATAAGAATACTGAAGAAGGCATTAGCGAGATCAATGACAGCATACCATGTTCCTGAGTTCCCAGTAGCAATGTTTTCAATAAGGGTAACAATGTCCGGAACTGCCGAAGCAAGTGGTGGGGTATGTTTGTTCAAAAAACGATAATCAACTGTCATTCTCCAGGATCCACCCGGCTTCTGGACTGGCCAAACAGGGCTATTAAAGGGCGACGTTGCGGGCCTCACTACCCCTTCTTCTTGCAAAGCATCGATGGTGGCACTAATCTCTTCTTGCCCTCCAGGGAGGCGATATTGCGGAATGCACACTGGTTTTGTGGGGGGGGAGGGGTGGCACCATCACAGGATCCCACTTAGCCTGACCCACCACTAGTCTTTTTGTAATAGTCCAAATTCCAAATGCAAATCCCCCTTGGCTAGTATTAAGGGCCATACCGGCCAATATATTAATATCCAGGATACACTCGTCAGTGGCAGCCACCAGGGCATGTAACCATACAGGGGAAGGGCTATCACCCACCGTGGCATGGGCTTTTATTTCCTTCGCCAGGGTGACCACTCCTCCCAACTCCTTTATTTGAAATGGTGCAGTCCAGAGGTTGGGGTGACCCGAAATCACCGAGTGCTCCGCACCAGTATCGACCAAGGCCAAATATTGGTGGTCATTACCCCCACCCCAATGGATTGTTAACGGTATGTAGGGCCGTGGGTACCCGTGTATCCATTGTATCTCAATGGAGTAGACACGGAAGCCCTGCCCATACCTTCATGCTTTAGTAGGGTTCGGGGGCTTCCAGGCCCACAAGCCACTATTATCCATAAGAGCCTTGTTAACCATTTGTTGTATCTCATCACGGGTAACTGGAGCAGGAGAAGCCAGCTCAATATAAGCAGCAGTGGGAGCAGAAGGCACAGCTGGGCCAGGAGGACTCAGCAGCTGGGTATGATGTTCCCCTACTTTTCTCTTATAAAGGGCATAAAGGACTGCAGTAGGTTTCCCATCAATATCACTTTTAGGTACTCCTAACTTTAACAAGGTTAGAAAAAGGTCCTTTCTTGTCGGTCCGTTATTAGCAGCAGACCCTCTCTTTTCATCCTGCTTGTCTGATTTAACCTGGGTTGTACGTGAGTGGATTTTACCTCCCAACTCTAATTCTCAAAGCCCAGATAAGGCGTGCACTGCCTCAGACACAGGGTGCCCAATTAGCGGACTAGTTACGGACAGAACCAGTCCCCATGTAGTGGGTTGGGCAGAACGAACCAATCTGGTATGCATTCCAGCTGTGAAATCTCTTCATCAGGGCTCCCCCCATCTACCCACAGTCTCAAACGCCCTGCTTACAAGGCAGAGACCAGGGCCTGTTGACGAATTATTGCTATACCCTCCTTTGGGGTGCCCCAATTGTTCTCCAAATGTAAATTCCAATCTACTGGCGATGGGTATACTCGTAGCAGGGCATCCTGAGTAAGTAATCCATCTCTTTCCCTCTACCCCGCAGTTCAGCAGTGACCCTGATATCAGTAGATAATGTTCCTAATCCCAACAATTCCTCAGGGGTTAAAAATACATTACCCCCCACTTGTTCCCAGACACGCAGGAGCCAGGCTGCCAGAGTTTCTCCTGCCTTTTGCCTAAATCGATCTCCAATGGCAGCCAGCTCTTTTATAGAGAAGTCACGTATCATTGACTGTTTCCGACCCCTATTCCCACTTTGGCCCACAGGGTCCTTTGCCCAGTGGACGGGATGAGGTCGAGGCCATCACATAGAGGGGGGGCCATCGAGCATAAGCAGGGGTTCGGGTATTTTCCCCTGGGTCCGCTTGGGAGACCGGGGTATCTATCCCTTCAATCTCTACCCTTACATCATCCTCCCTTCCGTCTGTTTGGGAAGTCAGCTGCCTTATGGGGCGGGCGTGAACAGCAGGTGGTGGAGAGGGCAGTATGTTAGGCACATGCTGAGGAGTATCTGCATTATTACCATTGTCATCATTCCAGATATTCCCGTCCCATTCATCAATTACATCAGGATCGTCACCATTCCTTATCATGGCACGAATACGATGTGGATCGGGTTCTACCCCTTGCTTTTCCTTATCTGCACAGAGCTGCTGCCGGAGTTTAATATTACGTCAAATCGTTTGGACATGCTTATCCTCCCATTCTTTGGCTCGGTCCTGACTGGTGCAAACAATCTCGCTTATCATGGAACAGCTTTGTTGCATGGCTTCTAGCTCCTCCTCTAATTGCTCTCTCTTGTGCTGAGATTCTACTTCTCTTTGAACTGATTCTGCTTCACGCTGAATGGTGCGGCGTAAGACTGTGGCCAGCAGCCAAAAACCGTCTGTCAGCATCCCATTTTTACTAGGAAATTTACTTTCTCGAAGGAGAGTGGCAACCCGCTCTCCCAGAGGTGCACTTGATGGGTCTAACTTCTCATCTTAACTAATGGGTGGTCCCAGCAAAGGCCAACATGCCAAACCCATCATCTTTTGAAGTCGATCCCGCAATCAAGAACTGCTCAGGGCTCAGCTCTTTCTTTCGGCGAAACATCTTGAGACCAATCCTGCTCGCAGCGCCAATTTTCCTGGGTAAACTTGTACCTCTCACTTTGTTCGTTTTAGATTGGTCACAGTGTTCGAGGTACCAAAAGAAAATAGACACCCACACTGAGAGCAGTTAGGTGTATACAAATGTTTTTACAAATTCAAAAGCTGATTTCAAACTACAATATGCAAGCCCTTCCCAACTATACTTATCAATGCCTGGACTGGTCCCAACTGCTGAAGCGAGGCAATGACTGCACACTTGTAGTAGGTTGTCGGGGTGCCGGTAGCAGCTTCTCTACCTCCCCCGACCGGGACATTGGCTGGACTCTAGAAGTTCTTCTTCTTGCTGAGAGATGTTGCCACTTCTCGGAGAGTCTCAAACTTTAACAGCGGGACCATGGCTTATATTACCCAAAAACTATTTACCCAAGTACCTATTCCCAGCACAGTAAGAAAGATAAGCGAGCAAGCTAGCATGCCTAGGCTTCTATCGAATAATTACCTAATTTTCAGCTTATCACTTTGAATACAATGGTTTATTTTGCATCAGGGCTAGGCCTCTGACAGTCTGTGACCAAAACAAGCAGGAAGATTAAATGTTCTTGGTACACAGATGTCCTTTTGTCAGATAGCTGCATCTCTGGCCCCTCGGTGGAATTTAGCTTATGTCTGCTGATTCTAAAAACAAGGAGGTTCTCAGCCTTGCAGAAGCAAAGGCTGCAAAAGTAAAAAAACACAGTTTAAATCTTCCATTACACAAGGCAAGCAACGTTCAAATATCAACCTGGATGTATCTCAGCACTCGATGAGAGCTTTTTCAGTTCTCGTGTGTAGAACATCAATGCATGTTCATTACGTGTTTTTGAACTGTAGTGGGGAATTGAATTTAGATCAAGAAATAGATACATATTTATGCAGTTGAAACTTGAAGGTAATTTTCATACAGCAGTGTAATACAGAGGAAACTCCAATACCAGAGAGATTCTTTCTCAGTTGCAATGCTAAACTGAGGTCCTCTCTGCCACCTCTAGATTCACAAATTCATGTTAAAGGAGCAGAAGCAGGCCACTAGGCCCATCCAGTCTTTTCCGTGACTCTACACGAAGCTCACCCCTAGTTCTAATTTCCAGCCTTTTCCCCATATCCCTCGATACTCTCACTAATGAGATACTATCCATTTCCTGTTTAAATCCTCCCAGTCATTTGGCCTCCACTGCTTTGTGCCGCAGTGAGTTCCACAGATCCACGACTCTCTGACTAAAGAAGCTCTTTCTTCCTCCTCTCTGTTTTAATTGGATAACTTCTAATTTTAAGAGTATGACCCCTTTGTCCTTGATTCACCCACCAAGGGAAACATCTTATCTCCATCCACTCTGTCAAAACCTTTCAATATTCAAAATGTCTCTATGAGATCACCCCTCACTCTCCTACACTCCAAAGAATGCAACCCAAGAGCTGTGAAACACTCCCCGTATGCCAGCCCCTGCATTCCAGGAATCATCCTAGTAAATCTCCTCTGCTCCCTCTTCAACAACATCACATCCTTTCTAAGATAGGGGGCCCAAAACTGCACACAGTTCTCCAAATGGGGTCTCCCCAGTGCCCCATAGAATCTCATCAACACCCCTCTACTCTAGAAATTAATGCTGGCATAGCATTCGCCTTCTTCACGACCAATCCCAGTAGATCTTGGCTGAGTATTTAAGTTTTGATTTCTGGTTTCATCCACTGACACTTAATAGCTGATCCCTCAAAGATATCTGTACTTAAAAATTTTTTTTCAATTTAATTTTTTTTAGAACGTACAAACTCACTACAGACCATGCTGGATTCTGTCCCCAGTCGCCTGCGCTGTAACTGTGTTGCGCTAATCATTATGATATCGTGCCAGCCCAAAACAGTTTGCCATTGAGAATGCCGTGACCTTTCACGAATGAAAGATAAGAAGAAGCACACGAATTGAACGATAGGTCTGACGGTACAGAAGATGATCTGTTTCCACCCCCCTGAGATCAGCAGACAGCAGTGAATTGCTTCCTTTCACAAGTGTAGTGCAAGCTGAGGTTCGTCTTCTGTAGTAAATCCCAGCAAATGCTAGGGTGATGTCAAAAGGAGTCCAGTAATCTCTGAAGTTCCTATAGAATCACAATAATATCAGAAGCTCTTTGATACATTTCTTAGAGCTTCTACTTCCCACAGTGGGGCAACAGCACTACTGAAGACATTGGAGACGTGGGTTCATTCCTTCACTCTGGTGTGGTCTGTGTCGAGTCCCCTGTGATCGCATGGGTTTCCTCCAGGTACTCCAATTTCCTCCCAAAAACATGCAGGTTGAAGGTTTATTTGTACTTGTAAATTACACTCGACAACAATTTTCTTAAAAGGTTTGTTCCCTGAAAAAAATATTGGGGACTATGATAGGCAACTTCAAGCTGAACACAAAGACTTTTTTCAGATTTGCTGTATCATGTTAGAAGTTGGAAAAACATTAAATTAATTTTTATTGAATTTAGCATGTTTAATCGCATAATGAAGCTCTCAGGTTGACTGCACACGTGGCACAACAAACATGAGGACAGGTTTGTCTTGGTCACCAATTTTACAACTGAAGTAGAGCTCATAGGCTTTCTTAATCAGTGCATCATGCTGTGTCTTTGAGCCTTAAAAATTCTCATAGAATCATAAGGATATCAGAGGCACTTTGGTACATCTCTTAGAGCTGCTACTTCATACAGTGGGGCAACAGCACTACAGAAGATTCTCCAATTTGCAGGTGGTCTTGGTGGGAATAGTACGAGGCCACTACAAATGAAACAGAATGTACTACAGATGTTGCGACATTGACGAAACATTTATACTGTGTTGAATCTTCCTGAAGCCAATAAACGCTATTGTTAAATAACTCACTACGCTATCACCTGAAGAACATTGGCATCAACGTGTGTTCAAACTATATCAATGTCTGTATATGGGAGCTGCTTTTATAGCCTGTCTGCATCTATCCTGACCAAGCAGGCCCAGGCCAAAGACAACATTTGCATAGCACCTGCACTGGGTGCATGTCCAAGCCTATTTGGATTTACCAAAATAGCCTGCTTTGTGGGCAATATACTAGTATATTTAAAATATGACAGGAAATCACAAAAATAGGTTATATTTAAAAAAAATGGTACATGATAGGATTTTATTTAGATGATTTTCATGATCAGCAGTCCAAAATCCATAAAATACATCTAAAAGTGCTCAAGAAGTAAAATCTTTGTTGTCCAGTGTTACCTCTAGTGTGTGGGTGAGTGGTAGAAATTGGGTGAAGTTGACAGAAATGCAGACCAAATAGAATAGAATGAGTGTAGGATTAATGTAAATGAGTGCCTCATGGTTGGCACGGAGCTGGTGGGCTGAAGGTCCTGTTTCTCTGCTGCATGACAGTATGATACAGCTTCAGGGCAACTGATTAAGCATGTCCATGCTGATCGACTGTCCTGGACTGAAGAGGGGGCTGTGGCACAGTTGCCTTTATTCAGGGGTCAGTGGGAGGAGCCTCTGGCGCAGGAAAGGGCATGACCAGACAAACTATAACAGAGCCAAGGCACATATACAGTGCTTACCACAGTCTCTTCACATCCAGCACTGAAACCTTCTCCCTCTACCCCTTCAGAGGTATTTACTCATCAAGAATAAACACCAGAGGGTTGTTAACTCAGCCTGCGACGTCACAGGCGCCAGCCTTCACTCCATCAAGGACATCTACAAGAGGTGGTGTCTTAAAAAAGCAGCCTCTATCCTCAAAGACTCTCGCCACCCAGGCCATGCCCTCTTCATTCTGCTACCATCGGGGAAAGGGTACAGGAGCTTGAAGATGAGCACTCAGCGGCACAAGGGACAGCTTCTTCCCCACTGCCATCAGATTCCTGAATAATCAATGAACCAAAGACACTGCCTTATTTTTATGCACTAGTATTGTTTTATTTTTTGTAGTAATGTTGTAAGGTGGTTATAATATGTATGTTTGCTCTATGAAAGCTGCTGCAACACACCAAATTTCATGACTTGTAAATTCTGATCCTGATCTGATGAACCAACTGCTCTAATGAACCAGACGACTCTAATATCTTCCACATATTTGACCTCCTGCTTTGACTGCATCCATCACTTTAGGTTAAACTAGCATGTATTTTGCCACTCTTACTGTATGAGGAGTGATGTGACATTGTTAACCTGTATAGACAGAATATATGGTCAGATTTGAATAGCACAGGATAAATTATATGGATCAGAGTCAATCACAATCAATGTAAGGAGAAATAAATGGATCAGTGTTCATCCAAATCAGCTTTGATGGGAGTAAGAACATGATGCTGGAGAAACTCAGCAGGTCAAACAGTGCCCTTTATGAAGCAAAGATAAAGATACAGAACCAACATTTCGGGCTGGAGCCCTTCATCAAGGGATGGAAAAATGTTGGCAGGTGTCTGAACAAAAGAGTAAGGGGGAAGGTGTGATCGCAAAGGCAGGAGGTGATAGGTGGAGAAGGGAGGGAAGGCACAGCAGCGAGTGATAGGGTGGCTAGGTGAATAGAGAGGGGAAGGGGGTGGAGAGCTGACAGAAGGAAGTGAAGGGAGAGGGAAGGAGAGCAGGTTGGCAAAAACTGGAAAAGACAATGACAATGTTAATGCCATCGGGCTGGAATGAGCTCAGATGGAAAATCAGGTGTTGATCCTCCAATTTATGGGTGGGCTTGGTGAAACAGTACATGAGCCCATGGACAGACATGTGAGTGTGGGAGTGTGAGGCAGAACTGAAATGGTTGGGAGGTCTCTATCACTGGTGCAGATGGAGTGGAGGTGCTCAGCGAAGCGATCTCCCAGTCTGCACCCAGTTTCTCTGATGTAGAGAAGGCCACAAAGGGAGCATGGGATGTAGTGGATCACTCCTGCAGTTACTGAGAGTAACTTGCTTTTCTTTCTCTGGCTGTAAGGGGTGCTGGGCAACATATGCTGATGGCGAATTTTTGTCTGCCTTATGGTAGACTAAAGGAAACTTAGTGTAATATACATTTTCTGTTTTATTACATGACAATAATCTTGAATCCAAGCCAGTGTTTGTGGAGTTAGTTTGGCATTAATCAGAGTGAGCTATATAGGATTTATTAAACACTGCATGGGAGAATGATATAGCAGTGTTGGTCAAAATCGATGTAAAAGAAATGATAGTGGTTAATATTGATCAGCAAAGAGGTATTCTTTGGGTTAGCATCATTCAGAATCAATAAAGGGAATTAAATGGATCTATGTACATAAGAATCACTGCACAGGGGAATTCTTTTGGTCAGTGTCAATCAGAATCAGTGTAGGGATAATTATATTGTGCAGTATTGATTCATTTTGAGGAAATTCTATGAATCAGTGAAAATCAGAAGCTGTGTGGAGAGATTTTTTTGGATCAACGTCAATCACAGTGTATTGAGAATTCTGAAGGACAGAGGCAACATCACAAAAGTTATGTCACTACCAATAGGAATCAATTTTCCAGAAATTATATGGGTCGTTATTGATCGGTAGAAAGGCACTACTTAGGTTAATGTTGATTATAGAAGAGGTGATTGTATAAGTCAGTATCATTTAGAATCAGGGTAGACAGAGCCTTATGTGTCAGTGTCAACCAGAATTAGGAGAGAGGAATGATTCATGTCAGCCGTAATCAGTTTCATTTTAGGGGTACTATGTGGCCAGCCATCAATTTGTATCAGTGTAGGGGGAATTACGTGGTTCGGTGCAATTCGAATCAGAGATGGAAAAAACATTGGCCTAAATTAATTGGGGTGGGGGAAATGAAATGACAGACTGTCAATTAAAATCAGAGTGGGGGGAAACAATCACTGCAATAACCTTTAAATTGGGTAAGTGTCAATGAAAAGTTCAGGCAACATTTTGCAGGGCAGTGTCATCATCATCATTCAGGTGCCCTGCCGTCTGGCGTGGGCGATCATGTCTCTCCATCTATCACGGTCTCTGACCTTCCGAATTGTAGCTGCTGCCTCCCCTATTTCTAACCATGCTGTTTGTGGTGGTACACCACCGGCCTACTGCAGGGGGAAACCTCTGTACCTGCAGGAGTGTAAGGGGACAGGACAACACCTGGCCGGCTGTCAATCAGTCGGCCTGAATGCCCCACCCGGTCGGGTGTCAATCACCCTCCGGGATATAAGCCTGCGCCGGCCTCCCGAGGCCTCACTCAGAGTTGCTGCAGCTACAGCCAGCCTGGCTCTGTGGAAGTCTTTTTGGATTAAAGCCTGTTGTACAGTCTTTTCCTTGTGTGTGTCTGATTCTGGCTAACAGTGTACCACACTGTTCATCCATCTATCACTCTCATTCTCTGCCTGCTTCTGCTTCTTTTTCCTTCCAGCTTTCCCATTGTAACTAAATGTTCTAATGTATCTCTTCACATGAGATGTCCAAAGAATTCTGATCGCAGTTTTCTGATTCTATTAAGTAATATGCGTCTTCATTCGTTGTAGAACAACCTGTCCGTATATGATCTGCACGGCATTCTTCTGAGACATCACATCTCTGCTGCATTGATTCTTTTTTCCATTGCATTTGTGTCATATTGGGGAATAATGCCAATTTGTCCTTCAGAATCAATGTCGAGGGATTTCTATGCATAACAATACAGGTTAGCATCAATTTCAATTAGTGTCCAGAGACAATGTCAATCAGAATTAATATCAGAGGAATTAAATGAGTCAGTGAGGATCAGAGTTTGTATAGGAAAATTTTATTGGTCAGGTTTGATCAGTTGTGGGATATTAAATAGCTTATGATCAATCAGAATTAGTATTGGGACAATGATATGGGTCATGGATCAGAAGCATTATATGGCTCAGAATTGCTTGGAACCAATTGAAAGGAGATTGCAAAGATTTTCACCCATATCTCTTCCCTCACCACCATTCAGGGCCCAAACAGGCCTTTCAAGTGAAGCAGGAGTTGTCCACTTCATCCTGTGCTCCCATTGTGGTCTCTTCTACTTCGGAGAAAATGAACACAGACTGGGAGATCATTTCACTTTGCTCTGTTTGCTGCAATAACCAGGACCTCACAGGGGCCAACCATTTTAATTCTACACCCCATTCCCGCACCGACATGTCTGTCCATGACCTTGTGAATTGCCAAACTGAAACTACCCATAAATTGGAGGAAAAACACCTAATTTTCCATCTGTGGGCACTTTTCAACCAGTCGACATTGACTTCTCCAGTTTCCATAGTGCCCCCCCACCATCTCTCTCCCTCTCGTTCTTTCCCTATCACTCTGTCCACTGGCATCACTGGAGGGGTGGGGGGGGGGGTGTGGACCGTAATGGGTGACTCCAAAATGACTGTCTATAAAATTTTTGTGCAGTATTTAAGCAGAAATTTATTATTTTTTAAAGAAAAATATCCCTGTAGTTAGTTATAACAACAAAAACATTTTTCATCAGCCCAGTTTTACCAACAGGGTTAAAACTGGATGCTCATTTACTTTTTGAACCTTTTAATGCGCTCCATCTGGTCAGAGCTGTTGTTATTCCCCACTTACAATGATGCTTTGGATCAAGTGGTTTCGTCCGCACGCGCTACAACCACGCGCTGGGGTTTTCGTTTGCTGCTGGTGTTTTTATAGTCACTGCTTTTGTCAAATTTTCTGGTGTTTTTGCTACAATATTGTGGTCATTGGTATTTGTAAATTCATTGAGGCCGTGATTATGATATTGTAATTTAAAGGTGTAACTTTAATTTTGCTCCTTGTTTATCTCACTACTATTCACTACTATTCACTACTATCACTACTATCTCACTACTATTGCCGTTCTGGGAATTATGAGTAACATTTGTACAAAAAATGTTACTAAGAATTCTGTCTGGTCTGGAATGGGGGAGGTTCATAGAGTGGGGAGGTAGTGGGGGAAGGTGACACCATGCATGGGTAACACCAAACCTAGTGATGCCACTGCCTCTGTCTTTTTTCCTCTCCTCTCCACCCTCCATACCTTCCCCCTATGAATGTTCTCTTCTGCTCTTCCACCCACATTCCCCTATGGCCTCTTACCTGCAGGTCTGTTCTCCTCCCCTTACCCCTTCTTTGCTCCTATCCTTTCCTCCCCTCTCCTTTTTATTCAGGCGCCCGCTTGCTATTTCCTCATACCCCAGGAAGGGCTCAGGCCCAAAACGTTGGGTACCCTTTGCTTACTGTAAGCGCTGCGTGACCTGCTGAGTTATTCCAGAACTTTTGTGCATTGCACTACAATCTCAGCAGTTGCAGACTTTCCTGTTTAAGTCCATGCTGAAAATATACCAAGTTTAGGGGAGATTATACAGGTCAGTGTCAATCTGAGCTCCTTTGGGAATGGATCATTTCTAATCTATATTACTCCAGAGGATTTGGTATGGTTTAGATTCAATAAAGTGAGTTTAGGAGGGGATTAAATGGGTCGGTCTACTTAGGGTCAACACAAGTTTATATTGGATTATGTAGGTTACTTCCAGTTCCAAAGACAATAAGACATGGGAGCAGAAATAGTCTATGCGGCCAATTGAATTTACCCTGCCATTTAATCATGAACTGATCCATTTTCCCACTCAGCCCCACTGCCTGACCTTCTCCCCATAACCTTTGATGCCCTAGCTAATCAATAAACTATCTATCTCTACCTTAAATACACCCAACAACCCGGCCTCCACAACTGCCTGCGGCAACAAATTCAACAGATTCACCACCCTCCGGCTGAAGAAATTCCTACGCATCTCTGTTCTAAAGGGACGCCCTTCAAGCCTGAATAGGAATTGTATTGGTCAATATCAATCAATAGTAATTTAGGGGGCATCATATTGAGTGTTGAGCATCAATAGCTGTTCAGGGTTGATTATAAGAAAAAAGATAATGACCTTCTCTGCACCCTTCATAATTTCATGTACTTTGTATTTGATAAGGTCACCCCTTGGCCTACTGTTCTCCAGGGAAAAAAAGCCCCAGGTTTTCCAACCTGTCCTTCTCACTCGAGCCCGCCAGTCTCAGTGTGAATAATTTCTCCACCCTTTCAAGCTTAATGACCACCTTCCGAAAGCTGGGTGACCAATGCTGCGAGAGTGCTCGCACCATTAACTTGTACAGCTGTAACATGATGATCCAAGTCCTGCACTCAATGCCCTGACCAATGAAGTGTGCCAAATGCCTTGTGTTGGCACTTTCAGGGAACTATGTACTTGTAACTCCAGGTCAACAATGCTCTCCAAGGCCCTATCATTTACTGCATAAGTCTTGTCCTGGTTTATCAGTATATCGATCATCTGTGTATTAATGTCAATTGTGAATTCTTTGGATTCAAGTATTGATGATGAACACCTTTGATGCAGAACTATTGTAATGAACGCTATCAATAACCCCAGTCATACAGCCTTCTCAAACTCTTGATGAACTTGACAGGGAAGACCAGCAGCTTCTGCAAGGCTTGGTGATTCATACATTTAAGTGGTTCTACCCATTCACATCTGATGTTTGTTGCTCATAGTTTTCAACAATGTACAACATAGAACATCACAGCACAGTACAGGAATATCTGACTTGGAGATCTCCTCAGCAATTAGTTAGATAAGGGTAATTGACAGCATGGCATCCCACTGTAATTTCCTCTTCTTGCCTTGTCTTCCCCTCTCAAATAATGTTGGCATTCCTAATCCCCTGGAATCTCCTTCCTGCTTCACTTTTGAAGATCAGGTTCCTGAAGATTTCAGAACCGTTTCTCAACTCCTTCTCTTGGGCTGGGAGGGTCACCCATCCTCCTTGATGGCACAGACTCATCGTTTTCTTTTTCTTGGTGTGGAGGGACAGATTTAGTGTTTGATTCTCTCACAGCTGACCTTGGTTCAGGAGTGTCACAGCTTGAATTGCTTTGTTTCTCTTTAGGGGTGGAAGCTACCTTGAAATTGAGCATGCCTCTGAATATATGGGCAGATGGAAATTTGAAACTGTCTTCACCTCATTACGTGGCTCTCCATCTTAGCATCTTTCAGTGACATATGGCACAGTTAAGGAGGCGCCAGTTCTTGGATCAAGGTGTTACTGGAAGAATTAAAGGGATCATTATTATTTCATGTCTTTATAGGCCAGTTTGGTCCATGATTCACTCTATCCAAGGTTAACCCACACAAGATGTTGGGACCAGATAACATATCTGGTCTGAGAAGACCAATTGATGAAGGTCTTTACAGACATCTTCAATACCTCACTACGCCAGTCCATCGTTCCCGCAGGGTTCAAGACACCCACCACAATCCCAGTATCCAAGACAGCCACAATAATGGGCCACCATGTCTACCGCCCTGTGGCACTGGCCTCCATCATTATGAAAGGCTTCGAGCGTTTGTGATGAAACACATCAAAACACACCTCCCAGGGATGCTGGACCCATTTCAATTTGCCTATAGTAGAAACCATTCCACAGACAATGCCTTGTCGCTTCACTCCATCCTGACCCACCTGGAGAATGACATCTCATTTGCCAGGCTGCTGTTCATTGACTTCAGTTCATGTTTAATAAAGTCATTCCCCAGAGGCTGGTGGAGAAACTATCCTCACTGAGACTCAACACCCAGCTCTGTAACTGGATCTTGGACTTCCTAACAGAAAGACCACAGGTCGGTAGCAGAATATCAAGCACCATCACGTTGAGAATTGGCGCACCTCAGCACAGTGTGCTCAGCCCACTCCTGTTCATGTTACTGACCCACGACTGCCTCTCCAGACCCAGCTCTAACAGTGTCATCAAGTTTGCTGATGACCCAACAGTCATCAGCCTCATCACCAACAACGATGAAAGAGGTGGTTTTAATGTGAATGTTTGCACTATTCTAATTTTTATTACTCGTTCATGACAACAGATTCTGAAATCTCATGAAATGATGCAAGAGTAACAACCTGAGTCTCATCGTGGACAAGACCAAGATAATCGTGGACCTCAGGAGGAGCAGGAACGACCAACCTCCAATACATGTCAACAACTCTGTAGAAGAGAGAGTGGAGAGCACCAAGTTCCTTTGAGTTCACTTAACTAGTGACCTATCGTGGACACTCAACATCTCCTCGCTTGTCAGGAAAGGACAACAGCGACTACACTTCCTGAGAAGACTGAAGTGGGAAAGGTTACCGGCCACCATTATGCCACCTTCTACAGGAGCTTGATCAAATGGGTCCTGGCTGGCTGCATCATAGTGTGGTACAGTTGCTGCAGAGAAATGGATTGGAGGTCAATCTACAGGTCCATAATATTGGCAGAGAGGATCCCTGAACTTTCCATCCTCTTCATTGACGTGGTGTACCAAGATCATTTTTTGAAGAGGGCGTGCAAAATCCTTGAGGACCCCCTCACCCTGCACACAGCATCTTTCAGCTGTTCCCATCAGGGAGGAGATCCAGGAGGATCAGAGCCAGCACCACCAAGCTGAGGAACAGTTTCTTCCCACGGGCAGTGAGAATGATAAATGACCAAAGGAACTGCTTGCACCAACCATCCAATACTCTCACTTGTGCAAAACAATATTTATTTATTCTTATAGATTAAAAACTTGTCCTGCATATGTATTGTTTGTCTGTATGTGTGCTATATCTGGTGGTGTGTCTGTGTGACCGGAGAGCACTGTTTCATCGGGTTGTACTTGTACAATAAACTTGAGTTGGTGTTTCAGAAGGCTCTCTGTTTCTAGATCAGTGTTAGGTGGCATTTCTCCAATACCTTTGTGTCCACCCACCAGGGCAGACAAGACTCATTGCTAAGACAGCACACTTTGAATCTCTCATCCTTCACTCAACCCCAATTTTATAGTGAAGTCCCAGAGTGGAATTTGGAACAAAAATTAGTGTTGACTCCTCAGTCAGATCTTGGAACAATGACAACAGTGTTAAGCTGGTTTTCTCTTTGTCACGCTAACCATTCATTATCACCAGTCTCACTGCTGTGAGGTAACTGCTGCAATTTATTCATCAAGCATCTGTTATGAGCTGCACCTACAATGTTGTGAAACCAAGGGAAACTGAAAAAGGGTTTCACAGCAAACTACTGGCACACTGCATGATCCAGGACTCAACATACCCCCACTGCAGCTTTATAATCAATGATGTTCCACAGATTTACTCATGAACAATGATGGAAAGAACAGGCAGCAGCTGATATGACCGCATGTCATACATGCGGCAATTGGTATTTCTTTAGAAAGTTATCATTATAACCCAAGAGGCACTATAAGCCAGAGAAGCATGAACTATTTATTAAATTCTCTCTTGTTAAGTTAAAACACACAATGCTGCAGAAACTCAGCAGGCCAAACAGTATCCTTCATATAGCAAAGGTAGCAATAAATAACCAACGTTTCGGGTTGAAGCCCTTCATCAAGGTATGGAAAAATGTCGGTCAACGTCTGAATAGAGGTAAGGGGTGGTTGCAAAGGCAGGAGGTAATAGGTGGAGAAGGGAGTGAGGGGAACAGCAGCAAGCAAGGGGAGGGAGGATGGCTGGGTGAATAGAGAGGGAAGGGGGTGGAGAGAGAGGGAGGGGGGTGATAGAGAGGGAAGGGCGTGAATACCTATGCAGCGCATCAAATGATCCAAAGACTTGTTAGCTCAAACCAAGGCTTTAATCAGCAAGAGACTGGAGCGTATTACAGCACGGTCAAACAGTCTAGATTGACCTGGGTATGATTAGGAGCAGCCCTTTATGACCTGCCGGTAGGCATGGATACAACTCTCAGCCAATCACAACAACTATAAGCAAATATATACAAATATACATTGGTGATAGTATCCTGTACTATCACAACCTACTGCACTTTATTGTTTGGTTTTTTTCACTCCCTGTATTGCACAGTCAGTTTGTTTACAGTTTTCTATTTGTTTACATGATTACGCTGCGTATAGTTTATTTTTTTGCACTACCACTGGCGATTCTGCCGCGCCCACAGGGAAAAAGTGAATCTCAGGGTGATGTCATGTATGTACCCTGACAATCAATCTGAAATCTGAATCTAAAAATAAATCGTAACTTGAGAGGAGACACCTCAAAGCAATTGAGAGCTACAAGTAACATTGTGTCTGCAACGTCATCCAAATCTATTGGGCAGAATTGAGCAGCAAAGTCAATGTCCTCTCTCCAACCGACATTCCCAGAACCAAAGCCTGAATCACAGTTGGGTTTCAATGGACAGGCAGCAATATTTGCATTCCCTACATCAAAATCACAGGATTTAGTGTAGCATGTGTGGTGTGGTCTCCTTCAACCAGAAGTAGAATAGTTGACTGCTTTGTTGAACAGCCCCATTCAGTCCATAACATCAACATTGACCTTGCAGTTGTTGTTGTCATGTTCGTTCTCTGACCTGTTCCATTCCAACCTCTTGACATCTGGTCTCCTGCACCATTCCAATGAAGCCCAGCACAATTCCAAAGAGAAGCATCTCATCTTCCATCCTGCCACATCACATAGCTCAGCACGAAATGAGTTCAACATTGTCAAGTAACCATCCTCTCCAGCTTCTGGAAAAAGTCGCCAGTTCAGACGAAAGATTATTTGGCCTAGAATGATGAGTGTGATCCTGTCTTCACCACTGCTGCTCTCTGCTCAGCACTTGGAATATTTTCTGTTTCTATCTTCAGTTTCCAGCACCCACAGTTTTAAAATTTCTGTTTACATCAACATTAATGCAGTTGAAGTCCAGAACTCCAGATGCCTGAAATCTGGACCCTCAAGAATCCAGGCTTTTTGAAAACTCTCAGACTTTTTAATGTTAGCGGGCTTTTGTGTGCGTGCGTGCATGCTCAAGCGCCACGGATGTACAGCGGCAACCATATACAGGTGCTCCCCTACTTACAATTTTCAAAGTTACGATGGTTGGAATACATACTTTCAATTTCGAATTCCGATCTGTTCCCGCGCTTCCAATTTGCGATACACTACTCTCTCGTGATGCTGGGCAATCGCAGCATCGCACGAGAGTATTGTACAGCACACTCCCTCGCGATGCTGACCCAGCCACACTCGCAGTTTCTGTAGTGATCTTGCAAACAAGTGCACTGTGAACAACCCATCATGCCTACTAAACACCCACGTGTGTTTCCTGCTTCTGGTGAGAAGAGGACAGCAATGACTCTGGAGACGAAACTTAAGATATTTGCTCTCTTCAGCATCCCCACCATCTAGCAATTAATTTTAGTTCAATGCTTCAAACATGCTTCTTGTCCAGCATGCCTTCAGCTGTGTACGTTAATGTGTGGAATGAAGGCATTCAAAATTTAATTATAAAAAAAGGGTAGGTGCAGTATTCTTTTTTGATTCTTTTGACTTACAGTGGGGTTTGCTGAAACTCACCCCCATCGTAAGTGGAGGAGCATAGGTATTTACAAATCCATGATAATGGGTTCTAAAGCAGATAAACTTCGTGGTGTGAAGAAGAACACATTGAAATTGAGCAACAAACTTGAAATAATTAAGAAACTAGAATGTGGAGCGAGCAACACTGTTCTTATGGACATCGGAAAGTCTATAATTTACGATATAATAGAGGCTACTGCAGAAAAGTCAGGACGCTGTGCATGCATACATGGTGCAGAATAATTTTATCACAAAGAAATGAGAAAGTCGTAAAAAAGTTGTGAAAAAAGTATTCGAAGAAAGCAAAAGAAGTGTCCAGCAGTGGGAGTTGTGGGTGTCCCATCTACCAGCAGTGCAGCAGATGCAGTGGGAGCTGCAGGCGTACCATCCACTAACAGTGCAGCAGATGTAGTGGAAGCTGCAGGCATCCTATCCACCAACAGTGCAGCAGATGCAGTGGAAGCTGCAGGCATTCAATCCACGAGCAGTGCAGCAGATGCACTGGAAGCTGCAGGCATCCATCCACCAACAGTGCAGCAGATGCAGTGGGAGCTGCAGGCGTACCATCCACTAACAGTGCAGCAGATGTAGTGGAAGCTGCAGGCATCCTATCCACCAACAGTGCAGCAGATGCAGTGGAAGCTGCAGGCGTTCAATCCACGAGCAGTGCAGCAGATGCACTGGAAGCTGCAGGCATCCATCCACCAACAGTGCAGCAGATGCAGTGGGAGCTGCAGGCGTACCAACACTAACAGTGCAGCAGATGCAGTGGAAGCTGCAGGCATCTATCCACCAACAGTGCAGCAGATGCAGTGGGAGCTGCAGGCATCTATCCACCAACAGTGCAGCAGATGCAGTGGGAGCTGCAGGCATCTATCCACCAACAGTGCAGCAGATGCAGTGGGAGCTGCAGGTGTCCCATCCACCAGCAGTGCTGCAGATGCAGTGGAAGCTGCAGGCGTACCATCCACTAACAGTGCAGCAGATGCAGTGGAAGCTGCAGGCATCCATCCACCAACAGTGCAGCAGATGCAGTGGGAGCTGCAGGCATCCCATCCACCAGCAGTGCTGCAGATGCAGTGGAAGCTGCAGGTGTCCCATCCACCAGCAGTGCAGCAGATGCAGTGGGAGCTGCAGGCTTGAAAAATGTAGCGAATTCATCTCAATATTCAGATTTATTGGTATATTATGCTAATCTGACAGGACATTCAGACAACATTATCTTGTTCTTGCCAGCAATGTTAAATTGGTAGTATAGAGTCAGGAACTCTGTGTGCAGTGCAGTATGTTGGAAAGAGTATTTTTCAGATCTGGTGATAAATTGAGGCTTCGCCTGGTCCCTTCAAGTCAGCAACATCATACAATATGATCATGGCTAATCATATGTCCACAGTGCCTTCCCTATTCCTTCTTTCTCTCTGTACCCATTGAATCCCTTTAGCCATAAGAACCACATCCAACTCCTGCCTAATAAACTGGTCTCAACAACTTTCAGTGCCCAGGAGTTCTACAAGTCCACAGCTCTGAATTTTCTCCTCATCCCAGTCCTAAATGGTTTTTCTTTTATTCTTCGACTATGACCCCTTTATCTTGATAGGGTGGCTGGCCAGCATCTGTTTCCCAGAGCAGGATCAGCAAACACCAGAGGACATGTGTACAAAGTGAAGGAGGAGAAGTTTAGGGGTAGAGAGTTGTGGGGGCTTGAATTGCCGGTGGTGGAGGCTGAAGCCTTGGGGGCATTTAAGAGCCTCTTAGACAGGCACATGGATGAAAGGAAAATAAAGGTTTACAGGGTAGGGAGGGTTTAGTACTTTTTTTTAAAGGAAGGAATATACAGGTTGGCACAACATGGAGGGCCCAAGGGCCTGTATTGAGCTGTATTGTTCTATGTTGACTTCTCCAACAATCGGCCTCCATCTAACCTGTCTAGTTCTGTCAAAATTTTATTTGACTCGGTGAGATACCCTCACTCTACAAATTCCAATGAATATAACCCTTGTTTATCCAATCTTTCTTCATAAGTCAGTCCTCCTACCCCAGGAATGAGTCTGGTGAAGCTTTGCTGCGAGACCAGCAAGAATACCCTTCCTCAGATTAGGAGACCCAAAGTGAATGAGTGGCCTCGCTCCAAGGCCCAGTACAACTGCAGTAAGACCTTTCGGCTTCTACTTTCAAAACCTCCAGATGAAGGCCAACGTGCCTTGGCTGGAAAGACTGCAGATAGTGGAATCTGGAGCAAAATACAATCTGTTGCACGATCACAGCAGGTCGAGCAGCTTGAGAAGGAGAAATAAAAGTTGTCGATGTTTCAGGAAGGATGCTGCCCGTCTATTCGTGATCAATGGTTGCATGACATCATGTCCTGTTTAAATATGGAAAATATTCATTGTTCAATTAATAATTCAGATATAAGCTTCCAGAAGTTATGGGGGTCATTTATGACTCACTATCTTACTTTATAATTTCACTCCAATGTAATTAAATAGCTGACTTGTATCTTTTCCACGTTCCTTATATTAATTTTTTTTACCTTCATTTTTCTTTTAATACCAATCATATGCGGTTACTTAAGGGGTTTGAATTTTTCTCCTCTATGATTTTCTTCTTTCTTTCATTTCAGGTTGGAACCCTTCAACTTTTCAAATATTGAGTCCCTTCTCTCTTTTGTTCTTTCCATATACTTCCAGCCAGACCCCACCTTTCACAACCCCTCCCCCTCCTGGTTCCACCCTCTTCTACACATACTTCAGCAACAGGATCCCTCCCCCTTTAGTTTACATCAAGCCCATTTGCCCTTCACCTCTCTTATAATGCGAATCAAGTCAATTTATGATCATCCAATTGGACAAGTACAACGCGGCGGAACAGCGTTCTCCGGTCCTTGATGCAGAGACACAACCAGGCATAACACACATACGGAGAGGCAATACATTATGTGGACTAGTATTCATTGATACAAATAAATAAATAAATATTGCTTTGAATAAATGAGAGTTGCGGATAGTTAGTGTGATCAGTTCCTTTGGTCATTCAGCGTTCTCGCTGCCTGTGGGAAGAAGCTGTTCCTCAGACTGGTGGTGCTGGCTCTGATCCTTCTGCATCTCTTCTCCAATGGGAGCAGCTGAAAGATGCTGTGTGCAGGGGTGGGGAAGGGGTTCTCAATGATTTAACGCGCTCTCTTCCCACATTGATCGCACTGGATCATGTCGATGGGGTGGGGGGGGGGGGGAGAGAGACTCCTCCCATCTTTCCATAATATAATGGAATATTTTCACCTTAACAGATTCCAATACTGGCAGCCTTTGTTTCCACTTGTCACCCTCCATATGCTGTCTCCATCTTTAGCGAGTAGTACTCATCTTCCTCCACCTACCCCCCCCCCCCCTTTCCTTTTTGCCTCTCTCTCTTTCTCTGGCACCTGCCTATCAATGGCCTCTGCTTCCCCATCTGTCCATCACCCTTCCTGATTCATCAATCTCCTACTGTCCACTGTCTAATCCCTCCCATTGTTACACTGGGCATCTCCCCTCTGGACTCTCTCTCTTGTGGAAGGATTCTGACCTGAAGCGTTGATAATTCTTTCTCAACCAGTGCTAAGTTTAGAAGGAGAAGCAGAATCAGGTTTACTGTCATGCATAGTTCACACAATTTGTTGTTTTGCTGTATCATACATCACCGGTGCAAAACTGCTGTAAATTACAGTTTCATAACTACAAGATATAAAAAAATAAATAAATAATGTGTAAAGAGGAAAAAAAGTGAGGTAGTGTTTGCAGGTTCATTGTCTGTTCAGGTGTCTGATGGTGGAGAGGAAGGAACTGTTTTTGTGATGTTGGGAGTGCTTATTCAGGCTCCTGTACCTCCTTCCTGATGGAAACAGTGAGAAAAAGGAATAGCCTGGGTGGTGAGGGTCCTTGAGAATAGAGGGTGCTTTCTTGAGACATGACCTCTTAAAGATGTCTTTAATGGAGTGAAGACTACTGCCCAGGTTTACAACCCTCTCTTACCTTTTCCTGTCCTGTGCGTTGGTACTTCTGTACCAGACAATGATGTATCCAGTCATAATGCTCTCCACAGAACATCTGTAGAAATTTGAAAGATCCTTTGTTGATATATAACAAATCACCTTGAGGTCCTAACCAAATATAGTCGCTGGTGAGCCTTCTTCAAGATTGCAGCAACACGATGGCCCCAGTATAGATCTTCAGAGATGTTGTCACCCAAGATTTTGAGGTTCTTTACCCTCTCCACTGCAGACCCCTCAATGAGGACAGGTTTGTGTTCTCCTCATTTCCTGTTCCTGAAGTCTACAATCCTTATTTTTGAGTGTGAGGTTGTTGCTGATCTATCTGGAGTTCCTTCAGCGGATTTTTTTTTTGGCTAGAAAGGGAACTAGTATGGAAGTTAGAGATAAGAGATTGATTTGGAATAAAGAATATATATTCCAGTTGGAAAAGTATGAGAAGATTCCCTAAAATTTGTACAGGTTGCTGATGAATGACTTGGAATTATCAATATTTACATTTGCTGATCTAAATAGAGGGTAGAGTGGGGTGGCATGGTTAGTGTAGCTATTACAGTGATCTTGGTTTGAATCTGGTGCTGACTGTTAGGATTGTACGATCTACCCATGTCTGTGTGGGATTTTCCCGGGTGCTTCGGTTTCCTCCCACCCTTCAAAATACAGATACATAGTATGGTAACAGGATCTTTTGGCCCATGAACCCATGCTGTCCAATGTACACCCAATTGACCTACATCTCTCCGTACATTTTTGAAGGGTGGGAGGAAACCGGAGCCTCTGGGGAAAACCCACGCAGACACGGGGAGAACGTACCAACTCCTGATAGACAGCATGGGATTTGAACACAGGTCCCAATTGCTGGGGCTGTTACAGCATTGCGCTAACTACTACACTAACTGTGCCACCCAAAATATATGGAGTGTAAAGGTTAAAAACCTTGTGGTTTTGATTTTTGTTAATTTTGTGACTATCTTTTTAAGGACAATTGTTCTTTGTGGTGTCACCATAGATACTATGATGTCATATGTTGTAATATTTGGGTGTACAGAGAGCTTACTCTCATTTCTTGGAGAATCATGACAGAGATGTAAACTCTCGAGATACTTTTCTTTGACTTTGTCTTAATAATTTCTTATCATCTTATTTAATCTTATTTTGTCTCAATCATCTCTTATTTTCATTTTATATTGTTATGTCTTTAAATATAGCCGAATACTTTGTTTACGCATCATTACGAAAATCTCAATGCGAAGTTATGCAAAATGTTTATTTCTTTTATCAATAAATTAAAGCTACTTACAGCTGCAAATACAAAGTTTGATTTATTCTACGCTTCTGTGAAGAGGACATGTTTTGAAATTAGGAAATACGAGAACTTGGAAAGTGTCATCTATACAGGGGTTGTAGGTAATTGGTGTATTTGAAAGGGGGGGGCATGGGCTTGTGAGCCAGAAGGAGCTGTTACCATGCTGTACATCTAAATTCTAAATGGAAGCAAAATGTTTTAAAATAAAGATACCAATTGAATAAGACAACAGGCAAAGCAGCGGCAGAGATGTCCAATGTGGAAATTCAGGTTCACATCCCAGATTTCAGAAAACACTATTACGTGCTCCCAGTTCATTTTCATTTGAGTAGGCCTGTCACTTTAAGAGAACAAATCATGCTGCAAGATTTAGAGATTGAGTATGGGCTGATAGGCTAGGGACAGTGCGTACTCAAATTTGCTACTTCTGAAGAGAGAGGAAGGCCCTGGAACACAGGTGCAGAGACCATGTGACCAGCATATTAAAGAAAGAGTGCACTGTTTCATCAGGGGCAATTTTAAGGAGGCAGCACAGGAGCAGGAGTTCTTGGAAGTAATACTGTGCTGAAGTGCCCTTGTGTGCTAATGGATCATTTGTCTGATTTCTCCCTGTAAGGAGGATGAGCTTATCCCACCGTGATTAAAGGAATGGTCACTTTTTTTGGCATAGGCCAGGTCATTGGATATATTAAGGCAGAGATTGATAGGTTCTTGATTGGCCAGGGTATCAAAGGTTATGGGGAGAAGGCCTGGAAGTGGGGCTGAGAGGAAAAATGGATCAGTTCATGATTAAATAGTGGGACAGACTCGATGGGCTAAATAGATCCTAGGTTTTATGGTCTTATGGCCCAATGTGTAAAAGAAAGGAACAGTTTCTTGTTTTGGAAGTGGCCAAGACAAGTGTTAAATGTTCAAATTAGTGTGTTGGGGGCCTGGGGTGACCATAGAAAACACATCTTCACACAAAAAGTTGTGGAAGTCTGTAATACTTCTCCAAAATCTGCTTTGGCATCAATAGACAAATGTAAAAAGTAAGATCGATAGTCGTGTTGAGTGAGTGTATAAAGTATATAGACCAATGGTAGATGAACGGAGTTGGTATAGAGATCAGTCATGGTAAAATAACACCCAATGGGTCACATCATGTTCTTTCCATGCCACCTGCCTTGTAAGTCCCATCGACCTGCCCTTGCTTTCATCTTTTGTAGATCCTTGGAATGATTGACTGCAGATGCTGGACATCTAAAAAAACAGAAAATGCTGCAAATACTCAACAGGTCAGGCCACATCTATGGGAAGAGAAACTGAATAGAGGCTTTGGATTGAAGATCTGAGAAGCCATAATACTGGCATGCTGATCAGCTATAAGGTAGGAATTATTACAAATAATGTAATTAAAGGTAGACAAAGTGGTCAGAAGTATGAAAAGTGGCTGAAACAACATTGATATACTGAACAATGGGGGCAGCACGGTTGGCGTAGTGGTTAGTGCAATGGTGTTTCAGCGCCCGCGATTGGGACTGGGGTTCGAATCCCACACTGTCTGTTTGTAAGGAGTGTGTCCGTGTGGGTTTTCCCTGGGGTTCCAGTTTCCTCCCACCATTTGAAACATACCGGGGGTGTAGGTTAATTGCGTGTAAATTGATCAGTATGGACTCATAGGCTGATTTAAATTTTAAAAATAATTGTAGGTGCTTTCCATTTCATGAGGAATTTACAAATTATTTCTCTCCAACACAATGTACTTTCCTTGCCACCTGCCTTGTTGCATGCTTATTACATGCTCCTCGTAACTTCCAGACTCAAGCTGGAACAGCACCTCCCTGGTCCCTGTGGTGTCTGCTCTTCGTCTTGTCTAGTGCCTACTAGCATATCATATGGTTGGAAGTGTTGGTAAATATAGCAGGTCCTCCCAAACCCTTCCTTTCTCCTGGGGCCTGGAAAATTCTGTTTGCCGAAAGATGGATTGATGCCTTATCCTGGAAGGTAGTGTGAGAGATGGGAAAATTGATCTAAAATTATGAACATGGAAGAAAATAAAGTTCATCAGTAAAATGGCTGTAACCAGTTCAAACAGGATAAGCTTGGGGCTTAGGATGCAGGAAAGCAGAGTCAGCACGATTAACATAAGAATCTTCTAGTCTTTGTGACAAGACCATAGGACTAAGATAAGGAATGGTAAGGTACAATAGAATGTAGGAAGTGAGGTAGTCTGGATCAGATAAGGGTCTCCTAGCCCTGGACAGAAGTACCAAGTCATACATTTCTAATTAGCTAACCATACACAGATTTATACATATGAAATTAGCCAACCCTAGATAGAATGAGTCAACTCTGCATATCAAGAGACTGTAGCCCAGAGAATCAGGAAGGTGTGAATAAGGACAATGACATGATGGGGCACCCACAGGATACCCCCTGGTCCTCCAAGTGTACTGAAACTGCACGTAGGCAGGAAGGATTACCTACGCCAAACCCATCCAGGGGGCAGAAGAATGTAAGGGGGAGGGCATTCTGATACTGAAATTGACTGTATAAAAGTTGGGTGAGCCCCAGTATGTGTGTGTATTCCCAGGGTAAGGGGAAGCACCCAACTTTGCATTGTTGTAGTAATAAATGTTCTTTGTTCTCAATTTTTGTCTCGAGCAATTTCTTTAAAGGTACTTTAATTCCTAACAAATGGGGGCTCGTCCGGGATCACACTCCCTCCACTGACAGAGTGCCCCGACGACGAGAGTAGGTGCACCCCGGCTGATTCAGCTGGACTCACGGGCGACGGGTGGCTGGTCAGTGGAAGAAGCGAGTGATATCCGAGAAGAGGCATTGAGAACAAACGGCGGAAGGACGCGCGCTAGAGCAGTACTGCCAGAACTCGGTAAGAGTATTTTACTTGTTCCTAAGCATGGGAATAGCGGGCAGTAGAGATGAGAGTCCTGACACAGGACGTGACCACCAGATAGCTACGTACAGCCCGCTTGGGTTGATGTTATCTGAGTGGGGCACAGGAAAGACCCGCGGTAAAGACAAACTGACGATGGTCAGGTATTGTTGTAATGAATGGGTTAAATACCCGGTTAAAGGGAGCTCCGTGTACTGGCCAAAATTCGGATCCGAGGATGAATGGATGTGTGAAGCTTTGAACTTATGGCTCTATCAAAACCAGCCAGACAATGTTGAGAGCAGGGAATATGCAGCCTGCTGGCTCAAGGGATCCATTGAACAGCTGGTTTTGAATGAGAAAGAATTCAGGAATAAGAGAGAGGAGGAACCTCTTGTCCCTGAACCACAGGGTTGGGATGTGTTACATTCCCTCCCTCCACCCTATGTTCCTCCTCTGCCAACTCCTATCTTTCCTCCCCCTCCTATTACCTACCCTTCTGCACCTCCCCCTCCTCCTCCCCTACCACTAGAGAAGAGAGAGGAGAACCGGAGTGGTATGGTGACTCACTCACAAAGCGCTCGATTACCACCCCCGTTAACAGTAGAGGTAGAGCATTGTTACTCCGAACAGCGTGAGACCCCTCAGGAAGAAGTGGCAGAACCCTGCGATGTATTCCTCAGGGAACAGGAACACAAATCAAAGAAACCAGAAATTAGCTGGATGCGACCCCTACGGGAGGTTCCCGTAGGAGAAGGTCTTGGGTTCGTAAATGTGCCCCTGACCAGCACTGAAGTACGTAATTTTAAGAAAGAATTAATCTCCCTGATAGAAGATCCCCAGGGATGTGCCGAACAGTTAGACCAATTTTTGGGACCAAATTTGTATACTTGGGAGGAATTAACAGCCATTTTTAAAACCTTGTTTACCTTAGATGAGCGGGGAATGATCCGACAGGCAGGCATTAAAGCATGGGATAAGGAACACCAAGGGGGACACGAGGCGATCCCTGGAGAAGCCAAATTCCCTCTCACAAAACCTAATTGGGACAAAAATACCAGTGCTGGCCGCACACTGATGGAGGAATATAGGATAAATTTGATCAGAGGAATCAAGGATTCTGTCCCCAAAGGACAGAACTTTAAAAAAGCCTTTGAGGTTCCCCAAGGTCCTGAGGAGACCCCCTCTGCATTTCTCAATCGATTGCGCACGGCAATTCAACAATACGGGGGTCTCGACATAGAATCCCCAGCAGGGGAGCAATTGGTTCTAACGGGTTTCGTTACCAACTCAGCCCCAGACATCTGAAGAAAGTTACAAAAGACAGAAAATTGGCATGAGCAAGGAATTACTCAGTTACTACAGATTGCTCAGAGAGCATTTGTACAGAGGGCAGAGGATAAACAAAAAGGGAAAGCTAAAATTCTATTACAGACAGTTAAAGGAATAGTAGCTGACCACCACCAAAAAGAGGGGAGCCAAGGGTGGGGAGGTGGAGACCCCAGCAGATGGAGGAGTAGAGGAGGATTCCGGGGACGACGTATGCCCCCTAGAAATTTTGGGAAAGATTGGGAAACGGGACCCCTCATTTGTTTTCATTGTAAAAAGGAAGGGCACTTTAAAAAGGAATGCCCACTGCGAGCAATGGACACACGTTCCTATGCCTTGATGGAAGCTGATCACGAATAGGGGGGTCACGGTTCTCAATTAATACATACCGTGGGGCTGCAAGGAGAACCGTTAGTTAATTTATGCATAGGACCTCACAGGGATAAGATGACATTTCTGGTCGATTCTGGAGCTGCCCGATCTAGCGTTCTATACCAACCGAAGGGGGTGAAAATAGAAGGGACAGTTACAGTTTCTGGGGTAGGAGGTCGAGACTTTCCAGTCCCGGTATTGCGAGAAGTCAGTATTCAAATGGGAGATAAGATCATAATTGAGGATCTTCTATTACTTCCCCAAGCCGGAGTATGCTTGCTAGGGAGGGATCTACAGGACCAATTGGCTATCGGTACTCGACCTCTACAATCAGGCATTGGAGTTCAATTCTATGTTTTAAACGAAGAAGATCGCAAACTAATAAATCCAAGAGTATGGGCAGGGAAGGGAAATAGAGGAATCCTTGATATTCCTCCGCTACAAGTCACGCTAAAAGATTCTCAACGAATTGTTAGACAGAAACAGTACCCAATTCCGATGGCTGGCCGGAAAGGCTTACAGCCCGTAATTGACCAGTTGATTCAAGACGGTATACTCGAACCCTGTATGTCTCCCTTTAATACCCCGATTTTACCTGTTCAAAAGCCAGACGGCACTTACCGCCTAGTACAGGACATGAGGGAGCTTAACAAATTCATTCTTGCCCGTCACCCGGTTGTACCCAACCCGTATACCATCATGAGTAAAATTGACCACCATAATCAATGGTTTAGTGTCATTGATTTAAAGGATGCATTCTGGACTTGTCCATTGGCCACAGAAAGCAGAGACATGTTCGCCTTTGAATGGGAGAACCCCTTTACTGGCCGTAAAAACCAATACCGGTGGACAGTCCTTCCCCAAGGCTTTACCGAATCGCCCAATTTATTTGGTCAAGTCTTAGAGCGGGTATTAGATGAAGCTCCTAAGATAGAAAATTGCCAACTCATACAGTATGTGGATGACTTGCTAATTACTGCAAGAACACAGGAATTAGCTAAAGATTTTACAGTGGCACTTTTAAACTTTCTGGAGAAGAAAGGTCTGAGAGTCAGTGAGTCTAAATTACAATTTGTGCAAACTGAGGTCAAATACTTAGGTCATCTAGTTAGTCAAGGAACCAGGAAAATTAGCCCAGAAAGAATAACTGGTATTATACAGATCCCCCCTCCCAAAAATACTCAAGAACTCAGGAAATTCCTTGGGTTAGTGGGATTCTGTAGAATATGGATAGAGAATTATTCGATTCTGGTCAAATTTCTTTATGATAAGATTTCCAGTATAAGACCCGAAACCCTTGACTGGACGGATGAAGAGATTGAAAAATTCAACTTTGTTAAACGATGCCTAACGAGTGCCCCAGTTTTAGCGCTGCCCGACCTAAACAAAACCTTTGATTTGTACACTAATACCAAAGCTGGAACAGCCACCGGCGTGCTCACACAGAGCAAGGCTGGCTATAGACAACCAGTGGCTTTCCTGTCAAAGCTTTTAGACCCCGTTTGTCGCGGCTGGCCAGAATGTATACAAGCCGTCGCAGCCACTGCAATTTTGGTGGAAGAAGGACGAAAGATTACTTTCGGTGCCCCTATGACAGTGCATACCCCTCATACAGTCCGCAATATTCTATTACAGCGGGCTGGAAGGTGGCTCACGGATTCGAGAATCCTAAAATACGAAACGATATTAATGGACAGCAATGATTTGACCTTAACTACAACCAAAACTCTCAACCCAGCAGCCTTCCTCATCTCCCCAGCTAATGACCAGCCTTTGGACAGTTTAGAACATTCGTGCTCAGAGGTTATCGACTTACAAACAAAAATTAGGGAAGACCTAACCGATGTCCCTTTAACTGAAGGGGAAAAACTGTTTATTGATGGTTCTTCACGTTGTATTGCAGGAACCCGCTATAGCGGGTATAGCGTAGTGGACGGTAAACAGGAACTTGTGATCGAAGCTGGTCGTCTCCCCGGCCATTGGTCAGCACAATCCTGTGAGTTATATGCCCTCTGTAGAGCACTCCACGAACTAGAAAACAAGGTAGGAACGATCTACACTGATTCTAAATATGCTTTTGGGGTAGTCCATACCTTCGGTAAGATATGGAAGGAAAGAGGGATGATAACTGGCAAAGGACAAAAGTTAGCTCACGAACAGTTAATCACCCAATCCCTGGAGGCTTTAGCACTCCCGTCCGATATTGCCATTGTACATGTGCGTGGACATCAGACTGGTAACAGTCCTGAAGCTAGAGGAAACAGGCAGGCTGATGCAGCTGCCAAACAGGCGGCATTAGCAGAAAAGATTCATTTATACCAGCTACTACCCACGCCAATAGAGATTAAAAAGAATCCCATCTTTACACGGGAAGAAGAGGTTGCAATGAGAGATCAGGGATTTTGCCAGACTGCCGACGGGTTGTGGTGGACAGTAGACGGACGGCAAGTTATTAACAAAGCCATAGCCCGCCAAATCATAGATCAGTTACATCAACAAACACATTGGGGAACCCAGTCCCTTATAGATGCTTTTACACGTTCCCTTCACTGCCTTGGCATATACAATATTACTAAATCTGCTACTCGATCTTGTCCCATTTGTCAAAGGGTTAATAAGAAATCGATGCGCCAAGTAATACCTGGCGGTCGCGACATTGCCGTTCGCCCGTTCCAGCGCATACAAATAGACTTTACTGAACTTCCTAAGATTGGCATTTACAAATTTCTCCTTGTCATGGTTGATCATTTCACAAGATGGGTTGAAGCTTTTCCTACCCCGAATGATCGTGCCAACACTGTCATCCGAATACTTATTGAATGTGTCATTCCACGATACGGTATGATGCAGACCATTGATTCAGATAGAGGTACGCATTTCACCTCTAAGATTCTACAGGGTGTCTGCAAGAGCTTAGGAATAGAATGGCAACTACATACCCCATGGCATCCCCAAAGTTCGGGGCGAGTCGAACGTATGAATCAAACATTGAAACTCCAACTCACTCGACTTCATGAAGAGACTGGTCTGTCCTGGATTAAATCATTGCCGTTAGCGCTGATTAGAATTCGGACAGCACCTCGTAAAGACCTCGCAGTCTCACCGTATGAGATGATGTTTGGACTCCCATTTATGGGATACCACACTGATTCTCCCATTCCTGAAGCTAATGACCAATACATTTCTAAATTTTTACGAGGACTTTCTACTTCCATCCAAGATTTAAAGCAAAAAGGACTCTTAGCCCAAACACCACCCTTAGACTTTCCTATACATTCTATTAAACCTGGTGATTGGGTTTATGTAAAAGCATGGCAAGAAGATCAACTAAAACCTGCCTGGGATGGTCCCTTCTGTGTACTTTTAATTACAGACACCGCAGTAAGAACAAGAGAGAAAGGCTGGACCCACATTCAAAGGGTTAAACCAGCTTCTGAACCACAACACCACGACACACAGATTCAAACCCCAACCTGGCGTGCAGTTCCTCATCCATCAGACCTGAAACTTACACTGCGCCGTGACAAAGTGCCGTAATGTTACTTGTTTTTTTTGATTATTCAGTTATTGTTGTATTTTATTGCAGTTTTCAATGAGCTTTACATTTATTGTGGTTTATTCAGTTCTTATTGTATTTTAATGCTGTTTTCAATGAGCTTTACATTTATTGTGGTTTATTCAGTTCTTATTGTATTTTAATGCTGTTTTCAATGAGCTTTACATTTATTGTGGTTTATTCAGTTCTTATTGTATTTTAATGCTGTTTTCAATGAGCTTTACATTTATTGTGGTTTATTCAGTTCTTATTGTATTTTAATGCTGTTTTCAATGAGCTTTACATTTATTGTGGTTTATTCAGTTCTTATTGTATTTTAATGCTGTTTTCAATGAGCTTTACATTTATTGTGGTTTATTCAGTTCTTATTGTATTTTAATGCTGTTTTCAATGAGCTTTACATTTATTGTGGTTTATTCAGTTCTTATTGTATTTTAATGCTGTTTTCAATGAGCTTTACATTTATTGTGGTTTATTCAGTTCTTATTGTATTTTAATGCTGTTTTCAATGAGCTTTACATTTATTGTGGTTTATTCAGTTCTTATTGTATTTTAATGCTGTTTTCAATGAGCTTTACATTTATTGTGGTTTATTCAGTTCTTATTGTATTTTAATGCTGTTTTCAATGAGCTTTACATTTATTGTGGTTAATTCAGTTCTTGTTGTATTTTATTGCTGTTTTTAATGAGCGTTACATTTATTGTTCATTGTTGTTTACTCATTTTTTTTTGGAATATTGTTCGTTAATGTTTTAAGCCCCCCCTGGAATAGGGGCAGCAGAGGTTACAATTCAGCTCCTTTAGAATGTAGACAGGGCATAGATTTCATGTATAGTCATAGTGGGATATAAGGGATCCCAATACGGACCAGGGGAACTAAACAGCTTTAGTGGAGTACATCTAATTTGTATCATAGCCTACACAGGTATTAGAGGCAAGAGTTTTGAGGCGATAGCACAAAGGACATGGTGGGACAAAGACAGACAGAATGGTAGTCAGGATTGTACATGTAGCAGAGAGAGAGAGAGATGATACATATGCTAATGTCAGCAGACAAGCTGCAACACACAGTTAAATCACAAGAAACAATCCCCCCCCAGCTTGGTCACTTTTCATCACCCCATGAAAGGGAGCACCAGTTACCAACAATGTGAGCTGCTTGACACTTTAATATCAGGCTCCAGACAGCCTTCGGAGATCGGTGGCCCTAGGGTTCGGGGCTGAAGAGGATATCAGATACTAGCCACAATTCAACGGAACCGCCTGATTACTGCTACTCGTTCGCTGCTGAAGGCAGCGCTTCTCACAGACTGCTACTCGTTCGCTGCTGAAGGCAGCGCTTCTCACAGACTGCTACTCGTTCGCTGCTGAAGGCAGCGCTTCTCACAGACTGCTACTCGTTCGCTGCTGAAGGCAGCGCTTCTCACAGACTGCTACTCGTTCGCTGCTGAAGGCAGCGCTTCTCACAGACTGCTACTCGTTCGCTGCTGAAGGCAGCGTCTCTCACAGACTTCGTCGGGACAACACTTACAAAAGTCGTGTGCTTCAAAGACACTGCTTCAATATTTCAACGTATGGGATGGACTAGACTCTTTACTGAGAACTGGAGCCTGATACTCGAAACCCTAATAAGCAGCTGGACTCGCTACTCTGACCTTCATGGTGCTCCCCTACCTAAAGACTTTACACAGACATTACAATTCGCTTATTGACCAGCTGGGTAAAGCTACACCTTACACTTGAAAGATCAGTGTTACTGATCTAAAAGAAAAGTGAGGAAAGGGGGGGGGGGGGGATCAGTCACACTGATACTAGTAACCAAAGATCAGTAACACTGATCATGGTGAAAGATCAGTATTACTGATCTAAAAGAAAAGTGAGGATTGTGAGAGATGGGAAAATTGATCTAAAATTATGAACATGGAAGAAAATAAAGTTCATCAGTAAAATGGCTGTAACCAGTTCAAACAGGATAAGCTTGGGGCTTAGGATGCAGGAAAGCAGAGTCAGCACGATTAACATAAGAATCTTCTAGTCTTTGTGACAAGACCATAGGACTAAGATAAGGAATGGTAAGGTACAATAGAATGTAGGAAGTGAGGTAGTCTGGATCAGATAAGGGTCTCCTAGCCCTGGACAGAAGTACCAAGTCATACATTTCTAATTAGCTAACCATACACAGATTTATACATATGAAATTAGCCAACCCTAGATAGAATGAGTCAACTCTGCATATCAAGAGACTGTAGCCCAGAGAATCAGGAAGGTGTGAATAAGGACAATGACATGATGGGGCACCCACAGGATACCCCCTGGTCCTCCAAGTGTACTGAAACTGCACGTAGGCAGGAAGGATTACCTATGCCAAACCCATCCAGGGGGCAGAAGAATGTAAGGGGGAGGGCATTCTGATACTGAAATTGACTGTATAAAAGTTGGGTGAGCCCCAGTATGTGTGTGTATTCCCAGGGTAAGGGGAAGCACCCAACTTTGCATTGTTGTAGAAATAAATGTTCTTTGTTCTCAATTTTTGTCTCGAGCAATTTCTTTAAAGGTACTTTAATTCCTAACAGTAGTGACTAAACCACAGTCCTCATCTACCACCCCACCAGCCTCCTCAACCAACACATTATCCACCGGAGCTTCCATCCGGCACTTACTACAGGATCCCAACACCAGACACATTCTCCTCCCTTCTTGGCCTTCTGCAGGGACTGTTCCCTACACTCATCCCTTCACACCCATCACATCCCTGGCACCTTTCCCTGTGCCCTCAACACTTGTGCCCTCACCTCCTTCCTCATCACAGTCTGTGGCGCCAAACAGACCTTTTACGTGAAGCAACACTTCATTTGTACCTCCAGAGGACTGATTTACTGCATCTGATGCAACCTTTGTGGCCTTCTCTACATTGGAGAGACTGGTCACAGACTGGGAGATGGCTTTGCTCTGCACCTCCACTCCATTCGCAACCACAGCGAGCTCCCAGTGGCCAACCATTTCAATTCCGGGTCACTCTTCTGCACTCACATGTCTGTCCATGGCCTTGTGTACTATCCCACCCTGACCACCCAGACTAATTTCCATCCGGGCACCCTCCAGCCTGATGGCACTAACATTGACTTTACTGCTTTCCACTAGCCTTTTCTTCCCCCTCCCCCTTTTCCTGTTTTTCCAGTTCTCCTTTCCACCCAGCCATCCCTCCTCCCCCTCATTGCTGCTATCCCCTTCCTTTCTCCACCTATCATCTCCTGCGTTTGCCACCCCCCTCACGCTTGCCAGCATTTTCTCATACTTTGATGAAGGGCTCAAGCCCGAAACATCGATGATGTATTTTTTACCTTTGCTACATAAAGAACACTATTTGACCTGCTGAGCTTCTCCAGTGTTTTGTGTGTTTTTTTTATTCAAACCACGCTGCGTACAGAATTTTGTGATTTTACTTCGGGAAACCACAGTCGGTATGCAAGAGGAACCTTGGTCTGGAACGCCAAGGGTCTGGAGTGTGGACTGAGAGGGCAGCTGGAGCCTGAGCCAGGTTCTAGAGTGCTTGTATGCTTCAGGATGTCCATATCCTGGTCTTCAGGAATAACGAGGAATGAGTCTATTGGTAATTTCTTCTTCTTATTATTATACTGTATTTATTATACTATTATGACACCTTTCTTCAGATATCCGCTATTCTCTCCTTTTCCTCCAGTTAAATGCGATTGCAAATTAATTATTTAAGACAGCCAGCATTTTCATCTACATTACTGTATTAGTTCTCAAAGTTGCCAATTTAACAGAATGGTTGTCAAGAACTGGAACGGAAAGTCCATGGGGAAATGTTCACAAACTTTTGAAGGTGGCGAGAAAGTTGAGAAGCCTATTTTTTTTTTAAAAAGCCGCAATCAAATTGTTGCATTCATTTACAGGTAGGAAGTGCACAAGCGTGGACATACTGCTGAACTTTCGTCAAGCAATTGTTACTTCACAGTTGGTGTGTTGTGCCAAAATGTCGGAGCAAGAGTTTCTGAAGGATTTTGAGACTCTCGAGAGAATAAATAACAAAATAGTTAGCACAAAAAAGGGGAATTGTCTTAAGGTCCAGAAGTACATGTTTTTGTGGAGCTGAGGGAATTGCTGAAGTATTTAAAGTACTAACTTTGTCTCTGTCTCCCACAAGAAAGAAACATTCTCAGTGTCAAGTCCAAGAGCAGGGTTGACCAAACCTCCTTAACGTAAGAACCACATATGATAAACTTCAGATGTTTGAGAGCCGTAAGGTCTAAAAATAATTACCCACATTTTTGCTCTTATTTTGTTACAAAAATTTTATATAAATATTAAGAAATATATGTATGTAATAACATTTATTCATGCATGTAGTTTTTAAACTGCTAATCAAATAGTACATGAACTGTATATGCTCAGGTAATAGTCAAATTTTGTGGACCAATCTTTAGGGCAAAATTTAGGGAGTCATCTATTACACTTGAACTACCTTTGAGCTCGGCGGGAGGCTGGAAATGGGTGGTTAGTCCACAGTCGGGTATTGGGAGGTTGGATGGGCGGGTGAGTGTCCGTGTTCGAGGTGTCAGGAGCTCCGATGGGTGAGTGGGTAACCGGGTCCTAGGCAAGAGTCCGTGGTCAGAACGTCAGGTGCTCAAATGGGAGGGTAGTCGGGGCATCGGGAGCTTGGACGGGAGGGCGGTCTGAGCATTGGGGGCTCAGATGGGGGAGTGGTCAAGGCATTGGGAGCTTGGATGGGAGGGCGGTTGGGACATCAGGGGCTTGGATGGGAGGGTGCAGCCAAAGCATCGGGAGCTTGGATGGGAGGGTGGCCGGCATATCAGGAGCTTGGATGGGGGGGGGGGGGGCGGCCAGAGCATTGGGAGCTTGGATGGGAGGACAGTCAGAGAATCAGGAACTTGGATGGGGGGGGGAGCAACCAAGACATTGGGAACTTGGAAGGCAGGACAGTCAGGGCATCAGGAGCTTAATGCGCTGGCGGCCAGGGCATCAGGAACTCAGATGGGAAGAGGGTCAGGGTGCTGAGTGCTTGGATGTGCAGGCAGCCGGGGCATCGGGACACTTACCCGTAGGGCCCTATAGACCATGACCCGTGTGTCTCTGTGGACACTGACGCATGAGTCTCTACAGACACTGACCCATGGGGCTCTGTGGACATTGGTCCATTGAATTTGAGAGGTATCAGGAAGTTTTTGGTAAGAGATGGGCTCAAGGTTCTTCACAGATCCATACCACATTTCTGCTGGATTGCCAATGGTCCTTCAAACTGAAAATACTCTTTTGACAAGCCTACCCAATGCACCAAGCACTTTCTTCTCTCACCAATATCCTTAAGAACATAAGAAATAGAAGCAGGAGAAGGCCTTCTGTTAAGCCTGCTCTGCCATTCAATGAGATTATGGCTGATCTGATGATAGGCTCATTTCCACCTACATGCCTTTTCCCCATATCCCTCCCTACAATGTAAATATTATCCAACCTTGTCTTACATGTATTCACTGAGGTCACCTCCAGAGATTCAAAGGGCAGCAAATTCCATAGGTTCTTCACCCTCTTCTCCATCCTAAATCTACTGCTTTGAATCTTGAGGCTATGTTCCCTTGTTCTAGCCTCCCCCACCAATGGGAACAACTTATCTACCTCTACCTTATTGATGCCTTTCATAATTTTATACATTCCTATAAGATCCCCTTTCATTCTTCTCTCGCCTTCTTCTGTACACTGCCCTCTCATCTTCATCTGAATTTCCCATGGCAGTGCACGCCCTCTGGTGCACTAATATTTTTTAGACTGCAATGATGGGAAAATAGCTAAATTTTTTTTTAGCATAACTACTACCCGTGCAGTTGTTCACACTGGGCGCCTTTTTAGACTGCAAGGACCCGAGTGGAACAGTCCCAGTGGTTGGACGTGCAGTAGTGGATGACCATCAATTAATTTTTCTGGAACCCTGCAGGCTTCCTCCAAAATGTTGTAGAGGTCCTGTTGGATAAATCGTGGAGCAGGAATTGACTTAAAATTCCTGCACATTCCTTTTTAGACTGCCCGGTAGTGGCAAAATTCCTTGATTGTGCTGTTACATGCCTGCAGTCTGAAAAACATAACTGACTTTGACAGTCATTGAGTCAAGCCTCAATGATGTGGATACACAAGAAGTTCATTCAATGTGAACATGTGCTTGTAATCACAAAACTTATGTCAAATACCATATCTCACTAATTGTACTGCTAGTCTTTGGGACTGTTCAATAAACCCTGATCAAATGTGTTCAACCTGAAACATTAACTCTGTTTCTTTTTCCATAGATGGTGTCTGATCTTTCACATTTCAAACATCTGCAGTTATATTTGGTTTTCATTGAATTTGCTTCCACCAGCTCTTGACTTTGTGTGTGGAGAAACTCCTGGTGGTCTAAGACATATCATCCAATGTCCATCACCTCCTGCGTCACTCCCACCCAAATGCTTTGGAACCCCTTTTCTCCTCTTATTCATTCTGTTAAAGACTCACCCTTACAACATCAGTGACACCTTATGTTGCCACAATTCACCTGCTCTGAAAGTTCCGGGGTAAATTAAACTGTACAGGCTAGATCCAGCTGGAGTTTTCCTTGCATAATGGAGCCACACGTCTATCAACAGTGCAGAAAGCACTGACTACTCCTGAAATTGTTTCAAAGGTGCTGTATCGCTGACTTGCTGCCCACACGAAAATCAATACTATAGATTCACTGAGTGCCACAATCTCATGCCCATTTTCAAAAGCCATCAAACTTTCAACAATTGCTTTCAAAAGCCATTTGTTGGCAAAATTAAAACCTTCAGGAGCAAAGTTTATTGGCAACATTGAAGGGAATGAGATCCCGGCTTTTATTAAAAGAGCAAAATGTACAAAAGCAAAATACTTCATGCATCTTTATTGTCCATCTCTCTCAAAGAAAAAAAACACTGCCTGCAGACTTTCATGTTTCACTTCATAATTCCTATGGAAATCATTTAGAAAGGTCCAAGTAGATCAGGTGAATTTATTTACCTTTCATGGAAATGAAAGCAGCTTCATTCCGTTTTGCCACCTGCTGCACAAGTGTACAATTGAGATTTTGCAGATGAGTTTGAGCAGCAATTTGAACCATTGCTTTGTGCTTGCTTTCCAAAGTGAAGCTTGAAGATATTTCCATCCTTTTTGTCAATTACATCTGAAGTGGGACTCAATGTTCTTCAATTAGCTATCCCAGGATGTTACTAATGATTATTTCTTTGAACTGTGGAATTTATCTTTTGTCCATCTGGCCTTCTCAATTTGTTCTCCAACCCTCTGTTCTGATTTATTTTGATTACTTCCTTTCTTCTGGATGCCCCCATCCTCTGTCTTTCTGGATGGGAAGAAATGGGAAATTGTGTTACCCAGTGGTTGTGGAGCACTGTGTTTCATCCTGAATGCAAAAGGCTGCTCAGAGGATTCAAGGCTGTTGAGGGCGAGAGGCGCTGATGGTGTTTGTATAACAGATGAGTGAAATATTGGGAATCATGTGAAAACAGCAGTTCCTTATCCCCCTGTGGTGATACAAATACTACACTGGCCCCACTCCTACCAGCCCTACTGCAGGGGGCAACCACTGTACCTGCAGATAGGCAACCCAGGAGGCTGGCCCCACCTGCCAGCTGTCAATCATCGGCCCGTATAAAGACTCGAGCCGGCCCCTTCGGAGAGCCAGACACGTGGAGCCAGCAAAGATACTGAGACTGGTGTACGTTTAAGCTCATTCAAGCCTGTTGTACAGTCCATGGACTTTGTGTCAGAATTATTTGCACAGCAGCGCTCACACCCCCAGTTGATGCTGGCTTTGGACACAATGTCTCCTCCTCGCTGACGATCAGCACATGCGCACCTCAAGGATGCGTGTTTAGCCCACTGCTGCATGCGGTCTACACCCCTGACTGTGTGGCCAGGCACAATTCAAATGCCATCTACAAATTTGCCAATGACACCACGGGTTCTCAGCAGAATCACAGACGGCAATGAGGAGTGAGATAGTTGAGTGGTGTCACAACAAGCTTCAAAGTTCAAAGTTCAAATTTATTGTCAGAGTATATACATGACATATAACCATATAAACATATAACCATTTATGGAGCGGAAACAGGCCATGTTGGCCTTTCGTGTCCGCACCGGTTCACTGATTTTGTGCACCCTCTTCAGGCATTGGTCCCGGTAGATCTTCATTCAATAACGATGGGCAAATTCAATGCGGGTGGATCACATTCTTTTTTCTGTCGCGGAGGCATAATTAATTACCACTTATTGGTAGAGCAAAAAAACTGAACTCCAGAAGATATATATATATATATATATATATATATATACATGTAAACAAATAAAAACATGTAAACAAATTGACTGTGCAATACAGAGAGAAAAAATTATCAATGAAGTGCAAAATAAGAGTCCTCAACCTTTTTCCTGATGACAGCAGCGAGAATAGAGTGTGCTGGGTGGTGTGGATCCTTGATAATTTCTGCTGCTCTCCGACTGCAAGATCCCCTGTAGATATTCTTGATAGTGAGGAGAATTTTGCCTCTGATGTCCTGGGCTGTGTCCACTACCTTTTGGAGGGCTTTGCACTCAGGGGTATTGG
Source organism: Narcine bancroftii (assembly GCF_036971445.1). Taxonomy (NCBI): domain Eukaryota; kingdom Metazoa; phylum Chordata; class Chondrichthyes; order Torpediniformes; family Narcinidae; genus Narcine; species Narcine bancroftii. Next base: position 201,346,963 of record NC_091472.1, read on the forward strand.
AGTTCCCAAACCCAATCGTGATGCTGCTGGTCAGCACACTTTCCACCACACCTCTGTAGAAATTTTGCCAGGGTTTCGGGTTTCGTACCACAAACTCCTGAGGAAGTAGAGGTGCTGACGTGCTTTCTTCATGATGCTATTAGTGTGTTGGGTCCTGCAAAGATCCTTTGAGATAGTGACTCCCAGGAACTTAAATTTGCTCACCCTCTGGCCCCCTAACCCTAACCCTAATTGTACAACTCTGGTTTTCCCTTCCTGAAATCAACAATCAGCTCCTAACCACGTGGTCATAGGTGTATAGCAAGTAGAGCAGGGGGCTAAGGACGCAGACCTGCGGTGTTGTGGTACTGATGGAGATTGTGGAGGAGATGTTCTTTCCAATCCTCAGTGATTGTGGTCAGAGGTGAGGAAATTCAGGATTCATTTTCACAGTGGGGTGATGAGGCCCAGGTATTGGAGTTTGATGATCAGTTTTGAGGGGATGATGGTGTTGAATACTGATCTGTAGTTGATAAAGAGTGTCCTGATATATGTACCTTCGCTGTCTCGCTGTTTCATGGCTTTGTGTACTCAATGTTAGCAAAACTAAGGAGCTGATTGTGCACTTCAGGAGGGAACAAACCTGCCCTCATCAAGGAGTCACCAGTTGAAAGGGTCAAGAACTTCAAATTCCTGGGTGTCAATATTATCTGAAGATCTGTCCTGGGGCCACCATGTTGATACAACCACGAAGAAAGCTCTATCCTCAAGGACCTTCCCAATCCAGGCCATAAATCTGCAGACACCGTGGTTGAAGTACAAACACCATGCTTCAGAAACTCAGCAGTTCAAACAGTGTCCTTTATATGCTGACCTGCCGAGTTCCTCCACCATTGTGTTTTTACACCACCCTGGCATCCAGGAACCTACCCCCTGCGAGGTAGTGGACCTCCCATCCCCCGGGAGTCCCCCGCCAGCACACCGACCCCAATAGTTCCTGCCTTGGACTCTCCCCCGATGGCCTCCTCTCCAGAGGAGCGACGCACAGATACGCCAGCCCCTCGGCGGTCCGGCAGAAAGAGGAAGTCCCCCTTGCGACTAAACCTCTAGTTGGAGGGAGCATCCACCTTTCTGTTTGTTTTTTTACCCCCAGTTCTCTGTTTGTTCTCGGTGGTTTCTATTTAAAAAGAGGGGGTGAATGTAGTGATCTGGTTGTGTGTTCAGGCTGGCCCGCCCTCCTGATGACATCCTCTCCTAGACTCCTCCCTGGACTCCTTCAAGAAAAGTCATAAAGGTCATTTTCCTTAGCCTTGACCTGGGGCAGCAGTCTCTAATGTAATAAAGTCTATCGTTCCCCTCAGTCTTTGTCTCTGTGATTATTGGGGCAACTGGTAGCGCCCAACAGGGTGAAAGAGAAAAAATACAGGAGTAGGTAAAGAAGGCAGGGCAACAATGGAACTGGATGGCCTGGGTTGCTTAAAATTGTGAACATCAATGTTCATACCATTAGGCTTAAAGCTGTCCAGGAGGAACATGATATATTGATGCTCAATGTTATCCTATCACCTCTTGGTGCCTTAGTCTTGATAAAGGGTCTTAACCAGAAACGTTTGTCTCGATAGATGCTGTCTGACCAAATGAGTTTCTTTCACAGTTCTTTGGCAGTGGGGAGGGGGAAGAGGAGGAGAGAGCTTTCTGCTGAACTCCAACTTTCCGTTCATTGTGCTAATTTCCCCTATAAATAGAACTCAGTTCTGTTCGTTTTCTTTAACTTACATATTTAAACTAATTCTTATCTGATGTATTTTTCATTTATCATCTGCTCACGCGCCTGGTCTAATGGGCCACACAATGAACAGTGTTTTACATGAATAAAGTCAACTGAAAATCATATTAGCTCATTATGTACGTAAATAGAGCTGCACTCACCTGCTTTAAATAGGACCAAAGGTTTGTATTTTTAGCTTTAAGGTTGATTTTCAGACATTGTACATTGTGTAGCTACACATAAATCTCTAAACCCAACCTATAATTATATAGGAAAGTGCTGGAAAAACTCAACCAGCCAGGCAACCCTGCAGAGAGAGGAAAGCAGGGAGAACATTTCAGATTTCTGACCTTCCATCAGAACTGCTATTAACCCTTTCTCAACGGATGTAACCTGACCTGTTGAGCATTACTTGGACTTTCTATTTGATTTCACGCCTCCAGTTTACTGTTTTTAATCTTTTGTGCAAGGCCATGCAAGTGGATTTGTTAATCTGTAGTCAGAGTCACACATTGGAATCATATTCAAAGTAAACAAGTCATTCACTCAACTGCAATGTGAAGAGATGCTTGCCACTGATGCACATGGCAACCATAATCCCACAGTTCCCCCTCAGCTGTGCGCGTGTGTGCGTGCACACACATTTTGCAAACAGCTCACGAAAGCAATTTATGTGCGTTCAGAAGGTTAATGACCTCATTCAAAGTATAGACTAAAATCTTGACTAGATATGTTACTTGGTCGAATACAGTCGTACGTGCATTACATTAAAACATGACAATACCGTTTTATTAGCCATGTATTTGGCTGTGCCAAAATGATCTGGAAACAATTTCAAGTTTACATTTGCCCAAGCATTCAGGGTGCAAATACTTTTGTCACAGGGAAAAAAATGGCAATACATAAGATTTTTGCACACCCTGTTTACTAAAAATTAGAGGGAACACTTATGTACACAGTATCCTGTCTGATTATTGAATATTGAACTGTCTTTAACTGCCAAAAAATTGTATTTTACTAAAAAAGTTGAGGTAGGCTGTTAATATTTTGCAACAGGGCTGATCAGTTCCAGTGAAAGATCATCAATGTGGACTGTTCTAGCTCCGTTTCTCACTCTGTAGATGCTGCCTGACTGGCTGGGAATTTCAAGCATTGCATTTTTTCTTATTTCCGATTTTCAACAACAGGAGTGCTTTGCAGATTCTGAGTAGTTTCTTTTCTTTCTCTGCTGTGCTTTCATTCAGCTCTCTTTTTCCTTCATCTGCATCAGTAAGATCATCTGCAATGGCATCCTGCTCCAGCCCTCAGCACCACCGGCACCTGTTACTCACTCTCATCTGGTTTCCACCCTATCAGAGACATTCTCAATATTCTCTAACCTTTCTTTTAGCTACAAGTTAAAACAGGCTCAATTTCAAACTTTCTCTCGTCCGGATAAGGGCAAATGACCGGAAATGCTGACTCTAATTTGCTCTCTCTGCAGATACTGTCTGAAGTGCAGAGTAATTTCCATTTTATAGTCTATTGGGAAACAATATAACAGATTGATCTTTGCGGATGCTGTCTGGCCAACTGTATTCTTACAGTATTTTTTAATATTCTATTTGTTATTTTTATTTACCTGATCTTTTTTTTTATTTCTTGTGAAAATGTTCACAAATGCGTGTCTGGGTTAGGCTGCCAGTAACTTGCACCAGTAATGAGCTGGCAGATGGTCTTAAGAACAAAGAGAGAAATTTCTATTGATGCCAGAAAAATCACAGGTGACTGATTTTTTAAATGTTCCAAATATTCACTTCCTCTCTTCTCGGTGCTAAAAAAGCCAACCCATTATCTTGATACTGTATTCCCAGGGTACAATCTAAAACAATATTACTATTTAGACATGTAAAAACAAGTACACTGTAAGGCAGCTGACAAAGTGTGATCAAGTGTCGAAATGAAGAAAAAATGATGAAATTGGTAGCTTGAAAGCGATGATATTCATTTAATTTTTTTTAATTCACCCCTTGAAGTAGTTAACACCATGAACCTTTACAACACCCTCCTCATTTCCACTGATGACAGAAGGACTGAGACGCAGACCGGCCCACCAAATGGCTGATGAATGCGGCGACACTAGTCATCGTCCCGGATGACCTTCGGCATGGCGGGAAGATAGGGAATTGTGGCGGGAATGCCAGACGTCAGTGCCTGGGCCCACATAACCGCGATGGCCAGTGCAATAAACCAAGGCTTTGGTGTGCGTGTTGCTCTTCTCCACGCCCGCGTAGCACGAACACTACACTCTATTGACATTCAAGTTGTATTCATCAGCATTGTCATCAGGGGCAACTTGTTTCAAGGCTTCAAGGCTCTACTGTTTGTGTCTTCAAAATAAATTCTGAGAAATCCTGCTTCTTGCTTATCGGATTAAATGCAACTAATCACACTGGTGCAGGTGCCAGATTCTCTTGGCATTATTTCACACCAATATCTCCTACCGATTAATTTTCTAGTCCTCACAATGACCCATTTTGTGTAATTCCCAGCAACACATCATCCCACCACCTGTCTTTTCACCCCTTTCTCCCACATGTATGACATTCATGACAGACATCTCACATTTACAACTCTGTCTTTGCACAGCCATCAAACCTAAGTTGATCTGGAAAAATTTGGTTCCTGCCATGCCATGAAGTAAAATGAAATCTGATTTCCTTAATTCTGTTTTCGAAAGAGAAGTCCAGAGATAGAAAGTGTAAGAAACAAGGTCAAATTGATGAATCTGTGATTTATAAAACAGAACATTGAATATAGAAAATTACAGCTCAGGAACTGGGCCTTGCTTTGGCCCACAATCTTGATGCCAAATTAAATTAAACCTCTCCTGCTTGCACATGCTACATCTCCCTCCAGTCCCTGAGTATTCATGTGATGACCTAGAAGTCCCTTAAATGCTTCTAATTCTGGTCGGTAGTGCGAGGTATCTATCACTACCCCTGGCAGCCTGTTCCAGGTACTTATCACTCTATGTAAAAAGAAACTTCCCCTGCATCTCTCGCTAAATTCCCTTCCCTTGCCTTAAACTTTTGTCCTCTAGTGTTTGACAGTTAGCATAACAGTTCGCGCAACACTGTTCCAAGCGCCAGCGATTGGGACCAGAGTTGGAATCCCATGTTGCCTGTGAGGAGTTTGCACATTCTCCCCGTGTCTGCGTGGGATTTCCCCAGAGGCTCCAGTTTCTTCGTACCCTTCAAAACATACTGGGAGCTGTTGATCAATTGGGTGGCCGAGATCATGGGCCAAAATGGCCTGTTACCGTGCTGTCTGTCTAAATTTAAAACAATTTAAATATTTAACCTTTGATAAAGATTCTCACTGTCTACCCTATCTATGCCCCTCATTATTTTATAAACTTCTATCAGGTCTCCACCCAGAGAACAATGAGAATCTGGGTGGAGCGTAGAAAGCAGAAGGCCCTTTCAAGCAAGGAAAATGCCCGACTGTAAAGGCAGAGGTCCTCCACCCTTATGCCTAGAGACTTACCTTTCTGAATGTGCAATGGTCGGCTCTGAGGTGCTGAATGCAACCCTTTTCAGGGAAGGATAATCGGCTGGCTTGAATGTACTGCCTGGCTTGAATGTACAGCCCGCGACCTATCTCCCCACTCACCCCTCTTCCTCCATGACCCCCCTCTAGGCAGGGAGTTGTCAGGCAGCAGGGGCCAGAGGGAGATGTCAGGGCAGCAGGGGCCAAAGGGAGCCATTAGGGGGCGGCGAGTGCAGGCTATGACAGCCTCACTGGGCCACTTCAGCCTTCAGGGCCCCTCTCTGTGGCTCAAAAACTTGACAGAGCAATCTTCCCTACCCATAATCCCCCACGCAGCTGGAACTGTTCTGGGATACAAAGTTTGGAAGGTCATTACAAAGCGATCAAATGCAAACCTGAAGCGGACAGTGCAATTTTGACAACTCATGAATATCCGTATTGTCACCAGCAGACTCAAGAATGGAGCACTATTCTACTAAGTGTTGAATATCGGAAAATTAGTGAAACAACGTGCATATTCCTCAAGTGATCTTGAAACATCCAAAGGTGAACCTACCAAGGCGCATTAGTAAATCTGATCAGTGCAGCGCAGCAACCCAGCTGAGTGTATTGTTAAAGTTTACTTGTCAAAAAATACCTAGTGCAGTGAGAGGGACAGGCAAAATAATTCCTCTTGCATGACCTACAGCTGTGGATAGAACACAATGCACAGAGTACAGGATCACAAAGAAAAGGAAGATTAATTAGCACCCAACAAGGGTAGTGTGAAAAGACGGTTATGAATTCATTCAGGAGCTGTGGGAACAAGATGTCTTTAAGCTTTGACGGTGAGTGTTTTTCCCCACTTAAGCTTTCTCTCTGATGGAAGCAAAGAAAAAGGGTCTCCAGAAAATGATGGGTCCTTCAGTGTGTAGACAGCTTTTTCCTAGGCAGCGAGAGATGTAGGTGGAGTCCATGGAGGGGAGGGAAGTTTTTGTTATGCTTTGAGTTGCACTCACTATCTCCTGTAGTTTCTTCCAAACGTGAGCAGAGAAGCCCCCGTACCTCGCTTAGATGCACCCAGCTGGAATGCTTTTGATGGCACCCTTGTAGAAGTTGTTGAGTGTCAGGAGAACGTGCCAAACCTCCTTTAGTCTTCTGGAGAATGTAGAGGTGTTGGTGTGCTTTCTTGACCGTCATGTCAATGTGTGTGTTCCAGGTCAGGTCATTGGAGATATTTATCACTAAGAACTTGAAGCAATTTACCCTTTTGATTTCAGTGCCAGAGGCCTGGACTCTGCCTCCTCCTGAAGCCAATCATCACTTCCTTCCTCTTGCTGTCGTTGAGAGAGAGGTTGCTATCTTGGCACCATACCACTAGTCTTTGACTCTCTTTCCTGTATTGAGACTATGCTTTATTTGATACCCAGCCTACTCTTCTGGTGATCCATCCTGTAGCATGATGATGGTTCTTTTCAGTCAGTGTGTGGGGTTTATACCCCGCTCCTCAGAAAGGAGCAGCATGTACACGAATGGATTTAGGTGAGAAGGGGGTTGCACAGACCCACCCTCTTGACATCCCCTCTCGGATCCAATGGCATGGTGAGGTCCAAGACAGCTGGGGGGAAGTTGTGTTGCAGTGAATGGCCAGACCAAGCTTCAATCCAAGGGATGCCTTTCTGCACTTCATGGCATGTGCTTGCTAGATGGCCGTTGACCCTACAAGAGGGTTTGTCCGCCCTTTGGCCTGCCTTACTACCACGGGATCATCGGCAAACCTGATGATGGAGTTGGAATGGTATTTAGCTGTACAGAGGGAGTGTAGCTGTGGTCTGAGTACACACCCTGAGCCAAATCAATAGAGGAAATGTCATCGGATTTTCCGCTTTAGTCGCCACCTTGTATGTATCTCTACTCCAGCCACCAAAAAGAGAGATGGTGAAGAACTGGAAGAAGTTCAAATATTAACATAACTGAAAGTGGATATGTTGCTAGGTCTGGGAGAAATATACTTCAATCTGTGACTGCAGAGGCTCTGACCATCATTTTTCAATCTTCCCTGGCAACAGAAGTGGTAGCTGAGGATTGGAGGATTGTTAATATTGTACTGTCATTTCTAAAAAAAAGTAAACCAAATAATTACAGACCAGTTAGTTTAAATTGTCATGTATTGGAATCAATTCAAAGGGATAATGGCTTAGTTATGGAAAAGATAGGGATTAGTAAAGAGAGGGTTTTGAAGCTTCTAGGGTCAGTAAAAGTGGATAAGTCTCCTGGTCCTGATGGGATTTTCCCCAGGACGTTAATAGAGGTCAGGGAGCAAATAGCGGAGGCACTGTCAGTGATTTTTCAACGATCACTGGAGGAAGGTGTGGTACCACAGGATTGGAGGGTTGCTAATGTAGTTCCGTTGTTTAAAAAAGGCACAAGGTGTCGGCCAAGTAATTATAGGCCTATAATAAGCTTGACTTCAGTGGTACAGAAAGTTATGGAGGGTATTCTGAAAGATGGCGTATATAAATATCTGGATAGGCAGGGATTGATCAGGAGCACCCAGCATGGGTTTGTAAAGGGGAAGTCATTTTTGATGAACTTTGTTGAGTTTTTCGAAGAAGTGACAAGAAAGGTGGATGAAGGTAGGGCAGTTGATGTAGTCTATCCGGATTTTAGCAAAGCTTTTGATAAGTTCCCACATGAAAGGTTAGTAAGGAAGGTTCAGTCACTAGGGAATTAATAGAGAAATAGTAAGATGGGTTCAGAGGTGGCTGGAGGAGAGACAGCAGAGGGTCATGGTGGACAAATGTCTGTCAGGATGGAAGCCTGTGACGAGCAGCATGCCTCAAGGATCAGTGTTAGGTCCCCTGTTGTTCATAATTTATATTAATTATTTGGATGATGGGGTGGTTAACTGGGTAAGTAAATACGCAGATGATATGAAAATTGGGGGTGTGGTGGATAGCGAGGAAGGTTTTCAGGGATTACAGAGGGATTTGGTTTGTCTGGAAAATTGGGCTGAAAGATGGCAGATGGAATTTAATGTAGAGAAGTGTGAAGTGCTACATTTCACAAAAAATAATCAAAATAGGACATGTGTAGTGAAGGGGAGGACATTGGGAAATGCACAAGAACAAAGAGATCTTGGAGTTATGGTGCAGCGTTCCTTGAAGGTGGATTCCCATGTTGACAGGGTGGTTGGTTAAGAAGGCATTTGGTATGCTAGCCTTCATAAATCATAGCATAGAACAGGGGGTCATCAACACGGTGTCCACGAGCACCAGATCGCCCGCAGGGACCACATGACGGCAGTGCAGCTGGAAGGGGTTGGGGGTGGATACGGCAGCACAATTCAGGTGGGTTTAAATCTGGCTTTCCGAAATCCGGAAAAATCTGAAATTCGGAACACACTGTCCCCCAAGGGTTCCGGATAAAGGATTGTGTACCTGTCTAAAAAAAAAACATTCTAGTCTGGTTCAAAGGTCAGTATTGTGCGCATGACAACCCTCAGTGTTTGCTGAATAAGCTAGTGGGTGCTGCGAAGATGATGAGCTTAAATGCGGTTTCTACTCCCAAAAACATGGCAGAAAAAAGAAAGAAAACTTACCATTTTCACAGTGAATGGGAGGAAGAGTGATTTTTTACTACTGTGAAAGAAAAATGTGTGTGTCTCATTTGCGGGGCGACTATGGTGACGGCAAAGCGGCACAATGCGGAGAGACACTTCAGTACGTGTCACAAAAGCTACCATGCAAACTACCCACTGGGCAGCGCACTACGGGCAGAAAAAGCACGTGACTTAAAGGCAGCTTTGGGCAAACAGCAGCCTTTCTTCACGAAGCTGGTGAAAAACTCCCAAAAAACAACCGAACCCTCATTTAGAGTTACACATTTTTTGATAAAGAAGAAGGCATTTTCAGACGGGGAGGTTTTCAAAGAAGCAATGATGATAATTGCAAACATTGTGTTTAAAGACGAGAAGAATGGAGCCGATGTCATATCCACTCTTTCCGATGTCCAACTGGGGCAAGTACGATGGTTAGAAGTGTTTCAGCTCTGTCCGGAAACTTGGTTATGCACAGCAGCTATGAACGTTGCCAGCCTGTTTGGTTCAATCTATCTCTGTGAATTAGCCTTTTCTGACATGAACTTCATCAATAATATCCGGAAATATGAGAAATACAATAAACACGAGGTTACGCATGATACAATATAATTGGTTACACAGGCTATACACCACGCCCCAAAAGTTAAATAAATGGGACCCAACAGTATCAGACAGTTGCTTTCGCTGTAAGAAGGAAACCGGTACAACAGTACATGCAATTTGGGCATGTGAGAAAGTGGAAAAGTTTTGGGAAGATCTAAATCAGGTATTAAATAAAATCACAAAAAGCAACATACCAAAAAATCCAGAGATCTTTCTTCTAAGTGATATAAGAAGTAAAGAACTTGGACTCGATTTGGATGGAGCACAAAAAAGATTTATTATGATAGCCTTAGCTGTAGCAAAAAAATGTATATTATGTCAATCTGGAAATTAGAAGATAACCTGAGAATACAGCAATGGTACATAGAAATGAATAAATGTATTCCTTTGGAAAAAATAACATATAATTTAAGAAATAACATCACAGTATTCGAACAAATTTGGGAATCGTACATGGAACACAAAAGAGAAGTCCTACCGCAGACCTCCACCACCTAAAACGACAGAAGGAGAAGAAGACGAAATGAACTGACCCAGTATGTAAAAGTAGATGAAACAAAGTGTGAAAAATAAAAAATTTATAAGAATAAACACAGAACACGCCTCACTGATGCACATCTGCAATACTCACTCAGAGATGCAGTGTCAAGTTACACCCCAGATTACAGTAGCGTGGTGAGCAGCTTGCAATGCCAGGCTTCCCACTCACAGACAAAAAAAATGATACCAGATGTTGTCAGTGGCAACATGGCAGTGCCATAGCAAAGTTAAAATCTGTTGGAATTGATAAGATTTTATATTAACTTACCCATCTTTTAATGTTTATTTTTACTGACTCCAACAAATTCAAATATTGAAAAATTGTGACAAATGTGTTTGTAAAGTGTGACAGATACGATGATTTTGTTAAAAATGCTGCAGATTTGGTGATTAGTACAAAATATGATAAGATTTATGTACAAATCTGAAAAAGTTGATTTTTGTTAAATCTTACATGATTGATAACTTGTACAAACATAGTTAAAATATGTTAAAAATTGTTAGTGGCTAGTAAAAATGGGACATGATGATTTCCTATGAAATGTTGCAAAAGTGATCATTTGAAAATGAAACAGTTGCAGAGATTAATAAAGTGTTGCATGTTGAAACGCATCAATTTCCTACCTTATTATATCATTGTTAATAATTATTGTGAGGAATCATTAACGTGATCAGTGTCTTCACATAGTTGAATATTATTAATCATTAATAATAATATTCTTTCTTCTTCTTTGGCTTGGCTTCGTGGACGAAGATTTATGGAGGGGTATGTCCACATCTGCTGCAGGCTCATTGGTGACTGACAAGTCCGATGCGGGACAGGCAGGCACGGTTGCAGCGGTTGCAAGGGAAAATTGGTTGGTTGGGGTTGGGTATTGGGTTTTTCCTCCTTTGTCTTTTGTCAGTGAGGTGGGCTCTGCGGTCTTCTTCAAAGGAGGTTGCTGCTCGTCGAACACAATCTTGGGAAGGCAATGGTCCTCCATTTTGGAGACGTGACCCACCCAGCGCAGTTGGGTCTTCAGCAGCATGGATTCGATGCTTGCGGACTCTGCCAGCTCAAGTACTTCGATGTTGGTGATGAAGTCATTCCAATGAATGTTGAGGATGGAGCAGAGACAATTATATAATTAAAGGTAAACCGTGCAACTTCGTTATTTCAGAAGTGTGTACTAAACTTGTAGCCCTTCGTATTACTCAGTACCCTTTAAGTAGCTCGCAGTTTCAAAAAAGTTGGTGACCCTTGGCATAGAGTATAGGAGCTGGGAAGTGATGCTGCGACTGTTTAAGGCATTGGTGAGGCCAGGTTTGGAGTATTGTGTTCAGTTCTGGTCTCCAAATTATAGGAAGGATATAAATAAGGTGGAGAGGGTGTAGAAAAAATTTACAAGGATGTTGCCTGGCTTAAAATACCTAGAGTACAGAGAAAGATTGCAGAGGTTAGGACTTTATTCATTGGAACGTAGACGGTTGAGAGAGGATTTGATAGAGGTGTTTAAAATTATGAAGGGAATTGATAGACTAGATACAAGTAGACTCTTCCCCCTGAGAGCAGGGGAGGTTGAAACAAGAGGACACAAGTTGAGGGTAAGGGGGCAAAATGTTAGGAGAAATATTAGAGGATGTTTCTTCACTCAGAGAGTGGTGGCTGAATGAAATAATCTTCCGGAGGAAATAGTTGAGGCAGAGTTAATTCTTTCATTTAAGAGGAGGCTGGACATATACATGGATAGGAGAGGTTGGAGGGTTATTGGCGGAGAATAGGTGGTGGGATCTAGCGGAGTTGTTTGAGTGAACTGGTGTGGACTTGAAAGGCCAAGATGGCCTGTTTCCATGCCATAAACTGTTATATGAATAATGATAAACAACCTTTTAGAAGGGTACAGATTAATCAGGAAACTAGCATGCTCCTGTCTAATGAACTTTTAAGAAGGATTGTTAAGAGCAAAGCATTTGATGCATTTGCCATGGATTTTAGGAAGGCTTTTGGCAATCTGGTAAAGTAAGAATTCATGGGATCCACGGCTATCTTGGTCCATAATTGGCTCTGTGGGAGAAATCTTTTTGTGAATTAATAGGTGGAACCAGTGGTGATCCACCCAGCTCCCACATTTCTATGGTTAGTACACAGGGGTATGAAATTTACAAACGATGAAAAAAATTAGCCATGTGGTTCATGAAGGAGGAAAATGGTCATCTGGTCAGAAAATAGAATTTAATCCAGAGAAAAGTGAGGCAATGCATCAGGGGAGGTGCATCAAGGCAAGGGAATATACAGCAATTGGAGGATTCTGAGAGGTCACAGAATGATAGCCATGGAAAGATATTGAAAGAAACATGGAGTTAAGAGGGGAAACAAAGGGTTACACCAATCTAGTGTGGAAATAGGGCCTTCAAACACTATTTTCCATTATGAAACTAATCCTATGCTACCCATTTTATTCTCTCCATGTTCCCATCAACTCTTCCTCAGATACTATCTCTCATTTACAGGGATCAATTAACTGAGCAAACTGAATATTTTCAGGATGTGATGGGAGGAAACTAGGACCCTCAGAAGAAATCCACGTGGTCATAGGGGGAATGTGCAAACCCCACAATGGCACTGTGAGCAACCAGGGTCAAACCCAAACATTGTGTAGAGAGTCAAAGAGATCTTGGAGTGCACAGATCCTTACCAATGGCAAGGCAGGTCAATAAGGGGTTGAAAAGACCCATGTGATGTTTCCATTATTAATTGAATCATAGAATATGTGTGGGAATGCTTTATTGAAACTATTTGCCTTGCTATTTCAACTAAAGCAAAAGTACTACAGACACCAGGTCACCATGTTACAGATAGGATGTGATGTACTGAGAATATAGAAGAAATTTTAATTTTAACTTAGACATACAGCACGGTAACAGGCCATTTCGGCCCACGAGCCCGTGCTGCCTGATTGCACCTAATTGACCTACACGCTCAGTACATTTTTAACGGTGGGACGAAGCTGGAGGAAGTCCAGGCAGATACGGGGAGAATGTACAAGCTCCTTACAGACAGCTCTGGATTCGAATCCTGGTCACTGGCGCTGCAATAACATTGCACTAACCACAGTGCAAACTATGCCGCCAGACAGCATTGTAACATTTTAAGTGTGGGGAGGGATTGGAAAAGCTTGGATTGCTTTCCCTAGAACAAAGGAGGCTGAAAAGAGATTTAACTAATATAAAAAATATTAGAGTCCTAGAAGGAGTAATTAGGAAGGACTTATTTCTCTTAACAGTGGTGTCAAAAATTAGAGGTCATAGGTTGAAAAATAATCCATAGAGGCAAGAAGAGGAATTTATCTTTCACTTTGAGAATAAACTCAATGTCTGAAAAGATAATAGAGGCAGAAACTCAACACACTCTGAAATACCTGGATGGGAACTTGGACTATAATTTTGGGGACATTAGAGTAGGTGCCTGAAGGTGGGATAAGGCCAGGTAGCCCTGCTTTTACCAGCATAGATACAATGGGCTGGATGTCCTTCTGCTTTGGTAGAAATTTACTCTCGTGCTATGATCCATTTAGAGGGGTCTTTGAAGGAGATAAATGTCAAATGATCCTTTGCTTCATTTCTTACTGTACAGCTAAGCTAAATGAACAAGCAGGTAAGGCTATGGTTTCCGTTAGAGTCCCCAACACTCTCTCATTCCCTTTCCTCCAACTCTCTCTCTCTCTCTCTCTCTCTCTCTCTCCCCCCATCCCCCATCCCCCCGCTTTCCCTATCCCTCGGTCTCCTTTCTTCCATTCACAGAGCAATTCTCAGCTTTTCTCCCCTGCCCTGTGGCATAGGCCAACAGTCAGGAGAACATAGGTGGACATGGATGTTGGCCTGTGTTCCTCCCCCTACCTTTGCATTCAGGCACCTGCCTGCTTTTAGCTCCTACCTTGCCGAAGGGGCTCAGGCCCAGAACGTTGGTTACATATCTTTGCCTCCTCTGGACGCTGCTGGAGCTGCTGATCTTCTCCAGCAGTTGGGTGCATTAACTACAATCACAACATCTGCCAACTTTATTGTTTCAGTCTAATGTTTTCTGTTGTGACTTTTCACTCAATAGTTTTCCTTCCGTTTTACTCAATATTACATTCTCTGGAGTTCCTCTGGCAAACTAGGATAAGTGTTTGTTCCTGGGGATTGGTGCTGGTGTTACAGCAGAGGGCAGGCCAATCTCCAAGGAATTTCATTGTAGATTAACTTTCTCTTCACTGTTGTTTAGTGTTGGACGCTTAGCTTCTTGTAGTGTGGCTTTGTTTAATGTATTATTCAACTTACCGATAAATCAGAAACTTAATTTCAGTCTCAACACATCAAAGTGTGACAGCGTGTTATTTTCTGTCAGAGTTAGTACATGATGGGCATTGCATGTGATTACTAACTACACCACAGTTAGGTTATAATTCCTAATCCTGGCGGGCTACCAAATTCACAGTTGGTGTCAGAGAATAGGTTCCTGCCCCCACTCAATTTACTCCCGGAAATTGCCGCCTTCTTCGTTTATGCAAAATGTAACTGCCGAGAGTAAAAGCTGAACTGTAATACCGACAACAGTTACTGTGGAATAAATGGCATTCACGGACCACCCAGCCTATTTCACCCTCTCATTGCTATAACAATCAGATGTGTACGTACGTGTCAGTTGCAATGAACTGACTATCCCAGAAAAATGGACCAGAAGTGTTAATTGCTGGAAAATGAAAGACAAGGTACCATGAACTTAAAATGAATTATCATAGCATAGAAAAGAAAACAGCAGAGGTGCAAAGCAAAAAAAAAGGATCAACGTCATAAGCTTGAGAACAGGTGGCCAAGTACCAGAAATGCAGAGAAAGGGAGGAATATAAGGAGCCCACCTTCCATTCAATGATGAGCTATAACATATACTGTATATTTCACTCATTCCACTGAGTGCATCCAGGATGCTTTGTTAATAACGACTACAAATTTTGCTTCAAGCTCTGTTGTTAATTTTTAATCTTCTGCATTGATTAGAACTAGCTTGTTTGCCTCTTTTTAAGACGCCCATTACTTGCTGTCCTAACTGATAAATTAAATTAATATTATTCTTTCTGATAGAATATAGGACAAGGGTGGCCAACCTTTTTAAATTTAGACATACAGCACAGTAACAGCCCATTTCAGCCCACAAGTACCAACCGGGGGGGGTGTAGGTTAATTGGGTGGCACAGACTTGTGGGCCAAAATGACCTGCTACTGTGCTGTATGTCTAAATTAAAAATTAAAAGGTTGCCCACCCCTGATATAGGAGATTGAATGGCAGAGCTGGTTAAAGGGCCAAATGCCTTTTAACTACTCCAAGTTTGGAAGCAACAGCTACTATGGACTAGTTGGGCTGAAGGGCTTGTTTCCAGGCTGGTAAACCCATTTGCCTTTAGGTCCTGGATCAATCTGCCATGAGGGTCCTTGATGAATGCTTTGCTTCAACATCCATCTCATCACCTCCTTAAAAAACTCAATCTGCCCTACTCAAAGCCTAATATTTCTGTATTAATTATCCCCCTGAGGATCTTCTCCAATAGTTTCCCTACCACAGATGTAAGGACACGGCCCTATAATATCCTGGTTTGTCCCCATAGGTCTCTTAACCTGTGGCTAGAGAGGATACAAAGATCTCTATCAAAGCCCTCTCTTGCCTCTCTCAATAACCTGGGATATATCCCATCAGGCCCTTGGAACAACACACCTCAAACTTCTCCAAACCTCCTTCTTCATATCAATGTTCCCCAGAAAATTATCATATCTCACTCTGATCTTACTATCCTCCATGTCTTTCTCTTTGGTGAATACTGATGCAAAGTACAAGAACGCCGTGTCCTTACATCTGTGGTAGGGAAACTATTGGAGAAGATCCTCAGGGGGATAATTAATACAGAAATATTAGGCTTTGAGTAGGGCAGATTGAGTTTTTTAAGGAGGTGATGAGATGGATGTTGAAGCAAAGCATTCATCAAGGACCCTCATGGCAGATTGATCCAGGACCTAAAGGCAAATGGGTTTACCAGCCTGGAAACAAGCCCTTCAGCCCAACTAGTCCATAGTAGCTGTTGCTTCCAAACTTGGAGTAGTTAAAAGGCATTTGGCCCTTTAACCAGCTCTGCCATTCAATCTCCTATATCAGGGGTGGGCAACCTTTTAATTTTTAATTTAGACTGTGTGGAACTCGTAAACCACCAGGATATGGCGTGCAACTCGTGAACCACAAGGACATAGCCTGCAACTCGATCTGCGGCACGGGGGACCCCACCCAATACACCCGGGCCTCTTGTGGTACTGGAGCCACCATAGTGTATTCCGAATTTTAGATTTTTCCAGATTTTGGAAAGCACACCCGAATTGTGCTGCCGTATCCACCCGCACCCCCTTCCAGTCACCTGACCATCTCCCCCGACCACGGTCTCTCGGCTGTCTCCCCCAACTGCGGATCCTCGGCTGCCCTGCCACCTCCCCCGACCATTGTCCCTCGGCCGCCCGGATGTCTCCCCCGACCGCCGGTCCCTAAGCTGCCAAGTAGTCTCCCTCAGCCGCCTCCGCTGACCGCCAGTCCCTCGGCCTCCTCCCCCGACCACTGGTCCCTTGGCCCCCAGCAGTCTCCCCCAGCTGCCTCCCCCAGCTGCCGATCCCTCGGCTGCCTCCCTCCACTACCAGTCCCCACTTGCCAGATTTTGGAGCTTTCCAGATTTTAGATGTCCGGATAAAGGATTGTGTACTGTATTAATTTAATATGGGGTTATCTGTTTGCTTTGATATCAATTTAGTGTCCCATTTAAATATAAACTCTCCTGCTATCTTTTCTCCTACCGTGTGTTGTCCAATTTGTGCCCAGGAGGGGGTACCACCTCCCTCAAAGAGTGAGATAAACCTCGACTGGGCCACCCAATAATATATATATTTTTAAATCCGGCAATTTCAGACTTCCCAATTTATAATCACAAGTCAAAATTTCCATGGAGATTCTAGCCATTTTACCATTCCACATAAAATTCTGACACATCTGTTGAGCATCTTTCAAGAAGCCCTGGGGCCACGGAATGGGCAAGGATTGAAATAGATATTGTTGTCTTGGCATCACCTTCATTTTAACAAACTTAACTCTGCCAACCAAAGTTATGGGCAGAGCTCTCCATCTACTGAGGCCTTCCTCAATTTTTTGGAGCAAAGGGAGATAACTGAGTTTACATAAATTGCATAAATCCTTATTTACCGTTATCCCCAAATATTTGATGCCGTCTTGCAGCCATTTAAATTGACTCCCTTATTGCTATTATCTGCAATCTCCCTTTTTCAAGGGCATGATTTCACTCTTATCCAGATTTATCTTATACCCAGAGATCTTGCCATAATCCTCCACTGTGGTCCTCAGCCTGGCCAATGATCCCTCTGGGTCAGTCAAATATACTAGCACATCATCTGCAAATAAATTGATTTTAAGCTCCTCCTGGCCCAGTTTGAACTCCTTTATGTCTCGATCCCATCAGTGGTACAATAGCTAGTATAAACAACACTGGGGACAGCGGGCAGCCCTGTCTACTGGACCTACATAGCGGAAAAACTGGAGACATTTGCCATTTGTAATAATTTTAGCTTAGGGTTTATGATAGAGCATTCTTGCCCAATTAATAAATACAAATCTCTCCAGTACTTTGAATAAGGAGTTCCATTTCAGTCTGTCAAAGGCCTTCTCAGCATCCAGAGCTATGGCCAGCCCTGGATTCACCCCCGACTGTGCCAGATGCACTATATTGAATAATCTACATATATTTTCTGCTGATAGTCTCTTTTGTACAAATTCAGCTTGATCTGGATTTATTAAACTTTGGTAAATATTGAGCCAATCTATTGGCTAATGCTTTTGCTATAATTTTATAATCTACATTCAATAATGAAATGGCCCTATAGGAGACGGGCTTCAATGGGTCCCTGTCTTTTTTTGGGGATCACCATAATAATTACTGTTGAGAAAGATCTGGGAGGGTATGTGTCTCTGCCGCCTGTTCCACCACCTTCATGATAAGGGGCATTAAAAGATGTCTAAAATCATTGTTGAAGAGTCTCAGGGCCATTATTTTCTGTACACCACTATACTGCTGGATCTAGTTTGTCCTTGTGGTGGAACTTGTCATACCCAGGGGTTGTTGCGTAGGAGGCAGGAATATTGTCTGAAAGGAATGATTGTGTGAACACAGCAATGTCAAGCTGTTCCTTGATTAACTTCCCATTTTAGGTCTTTTGTTAATGAGGAGGACATTGCAATGTTGACTGGGCTTGGAAAAACCTGGTCATCTCTGAATTCAGAGCCTGCGTTGATGCTGACATACTCTAACATATTTTATTTTGTTCTGTTTTAACACAGCGACATTTTGGGAACCAGAGTGAAATATCCACAATCCACATTCAGACCAGGCCAGTAGGCAAGTCAAATGGTGGGATTTATGATAATCCAGCGACTTCAGGATTACAAAGACAAGTTCCTTTTAAAATTTTTATTCTAGGTAACATTATGAGATTAATTTATAATTCATATCTGCTATAGAGGAACTAAGTTTACACCCCCAGATTGTTAGTTCAGGCCTCTGGATAGTTTACATGATAATTTAACCATTGTGGCATAAGGGATAATGCCTCTGGGGGACATAACCTGTTCAGATTATGCTTGTGAATCTTAACAAATTGTGAATTTTCTCATTCTAATACAAAAGAAATTATGTCACACATTCTATTTTTAAATTGATTTTCCAGAATTTCCCAAATATCTAATATATTAGTGTCCTGTAATTTCACCTTCCTTCTGTCTCATTTGGGAACTTGAATGTTGCCTTCCCATTCTCTGGTCAACGTTATTAATATATAGAACATAGAACAATAAAGCACAGTACAGGGCCTTGGGCGTTTGTGTCGACCCATATATTCCTTCCTTAAAAAAAAGTATTAAAAGCTTCCCTGCCCCGTAACCCTCTATTGCTGACAGGTCTTTTACATAATTTTACAAATTACAGGACACTAATATATTAGATATTTGGGAAATTCTGGAAAATGAATTTAAAAATAGAATGTGTGATATAATTTCTTTTGTATTAGAATGAGAAAATTCACAATTTGTTAAGATTCACAAGCATCCAACTGGTGCATTTCTCAGCCAGCAAACAGCTCATTCAGGGACAAGTTGTGTTTTCCAAAATGCCAGACAACCAACTCAGGAAAATGCACTCTTAAAATTTGTAGAGAGGGGAATGGAAAGGAAATTGTCCATCTTCTTGGACCTACAATTCCTTAATCACCTTCAGACGTGCAGCGATGCCTGGTTTTCTCTTCGTGCAGAAGCACTCAGTCTCATCTGCCAGTTCCTCATTCCTAGAGCAGAGGTCTTCATCTGTTCAGCAGTGTGGCATCAAGGCCTATGGCTCTCCATTCACAGCTTTCCTTTTCAGCAACTGTATACAGGTCACTGAATTTGTTTTGATGTCACAATCTCCTTTTCAGCTGTCTGCTTGAAATGCTCGATTTTTAAGGAGCTGGTGTTGCTTCTTCTTACCCTGTTACCCTGTGGTATTGTTCTCTAGGTTGTTAATCTGAACCAAGATGTCTTGCTACTGTAGGCCAAGGTTGTATCAGCTACTGCCATGCGCCTTTCTGCCAGTAAATCACAAGCTCCTCCTTTGTGCAGCAAATCACAGGTCACATCTGCATGATTGCAAGGAAAACTGAGATCAACAGGAACTTGCTACTCAAACCCATTCAGCTTCAGTGCATTCTGTCAGAGGAGCCACATCGAGAAGATGGGGACACTTAGCTCTTCACACCTACTTCACTTTCCCCTTGGTGCCATATTTGCCTGTGCTTCTTGATTCTGTTAATATGTAGAAATCGATCAGTCTCTACCCTGGATCTCCCCAGTCTTGGAAACCTTTCAAAGATTGAGTAATATTTAGGCAAAGTAATTTCTTCACATATCAATTCTAAATTTCCAACTGCAGATTTTGAGTCTGTGATCTCCAACTCTTGACATCCCAGCCAGGGGAAGTATCTACCTGGCAAGGTCTATAAGAATTTGATACATTTTAATGAGATCAAACTTAAGATTGTAGGACCAGTCTACTTAATCTTTCCTCATATGGACAACAACGAGATCCTAGAAACCAATTCACTACATTGTTTGTGAGACCAAATGGAAATTGCTCATCACTTTGTCCTCATGCACCAGGTAGAAATCCCAGCTGCCAGCCATTTTAATGTACCTTTCCATTCTCACACAGACCCGCCTATCCTTAGCCTCATCTGCTGTCATTGGCCCTTTTCGCATTGGCTAACTGGTAGATTGGCAGTTCAACGGACCGGTTCAAAATGCCATTTTTGTTGTTCATATTGGACCAATGTTCTCTGCTTCCTTTCACTCTCAACACATGGCATCCCAGAGGAGAGGGGCACCTATCCTCCATTGGCGATGTCTTAAGTACTCCCTGTCCCTTTCATACTGGGCTAATCAGTACACCAATTCAAATAAATCAGTGATAATACACCCTCCCTAGGCGGTTCATCTCCGGGGCGATCTGACACCTGTGTGTCGGTTCGCAAGTGTTTATACTGGCACTTTAACAGGTAGATTGGCGCTTAATTACTGGATTAAAGTGCCAGTGTGAATCGGGCTATTGAATTTTCCAGTTTCAGTTAACCTTCACCCCGATCCAGTTCCACTGTTTTCATCTGTCCTTTACCTGTTTCCATTCTCCAGTCCCATTCCAGTACTGCTTTTCTCTCAGCACACACTCAGTGGTCTCCACTCCCCATGGTCTCCCCACTCTACTTCTCCCATCTTCATCTGGCCAGTAGCCTCTTGGGCCCTGCCTAGACCTCCCCTCCTCCTTTATATGCTTCCTATCCAAACTTGGTTTTAATAAAGGGCCACGAGCAGAAACATCGATTTTCCATTTCTGGCTTGGTGAGTCTCTTAAGTTCTTCCCTGTTTAATCAATATTTTGAACCATAATTACACTCCGTCATGCCTTTCCTCAGGTGGGGGGAGCAGACTGACACAAAATGTGCTCCAGATGTATTCTCATCAAGGCCTCATATAATAAGCAAAAGAAATTTTGATCTACACGTCAGCATACCACCTTCCTTCCAAATTGTATCTGTATATCAACTTCCATTGATTAGGGGTGGCATGGTTGGCGTAGCGGTTAGTGCCATGCCTTTACAGCGCCAGTGATCAGGACAGGAGTTCGAATCCCTCGCTCTCTGTAAGGAGTTTGTACGTTCTCCCCCTGTCTTCATGTGTTTTCCCTGGGGCTTGGTTGTAGGTCATTTGGCTACAATTTGGCAGCATGGGGTCATGGGCCAAAAGGGCCTGTTACCATGCTGCATGTTGTGTCTAGATTGTACCATCGGAGGTCTTAATAAACACTAGAAAGGCTTGTAAGTTTAACAGCACATTTCTTTACTCACATCCAGCTACTGGGTCACGTATAGATACAATGTGTCTCGCCAAGCATGTGCCACTCTCAAGTGTGATGTGGCTCTTACAGTCTTAATGTCCATGCTCTAGCATAAAATAGTCCCAGCTTTCCTCAGTATATGTCTACTGCATGACTACATTTAAGAAAAACATTTTAAAATTAAAAATTTAATGTATAAGTATACCCCCTAAACTCCAACACCTTTCAATCTTTCATCATTTATGCTTTTCTCTCAAAGTGGATGTCTGAATAACTTAATTGAATTGTTTATTGTCACCTGTTCTGAGATAGGGAAAAACTTTGTTTTGTGTGGTATTCAGGCAAGTCAACTCATACTGAAGTACAAAAGTAGTTCAAACCAAAACAAATGCGCAGAGAATAATGTTACAGAGAAAAGGTTCAGTTAAAGGAGTGAATCATAATTTCATTAATGAGGAGTCCATTCATTTGACTGGGAAAGAAAATGTCATTGAATCTGGTGGTGCTTTTTTTTTAAGGGAGAGTGACTGGGGAGGGAGGGGGTCCTCACCCGAGGAAGCAGAAAGTGCAGACAGAGTTGAGGGAGGGGAGGTTGGTTTGCACAATGGTCTTGGCTGTGTTTATAACTGCAATTTCTTGCAGTCTTGGGCAGAACAGTTCTCACAAACAAGATACTTTCCCTAAAAATTGGTAAGAAACCTCTCGTTTATTCATATTGTTCACATTTGCTCTGTCCTTGACTATTCTCCGCAGCTCCATCACAGCACGCACAACTGATTTGTTTTGTAGCATCATCGAACTTGGATGTCCTCCACGTCTCTTCATCAACATCATTGATATAGGTGGGAATAGGTGAGCCCCCAGCACAATGCCAGCAGCAACCCATTAGTCAAAGTGTCCCATCCCAAAATTATCCTTTTATACCTCTGTTTTCTATCTGTTAACTAATACCCAGGCCACAGCAGTGTATTAATGCCAATACTGTGCATTGTAATCTTATTTAATAATCTTTTGTGCTTCCACCACTCACTCAGGCAGTGCATTCCCAATGTCTCTGTGTGGAAAAAAGATCTTCCTTGGATCCTCTTTACTGAAAAAGTGGAAACCCATTCAAATTTCTTTCGGATAGAGAATACAGATTTCTTCACAGAAGCGAATTTGCGTAAAGCGAGTATTCGTAAACCGGGATATACCTGTACCTCTATCAGGGAGCTCCCCAGCCCCCTCTACTCCAGCCTATGCAGTCAGATTCCTTTCAGATTCTTACTCAGATCCCTTTTAGATAAAGGTTGCAATGTTCTAATCTTCAGGCAGCACCCCTGAACCTATAGATGTTGGATGGATTATGGCTGGGGGTGTTGCAAGTTCCTTGTTTACTCCATCTAAAGTGGAAAGCATCTGGTCCAGCTGATCAATGCAGATGTCCTTTACAGTGTCTTCTTTTCCATTATACCCCATCCAGAATCTTAACTCCACTTTACTGTGCAGTGACTCCATCAGAATGATTTTCCTTGGCAAAGAATGATATAAAGTACAATTTAAGTAGCTCAGGCCCCCATCAGTAGATTTATATTTTGGTCTTGTCTACTGATCTCTCTTACCTCTGATTTCCTGCTCCCATAGCAATTGAGTACATTTGAATTTGCCCTAGCTCTCAGGTGTCAGGTCACTCATCTGAATGTTACTGGTACTATGTTACCCAGTACTACCTGTTGTATGGTCAGGTGGTCAGCGACTAAACTGGCTCCCCCACCAGGCTTGCCTGGTGCGGAAGATGCCTGGACACCGTGCAGGATGAAAAACAGGACTGTCAAAGGGCAGACGAATCCTCTGGTAGGGTCAATGGCCATTTAGCAAATACCTGCCATGAAGCGCGGAAAGGGTATCCCTTGCATCGGAACTTGGTCTGGCCATTCTCTGCCACAGAACTTCCCACAGCCACCTTGGATCTCATCATGCTGCTGGATCCAGGACGGGATGTCAAGAGGGTGGGTCTGGATCTGTGCAACCCCCTACTCACCTAAATCCATTCACGCACATGCTGTTCCTTTCTGAGGAGTGGGGTATTCAACCCCACAAACTGACTGAAAGGAACCATCATCATCCTATGGGATGGAGAGCCAGAAGAATAAAGAAAAAGAAGTTCTCTAACTTTCTCATTCTGTCTCTCTTATTTTCTTATTTACTTCCCTTTTGAACTTCTGTAATCAGCCTGACACTCCCTTCTATTAACAACCTGACATCTGGACATATGTATTTTTAGCTCTGCTTTAGGTTCTATTGATTGATCATCCAGGGAGTTCTGACTTTAATTTCCATACCCTCTTCCCTCACTGTAGCTGAAAGGTCATCCATGAGTCAATCCCAGTTTCCTTTGACAGATTATGATTGGGCCAGATCAGTTCCTGAAAATTGTTACCTCTTCAATTTCCAATTACATCTGGAGAGATCTCCTTTTGCCACAAGGAGGTAAGGGCTGGCCTAGATCAGTGTGAACATACTGAATGATGGGAAGATACGATGACCATGGTTTCCTTGACACTTGCTTCACTTGGCCTGGTTTATTTCCCTGAAGTGAGGCAGGTTTATTGGACCAGACACTGCTGATCCAGAATGATTTCCAGAACACTCTATGGCTGAGAAGCTGCCAATATCCCCCACCCTCTCTGGACGAAACACTTCGCAGCAATGAATCCTCTCCAAAATAGAGCTCTTTCTTTGAACTAAAGAATTGTTAAGCTTCACAAGAAATACGAAGCCCTCACTATCCACAGGGTTTCAGAATATTTCCCCCCTCGACTTTTATGATGATAGAAAGCAGATATACGATGAAGAATATTCAATGTCACCTTGTTTTTTAATACATTTCCAAGTCATTTGTTTTTGATAAAAATCTATGGCAAAAGGTTGGTTTGCAGGTGCAGCAGGCTGACAAGAATGCAAATGGAATGTTGGCCTTCATTGCTAGAGGAATTGAGTTTAGGAGGTTATGCTGCAACTGTTCAAGATACAGGTGCATCTGGAGAACTGTGTGCAGTTCTGGTCTCCTTACTTGGAAGGATGTACAGGCTTTGGAGGGGGTGCCGAGGAGGTTGATTCCAGAGATGAGGAGTTTAGCCTATGGGGAGAAATCAAATCATCTGGGACTGTACTCACTGGAATTTCGAAGAATGAGAGGGGATCTTATAGAAACATAGGCAAGTTGTTTCCATTGATAGGGGAGACCAGAACAAGGGGACATAGCCTCAAGATTCAGGGTAGTAGATTTATGACAGAGATGAGGAGGAACTGTGGAAGCTCAACTTCATTGAGAACCATAGAATGCAACAGCACAGAAAACAGGCCATTCAGCTCTTCTAGCCTGTGCTGATCATTATTTCGCTAGTCCCATTAATCTGCTCCCATTCCATAACCCTTAAGGCCTCTCCCATCCCATAACCGTCCAGACCTCTCCAATCCATATATCTATCCAATTTATTCTTAAAACTTAAGATCGAGCCTGCAGTTCATTCCCCACTCTCTGAGTGAAGAACTTCCCCTATTTTCACCCTAAACCTTTCCCCTTTCAGCTCAAAATTATGACCTCTCATATTTATCTCCTCCAATCTAAATGGAAAAAGCCTACTCACATCCACTCTGTCTATGGTTCTCATAATCTTGTAAACCTCTATCAAATCTCCCCTCATTCTTCTTTGCTTCAAGGAATAAAGTCCTAACCTATGTGACAGAATATAGATAGGTTTTTGGGAGATAAATGAAGCAAGATTTGTTAGTGTAGGTCACATACAAACTCTTTAAAACAGATTTTATTTGAAATACTATAGCTCTGCTAATGCTAGACATGTCGGGGCTTCAGAGCCTTTGCAAAAGCTTTGGAGAGTGCCCAAGAGACTTCACCGATGGATTGTTGTTTACAAAAAGGCAACAGATGAAAGAAATTGTCGGAGCCGTAGATTGTCTGGAAGGGAACTTGATGTTCTAAGAGGGTCATGTGGTTTTGCAAGAAGAGAGAGTAAAACAGGCTTTCTCCCTAAGAGAGAGAGAGAGAGAGAGAGAGAGAGAGAGAGAGAGAGAGAGAGAGAGAGAGAGAGAGAGAGAGAACCTCAGACAGACAGAGACAGAGATCAGTTCTGCAGTGTTACAGTCAGCAACAGCAGCTGGGACTGGAACAGGACAAGCTTGCAAGCTTATGGAAAACCCCATTTGAAAGACGGGTTGCGACTGCTTAGTTCAGCCTGGTCAAAACCCTTGTGGTTCATGCAAGAGAAGAGAACTGGCTGTCCAATGTTTCACTTGGAATAAATGAAACAAAAAGGAACTCTGATGACCTGAAAGAAAGAGGTTATCATCTGGAGAACCCTGAGGGGGCAGGTTTTGTCAGCAAGACACTGAAGTGGCTGATTAAAAAGGAATCAGTTGTGGTGGTCCATCGTACAATAAATCCCTCTCTAAAAACTGACAAGAACCTTCCTGAGTGGTAACCATTTACCTTTCAAGCACAAAAGCCTGGTGAACTTTATAAATGTTAAATTCTGTTCACAGTATAAGAATTTCCTGCAACCAGTAAACTTGGAGGAATGAGAAGTGAGATTGGACTGTGAACCAAATAACTTTTCTGAACTTTACATTGCATACATGTGCACTAAGAATTAGAAGGGGGTTAAGTTAAGTTATTAAAGTCAATAGTGATAAGTTAAAGTGTGATTCTGTTTTCATGTTTAAAGATAATTAAAAGCAACTTTTGTTTAAGTTACCATTTGTCTTGGTGAATATTTGGGTTTTGGGGTTCTCTTGGTTCATAACACCTATTTAATCTTTTCTTGTAACTCAGCTCTTAAAGACTCGGCAACATCCTAGTAAATCTTTTCTGCACTCTTTCAATCTCATTGATATATTTCCTGTAGTTAGGCAACCAGAATTGCACACAATATTCCAAATTTGGTCTTTTCAATGTCTGAAACAACGTCAACAAAACATCCCAACTCCTATACTCAATACTTTGATTTATAAAGGCTAAGATGTTAAAAGCTTTCTTTACAACCCTGCCCACCTGTGATTCCACCTTCATTGAACAATGTATCTGTATTCCAAGGTCTCTCTGCTCCTCTGCACTCCTCAATGCCCTACCATTTGCCGTGTAAGTCCTATCTTGATTTGCCCATCCAAAATGCATCATCTCACACTTGTCTGCATTAAAGTCTATCTGCCATTTTTTGGCCCATTCTCCCAGTTGATCCAGACCTCTTTTCAAATTTTAAAAATCTTCCTCGCTATCCACAACGCCTCCTATCTTTCTGTCATTGGTAAACTTGCTGATTCAATTTACCACATTATGATCCAGATCTTTGATAAAGACAACAAACAACAAAGCTCCCAACATAGATCCCTGAGGCATACCACTAATCACAGGCCTCCAGTCTGAGAAGCAATTATCCACAACCTCTCTCTGTTTTCTCCCACTCAGCCAATTTCAAATCCAGTTTACAACCCCTCCATGTATACCTAGTGCCTTAACCTTCTGAACTAACCTTCCATGTGGGACCTTGTCAAAGGCCTTACTAAAGCCCATGTAGACAATATCCACAGCCCTTCCTTCATATACCTTCTTGGTAACCTCCTCAAAAAACCCTACAGGATTCTTTAAACATGACCTAATGTGCACAAAGCCATACTGACTGTCTTTAATCAGCCCATGGCTGTCAAAATGCCTATATATCCTATCTCTCAGAATTCCTTCCAATAATATTGACATCACGCTCACCGGCCTATAATTACCTGGTTTATTTTTGGAGCCTTTTTTAAACAATGGGATAACATGAGCTACCCTTCAATCCTTTGGCACCTCATATTTGGTTCAGGATTTTTTGAATGTATCTGCCATTGCCCTGAAATTTCTACTCTAGTCTCCCTCAAAATCTGTGGGTATATCACAAACGGCCTGGCGAATTTATCTCCCACAATATCAGGAGAGAAACAAGTGCCTGGATATGTCGAAGACAACAGGACCGCATGTCATCCAGGCTGAAGAGTTGTACACCGGAAGCCAATCTGTTCCAGTACCTCTGTAACACGGTCTGAAAAAGTCTAGAATTGCCCAGGTATGTCTGGTTTGTAAAAGTCTGTGGAAGTCTGGCAGACCACCACCTCATCTTCAGACATTGCATTTGTGCTAATTGGGAAACCAAGTTCAAAGTCACCATCAAATTATTCACTGGCATGGCATGAGAGACTGGGCCTTGTACAAAACATTTACTAACCGACCCCCTGACAAGAAAGGTGCAATGCAACATGGACAATATGACCACTCCACATTTCTTGGCAGCTATCTCTAAGGCAGAAAATGTCTATGAAATTCATCACTGTTTCGTTGTGCATCCTCGGGTATCTCAGATTTTGCAATAAGCACAAAGTTTACTGGGCAGCACTAACCCCCCATCTCTTGTGTGCTTCACAGGCAAGGCCTACCTGCTTCAGGAAACTCAAGAGAGGTAACAACAATGCTGTCTCCACAGAATCTTCCAACTTCCCTGACTGGTCTCATTGATCCAAAACACAGATAAAAGTTGAGTTTCAGAGCTGAGGCAAGTGTGAGAGAAATAAAACAATTTTTGTCACCAAAGAGATGTAATGAAACTGGAGCCAATGGGAATCAGTTACAAAACTGGTTGTACTCCTACCAAGCACAAAGTAATATCACATCTACCATCTCAGTCCAGGGATGTTGCTCTGCAGTATACCAGACTGAGCAGAAGTCAGACAAACAGAGGACATGCAGGAGAGGGCTCCATCAACCAGGGGAAGGGAAACCACAATTACTAAAAAGGAGGGTAGTCCTGGAACAGGAGATCTCATCTTGAGAGTAGAGTGAGCAAATGGGAGAAAAGGATGGTATCCTTACAAGAGACAAAGTAGGAAGATGTGTAGTTAAGGTAGCTGTGCAAATGTCAGCAGATAGTTTGTCCCTGAGATGGAGTCAGAGAAACCTACTCTGCTCTGCACCCAGAACACCATCCATTGTTATTTCTGCCAGCTGCAACGGCATCCCAATTTTCCACCTTCTGCAGGGACCACTCCCTCCATGACTTCTTGACCTGCTCATCCTTTTCCACCCATGCCTTCCTCATTCCCAACACTTCTCCTGCAGCTGTGGGAGGTCCAACACTTGTTCTCAACCCACTCCTTCCCCACTATCCGGGAATTGAAATAGTCCTTCCAAGTGAGGCAAAGACTACTCATTGGAATTTAGAAGAATGAGAGGGGATCTTATATAAACAGATAACATTATGAAAGGAATAGATAAGATATAGCAAGAAGGCCATTTCCACAGGAAGGTAAGATTAGCATTAGGGACACAGCCTGCTCATTCAGAGAACTAAATTTAAGGTAGAGGAAGTGCTTTTCCCAGAAAGTAGTGAATTCTCTTCCCAAGAAAAAGTAGAGGTGGCCTCATCAAACAGATTAAATAAGCCTTAGATAGATAGATGTTTGCATAGTAGGGGTTATGGAAACAGGTAGGTGGAGTTGAATCAATGATTGGATCAGCCAAGATCTTGTTGAGTTGCAGAGCCGAAATGATAGGCTAGGTCATATTCTTGCCCTTGTTTATTATTCACTGGGACATTCTCCAACCTCATATTCTGTATTTGGTGGTTCTAATGTGTCCTTCACTTCAATGATGAGACCAAGTGCAGAAATGGGGATAATTTTATAGAGCACCTTCACTCATGTTTCCATGCCATTTCAACTCTTCTTCCTATTCCTATACCGACTATCCACCCTTGGCCTTCTTCTCTGCCAGGGTGAGACCCATTGTAAACAAGAGGAACAACACCTCATATTCCACCTGGGTATTCTGTAATCCAATGGCATGAACACTGATTGTCCATTTTCAGGTAACCATCACTTGTTTCCCCTCCCACTCCATTTATACTCCCTTTCCCATACACACCTTCCATCCCCCATCACCCATTTTCATCTGCCCCCTGTTCCTGGTTCCATCCATCTACCACCCATACACTGAGGATTTTCTTCTCTATCTGGTTCCATCTGCCCTTGACCACTCCCTAATGGTTCCCATGATAACCCTGAATAAAACATGAAAGTCTGCATTCATGGTGAATGAAGTATGTGGTGCACTGTTAGCCAGAATTAGACACATACAAAGATAAAGACTGTACAACAGCCTTTAATCCACAAAGACTTCCACAGAGACAGGCTGGCTGTGGCTGCAGCAACTCTGAGTGAGGCCTCGGGAGGCCGGCGCAGGCTTATATCCCGGAGGATGATTGACACCCAACCGGGTGGGGCTTGATCCATTCAAGTCAAATGATTGGCAGCCACCCAGGTGTTGTCCTGTCCCCTTACACTCCTGCAGGTACAGAGGTTGGGAAGGAAACCAGATCTCCTTGGGAAAACCCACGCAGATACGGGGAGAATGTACAAACTGCTTACAGACAGCACAGGATTCAAACCCAGGTCCCAATCGCTGGCATTGTAAAGATGTTGCTCTAATTGCTACACCAGCCATGCCTCCAGATCACGATTTATTGTCAAGAACAAGTCCTGAAATTCATTGGTTTGTGGCAGCATCATAGAGCAAACATTCATATTATGACCATCTTACGACATTACTATAAAAAAAAATTGTAGTGGCTACTACGGTGGATGCTACTAAATAAAGGCAAACACACACGAAGGTAGTCCTTTTCCATTTCTGTTTTCTTATTTTAAACCCTTTATAAGACAACATTCCTAAAACATCAAACATTTTCCTTATTCTCCTATTTAAAACTTCTTTAGCCCCAATCTCCCCTTCCCCTCCTGAGTTGTCCTTTATCCCTTGTCGGACAACCACATCTCCCCTCTCCATTTGGGTTTGCAAATTCACTCGCAAGCGTCAGCTGATTTTGCAGTGACCGCAACTCCTCCCCACCCAGCCCCCCCCAGAAAAGATTTCACTTTTCATATGTAACAAAGGTCACTCTTTTAGTTCCCTCCTTATTCCCTCTATTCCATTGCCTTCCCTTATTAATTCTTGTCTATACTATCTATATTTTCCTCTAAATATGGATACATTCACGTATGCACATTATACATATACACACTTATACCTCTTTACCCACATACATATAAATCGTGGTCATTTTTACTCTCATTACACGTCTTCATCCCTCAGTCTATTTTGTAATTGTTCTGCAAATTTTCGTGCTTCTTCTGGATCCGAGAATAGTCTGTTTTGTTGTCCTGGAATAAATATTTTCAATACCGCTGGATGCTTTAGTATAAATTTATACCCTTTCTTCCATAAAATCACCTTTGCTGTATTGAACTCCTTTCTCTTCTTTAGGAGTTCAAAACTTATATCTGGATAAATGAAGATTTTTTGCCCTTTGTACTCCAGTGGCTTGTTGCCCTCTCTTACTTTTTCCATTGTCTTCTCCAGTACCTTTTCTCTTGTAGTATATCTTAGGAATTTTACTAAAATAGATCTTGGTTTTTGTTGTGGTTGTGGTTTAAAGGCCAATGCTCTATGTTCCCTTTCTATTTCCATTTCTTGCTGTAGTTCTGGACATCCTAGGATCCTAGAGATCCAATCTTTTATAAACTCTCTCATATTCTTGCCTTCTTCATCTTCCTTAAGGCCCACTATCTTTATGTTATTTCTTCTGTTATAATTTTCCATTATATCTATTTTCTGAGCTAACAGTTCTTGTGTCTCTATAACTTTTTTATTAGATTCCTCTAATTTCTTTTTTAAGTCCTCTACCTCCATTTCTACTGCTGCTTCCTGCTCTTCCATCTTGTCCATTTTCTTTCCCATTTCTGTTAAGGTCATATCTATTTTATTCATTTTCTCTTCTGTGTTGTTTATTCTTCTTCTTAAATCATTAAATTCCTGTGTTTGCCATTCTTTAAATGACTCCATGTATTCTTTAATAAGAGAAAGTATATCCTTTATCTTGCCTTTCCCTTCTTCTTCTATTTCACTGTACTCTTCCTCTTCCTCTTCTTCTTCCTCTGGGTTGGCCATCTGTTGTTTCTTTGTTGCCCTTTTCTTCTCTTCTTTCTTGTTTTCATTGTCTTCTGTGTTCTCTTCTTGCTGCAGGTGTTCTGCAGCTGTCGTTGCTGGCTGTGGAGATCGACTCCCCAGCTGGTCACCCCTCCCGTCGGTGTGTTTTTTTTCATGCGCATGCGCAGTTGCGCACTTTTACTCGGCTCAACGAGCCATTTTTGTAGTCCACTTTCTACCGACCTGAGGGAGCGGGTTTCTCTCTCCACCGCGGGCCTCTTCGAACAGGTAAGGCCTTCTCCTTCTTCCTCCATTGTCTTCTCTTCCTCTCTTCTTACCGTTGATTTCGATTTTTCTTTTTTTGTCGCCATCTTCTTTCCACCTTTATACTCACTTTTCTTTAACTTTTATTTCTGTGCCTTTATGTTTTCCTTTGTTTTTTCCGACTTTTCTGGAGAGGGCTGGATTTCACCGTCCGGCCACTACTCCATCACGCGAAGGTAGTCAACTCAAGACTGGTTCATTGCAGACATACATAGACCTTTTATTCCCTGCTGGTTAATGAGCTCATTAATGAACAGCTGCTAGTCCACAGAACCAGCAGGTTAAAGCTATGAGCTATTAGCATCCTGTGCCTTTAGGCAGGGGCTTCATCTGATCCACTTGCTGTACTTTGGCGCCCAGCACTGCTAGCCCACGCTGTGTCAGGTAAGTCTGAACTGACGGTGGTGGTTCGCAATACCGCACAGTGTGCCCGCTACATCACCACCCCCCACCCCCTCCCCCCAGAATCGTCGCCGTAACTTAAGATGTCAGATGTCTCAGGCAAACTTCTATGTCACCTGGGTTGAGGGCACTGAACTGGTGAAGTAGGGTCTGTATGGGCAGGTTTAAGTCTGTCCACGCTGAATAGGTGTGGATGCCCTCCAATGTCTAATGTATATACCACTCCATCTCTCTTAATCACACGAAATGGTCCTTCATAAGGTTTTAGTAACGGTGCCCCTGGAACCTATCTTTGTACAAATACAAATTCAGTGTTCAGTAGTGATTGGGGCACTTGCTGCCTAGGTTTGCCATGCCAGTTATAGAGGATGGTTTGCTGTTAGCAATATCCTTGCAGAGTTGTTGCAGGACGTCCATGTCTGAATTGCTTGTGAAGTGAATATCTCCCGAAACCATAAGGGCTGTACCATACATAAATTCTGCAGACAGTTCTTCTTCTGGAGCTGGTCGTATTCCTAGTAGAACCCAAGGTAGTTCATCGACCCAGTTGGGGCCGGTGAGTCGGGCTTTCAGTGAAGATTTAAGTTGTCGTTGGAAACGTTCCACCAGGCTGTTGGACGGCGGATGGTACGCAGTAGTGTGGTGTAACTGTGTACCACAAAAATTAGCCAAGGAAGCCCATAACACCGAAGTGAACTGTGGACCATGGTCTGAAGTTATGTGTGTAAGCACTCCAAAGCTAGCAATCCAATTTAAGATGAACGCTCTAGCACATGCCTCAGTATCACTGACTGGTAATGGGATGGCCTCTGGTCAGCGTGTGAAGTTGTCTACTACCGTGAGAATATACCTCCTGTCCTGTGATACTGGTAATGGTCCAACCAGATCCACATGCACATGCTCAAATCTTCTGCATATTGTTGGGAAAGGCTGCAGGGGTGCCTTGGTGTGGTGTTGAATTTTCACAGATTGGCAGGATATACACATTCTTGCCCATTGCATGACATCTTTTTTCAGCCAAAGCCACATGTACTTGTTTGATATTATTTTGACGGAAGTCCTGATGGATGGGTGTGATAGATTGTGAATGTTATCAAAAAGACACTGTCTCCAAGATAATGGGACCAATGGTCGAGGACAGTCCAACGATACATCACAAAGGAGTTCTGAACTACCTTGTTGTGGTGCCACCTGTTGAATGTCGAATCCAGTAATATTTGTACTGTATACCTGATTGTGCCACAGCCAGTTCAGCAATGTTGACTCCACCTTGAATATGGCACACACTTGATCTAGAGAGCACATCTGCAACCAGATTGTCTTTACCAGAAATATGACTTATGTCCATAGCAAACTCCTAAATGTAGGACAAATGTCGTTGTTGTCTTGCCGACCAAGGATCTGTGACTTTGCTAAAGGCAAAAATGAGCGGTTTATGGTCTATGAATATGGTGAAATGTCGACCTTCCAAGATATAACAAAAGTGCCTTATAGCCAGATAAAGTGCTAATAGTTCTCAATCAAAGGCGCTGTGCTTCATTTCCACTGGTCTTAGATGACGACTAAAGAAGGCAAGGGGCTGATAATGGTCATTGACGTATTGTTCCAGAACTGCACCCACAGCGGTTCCCGAGGCATCTGTACTAAGCATCAAAGCAACTTCAGGATTTGGATGCGCAAGCATTGCTGCTTTGGCTAATGCTTCTTTGGCGGACATAAACATACCTTTGCCTCTGCAGCAGTCCAGGTAATGTTTTTGTTTGGAGCAGAGATGATGTCAAACGGGGTGTGCAGGATGTCAGCAATCCTGGGAATAAATCTGACGTTATCACAGTTTGACGGTGACAGATCTGGAGAATATACGGATGTAGTTTACCTGGCCTGATAACGGAGATATGCCATCTGCTGTAATGTTATGCCCTAAGAATTCTATGGTTGACTTACCAAATTGACACTTGTCCAAGTTAATTGTCAGATCAAAGTCTTGGAGACGTTGGAAAAGGCAGCACAAATGCAGGCGGTGATCTTGCTCATTTTGACTTGCTACAAGGATGTCATCCAAGTAAATATACACAAAGTCTAAATATCTGCCTGGAGTGTCCATAAGCCGCTGAAAAGTTTGTGCTGCATTCTTTAAGCCAAATGGCATTCTGAGGAATTCAAAAAGACCAAACGACGTAATAATTGCTGTCTTGGGAATATCATTCTCATGAATTGGTGCATGGAATTGGGTATCTGTCAGGTGTAGTGACATCATTAAACCTACAGTAGTCGCCGCGGGGTCTCCACCCACCTGTCTTCTTGGGTACCATATGCAAAGGTGAGGCCCAAGGGCTGTTTGAGCGTCGGATGATACCCAATTCTTCCATTGCTTTAAATTCTGCCTTTGCTTGTCGCAATTTATCAGGCGCCAGACGATGAGCCCTGGCATGGACCAGTGGGCCTGATGTGTCTATGTAATGAGACACACCATGCGTTGTTCTTGAGGCATTGAAGTTAGGGGTGAGAATATGGGAAATTTGTTGAGTAGAGCAGTATATGCATCCTTGTGTAACATATGTACTCTGAGCTGTGGAAACTCTCCCCTTAATGCACATCAGTGGATATGTCTGAAGGGTGGAGGCGTGAACTAATTTTCTGCATTTTACGTCTACTAATAAGTCGTGGGAATGTAAAAATTCCGCACCCAAAATGGGTTGAGCGACAGAACTGATTCAATGGAACGTGGTTCCATCTATTCCGATTGCGACTCATCTAGTGCCGAAACTTGGAATGGCAGTTCCATTCGCCTCTCACAGCATCAAGAGGCGTTTTTTATGCGTTTTGAAAGGTCAAAATAGGTTGGCGGGAGCAAACCGAGTTCAGCACTTGTGTCTACAAGGAATTTGTGCTTACCTGCATTGTCCTGAAGATACAATAGGCCTGTATGTACGCCAGCTGCTGAGGCCACTTGTTTCCCGACTTCTTTTTGTAGTAGGTACATGGCTGGATGCACTTATGGGCATTTTTTTCCCCAGTAGTGATGGTAGAAACATCACTCTCAATGTACATCAGCACGTTCCTCTTTCTGGGATTGGACTGAGATACAGGAGGCTGGTAGGATCCGGGAGATGCTTCTGCTGCAAAAACAGGATGTATTCTGGCAGACTCTTGTGTAGGATACGATAGAGCCTGTCAGACTCTCAAGCCACATCATGGGGTCGGCGGAAATCCATGTTACCAATGGGTATGGCAACGTGAGTTGGACTATTTGACAGAAATAAGGTTTTGAAAAGCAGACAATGGGAATGACCATCTGACATTCATCAGGCCTGATGGATTCTTGTCACCTAGGCCTTCCAATTTCAAAAGATATATGCCACACTCATGCGTAGTAAGTTCCAATGTGTCAAGAAGAAACTGGAAGAACCTGGTGTACTGGTTTTTTACCGGAGGATGAGCAATAAATTTGCTTGCTCGCGATGCAGTGGCCGCGTCCAATGTACTCACGACATGCCAAAATTTTGTGTCTACTGCCGTTATATCCTGAAGACAAAACTGGGTTTCAGCTTGAAGAAACCAAATTCGAGGCTGATGTGTCCAGAAAGGAGGCAAATGAAGCCCAACCTCATTAACTGTCATGGCAGCGGCAGTTGTTGCTACTGTTGAAATTTCCTTCTTTTCCATAATGATTCAAATTCGTTGAATCTTAACTTCGGGGTCACCAATTTGTAGTGGCTACTACAGTGGATGCTACTAAAGAAAGGCAAACACACACAAAGGTAGTCAACTCAAGACTGTTTCATTGCAGACATACACAGACCTTTTATTCCCTGCCGGTTAATGAGCTTCCACAGAACCAGCAGGTTAAAGCTATGAGCCATTAGCGCCCCGCCCCTTTAGGCAGGGGCTTCATCTGATCCACTCGCTGTACTTTGATGGCCAGCACTGCTAGCCCGCGATGTGTCAGGTAAGTCTGTGAACTGATGGTGGCGGTTCACGATACTGCGGTGTCATCCCGCTACAAAATAATAACAATAACAGTCCACAAAAAGTCGTGCCATGTCTGTGGTTCATGGATCATTCAGGAATCTGATGGCAGAGGGGAAGAAGCTGTCCTTGTGCCACTGAGTGCTCGTCTTTAGGTTCCTGCACCTTTTCCCCGATGATAGCAGAATAAAGAGGGCACGGCCCAAGTGCTGGGACTTTGAGGATAGAGGCTGCTTTTTTTAAGACACAGCTTCATGTAGATGTTCTTGATGGTGCATCTGATGTCACAGGCCGAGTTCACAACAACCCTCAGGAGTTTATTCTTATCCTGAGAGGTGGTGCCTCCATTGCAGGCAGTGATAACTGTAGCAGTTTACAAGAGTCTTTGGTGACATACCAAATTTCGTCAGGCACCTCACAAAGTATAGTCACTGGTGAGCCTTTGTGATTGCATCAATATGGAGGCTCCAGAACAGATGCTTGGAGATGTTGACACCCAGGAAATTGAAGTTCTTGACCCTCTCCACTACTGAGCCCTTGATGAAGACTGGATCCTGTTCCCCTGACTTCCTCCTGAAGTTCACAATCATCTCCTTGGTTTTGCTGATGTTGAGTACAAGGTTTTTGTCGTTACACCATTCAACGAGCTGATCTATCTCCCTCCTGTTCACTTCCTTATTGCCATTTGTGATTCTGCCAACAACTGTGGTGTC
Organism: Narcine bancroftii; assembly: GCF_036971445.1. Taxonomy (NCBI): domain Eukaryota; kingdom Metazoa; phylum Chordata; class Chondrichthyes; order Torpediniformes; family Narcinidae; genus Narcine; species Narcine bancroftii. The sequence continues at coordinate 201,383,855 of NC_091472.1, forward strand.
ATTGGCAAATTTGTAGATGACATTGGAATTGGCCATGGCCACACAGTCATGGGTGTTTAATGAGTAGAGCAGTGGGCTAAGCATGCATCCTTGTGGTATGCCTGTGTTGATGATCAGTGAGGAGGAGACGTTGTTTCCAATTCAGACTGAATGTGGTTATGTTAAGGATCCAGGTGCAGAGAGGGCTACAGAGGCTTAGAGTTTGTAGCTTCTTGACCGGCACAGAGGGAATAATGGAATTGAAGGCTGAGCTGTAGTCGATGAATAGCAGCCATATGTATGAATTGCTGTTTTCAAGGAGATCCTTAGCTCAATGGAGAGCCAGCGATATTGGATCCGTCGTAGAGCAATTGTGATGATAGATGAATTGCAGTGAGTCCAATCCTTTGCTTCAGTACATGTTAATTCTGGCCATGACCAACTTCTCGAAGCATTTCATCATAGTAGAAGTTAGTGCTACTGGGTGGTAGTCGTTGAGGCAGCCTACGCTACTCTTCTGGGGTACCGGGTTGATTGATGCCCTTTGGAAGTTGATGGGAACCTATGACTGCAGCAACGACTGCCATCAATGAGAAAAATATAGGCCTGAATAAAATGGTGGGGGGAGGGACAGGAGAGGAGCACAGTCCCACAGGGTAGATAAGGAAGGGAGGGCACACCAGCAAAGAGTGTGTAAAAGACTAGGCTTTCTGTAAGCCTGCTGCTGCTTTTGAAGTAGGTAGGAGTTTTTTTGGCTTTGAGAACTGACACCCCGTGAAGTGAGGTCCCTGAGCCAATCTCTGGAGAATCAGAATAGACTAAAGTATGACCAGGGATGGGCTCCCAATGTCCTTGTGTGCCACATGCTGTTGCTGTGCCTTGTCTTTTACGTGCTCTTGGTGGCAGCTAAACTACAGTAGTTAATGCAGGTTGATGCTTTCCAGATACATAGCATTAACAATGAGAAATTTCTTCTCATATTCTATCACAATTTGCCTGATAGGTGCTAGCCCATGTGATTCGTAAAGAGGTCTGGCTCTGGAACAGATATTCAACTGCATTACTATCTCTGAAGTTCCACGCCCCAACCCTTCCCATCCCTCCTGCATAATGTCCCAGAGGTAGCGAGTGATCAGCAGGTTTTCTGGACCAGCCACAGAGATACTGTGGCTACAAGAGCAGGTCAGAGGCTGGGCATTTTGTCAATCGAAAGCCTTTCCATCAGCTACCAGATATGAATCAGGAGCATAATGGCGATGCATTAGTCATCAATGACATGGATGGATGCAGCTCCAACCAGACACAAGAATCTACTCACCATCCAGCAGCCTGCCTAATTATCTGAAATATTCACCTTCTCCATTGTCAATTAATCTACTGCAGTTACTCATCCAGGCAACACTGGCAGAACCAAGGACAAGAGCTACATGGAAATGGCGGCACGGTTAGCATAGCATATAGTGCAACATCTTTACAGTGCCAGTGATCAGGACTGGGGTTCAAATCCCATGCTATCTGTAGGAGTTTGTACATCTCTCCGTGTGTGCATGGGTTTTCCCGGGGGCTCCGGTTTCCTCCCATCATTCAAAACGTACCAGAGGTGTAGGTTAATTGGGTGTAAGCATTGGGCGGCATGGTCTTGTGGGCAGAAATGGCCTGTTACCGTGCTGAAGTCTAAATTAAAAAAAAGAAATACCACTATCTACACAGTCCCTTCAATGTTTCAATACCTTGACTTGGAAGTATACTGCCATTCCTTCCTTCTGTCTGTACCTAAATCCAGGAACACACTGCACACTAACACTGGGAGAGTATTTTTACCAGAAAGACTTCAATGGTTGGAGTTCTCATCGGCATTTATCCTGGAGGATGACATGGAGGTCAGGGAACTTGAGAAATGAAACAGCAACATCCTGAAGAGAGTCAAGATTACAGAAGTGGAGATGCTGGAGGTCTTAAAACACATTAAGGTAGATAAATCCTCGTGGCCTGATCCTTGGACATTATGGGAAAAGAGATGAAAAGAAAATTCTTCACTCTGAGGGTGGTAATCCATGGGATTGTCCACTTAAATGACTGACAAGGCAAAATTGCTGTATACTTTTAGTAAATATAAAATTGCTGTATACTTTTGGTAAATAGTACCCTCAAGGCTGATACTCAGGTAGATGGTGTGGTGAAGAAGGCATTTGGAATGTTGGCCTTCATAAATCGGAGTATTGAATTCAAGAGTAGGGAGGTTATGATGAAATTGTACAAGGCATTGGTGAGGCCAAATTTGGAGTACTGTGTACAGTTTTGGTCACCAAATTATAGGAAAGATATAAAAATAAAGAGAGTGCAGAGAAGGTTCACGAGAATGTTGACAGGATTTCAGGGTCTGAGTTACAGGGAAAGGTTGTGCAGACTGGGGCTTTTTTCTCTGGAGCGTAGAAGATTGAGAGGGGACTTGATAGAGGTGTTTAAGATTTTAAAAGGGACAGACAGAGTAAATGTGGATAGGCTTTTTCAATTAAGAAAGGGGGAGATTCAAACTAGAGGACATGGTTTAGGATTGAAGGGGGAAAATTATAAGGGGAACATGAGGGGAAATTTCTTTACGCAGAGAGTGGTGGGGATGTGGAATGAGCTTCTGGCAGATGTGGTCGAAGCGGGATCATTGGTTACATTTAAGGAAAGACTGGATCGTTACATGGATAGGAGGGGACTAGAGGGGTATGGACTGGGTGCTGGTCAGTGGGACTAGGAGGGTGGGGAATTGCTACAGCATGGACTAGTAGGGCCGAACTGGCCTGTTCTGTGCTGTAAGTGGTTATATGGTTATATGGAATGAGGTTGACCCATTTCTTTTTTATTTATTTATTTATTTTTAAAAAATTTTTATTTTTCACACCATAAATCACATTAGCCATGATGTACACTTTCTTTTTCACACATATACAGTGACTTTTTCTCCCCCCCCCCCCCTCCCTCCTCCCAAGCCATCCCCCCACCCCCCCCTCATCCATTTTAGGTATACAATCTAGGTTGCATTAAACCCGTCAGACAATGTTGTCATTCAACAAAAATACACCAGAAATTCTACTGAGTCCATTCTTTTCTTTCCTTCTCCTTCCATCAACTTAGGTAATGTTTGTCCCCGGTAGGTTTTCGCTATTGTATTTAATGTAAGGCTCCCATACTTGTTTGAATATTTCAATATTATTTCTTAAACTATATGTTATTTTTTCTAATGGAATACATTTATTCATTTCTATATACCATTGTTGTATTTTCAAATTATCTTCCAATTTCCAGGTTGACATAATACATTTTTTTGCTACGGCTAGGGCTATCTTAACAAATCTTTTTTGTGCATCCTCCAAATCAATTCCAAATTCTTTGTTTTTTATGTTACTTAGGAGAAAGATCTCTGGATTCTTTGGTATATTGTTTTCTGTTATTTTATTTAATATCTGATTGAGATCATCCCAAAACTTTTCTACTCTCTCACATGTCCAGATTGCATGAATTGTTGTTCCCATTTCTTTTTTACATCGAAAACATCTATCAGATACTGTTGGGTCCCACTTATTTAACTTTTGCGGTGTAATGTATAGTCTGTGTAACCAATTATATTGTATCATACGTAGCCTCGTATTTATTGTATTTCTCATCGTTCCAGAACATAATTTCTCCCATGTTTCCTTTTTTATCTTTATATTTAAATCTTGTTCCCATTTTTGTTTAGTTTTACCATTTGTTTCCTCATTCTCCTTTTCTTGCAGTTTAATATACATATTTGTTATAAATCTTTTGATTAACATTGTATCTGTAATCACATATTCAAGGTTACTTCCCTCTGGTAAACTCAAATTGCTTCCTAATTTATCTTTCAAGTAGGATGCAAAAGGCATCAAGAGATTTGGAGAGAGTGTGGGAAGATGGTATTGAGATAGAGTTTTGGCCCTGAATATTTTGAACAATGGAGCAGCTTCAAATGGCATACTCTTGCACTTTTTTGACCATGTTTCAATATCTGGGGGCAATTTCCCCATCATTTTGTGTCACAAGATACAATCAAGGTGTGGTGGTACACCACCAACCTACTGCAGGGGCAACCTTTGTACCTGCAGGAGTGTAAGGGGACAGGACAACACCTGGCCGGCTGCCAATCAGTCGGCCTGAATGGATATGCCTGTGCCGGCCTCCTGAGGCCTCACACTGAGTTGCTGCAGCCATAGCCAGCCTGGCTCTGTGGAGGTTTTTGTGGATTAAAGCCTGTTGTTCAGTCTTTACCTTGTGTGTGTCTGATTCTGTCTAACAATGCATCACACAAGGTTACCAGGCTTTCATTAGTTACCAACAGCACACAATGACTGCATAGTAAATAATTAACAGCTATATTCAGAAATATTAGAAATAACTTCCTGTAATGGCCAACTATCTTCTGTATGGTTGTATTCAGCTTAATGTCTCATGAAAAATTGACCATTAAGCTCTAAATTCTTCAAGGTGATTCGAAAAGTGCTGTATTCAACCTCAATCTGTAAAATTTAAGCTGCGCATCTGTCAGAATTTGCAATGTACCGTAATTCAATGAATGATGGAAATTGATTACAATTTTTTGCAAAATATATTAAATCAAAATTTTAAAATTTAGATATACAGGCTATTTCGGCCCATGAGTCCGTGCCACCTAATTTACACCCAATTAATCTACACCGCTGGTACATTTAAAACAGTGGGAGGAAACTAGACCCCTCCCCCCGGGAAAACCCATGCAGACAAGAGGAGAATATTAAAAACTCCTTACAGACAGTGCAGGATTTGGACCCTGGTCCCGATCACTGTAAAGGTGTCGCGCTAACCACTATAATAATCTTGCCACCCTTTGTCCCAAAAGATTAGTCCCAAATACATTCATTTTAAAACATTATAATATCATCACTAATATTTCAGTTATTCATTTAATATGACAAACATTGCGAACTCTCCTGGTATCTTTGAAAATATGCTGCTTTGTGTGGTATTAAACTAGAAGCGACCAGGGTTAATCTCTGGTCATCACTGTTAGATATGCTAAGAATCTACATCCAAATAACAAAATAAAGGATTTATAAAATTGTTGGCAGAATACAGAATAGTTTTACGGAACACTATTCTGAGCTCAGCACTTAATCTTTAAATCCAGTACTTAATGTGGTGCATTTCTTTCTAAAGATGGACATCCAAATCCTTCACATTCAGTTGGATAATGAATATTGGTCAGATTTTCAGAAGAACACACATGATTTAAATGGATTTTGAAAGCAGACAAAATCCACATAGATAAAATCAAGAAATTTATTTTATTTTGTGAATTGCACAGCTAAACAAAATGTATAAAAGATCATCTCTTCAGAGCACAGATGTGGAGGCTGCTGATTCAGAACTGGGGGCTGAAATACCCTCGTGTTTGTGGCCGCTCGTGAAGTTTTTCTGAATAGGACAGGTGACCCTGTGCTACAACCCGTTCAGATTCTGGAAACTCACCCTGACGGAATTCATAAATCACGATGTAAAAATCTGAGATACCGAATAAAAATTCACACTTATGGAATTTATGCGGGGAGGAATAAATAAATAAAGAATTGTGACAGAAACACAAATTTTGTCTGTTACGTTTTTTCAACTCTCATTCTTAGTCACAAGCACAAATAATGAGGTTTTTTTTTTAGCATGGTAGATTTGTTTTGCTGTCTTGCAGTTTTATTTCCCCAAGATATTTCCACCTAATTTACCCTCAAGCTGAATGAACCATGTTGAAGTGCAAGTTGCAACCTAAACAACCACTCTTACTGGCCTGGAAATTCGACTGCTCAGGAACACCGAAGACTCGAGAAGCTAATATAAGCATAGCCAGGTCCATCGCAGGGCCTCACCTTCCCTCCATTGAAAGCATCTACTGCATGTGGAAGGCAGCCAACCAGGTCACAACCTCTTCTCACTGCTGCCTTTGGGGCAGAAAGTGCAGAAGCCTGAAAAAGGGTAGAGTATTGCCAGAGATGGACCATGTGAATTTGAAATTGGGTGAAATTTAGGGTGGCACAGTTGGCATAGCGGTTAGAGCAATGCTTTTACAGTGCCAGTGGTCAGGACCAGGGTTTGAATCCCATAGTGTCCGTTCTCCCTGTGCCTGCGTGGGCTTCCTCCAGGTGCCCTGGTTTCCTCCCACAATTCAAAATGTACAGGGTTTGTAGTTAATTGGTTATAAATTTGGTGGCACGGACTCATGGGCCGAAATGTCTTGTTACCTTGCTGAAAGTCTAAATTACATTTAAAAAATTAAAATTAGTAGCATAGTGGATAAAGTTGATAAGCTCATCACAGATGCAGGACACAGCACCAAATTAGTCATCAATGTGTAGTGGAGGAAGTGTTGAGGAACCTTGCCTGTGTAGGATTTTAGCATGGATTGCTCCATATTTCCAACAAAAAAAACCTGTCTCATGCAGGTGGCCATGATTACCTCTTTGACTTGGAGGATGAGTTAAAGGAGAGGTTGTGCCAGACGGAGGAGGGTGGTGGTGGAGAGGGACTGGTTGGGTCTGTGTTGAGAAAGAAACAGAGGGCTTTGAGACCTTCTGTATGGGGGACAGAGGTATATAGGGATTGAACATCTATGGTGAAAATGAAGCAGTCGAGTCCAGGGAGCTGGAAGTTGTTGATGGAGGGCATGTGCGGGATCATGAATGTAGGCGGGAAGGGACTGGACCAGGGGAGACAAAACAGAGTTGAGGGCAGCAGATACCACTTTGATGGGTGAAGCTCACGGAAACAATGGGTCTACCATGACAATTGCATTTGCGAATCTTGGGTAAGAGAGAGGAAGTGTTTGAGAACGGTCGTCCATCCTCGGCAAGGGGGACCAGATCACAACAGCACCACCGTTGTCTGTGGCTTTGAGAGTGAGGCTGGAATTGGTTGCAGAAAGAAAGAGGAGGGCAGTGCATTACGAGGGGGTGAAATTAAAGTAAGTGATGGGAATGGTGAAGATAAGACAATTGAGAAAAAGATCCAGAGCAGGTAAAAGGTCAGAATGGGGAGGAGAGGAAGAGAAACCAAATGGCAACATTGCCAGCGCTGCTGTAAAGGTCACACTGCTGAGCCGAGAGCCTGGAGAATGGAGACACAGTGCTGCTCCGTAGGGTTCTAATGCCCTTCCTGACACCGACTGCTCTGTACAGTCTTTAAAAGCCTGTTAAAGGAGTTGATTGTGGGTTTTTTTTAAAAATCCAGCAACCATGGAGGTTTCTTGCCCAAGATGACAGTGCCTGTGCTGGGTAGCATACCACAAGGGGTAGCAGACTCCAGGGAGCTGAATACGCCTGGGATTGTCTGATCTCGGAAGCTAAGCAGGATGGGAGACCCGTAGTAGCACCAAATGCTGTGGGTTTCTCTGAGGGGCACTGGACAAAGTAACTACTCTCTATCTGCCTTACGGTAGGCAGAAGTCAAAAATTTTCATGTACATTACATTCTAAATGTAGTATTACTTGACAATAATAGAACCTTTCAAGAATACATCCTCTCCATAATGCAGGGGTCACATATTGAAAGCTAACAAAAACTCAGATGACCAGGAGTGGACTCCAAAGGGGCCCAAGGCAAGGACTTAATTTCCATGGGTGAGTAAATTCATATAATCGAAGTTGTAAAATAAAAATGCAGCAAAGTACATGGTGAGGCAATAATGTCAAGGATTGGTCAATGCCTGGAAAAAAATTGTCAAAAGGATTCTTTGTGAAAAGGAAAGCAGACGTATGTGGACGATATGCTCCGCTCTCTCACTACCTATCAGTATAGTACCCTTTAATCTAGAGAACCACTCAGACTGCAGATATGACAGATGGTATAATCACTTCTGCCTCAGACAATGAGGCAGAAATTGGACTTTTCATTGGTTTCATGTTGTGTGCCTAAAAGTGTTTAAATATATTTAAAGATTTTTTTATTGTCAAGTAATAAAAGAGAAAATGTAATATTCCATGAAGTTTCCTTTAATCTGTCGTAAGCTTGGTACAACAATTTTTCAGGCTTCTCTGGTGCTCACCTAAAATAGGAGATGCTGTGGTGCAATAGGATCATATTAAGGGCCCTACAGTACAGGCCCATCTAGTCTGTGCCAGACTATTATTCTGCCGAGTTGACAATTAATCATCAATTTTCATCTTGTAAAGTAGAAACAAGAGTTGTTTTAGCATCTGTGGGGTCCTCATCGAGCAAGCATTTTAGAACATTTTCAGATTAAGTTTCAGTTTTTCCACAGTGGTGCATCTGGTAGAGTTGCTGCCCTCACAGGAGGCCCAGAGACCAGGGCTCAATCCGAACATTTGGGTGCTGTTGGTGTGAAATTTGCATGTACACCTGACCATCTGGTTTACTCTTGCTGCTCCATGTTCCATTCACATCCCATGAACATGCCTGTTAGAAGGTTAATTAGTCTCTGAAAATTGCCCCTGCAGTTGATGAAAACGTGGGGAGAATAAAATGAGTTAGAGGTAGAATGAGTTTAAAAATGGAACTTGATGCTCAGCATGTGGATTGAGGCGAAGGGCCTGTTTCTGTGACTCTAAACTTTTAAATACTTCGGAATGGAAAGCATCAAAAGTTTCTTAACTTTCTTCTTACTGATCCAATGAACAGAAGTATGCCAAGCTTAATCTCACACTGAGACACTGAGTTTTTAGTTCCTTTCATCAAGCAGTAATGCACTAATCAATGTTACTGTCGCGTAACTACATTACATTGCTTCAGCCTCCTGACCAGTTAAAACCATTTGATTTCTTGCAATCTTGGCACGCACATAAGCTTTCTGACTGTGTGACTTTCCATTAATCTGAACCTCCTGGGGGATAAAACCACTGGAAATGGATTATGCATAATGACAGGCAGGTTTTAGCTGCATTCCTTCCACAGACAGAATTTTCCCGTTCCATTAAAAACAAAAGACCAGTTACAATTGACATATTTGAAATCTATATCTTTACAACTAAGGATCCCTTCTTTCTAATGTTTGGGAATTTTTTTGCATATCAAGTGGAGAACATGATCCAGGAATGCTATCTTGGACCTAACAGTCTGGTAGAGATGTAATTTGATAGATTAGATAGGAATAAAGTACAGTTTTAAAGTGATTAACAAAAATACCAAAGAAGATTTATAGGAACTTCTTTTAAACTTAATGGCTTGTTATTATGTGGAAAATAATGGTAGAAGCACACAACCAAAGGCTTTGAGGGGAAGCCACACCTTCAGTATAAATTCACAAGACTTGATCCCAAAAAATATGGGAGCTGTGTGCACTCTCAACCCATAATGGATGCATCTTATACAGTCTGACATTTGTTTTATAGTTGATAATATAATGCAGAAACTTTATGTGGACAAATAATGTTACTTTACAATTCTAATATAAGTACTTCTTAAAGCACACCCTGTTCTGGACAGTGATTTTTGTTAGGGGGATTGCTGACTGCATTTCTCTAAATTATAACAATGATTACCCATCAAGAATAATTTTCTGATTATGAATCACTTTGAGATGTTCTGAACTTCACTATATAGGGGCAGCATGGTTGGCATAGTACATAGCACTGTTACAGCACCAGCTATCGGGAGCAAGGTTCAAATCCCGTGCTGTGTATAAGAAGTTGGTACGTTCTCTCCAGGCCCACATGGGCTTCCTCCGTCCGGGTGCTCCAGTTTCCTCCCATCATTCAAAAACATACCAGGAGTTGTAGGTCAATTGGGTGTAATTGGGCAGCATGGGCTCGTGGGCTGAAATAGCCTGTTACCATGCTGGATGTCTTAAAAAATGCAAGTCTTTACTCTTTACAAATGGTTATGACATGCCATGCAAAGCCTGATTTAAAAGTCAAGGAAACACAACTTTTCTACTTTTACTCCTGAGGATCTAACTTAATTATCTAAGTAACCATTGTGGTGGTATACCATCAGCCTACTGCAGGGGGATACCACTCTGTACCTGCAGAAGTGTAAGGAGACAGGACAACACCTGGGTGGCTGCCAATTAGTTGGCCTGAATGGATCAAGCCCCAGCCAGTCAGGTGTCAATCATCCTCCGAGATATAAGCCTATGTCGGCCTCCCGAGGCCTCACACTGAGTTGCTGAAGCCACAGCCAGTCTGGCTCTGTGGAGGTTTTTGTGAATTAAAGCCTGTTGTTCAGTCTTTACCTTGTGTGTGTCTGATTCTGTCTAACAGCACACCACAACCATGTTGCTTTTTAATTACAAAATTATAACCCAAAGGTTCCATCTCTAACATTTAGAAATTATCTGATAACTGGCCTTGACATTTCAAGAGAGAGGCGCCATTGTTAAATACTGTGTCTAATATCTTGCTCTTATGATCAATGTATCAACTGTTGACATTTCTCCACATCAATATTCCACACATGTATCACATGCCAATAAAGAACAGCTCACAAAGAGAAATCAGCCCTTATAGGCTATGAACATAATGATTTTGAAATGAAGCAAGATTTTTTTTCCCTTTAGGAATCACTGGGATAAACAAAAGTGTAACATTCTGACAATTTCTTTAAAGTTGCCTTTTTAACACTCACTCAACTGCTGAACAGTTACAGGTTATTTCAAAGATTAAATGAAATACTTTTTCGACTTAGATAACAAGCCAATCAGTTTCTGAATAAGGAAATAACTTACAAATGCTGCACAAACTGTGGGAATTTTCTTAGAACCATGGAACCACAGTACAATCGAGGACAGAAACAGACCCTTCAGCCCATCTAGCCCCTGCCAAACTATTATTCTGCCTTGTCCCAGTGACCTTTAGCTCTATCCAAATTTTTATTAAATGTCAAAATGGAGCCTGCATTCACCACTTCAGCTGGCAGCTTATTCCACACTCTCACACTCCCTGTGTGAAGAAGTTCCCCCAATGTTCTCTTTAAATATTTCAAACTTCACCTTTAATCCATATCTTCAAGTTCTTGTCTCACCTTACCTCTTAATGCTGAGTCGCAGGGTGCTGCTAAACAAAGGTTTCTGGCCTGAAATGTTGACAATTCTCATTCTCCCACTGATATCTCTCCAGCAGATAGTTTATTGCTTCAGATTCCAGCATCTGCAGTCTCTCGTATGTCACCAAGCACACATAATTGTATTTTCTGTGATTCTATGATAAATATTGCTGCATGATAACAAACCCTGGCAATGTTATTGGTCACAGATACCTAACTAGAATCACTCTTTCTCCACCTTTGGTTTACTGACAGGACTGCTTAGGTTAGGGTAGTGGTTTTCAAATTGCCTCCCCCAAACTCACATTCCACCTGAAGTAATCCGTTTGCCATCGGTGCTCTGTAATTAGTAAGGGATTACTTCAGGTGGGATGTGGATGGAAAGAAAAAGTTTGGAAACCCCTGTTTTAATCATCCCTCATTGACTCATTATGTGCACGGTTTCAGAACTCCGAAGGAAATGGGCCAATGACAATTTTTCTCAAGCAAAATATTTCAATAACAATTGGGTCTAGAGCAGTGATTCTCAACTTTCCCTTCCCACCCACGTACCACCTTAAGCAATCCCTTACTAATCACAGAGCATTTATGGCATAGGGATTGCTAAAGGTGAAATGTGAGTTGGGGGGGGGGGGAGTTTGAAAACCACTGGATTATGGTATGTGATGATCCTGATATAAAATCGAATGCTTTTTTCTGCTTTGAGCCTCAAGTGACAATAAACATATACATAAGCACCAATGGCCCTGATATTTATTTGTTTCTTTCCAAGACTCAATGCTCTCTTCTTTAAAAAGTGGTGGGGGATGGAGGTTCATAGAAGGAACTTCTTACTGTAGTGTAGCAGCCTTAACTCAGTGGTAGCATTCACTCCTGTCAGTCAGTTGCAGATTCAGGGACAGACTAATGAAGGTTGATTCTTCATTACATGATTGTGGTGGGTGAAGCCTTTGGATGGCAGATTTCTTATGCGACAGATAGTTTGTCACAGAATTATGATAAAGACAGTCAAATATAAAAACTACAGGAGGTTGTCCAGGCCACAAAGCAACATGGAGAATTCCAAGGAGGTAATCTGTGGGTGTTTTTATGGAGGGCCACCTCCTTGAGGCTAGCTCCATTGGCGGAGAAGAATATAGAGAAGGCCTAAAAGGCTGCTGCAGCATTGCATTTATGAAGAGCAGCACCTCGTTGTGTCCTTCGGAGCCAATGGAGGTAGAGCGACTGTCAACATGACGGCATACATACATAGCGAGCAATGGCCGTCTTCGTTACCCATAATCCCCTACACAGCTGGAACTGGTCTGGGAAACGAAGGTGGCCATTGATCTTTCTTCCGCTCGGTGCTGCCCCATCAGCGCACCAAGGGATTCCGACCTCCAGCACTTATGCGGTATTACTGCTATAATGACTGGGTCCTGGGTTGCAGGCTGATGGCGTGATCACGACGTCATCGGCCTGCCCCTAGCCAGTCACCTGCAGCGGCAGCACATTTATGGGGCGGGGCAGAGCGCTCCACTCTACCTGTGCGACCAGCCTGAGGAAGGATCAGATTCAGCATCTTGAAGCCGCGCACGGAGGATTTATGGAGGTAGGTTCAGCAACGTGAGGATGGAGGATATCTTCCTTTACAGATGCAAATTTTTTCTCTATAAAAGGGCCTAGTGAAGATCCTTTGTAGAAAGAGATCTTTGTGTCTGATATGTATTGGTGTAAACACTCTCAAAACATACTGTGTTGGACATTGGGGATTCACGGAGAATACAAGTCACATGTATCTATCTCTACAACTATCCATAATATTTACAATTTACCTGTGTAACCCTCCCTCATTAGCTTTTTTCCAAAATTTGAAGCCACACCTTTTACTCTGCAATTTGCGATGGGTTCACAGAGAGATAAGTCTGGACACAAGAATTACAATCATATTGAACACAAGGAAGAAAAAAAGGGAGGACATCAAATGATAACTTAATTATTCTACTACTACACAACTATATAGACCCAGTTTGGACTCCGATACCAGTGGCCGCCTATCTTTTACAACACTCTCACACTTAAACACACTTGGACTTTCAAACACACTTCCAATTCCCTGTACCAACAGGGGTGCGACTCTCTGCAAGCACAGATCTATTGCAGTACTAAGACTCAACTTAAGTGTAGTGGACACCTTACCCATGACTCCTCCAACAATGTCCACAGCAGCGACTTGGCGTGGGAGCGAAGTCTGAGTCTTACACCAGGAGGCAGAAAGGAAGAAATGTGGTGTGCATTGATGTTTTATATTATTCTGAGTTGGGCGTCTGCTCAATGAATGACACTGAGTCATTTAAATGAGCAACTGTAAGGCGTCCACTAATGGGTGGCAGGATTCCAACCTTGATTGGCAGGTGGTGTGACTTTCGAATAAGTTTCAGACAGGACGGTCTTGTGATCATCCACAACCCACAATGTTGCAGTCAGACAGGGAGACCACATGTTCCTCCACAAGCTACACATGACAGGTTGTTATTTCATGTAATTAATTGATTTGTTGTTTGGCTTTTGATGACCTGTTCCTATGCTTGTTTCCTACTTTGCCACTTTTGTTGTATTGGCTCTCCTTCCTAAATGTGAGTATGAAATGTATGCCTGGCTAGGATTCCTAAATTGATGACAACTGTCTGCCTATACTAGTCCTTGGAAAAAACATTTATGGCAACGTGGTTTGGAAGTGGTCTGCAGCCGTACAAATTATCTGATTTGAATGGATTCAAACTGCCTGAGTATCCTGGATGTGCAACATCCCAAGGGATATACCCAAGTTTGCCTCAGCTCCTTCATTTCCTGAGGCTGGATGGATCCTCTCCTTACCCAGAGATCTGTGTGGAAACAGAGTTCTGGCAGGGATGAGGAAGTTAAAGACCTGTATTTTCTTTTAATATTAACAAATGCTGTTGGCAACAGCATTGCCCATCCCCGATTACTCTTAATCTGAGGACTTGGTAGGGGGCCAGTTAATATCAATATTTATATTCTTTCACATGTTATGGGTGAGGGTGGAAAGGCCACCAGTAACTGTCCTTTCCCAACAACTCATGAAAATGATGCCATGCTAAATAATTCCAGAGACCATTAAGGATGAACCAAATTACTGTAAGTTTGGAGTCATGTAAATGACATTATTCAGCTGGATTATTTTTATGATTGTGAATTTCACGGTCAGACTTACTGATGCTATTATTTCTACTTTAGATTTACTATGGAGGGATTCATCATCAGACCAGGTCTTCAAGGTGCTCCTTCAAAAATGACCTGCTTCTTAGGTGCTCCTTCAGGATCAATTATTTAATCTTTAATTTATTCTTAAATTTAACAGCCCTTTTTGGCCCACAAGCCAGTGCCGCCCAATTAAATCCAATTAACCTTCAACCCCCAGTACGTTTTGAATGGTGGGAGGAAACTGAAGACCCGAGGGAAAACCCACACAGACACAGGGAGAATGGACAAACTCCTATAGACAGCGCGGAATTCGAACCCTGTGACGGCATTGCGCTAACCGCTATGCCAACCATGCTGCCCCTAACTTGTTTTCATTCCAGTTCTGTTTCCTAATGTGGACAATGCATTACTTTTTCACAGGTGACTGATGGGATGGGTAGACAGGTAGATTGTGAGATGATGTGCTTCTTCCACTGATCACACAGGGCCTCTGTGAGTTCACAACACAGGGAGTTGAGGTTTTCAATCCTGCCTCAAATGCTCCTCCACTTGAATGGTCAGGACCTGAGGTTCCCAGCAGCCCATGGAAATGCTACGTTTCTGCACGGAGACTTTGACCCCTTCTCCACTTGAATGGTCAGGACCAGAGGTTCCCAGCAGCCCATGGAAATGCTACGTTTCTGCACGGAGACTTTGACCCCTTCTCCACTTGAATGGTCAGGACCAGAGGTTCCCAGCAGCCCATGGAAATGCTACATTTCTGCATGGAGACTTTGACCCCTTCTCCACTTGAATGGTCAGGACCAGAGGTTCCCAGCAGCCCATGGAAATGCTGCATTTCTGCATGGAGATTTTGACCACACCTTTGAATTATTTCCTCTGTCCTGGGTAGAGCTCGACTTGTTTCAGCAAACTTTTACCCAAATGTTGTGAGTACCCAGGACCTCAATTCTGAGACTTTGATCTGAAATAGATGTTGGTTGTGTTCTTCCAATGATCTTGGAGGATTATGCAAGGAGAGCATTGGTTACATTTTGCAATGCCTACTGTAGATTGTCTTGGTCTCAGCAAAGTACAGTCTCTCCCCTACTTACGACCTAAGCATCTTACTGTATAAATATTTTTAAAAATGTAAATATAAAAATGATGCTTGGTCATACATCCACTAGTGTTAATGGCAACGTGCATACGATAGTGACTGTCAGACGATACCCGGCATCACAGCTCCTCTCTCATTTCTCGCTCTCAGGTGCCATTTGGTAAGTGTGCATTATTCAAGTAAATCTAATGAATTTTCATGCTGGATTAAACCACAGCCAAATACAAGAGCATTTATATATTAAGTAGGGTAAAAGAATGCTGTACAAGTATAAGACTTCTACATGCCATGCTAACATACGTCTGACGTATGTCCATTTCAAGATCAGACCGGTCGGTCAGAAAGGAATCGGATGTATTTCGGGGAATGCCTGTATCGGAGGCAGCAATGTATAGGAGGACAGGGATCAATGCTTCCCAGTAGACCAACAGTTGTGTGGTCAGGTCTGGTGTCTTGATCTTCAAATGCACTTTCCCTCCATCAGCCTTCGCAACTGCTCTAGCCATTGAAGTCTGTGGTGAACTTCATCAACTGTGTCTCTCTTTGTCTGCCTGCAAGTTGGTAGAGGAAGTTGTCTTCCTCTACCAGCTTGCACTCATTGCATCACACTCCCTTTCATCAACAAAGGTTCACAGTGAGACCCTGAAAGCAATGTGTACCAGTTCCCATGTTTTAAGAGCCACTCCAGTGACTACTTTATGCTTCAAGACCATTGCTTAAATCAAATTCCCTGCTTGATGATTTGAGAAGAGAGGAGATGGGAGTTGATTAAATGCTGGCAATCGTAAATTCGGCTCTGTTTAATCTGCCTGTAATATTGGTAGCAATAAGGATTGTAGTGTGTGATCACCTGCTCCCTGGATGCTGTTGATGCACAGTTTCAGTGTAAAGGCTTTCATAGACACTCAGACTGCAGATGCAGGAAATCTGACATAAAACGGAGGACAGCATGGTTTGTGTAGCAGCTGGCTCAATGCTAATACAGTGCTATTGAGCTAGGTTCGAATCTGCTGTTGTCTTTAAGCAGTTTGTACCTTCTCCCAGTTTCCTCTGGGTGCTCTGATTTCCTTCCACCTTCCAAAGTCATGTGTAGGTTAATGGAACAAGTGGGTGTAATTGGGTGGTGAGAGCTTGTGGGCCGCAAGGCCTGTTACTGCAATTTGTTTCTCTATATTAAAAAAAAATGACATGAAAGAAACGGAGTTACTATGAAAAGAGAAACAATGATCGTTTTAGGTCAATGACCCTTTAACAGAATTTGGAAAGAGAAAACAAGTCAGTTTCAAGCTGCAGAGAGTGCAGGGGAAGGATTTCTCTGTAAGAGTGAAACCAGGGTTGCCAATAGTGACCTCTCTACCAGCCCTCATTACACGCCAAACAGCTTAGCAAACGGCATCTCACCACAAAAACCTTGTCCTTATCCTATCAAAGAGACAGCCTCACTTTACCCTTTCTGTCTCTCTTCCTCTTAAATGACAAACATGACCCTGCTGCGACCACCTCCTCCGGAAGGTCATTCCACTCAGCCCCCATTCTCTGAGTGAAGAAGCTTCCTCTCATGATACTTCTCAACTTCTGCCCCTAAACCCTCAACTCATGACCCCTCATTCCAATCTCACCTTCACTCAAGGGGAAGAGCCTATTCACATCTACTCCATCTATCCCCCTCATAATTTTAAATACTTCTATCAAATCCCCCCTCAACCTTCTACGCTCCAATGAATAAAGACCCAGTCTACTCAATCTTTCTGCGTATTCTAGATACTGCAATCCAGACAACATTTTAGTAAATCTTCTCTGCACCCTCTCTACCTTATTGATATCCTTCCTATTCCAAACTTGGTCTCACCAATGCCTTGAATAGTCTCAACATCACCTCCCAGCTCCTATATTCTATGCTTTGATTTATAAAGGCCAGCAGACCAAAAGCCTTCTTCACCACCCTATTTACATGTACACAGCATATACATGTAAACAAGAACAATAAACAAATGTAAACAAACTGACTGCAATACAGACAGAATAAAGAAAATCAATAAAGTGCACAAGTCAGAGTCCTTGAATGAATCCCTGATTGAGTTTGTCCTTGAGGAGTCTGATGGGGGAGGGGGAGCAGCTGTTCCTGAACCTGGTGGTGCGAGTCTTGTGGCACCGACACCTCTTTCCTGATGGCAACAGCGAGAACAGAGTGTGTGCTGGGTGGAGTGGATCCTTGATGATTGATGTTCCCTTTAGATGATCTCGATGGTAGGGAGGGTTTTGCCTGTGATGTCGTGGGCTGTGTCCACTACCTTTTGGAGGGCTTTACGGTCAGGGGTATTAGTGTCTCCATACCAGACCATGTTTGCAGCTGGTTAGCACACTTTCCACCACACCTCTGTAGAAATTTGCAAGGATTTCTATTGTCATACCAAACCTCTGCAGTAGAGGCACTGACATGCTTTCTTCATGATGCCACTAATGCTTTGGGTCCAGGAAAGATCCTCTGAGATACTAATTACCAAGAACTTAAATTTTCTCACCCTCTCCACCTCCAATGATCACTGGATTTTACCTCTGGCTTTCCCTTCCTGAAATCAACAATCAGCTCCTTAGATTTGGTGACATTGAGTACAACATTGTTGTTGCACCATTCAGCCAAGTTTTCAATCTCCATCCGATATGCTGACGTGTTCCCTTCCTTTATACAACCCAGAGAAGGATCTTGGGTGTACATTTCTACCTGTGTTAAAGTTATTCCATCTCTGTATCTGCTTGTGAAAAATGTCACTTTGGCCTATCACTTAGACGTGATGATGGAGATATAATTTTCATGGAAAATACTCATGAAATTAAATTTAAAAATTAAAATCATAAAAATTCAAAGCAAATTAACTGCAATATGGTTAGCCATGGTATTGTACATGTACTACTTTAATAGTTTTAATGCCTAACTGTAAAATTGATAAATCCATGAAAGCTAACTGGACTTGGTTGACTGACAACTCTCAATCCACTTGTACATGCTAAGGAGCATACTGCATCTATTGGCACAACTTTCAAATGAAATATTCCATATTATAAATATTTGAATTTTTCTTTGAAATAAAGCATATTTTGAACCTTTATTAAAAATCTCCTTAAAGAAAGGAAATAACCTAATGGTTGCAAATCATTTCTTCGGAAATTTTCACCAGCTCGTTTAAATTTTCTAATAAGTAGTAGAGTGAGGAATCAAAAGAAGGTTTTTACTGCAAAGGAAAGACAAGGATCACAAAAAATAAGTAACAAGTGAAACATGAAACTCTGCAGACTCTGATTGTGGTAAAACCACAGAAATGCTGGAGGTACTCAGCCGGTCTCACAGCGTCAATAGGAGGTAAATATATAGAACCAACATTTTAGGCCTGATCCCTTCTTCAAGGTTATGTTCTTAACATAATATTTTCAATTGAACTATTTGTAACTACTCTCCCTTGCGTGAGGTGAGCGAATACACCAATGACCTCCTTGTAAAGATAGGACGGAACTACAATCACAGAGAACTGTTACTTTGGTTAAGACCTTGCTTGACGAGGTCAAGTAACCAGCCAGCCCTTCCTTGTTTCGACATACAGCACATGTTTCTCAGAAGCAGAATTTCATAACAACATGAATCCATTTTACCTCAGAATGAGACCATTTACCCCTTGAGTCTCAGATGGCTCTTCATCAATCATATTTATTTCACTGCAACCTATCATCTCTCACATACACCTCATCTGCCCTTGCTGCTCACCGATTCTCATATCACCCACCTACTTTAAAGGTAATTTACAGCGGTCATTCAACCTACCATAAGGTCTTCACGGCATGGGAAGAAATTGGTGCACATGGAGGAAGTGCATGCAGTCACAGGGAGAAAGTGAAAATAGGACACTGAGGTTAGGATCAAACTTTGAGCTGTTGATGGAACGGTGAGGGTGCATTTCTAAATGCTGTTTTTAGATAGAATTGTAAAAGAACAGAAAACACAAATGTTTGTATAAAAAGTAATAAGCACCAGAAGGACTATTAAAATTTGGAAGAAAATTCTTAGTAAAACCCGTAACTATTCAGAATACCATAAAAATATTGAAGAGCAAAGCAGACCATTCAACATCTCTGATCTCTTTGTAGCTTGCCCAACATTTCTCAGCTCATTTGAGCACACCCTTATGGGAAGCATACGTTGCAGCTCTGGGAAACTCGGGATTACTGAGAGTTGACATATCCAACCTATCCTGGAATTGAATAACTCCTGTAAACTCCTGGAAAGTTGACTTTTCAAGATGATGTTAAAGTTAGAACAAATACTCCGAAGATATGCCTTTGTCCTAATTGTAGTTCAGCATAAAAATATTGCTGCGTTTGAGTTTTTGGGTAAATTGTTCTCTTTTCCCTGTGTTCATTTTGGAGCAATAAAGACCAAAATAAGCAAAGCTCAATGGATGTGTCTGGATATTCCTTTAATAATTGGGCCATAAGATATCCCAGTTGCATGTTTATTTCAACTTACGAACCTGTACCCCAGATTCTTTTAGTAATTGTCCTGTATGTCGGCGTGAGAGGAGAGCAACATTAGAAATATTTATTGTACCTCATATTAAAGAAGGACAATATTACAAGAACTATGAAGCAGCTACTTTTCCAATACAAGTCTATGAGTTATAAATTAGGTCTGATTGTGATAGTCTGTACCTGCATGGTACAGTGCATTTTCTGGGAACATTTAATCAAAATTGTACTTCTGTCTTATACTGCAATGATGTTGAGCATTGGTTAAAAAATCTTGATGTGTCTTTATTATTTATAAGATGTACTTTTGTTGCTTTTAGTGCCCTAAAAAACGATCTAAAGGTAAAGGTGTGGCGGCGCACATCCTCGTGGCAAACTGGCCCCGCTTGTACAGCTGCGCCGGCAGGGCAGCTACGAGAAGATGGCACCATCGGGGGACTTCCGTGCTGTATGGATTAGAGCAAGGCATGCGCCTTGGGCAAGTGTGGTGATGTCACCGCTGATGCGGGGGCAGAGCTCATGCCGCCCTTAAAGGGCCAGCGAGTGCAGGCGCAGAAGGAGGATGAAGACACACAAGCTTTCCAGGCCAGGGGCGAGGCTGTGGATGGTGGGCCTTGAGAGCACATCTGCCACAACATTGTCCTTACCCGCTTGGTGTCAGATGTCGGTGGTGAACTCCGTTACGTAGGACAGATGTCACTGCTGGTGCGTCGACCAGGGGTCCTTTGACATTGTGAGGGCCTGAGTGAGCAGTTTGTGGTGGGTGAACATGGTGAATGGCCTGCCCTCCAGGAAGTACCGGAAGTATCTGATGGCCAGGTACAAGGCCAGGAGTTCCCTGTCAAAGGTGCTGTATTTCAGTTCCTGGGGCAGAGGTGCCTGCTGAAGAAGGAAAGCAGGCACCACAGGCCATTGACTGATTGCTCCAGTATGCCCCTGATGGCTGGGGCCTACGCATCCACCGACAGCGTGGTGTGGGCATCCGGCTGTGGGTGGGCTAGTAGGGTGGTGCTTGCCAGGACATCTTTCATTGCAACAAAAGCATTCTCAGCCTCTTCTGTCCATTCCAGTGTTTTGTTCTTGGTGATGATCAGTGTGAACAACAGTCGCATGATGCGAGCTGCCCCCGGGATGAACCGGTGGTAAAAGTTGACCATGCCGGAAAATTCCTGTTCGAACTTGAGGGTGTCGGGCTTCGGGAACTGGTGTACGGCTGTGACCTTCTCGGGTGCCAAGGCAGGTCCATCAGCTGAGATGTTATGACCCAGTAACTGCAGGGACTGTATACGGAACTGGCACTTGGCCACTTTGACCGTGGGGGCAAACTCTGCCAGGCGAGTGAATAGTGCACAGAGATGGACCTTGTTATCATCGTGGTCTCGACTGGCGATGAAGTAGATAAACACGAAGTCTAAGTCTCTGCCCACCGCATCCATCAGGCATTGGAATGTCTGAGCTGTGTTTTTGAGGCTGAAGGGCATCTACAGGAAGTCAAAGAGGCCAGACAAGGTGACGACTGCGGTCTTGCCGATGTTGTCAGGGTGGACCGGGATCTGGTGGTAACCCTGTACCAGGTCGACCTTCGAGAAAACTCGGGCGCCGTGCAAGTTGGCTGTAAAGTCCTATATGTGCGGGATGGGGTATCGGTCCGGCGTGCTCGCATTGTTGAGGCAACAGTAGTCCCCGCATGGGCGCCAACCCCCAAAAGCCTTGGGGACCATGTGGAGGGTGGAGGCCCAAGGGCTCTCCGATCTGCGGACAATCCCCAGCTCCTGCAGTCAGGAAAACTCCTCCTTTGCCAGTTGCAGTTTCTTGGAGGGGGTTTCTTGGGTTGAGATGTTGTGGCAGACTCCATGTTGGGGCATGGCGGAAGTAAACTGCGACTGCAGGATGGAGGGGAACTTGTCAAGCATGCGAGGACACTTGTCCTTGGGGGCGCTGATGGAAGCTATCCCCGGGCCACAAGCATATGTGGTGTCGAGGCAGACGGATTGGAAGGTGTGGGCGTTTACCAACTGCTTGCCTTTGATATCCACCAACAGGCTGTGTGCCCGGAGGAAATCGGCTCCCAACAAGTCTATGAGTTATAAATTAGGTCTGGCTGTGATAGTCTGTACCTGCATGGTACAGTGTATTTTCTGGGAACATTTCATCAAAATTGTACTTCTCTCTTATACTGCAATAATGTTGAGCATTGATTAAAAAAAATCCTGGTGTGCCTTTATTATTTATAAGATGTACTTTTGATGCTTTTAGGGCCCTAAAAAACTATCTAAAGGTAAAGGTTCCATTATTGTCACATAATACGACATTTAAAATGTAATATACATGAAATTCTTTGACTTTTGTCTACTGTAAGGCAGACAGAGTCACCATTTTGTCCAGCCCCCCTCACAGAAACCCACAGCACCTGGTGTTCCCAGGTCATCTCCCTCCCCAAGTACTGACCAGGCCTGAGCCTGCTTTGCTTCCGAGATCAGAAAATCTCAGGTGTATTCAGGCTATTAGGCTTCTAACACTTCTAGGACGGGGAAGAATGAACATTTAGGAATGGGAAAACTGGAATTGCTGAGGTAGAATTTTGTACGCACAACACTGTCGGAGCCTAGATCCTCTCAAGGACATTTTCACAGGTTGAATGGCTCAAAAATGAGCCTGTCTGCAAACAGGCTGTAATTATTTGGCTGCAAGGTAGTATCATCTAGGACTGTGGAATCAGAAAGTGTTTGGAGTGTTTCATTTCAACAGCCATTTTCTCCACAGATCCTTCACCACCTCTGCTCCTCAGTAAAGAAATTAATTGAGTTTTTCAAACAAAAGCACACAATAATGGCCCTGTTAAGTGTATGTTTCGGGTTGCTTCTGATTGATACAGGCACTGGAATCTTTCCGAAGGCAATTTCCACAATTTTGCCACTGTAACAATGCTTAGTAGGTATTAGCACTACAAATGAATGCAAGGAGAGTGGAAAGTAGAGCGGAGACCTCATCTCTCAGAATCTATTCCCCTGGGCATGCTGGCTGCAGAACATGACTGGCAATTTCCTCACCTTGAGAACAAAGATCAAAACCATGACACCTGCTATCAATCTTGTGAAGAGCCATTAACAATCACTGAACATTGCGGGAATGAAAACTCCTTTTGCTGAGACACAGTCTAGGTTATTAAGAGAAGTTCTACAGGGAATATGAGTCCAATCATTGGCTTTCTGCATTTGCGAGAAGCCCGCAATGCTGGCAAGCCCCAGAGTCCAGAATGCCACCGGTTAGCCCAATGCTGTTACAGCGCCAGCGACCGGGGTTCGAATCCTGCACTGTCTGTGAGGAGTTTGTTTGTTCTGCCTGGGTTTCCTCCGTATGCTCTGGTTTCCTCCCACTGTTCAAAATATACCAGGGTTTGAAGTCCATTGGGTGTAATTGGGTGGCATGAGCTTGTGGGCTGGAAAGGCCTGTTACTGTCCTGAATGTTGAAATTTAAAATTTAAAGGGGTGGCATGGATGGTGTAGCAGTTACAGCAGCAGTGATCGGGACCTGGGTTCGAAACTGGCGCTGTCTGTGAGGAGTTTGTTTGTTCTGCCTGGGTTTCCTCCGTATGCTCTGGTTTCCTCCCACTGTTCAAAACATACCAGGGTTTGAAGTCCATTGGGAGTAATTGGGTGGCATGAGCTTGTGGGCTGGAAAGGCCTGTTACTGTCCTGAATGTTGAAATTTAAAATTTAAAGGGGTGGCATGGATGGCGTAGCAGTTACGGCAGCAGTGATCGGGACCTGGGTTCGAAACTGGCGCTGTCTGTGAGGAGTTTGTTTGTTCTGCCTGGGTTTCCTCCGTATGCTCTGGTTTCCTCCCACTGTTCAAAACATACCAGGGTTTGAAGTCCATTGGGTGTAATTGGGTGGCATGAGCTTGTAGGCTGGAAAGGCCTGTTACTGTCCTGAATGTTGAAATTTAAAATTTAAAGGGGTGGCATGGATGGCGTAGCAGTTACAGCAGCAGTGATCGGGACCTGGGTTCGAAACTGGTGCTGTCTGTAAGGAGTTTGTACGTTCTCCCCGTTTCTGCGTGGGTTTTTCCCGGGAGCTCCGGTTTCCTCCCATCATTTGAAATGTACTAGGGGTGTAGGTTAATTGGGTGTAATTGGGCAGCACGGACTCATGGGCTGAAATGGCCTGTTACTGTGATGAATGTCTAAGTTTGAAATTAAATTTAAAAATTTAACTCATTACAGCACCAGTGAGTCAGGTTCGAAACCGGCGCTGAATGTAAAGAGGTTGTATGTTCTCCCCATGTCTGGTACGTTTCCTCCATTTGCTCCAGTTTCCTCTCACCCTCCAAAAAAGTAAGGTGTTTTGGAGGTTAATTGGTGTATGTGGGAGCCTGTCACTGTCTGTCTACATTAAAATAAATAAAATCAAAGCGATTGAAATCAATTTCTTTGAGAGTGCAATGCATGAGCAACACATTAGGAGGTGATGAGAGCTCTGTGATGATGATTTGGAAGGATCTGTGGCATAGAAGTTGAGAGTCAATATGCATTAATCTTCAGGGAAAGAGCAGTCTGGGGAGTGCAGGAACAAGAGTCCAGGAAAAGCCCACATACCTCAGTGAAACCCAGCCTTAAAAACATGAGCCTGGTAATATACTGTTTATCAGAGAGGTCCAAGTCAGCGGACTTGTCTATATAGAACTCTTTGCGTCTTTCAAGAGGTACATAATCCATGAGGTCCTATGTCCCACAACCTATGAGGACCCTTTAATTCAAGATTGTTACAAGATCAAACCAGCAACCACAAAGAAGGCATATCACACAGGGGTAAAGATGAACAATTACTTATTAACAAAAATTCACCTTCAAACTTTAATTCAAATCTCCCCCCCCCCACCCACTTTTATAACAATGCCCACTGGTTACTATGCAAATTTCTATATCAGTGTAAAACTAATACATTCCCCAGCCTAAATATAACATATGTAATTAAAGTCTAAGTTATATTTCCAAACAGCCAACAGAAAAACTTAGACACAAAACAAACACAAAACACACAAGACTCACAAAACTTCAATCTCAACTGAAGCAAAGATCATAAACAAAATTCTGTTTGTTTGGTAAACTGAAGCCAAAAGATCTTTGAGAGAGAGCACAAAATTCAAAGTTGTCTTGTGTTGCTTGCAGAGAGAGGAACAACTGGCTTGGTCCAGATCCTTCTGGCGGCCTTCAGAATGTTCATCCCTTTTAAAATGCCCAACATTCTAAACTGTTCTCCAGACCATGACTTCTGCTCTCGGCCTTCTCCCACTCCACAGCACCACCCAGTGGTGGTTTATCATCCAAGTCCAGAAATATTTAGATCATTTTCTGCACATGCTCAGTCCGTCTCCCACACTCTCAGCAGTCCACCTTCACCTTACCTTTCTAAGGCAAACTGTCACTTTTTAAAATAAAACCAAACACATAGGCCAATACACAACACAGAACTCTGTAACAAGATACAAAATTCAATTTATTGTCATGTACACAAAATACACAAAAACCTTTCCTTTGTTTGCCCTGTAATCCTTGTTTGCCTTTATTAAAACAAGAAATAGTTGTGAAAGACAGAGACATCAAGTGTCTGTGGGATCTTGCCACCTCCTCCAATGTCTCTGCCTCCAGTATCACCATAACCACTGAGGCCTCACAGCCTGTTGTTCAGTGGAGAACCTGAGCTTGAGGTAGCCCAATCACATCTCCTCGACCTCTGGTTCCAAATTCCCAAAGTGGTAAGAAGCTATCAGCGCCCAAGGTGTTTTAGGAAGCGTGCTCCCCATGACTAACCTTTGACCTGATTCCTGGTTCCCAAAAGGCAGTAGCCAGTGGCCTGCAATTAGACCTGCACTGGGGCCTAAGGTCAGGGCTGCTAGGCAGTGGGGCCCTGTGGAGAAGCTCCACTTCTCCAGGGACTGAAATGGCAGTAGCATTTAAATGTGGGGGAAAAAATGTCCTTGCTTGTTTTTGTAAATGGACTCTGTGATGTTTATAAGGTGCTTGAGCAGCCTGCAGCTTTGAACTTGCCCAATCAGATTACCTGTTTAAACTGGCCCTCTGTGGCAGAACAGAGAAACCTTGGAGTCCAAAT
The DNA here is from genome assembly GCF_036971445.1 of Narcine bancroftii. Lineage (NCBI taxonomy): Eukaryota > Metazoa > Chordata > Chondrichthyes > Torpediniformes > Narcinidae > Narcine > Narcine bancroftii. The sequence goes on from NC_091472.1 coordinate 201,409,794, forward strand.
CCATAGATTTCTCAAGGTCGCTGCAAAGGTTGATAGGGTCGTAAAAAGGTTTATGGTATGCTGGCCTTCATTAGTTGGGGGGGATTGAGTTCAAGAGTCGAAAGGTAACGTTGCAGCTGTATAAAACTCTGGTGAGACCACACTTGGAATATAGTGCTCATTTCTGGTCCTCTCATTATAGGAAGGATGTTAAAGCTATGGAGAGGGTGGCAGAGGAGATTTACCAGGATGTTGCCTGGATTGGAAAATATGTCTTATGAGGCAAGCTTAGCAGAGCTAGGGCTTTTCTCTTCAGAGTGATAGAAGTCTATGAGATTATGAGAGGCATAGATAAGGTGGACAGCCAGCACCTGTTTCCTGGGGCAAGAGTCGTAAACTCCAGAGGACGTAGTACAAAGTGAGGGGAGGAAAGTTTAGGGGAGATGTCAGGGGTAAAAAAATTTTTAACAGCAAGTTGTGGGTGTCTGGAATGGTGGTGGAGAATGGTACAATAGGGACATTTAAAAGACTCTTAGACAGGCACATGAATAAAAGAAAAATAGAGGGTTATGAGGTTAGGAAAGTTTTGTTTATTTTGAGTAGGTTTATATTGTTCATCACAACATCGTGGGCCGAAGGGCCTGTATTGTGTTGTGATGTTCTATGTTTAAATGCAACAGACCTGCTTGATGTAATCCCAGTTATAATGCAACTGTTCAGCAGCAGTCACAGGTTGCATGGAAGAACTTCGATTTCTGACAGCAAGGGAGGAAGCGCGATGCGGGAAGAATGATGTCATTGATTCTGACACAGCAAGAAAGGGAGCACCAAGATGAATTGCTTGCACACGGAAATGCCCAGGCCAATTTCTTCAAGGGCATGATTTCCACATAAAGAGAGGGTGCTAATGAATATATTCCATTTTCCACTTACATTAAACTAATGTATGAATTTGTTGCAGGCATATTAGTGGGTCCTATGAATCAAAATTCAACTTAATTTTAATGTAATCTTCAGGATTATGCATTTAAAAAGCAAGAACCAAAGATGATGAAATAATACTAATGATACAAAAATACTGATGTCATTTAAAAACTCACACTTGGGATGAAATCAAATTAAAACATTTTTGCACTTTTGCCTGTAGTAACTTTAATTTATTCACATTTTAAAGAGCCTTTCCCAATCAATTCTGACAATTATAACAATGATTGAACTCCACTGGGATATTCTGGGAGAATTGTCATGCAACGTTAGGCACAATGTTAAAGTAGATGGAACTTGTACCAAAATAATGTTCTTTCACTGGTTTTTCTGATGTGCAGACCATCCATTATTGATGTGCAATCCCCTGATATGCAATCCATTCTCCTTGCTGACCACGAACACAGGTGCACCTCAACGTTGTGTGCTTAGACATCTTCACTATTCCCTGTACATTTATGACTGTATAGCTAAGCTTGGCTCCAATAATAAGAAATGATGAGTCAGAACACAGGAATGAGATTAAAATTCTGGTTGGGTTGAACCAGAACAACAAACCTGCTCTCAATGTCAACAAGACCAAGGATATTACTGTTGATTTTAGGAAAGGGAGGCCAAGCAGCCACTCATCTGTCCGCATTCATGGGACGGAAGTGGAGAGGGTTAGAACGTTCTTCCTGAGATTTTGCATATTGGAGGATCTCTCCTGGAACCAGCAAAATGAGGCAACTGTGAAGAAGTCACACAAACACCTTTCCTTTTTAAGAATTGTGAGAAGATTTAGCATGCCATTGAATACTCTATCAAATTTTGACAGGTGTATAAGGGGTCCTCAGTGAAATATACTGACTGGTTGCATCACCGCCTGGTTTGACAATCTAAATGCTCAGATAGACAGAACACTGCACAAGGCAGCAAACATAGCCAAGTCCATCAAAGGCTTTGAACTTGCATTCCTTGAAGACATCTATGTGAGGTCCTGCCTCAAGAAGGTAGCCAACATCATAAAGGACCCCCATTACCTTGGTCACAACCTCACTGTGGCATTAGCAGCAAAATCTCAAGACCTATCATGCTGAGTATTGTCATTCCTCTGGGCTGTGTTCCCTTCCTGCTATTGTTCATGTTGCTGTCTCATGACTGCATTGCCAGATTCATTTCAAACAGAATCAGCATTTGCAAATGACACAGCAGTAGTTGGCAACAAGGATGCTACATCTTACAGAGAGGCGGTTGGGAGACATGATAAATGGAGCGAGACCCAACAACCCAAATCTCAACATGGGCAAGACAAATGGACTTCAGGAGGATGCAGGTCAACCACTCTCCATGACATATCAATGACCCCATCATGGAAAGAGTGGAGAGCACAAAGTTCCTTGGTGTGCATAGAATGGACAACCTATCCTGGACCCACAACACTTCCTCCTCAGACAGGCACAGCAATGCCTGCAGTTCCTAAGGAAGATGAGGAGGGCAAAAATACAGATATCCCATATTAACCATATTTTACAGGTTGCATCATTGTGTAGTGTGGTAGCTGCTAAGCATCGGACCTGAAGTCCATATAGACTTTTATCAATACAGTTGAGAAGATCACTGGGGTCTCCCTTTCCTTTATTGACCACATTCATCAGGAACATTGCTTAAAAAGGACTCAATAAATTATTGAGGATCCTTTCCAAACATCACACGGTATATATGACCCAGTACCATCAGGAGGGAGGTACAGGAGCATCAAAATCAAAATGGTTTCTTCCTGTAGGCTATGCAATCTTGAATAGTATCCTGTAACTGAACATATTATTCCAAAATATTTATTTATATTTATTTTATATTACATCTTTATAAGATATGTGATTATTATGATACAGAAAGCCCAGTACCTCTCGGTTCAAGAACAAATCTTGATACTCCCCTTGTTACACTAATCATACATTACTCCAACACATGAGAAGAACTGTCTGCACAGTGAAATCCCATTTTTCTTGTGTATGTTTATTATCTAGTTTTTATATTTACCATCTCTTTCCATATGGTTAGTTAATGAGTTGTTTGGTTTTATACTGCAGCCAGTATGAATTTCAGACTTACGTTTACTTGTGCTTATGTTTTTGACAATAACCTCATCATTAGTTGCAATAGTACAGCATTGAGGAAGGAACAGTTCCACCAGTTAAACACTGGGCAATCAACATCTCCAACAAGATAGGACTTAATATCTTCACCACAATATTTAACAAAAACAATTTAATTTAGAAGCCCTCAATCAACATCCTGGGGTTCGGTTGCCATTAACAAAAACTGTAAATGAATAACAGATCAGAGGTTTCATACCCCATGGAGACTCAGCTCCTGACATTCCAAAGCCTGGGCGGCATGGTTGGCGTAGTAGTTAGCGCCATGCCGTTACGGCATCAGCGATTGGGACTGGACTGGGGTTAAAATCCTGCACTATCTGTGAGGAGATCATATGTTTTTCCTGCGGGGTCTAGTTTCCTCCACCATTTGAAATGTACTGGGGGGTGTAGGTCAATTGGGTGTAATTGGGTGGCATGGGCTGAAATGGCCTGTTACCGTGCTGTATGTATGCCTTTCCACTATCTACAGGGTGCATCAGATATGTTGAGCAAAACTCTCTACTTGCTTGAAAAAGTACAGCTTTACAACAATCAAAAACCTTGTTCAAGAAGAACAATCCTACCACCCTGAGCATACCCCCCCACCCCATCCCCCCCTCTGCCCATCAATGGAGTGCCTTTTCTGCAGTCTGTACAATTTATGAGATGGACTTGAACAGTTCCCTATGATTTGTTAAAAATGCACCTCTCAGTTCCAGGACTTCAACCAGCAGGAAGGAAAGAACTGGACAAGGACACTATGTCACCAGGTTCCCCTCAAAGTCTACACCATCTTGGCCTGAAAGGGCGGGTCAGTTGGCATTAAGAGTGACATGGTTGGCATAGTGGTTAGTGCCATGCTTTTACACCATCAGCGATCTGGGCTAGGGTTCAAGTCCAGCGCTCTCTGTAAGGAGTTTGTACATTCTCCCCGTGTCTGCATGGGTTTTCCCCGGGGGCTTGGGTTTCCTTCCACCATTCAAAATGTACCGGGGGTGCAGGTTAATTGGGTGTAATTGGGCAGCATAGACTCGTGGGCCAAAATGGCTTGTTACTGTGCTGTTGGTCTAAAAAGAAATTTACTTGTGGCAACTAGGCCAACCTTGAAATTCCCAACTTGACAGTACAAAGAGATTGTTTTTATTGTATGGGTCTGAGCAGGTGGTTCATCATCACTTCCTTCATGGCACATGCATGTGCCATAAATACTAGCATGATGTGATATTTAGCTTCCATCTAGATGAAGGTGTATGTCAGAATTAACCCTGTTCAGATGAATTTCATGGCAGAGCAGAACAATGAGCTGGCATTAAGATTCCTTAAGCTCAGAATGTCTTTAAGGGCAGGATGGAGAGGAGGCAGAGAGGGACTCACTCGACATTCTGAGGCTATTTAGCTGTCCGTGTCAGTTATGAATAAATATTCCCTATTAGAAAGTGTCTGAATTCAATAGTGTGGCTCAGTTAGCGTAGCAGTTAGTGCAACACTATTACAACACCTGCAGCTCAGGCTCAAATCGGTCTGTACATTCTCCCCTTGTCTATGTGGGTTTTCTCCAGGTGCTCTGGTTTTCTACCATCGTTCAAAACATGTGGATTTAAAAAAAAATTTAAATTTAGACATACAGCACGGTAACAGGACATTTCAGCCCATGACCGTACCGCCCAAGTTACACCCAATTAACCTACACCCCGGTACATTTTGAAGGGTGGGAGGAAACTGGAGCCCCTGGAGAAAACCAACACAGACACGAGGAAAACGTACAAACTCCTTACAGACAGCGGGGGATTCGAACCCAAGTCCAATCCTGATCACTGGCGCTGTAAAAGCATGGCATTAACCGCTACACCAATTGTGCCACCCATTGTAGGTTATGGGTCAGAACAGCATTGAGGGCTGAAGGGCCCGTACTGTGGTGTAGTGTTCTATGTTCTATGTGAATTGGGGTATTTAGGTAGCATGAGCTCCTGAGCCAGAAGAGAAAGTTACCATGCTGTATTTTAATTTATGAATTAACGATAATAGATCAATTAGAGAAACCATTCTAAATCTTTTATTGGCTGTGGTCCACTTCGGACTCTGCTCAAAGTTTATGGACCTCCCTCCCTGTGAAGTAGTGAAGTTTAGTTGGCTTCTTTTGTACTTCTCTCCTACCAATTAAATAATGTGACAGAGTATATAGGTATGTTTTGGGGAGATAAATTGGGAAAGGTTTGTTAGAGTAGGTCTCATACAAACACTTTAAAACAAATCTTATTTGAAATACTGGAGCTCTGCTAATGCTAGACATATCGGCTCCACAGCTTTTGCAAGAGCTTTGAAGAGTACTCAAGAGACCACTAATGGATTGTTGTTTACAAAAGGCAACAGATGAAAGATCTTGTTCAAGCTGCAGATTGTCTGGAAGAGAACTTGTTGTTCTAAGAGGGTTATGTAGTTTTGCAAGCAGAGAGAGAGTAAAACAGGCTTTCTCTCAGAGAGATCGAGAGAGAGAGAGTCAGAGAGAGACAGAGATCACTTGTACAATGTTATAGCCAGCAGAGGTAGCTGGGGCTGGAACAGGACAAGCTGGCAAGCTTATGGAAAGCCCCATTTTTGGAAGATGGTCTGGTCAAAGTCCTTGTGGTTCATGCAAGATGAGAATAAGTGAAACAAAAAGGAACTCTGTGGTAACCTGAAAGAAAGAGGTTATCATCTTGAGAACTCCGAGGGGGAAAGTTTCATCAGAAAGACACTGGAGTGGCTGATTAAAAAGGAATCAATTGTGGATGCCATCGTACAACAAATCTCTCTGAAAACCGACAAGAACCTTCCTGAGCGGTAACCATATATATTTCAAACACCAAAGCCTGGTGAACTTTATAAATGTTAAATTCTGTGCACAGTATAAGAATTGCCTACAACTAGTGAACTTGGAGGAATGAGAAGTGAGATTGGACTGTGAATCAAAGAACTTTTCTGAATTTACACACACATTACATACACGTGCGCTTAGAATTAGAAGGGGGTTAAGTTAGGTTAAGTAAGTCAATAGTGATAAGTGAAAGTTTGATTCTATTTTCATGTTTAAAGATAATTAAAAGCAACTTTTGTTGAAGTAACCATTTGTCTTGGTGAATATCTATTGCTGCTGGGTTTTGGGTCCTCTGGGCATGTAACATTTTATGAGGGTCATCCGTTCAGATTGAAATTGAAGCTTTTGTGATTAGTTAATTGTTTTTTTTCTAGCTAATTTAAAGCTTGTGTGTGGAAAAACAGCAGCAATGGATGTTGATACATTTTTGTCACAACCATCACCTGCAGAGCTGCAAAGCAAGAGAAAAAAGGAACTGATGATTATTTCTAAGGTATTAAAGTTGACTGAAGTCAAGCATTGGATGAGGAAAATACAAATACAGCAGATTATAGTGAAATATTATATAGGTGAGGGAAAATCTGTTGAGAAAGACACTGAAAATTTTCCAGAGGATAGATCTGTTGAATTGCAATTGGAATTGGAGAAATTGAGGGTGGAAGAAGAAAGAGTATTCCAAAAACATTTTTTAAATTATTTCTTAGAGTCCAATGGCTTGTACACAATGAGTCATTAGGGAACTTTAAGCATAAACTCGAGGTTGTGAAAATTTAATAAAAAAAACTTTAAAAAAATCTTATAAAATGAAAATCCTCAAGCAATACATTCCTTCTTCAATAAAAGCTAGCAAACAAAAGGAGACCTTTTGTCACTACTTGTCACAAAAACTCAATGGAAAATGACACTTGAGGATGTGAGAAATATTGGGAAAACTTTGCAGTCTGCCCACTTATTTCCTGGAATTGAAGACGATAGAATAAAAGAGGAAAACTATGCGGAAGGCAATTCATAGCCGAACCTGGTTCCATGTCAGTCAAACACAATCAAGTCGAAGCAAGGAACACTCTGAAAACATTGTTACTTTTCTGCATTTATTTAGATCATTCTAGGCTGTCTCCAAATTCCTCCAACCTTGAAAAATATCTGGTGTGGCTTGACAACCATAAAACAAAGCCTCACAGCTAAGTTATTTCCTTCCCCCAAAAATGTTTAATCCGTTCAGTTTCCATGCTCTCCTTACAACTTGCCTCCCCTCTCTCCCCCCCCACCCCCATTAAGAATTTCAATCAATGGCCCCTTCAATGTTCTGTGGCTTCCAGGGTGCCATATAGGCCCCATTGAGAATGGCTGAATTAGAAGTTAACTGAATTATGGTAAATTGATTAATGGCTATCTATAAGTGCTTTCCTGAGGAAGAGGGGCAGTTATTAAGATTAGAGAACACATTCACCTAATGTGCCTTGTAAGGCAGAGGACATAAAGCAAAGCAGAAACAGGACACTGCTGGAAAACGTACCAAATTGCAATCCATGAATTACCTGCTTAGTAAATGATGCATAAAGTAACTTTGCAGCTTTTTCATTAAAATTATTGCAGTATCCAATAATCATCAGCCATGTTATTTGGTGGTGTAACGGAATAAGTTAATAAAATATATGTTTAGAAAGGGGGAATAAGATTAGGTAGTTTAGGTTACTTTTCACAAGTAAGCATCACAGAGACTGAAAATGAAACTGAAACAAAAAGGGGAGAGAGTGGGGGGGGGGGGGGGTGGTGGGGGGAATAAAAGCTGCTGCAGTTCAGCCTATTCGAAATCTCCATAGTGGCTGGTTGTAGTATTTCTCCTGAAATAGGGGAAAAAGAAGAACTCTTTGCAGTAACCTGGAAGAAGGCACGTTTCTTCATTTGCTGATTGAAGGAAATCAGTTTGTGTGTCCAACGAAGAGAAACATCTCTCTGCACCCACCTTCCAAACTGGTATCAACTTAAGGCACCAGAGCCAACTGAATGTAATGACTGTTTAACTCTGTGCACAGTACTGAAAACTGCCTGATACCAGTAAACTTGGAGAAGTGAACAGTAAAATGACTGGACAGTGAAAAAAGAACCATCTTGAACACACACACACACACACACACACACACACACACACACACACACACACACACACACACACACACACACACAGACAGACAGACACACACTTAGAATTAGGAGGCGATTAAGTTAAGTAACTTAATAGTGATAAGGTAAATATTGATCTTATTATTCTGAGTTAAGTAAATAAAACCAATTTTGTTTAAGTAGCCATTTGTCTTGGTGAATTTCTGTTGCTCCTGGCTTTTGAGTCCTTAGGGCTTGTAACAACATGCAACTTTGTGAATTCCTAGCACCAGAATAAAATAGACTGACAGTACCTGAAGCCATGCCCGCTCAGGTAAAGGGGCAAATGATGGTTGTTTCACAGGTTTAAGAAAATTGTTGAATGCCACGGCAGGACAGGACATTAAATTGGCAAATTTGTTCTCCAGCACAGCTCTGGATGTCTTGGCAGGAAAGGTAAGGAGAAGAGAAACATGCAGGGCTGAGATAATGCCATCGTGGAACATTAATGAAGTGGCAATGGGACATAGTTGCTAACAGGACCATCACCAGCATAGCTCTGCAAAAAAGTTTAATGTGGTCAAAGTCAGTGATGTAAGGGAGAAATTCCAGCTCAGAACAGGAGGGTTTGAAGTCTCAAAAGCTCCTTTCACACCGTTGATTCCGTGTGGGTTAACTGGCTAATTTAGTGGGTCCGTGTAATGGAAGATTCTAACCTGTTTTTTTAAACTTGCAGCTTTGGGTTCTGCAAGGCTGAGAACCTGTGTTTTAGAATCAGCAGACATAAGCTAAATTCTACCAAGGGGCCAGAGATGCTGTTATCTGACGAAAGGACATCTGTGTACCAAGAACATTTAATCTTCCTGCTTGTTTTGGTCACAGACTGTCAGAGGCCTAGCCTTGATGCAAAATAAACCATTGTATTCAAAGTGATAAGCTGAAAATTATGTTATTCGTTAGAAGCCTAGGCATGCTAGCTTGCTTGCTTATCTTTCTTGCTGTGCTGGGAATAGGTGCTTGGGTAAGCAGTTTTTGGGTAATATAAGTCATGGTCCCGCTGCTGAAGTTTGAGACTCTCCGAGAGGTGGCAACATCTCTCAGCAAGAAGAAGAACTTCTAGGGTCCAGCCAACGTCCCGGTCAGGGGAGGTGGAGAAACTGCTACCGGTGCCCTGACAACCTACTACAAGTGTGCAGTCGTTGCCTCACTTCGGCAGTTGGGACCAGTCCGAGCGTTGATAAGTATAGTTGGGAAGGGCTTGCTTATTGTAGTGTGAAATCAGCTTTTGAATTTGTAATAAACATTTGTATAAACTGAACTGCTCTCGGTGTGTGTGTCTATTTTCTTTCGGTAGCTCAAACACTGTGACCAATCTAAAATGAACAAAATGAGAGGTATAAGTTTACCCAAGACAGTCCGCATCTGGTAATTGCGTGGTGTGAAACAACCCAACCTGGCAGGGCCAGTTTAATTCAACAGGGCTCTGAGACTTGGCAGGGGAAAGTGTCAGAGCCTGGCTGAGTTAACTCACTAATCACCTTCCGGCAATGTGAAAGCACAACCTGCTCTCACATTGTCACCGCTGGAGGTGGAACCCTCCCCCCTTAAAATACCGAGTTGCCGATTTACCAGTAAATCATGGTGCAGAAGGGAAAGGCTCCCCCAGGTGCATCATGCCCAGTAAGTTTTCCCGTTTCCTAAGAGGGTTAGCAGTGTAAAAGGGGCTATAGACACCTCGTGTAATCCTTGCCACTGCTCACATCACCATACTCCAATGACCAGATGTCATCATGTCTCACACCTACTTCCAGCTGTTTAACCATGCCAAGAAAGTCCCCAGAGAGACTGCCAGACACCAACCTTCCCTAAAGGAAAAGATGAGGCATCATTCCTACCCGCAGGGGTATAAGAATTTGGTGTATCCATCACCTCAGCATCATTACATGAGAAATTGCTGTCAATTATCTGGAGAGTCACCACAGAATCTGTCTCTGACCACAGTGCAGAGATTACCAAAGGTTAACTGGTTAATCTTCCTTCCAAAACCATCCTACCCTATCCTTTTTATTTACAAGATGCAGATGGTCTAATCAGGCATTGCTATTGCTGCTCTATTTGTGTTCACATCGCTCCATCAAAATGGTGAAGAATTCTAAGCTACCAGTCTTGTAACAAGTAAATGAAACAATAAACATTGCAAATACTGCAAATCTGAAATGAAAACAGAAAATACCTGAAACACTCTGCGAGTCAGGCTGCATCTATGGAGGCAGAAAAACAAAGCAAACATTTCAGGCTGATAACTTTGAAGATTTGACCTGAGAGTCACACAGCAACAGAACCAGGCCCCTCAGCACCAACTATCCATTCTGCACCAACTATTCATTAAGCATCTACTTACACATACCATTTTAATCAAAGTCATAAAGAGGTGCAGTAAGGAAACAGGTCCTTTAACTGCTAATCCAACCCTAACCCATTTTATCCTCCAGTTATTTTAATTTAATTTTTAAATTTTTAAAAATTTGGACAGTAACAGGCCATTTCAGCCCACGAGTCTGTGCCGCCTAATTTACAGCCCATTAACCTACTCGTTTTGAATGGTGGGAGGAAACTGAAGCCCCCGGGAAAAATCCATGGGGAGAATGTACAAACTCCTTACAGACAGCGAGGGACTTGAACCCCATTCTTGACCTGATCGTTGGCACTGTAAAGGTGTTGTGCTAATCGCTCCGCCAACTGCGCTGCCCTTATGCCAACCGTGCCACCCTATATGTTCATGCATCAGGTAGCACCTATCAGTCTTGATGAAAGGTTTCAACCTGAAACAATTCCTTTGCCTCCACTAAGCTCCTCCCACAGATTGTTTTTTGCTTCCAGGTTCCAGCAGCTGCAATCTCTCATGACTCCATTATCACACCAGCATCTGATGGCCTTTGGCAACCAAGGAACAAATGCTGAAGTGGATGCGGTATGTTGGAAGACGCACTGCTGACAGAGAAGTTCAGACTGCTGCCATCATGGATCAGGGTCAACAAATTTCAAAAACTGCTGAGGTGTCAATTCATGGAAGTAGTCGTGATTCTGTGGACAAACATTTGGTTGTCCTCTCTCAGGATAACATCGGGCAACCGTACCACTTTCACTTCCACATGTTATGATTCTATATATCAGTGAACTAACCCAGACACCACATTGGAAAGTCAAACTCTGCTAGGATGTATAGTAAATAGCAGGGACCTTCCAAGTGTTGATGTGCTGAGAGATTTTGGAGGCAAGTCCATAGATCCCTAAAAGTGGTAACATAAATGGATAATACATAAAAAGCTGGGGTCGGTGCCAGAGTGAGTGTTTGCAGGGGCCAATGGGTAACCGCATGGGGGCACACTCTTCTGCTCTAAGGTGGGGGGGGTGGGTGCTGGTGGTGCTCATCTGCCTCCATGCACTGCCATGGTCGCACTCTGACTGCCCCTGTTAAATGTGGTGCCTCAGTATGACACCAAGTGTGCATGTGCGTTGCATGCATTACAATTCAACTTCCCTTCTGACGTCACGAGCGTAAATATTTTTCCTTTCCTATTTCGTTTTGTATTTCATTTAAATTCATTTAGAGAACAGGTAAACTTCAATATTAAAGATATATTTTAATGAATAAAGTTTTCTGCATTTTGTGCTGAAGGCTTGGCCTGTGGGTGGGTGTGTTAGTGTGCGTGGTTGGGGGGCAGACACAAGACTTCAGTGGGGGGAGGGGTAATGCCCCCAAATGCCACCCCTTGGCACCGACGCTGTAAAAAGCATTCAGTTTGTTTGGCTTCATAAGCTGAGGCATTGCGTAGAGGAGTTGGAATATCATGGCAGTTGTACAAACCATTGGTTGGTCATCACACAACAGAGCGAGTGAAGAAGAGAGTTGTTAGATTTGCATGGACTCTAGTTACAAGGAGAAATTGGGTAGACTGTGCTTATTCTCACTGGAATGTAGGAGGCCAAGGGGGTGACCTCACATAAGTAAAATTTGAGGGACATAGATAGGACGGAAATAATCTTATTTTTCCCAGAACAGGGGAGTCTAGAACTAGAGGATGCAGGTTTAATGTAAGAGAGGAGAATTTTTAATGAGATCTGACAGGTTAAATTTTCCACACAAAGGGTGGTCAAATCTAAAATGAGACGCCAGCAGAGGTGGTGGGGGCATATGCAATTATAACATTAGAAGGGTGTTTGGACAGGTATTTGGATAGGAAATGTGTTGAAGTATATGGGCCGAATGTAAACAAATAGAAGAGATTGGGAATCAGGTTGGCATGGACAAGGTAGGCTGAAATGGCCAATTTCTGAGCTGTTTACATGTGTTTACATTTGTTTACATGTGTATGTTGTGTACAGTTTTTTTTGCACTACTAATAAGTGGTAATTCTGCTTTGCTTGCAGGAAAAGAATCCCAGGGTTGTATGTGATGTCATGTATGTACCCTGGCAATAAATGTGAAATCTAATGGAAAATCTGTTTATTTCTGTAACTTTGATGATTCTACATCAATGAGAAAATGAATTGCTGTCTGATTAACAGGAAAAAGGAAAACATTAGACTTTTGGAAGGCCTAGTCAGTTGGGCAGAAAAGTGGCAAATTTATTCAGAGAAGTATGAGAAATATATTTGGGAGGCAAATAAATGATAATCAAAAGGCAGGATATTGAGCAGCATGGTCAGAGGTTAGAGACACCTTAGAAAATATTTCAATTTCTTTAAAGGGAGCAGGACTGATCAGTTTAAAAAAGCAGAGGAGAGGCTTTCCTGAATTTGCTGAGGCAGAGAATTGAAGAGCAGAGAGACTGTGCTGTGAAATTGTAGAAAGACCGATGCTGAAACAACAAAACATTTTGGAATCCAATGGATGTGGGAATCTAGAATTCACTGCCTTAAAAGATGGAATTCTGGAAATGCTGAGCCTCACCCCAAAAATTTGCTACGTTCCTTGTCCAGTCTATGACATTCAGATAAATTTAAAAATTATTAAAAATGGAGTTACTTTAAAAAAAAGCAAACACAAATAATCCAAATGTTAAGGTGAAATAAAATACTATATGCTCTTCTGCCTCAAGGTACAGTGCTTTCTTTTGGTTACATCAGCAATCTTACATAATCTTTATCTTCTGCAGTTGGCAATACTTAGGCTAGGTTTCCAAAGGGGATATTAATCCAATAAGATGGTGCATTTGTTGAGAAAAATGGATTGCTTCATAGGTTTATGGTTGGCATAGCGGTTTATACAACGCCTTTACAGTGCCAACGATCGGGACTGGACCAGTGCTGTCTGTAAGGAGTTTGTACATTCTCCCCGTGTCTGTGTGGGTTTTCTCCAGGGGCCCCCTATTTCCTTCCACCATTCAAAAACATACCAGGGGTGTAGGTTAACGGGGTATAAATTGAATGGCATGGACTCGTGGGCAGAAATGGCCTGTTACCGTGCTCTGTCAAAATTAACTTAAATTAAAATTAAATCTTCACCATTACTAATCTATTATATTTTTTGTTTAATTTCCCAATTTATGGTAGCTAATTCCCTCTTTCCCATATACAGTGAAACCCTTGGTATCCAGCACCTACAGGGATCAGAAGATACAGATAAATGAGTTTTCCAGTTGCCTGAGACTCACTCTTACAATGCCCAACTCTTACACCTGCATTAAGAATAAAAAGTTTACCAAATTAAAAGGAAGAAACTGCTAAATTTACTGAAAAAAGAAAAAATTGATATAGCATTTGTGCAAGAAACACAGTTAACTGAATTGGAGCACAAGAAATTAAAGAGAGATTGGGTAGGACACGTAACAGCAGCATCGTATAATTCAAAAGCAAGAGGAGTTGCTATATTAATTAGTAAAAATGTGCCATTTAAAATAGAAGAGGAAATAATAGATCCAGCAGGGAGATATGTAATGATAAAATGTCAGATATATTCAGAGTTTTGGAATCTACTCAATGTATATTCACCTAACGAAGAAGATCAAAAGTTTATGCAAGATATCTTTTTGAAGGTAGCAGATACACAAGGGAACATATTAATAGGAGGGGATTTCAACCTGAATTTGGATTCAAATATGGATAAAACTGGGAAAAAAATTAACAGAAAGAACAAAGTAACCAAATTTATAATTAAATCAATGGAAGAAATGCAACTTTTGGATATATGGAGGAAACAACACCCAAAAGAAAAGGAATATTCATATTACTCGGCTAGACATAAAACATACTCAAGAATAGACCTATTTTTGTTATCAGCTAGTATGCAAGATAGAGTAAGAAAAACAGAATATAAAGCTAGAATACTATCGGACCATTCACCCTTAATATTGACAGTAAAGGTAGAGGACATCCCTCCAAGAATGTATAGATGGAGATTAAACCCCATGTTATTTAAAAGGCAGGATTTTAGAGAATTTATTGAAAAACAAATAAAAATGTATTTTGAAATAAATATGGAATCAGTGGAAGATAAGTTTATACTATGGGATGCAATGAAAGCATTCATTAGAGGGCAAATAATAAGTTATGTAACCAAGATGAAGAAGGACAATAATCAGGAAACAGAGCAGTTGGAAAGGGAAATAGTAAATATAGAAAAAAAATTAGCAATGAAGGAAGATACAACTAAAAGAAAAGAATTGGCGGAGAAAAATAAAATATGAAACACTACAAACATATAAGGTGGAGAAGAATATAATGAAGACAAAACAGAAATATTATGAACTAGGTGAAAAAACGCACAAAATCCTTGCATGGCAGCTTAAGACAGAAAAAGCTAAGAAAATGGTATTGGCATCAAGGAAAAAAGACAAACAAATTACATATAATCCAAAAGAAATTAAGGAAAACTTTAGAGAATTCTATGAACAATTATACCGAACTGAAAACGAAGGGAAAGAAGGGAAAACAGATGAATTTCTGACTAAAATTGATCTACCAAAACTACAAATAGAGGAACAAAATAAATTAACAGAGCTATTTGGAATAGTAGAAATACAAGAGATAATAAAAAAATTACCAAATAATAAGACACCAGGAGAGGATGGATTCCCAATAGAATTCTACAAAACATTTAAAGACTTATTAATTCCGCCCCTCCTGGATGTAATCAACCAGATTGATGAAACACAAAGCTTACCAGATTCATGTAAAACAGCAATAATTACAGTAATACTAAAGCAAGGGAAAGATCCACTCTCACCAGCGTCATATAGAACAATATCTTTACTTAACACAGGTTATAAGATAATAGCTAAACTATTAGCAAACAGATTAGCAGAGCATGTACCGAAAATGGTAAATTTAGACCAAACTGGATTTATTAAAAAAAGACGCACAACAGACAATATTTGTAAATTTATTAACTTAATTCATGCAGTAGAAGGAAATAAAGCACCTACAGTAGCAGTTGCTTTAGACGCAGAGAAGGCCTTTGACAGAGTAGAATGGAATTATTTGTTCAAAGTATTGCAAAAATTCAGTTTACCGGAGAAGTATATTAATTGGATTAAAGCATTATATAAGGGACCGTTAGCGAAAGTGACAGTAAATGGACATGTATCAAAGCAATTTAACTTAAGCAGGTCAACACGGCAGGGATGCCCACTATCACCTTTATTGTTTGCGTTAGCTATAGAACCACTAGCAGAATTGATAAGAATAGATAATAATATAAAAGGAATAAAAATAAAAGACAAGGAATATAAAATCAGTTTATTTGCGGATGATGTTATAGTGTACTTAACAGAACCAGAACTATCAATAAAAGAATTATATAAGAAATTGAAGGAATATGGAGAAGTGTCGGGTTACAAGATAAACGTAAATAAAAGTGAAGCAATGCCTATGAATAATGCGGATTTCTCAAAATTTAAGAAGGAATCACCATTTAGATGGCAACTCAATTATTATCCACTAATGAAAAAATTACAGGACGATTTAGAGCATTGGAAAGATTTACCATTAACACTAATAGGAAGGATAAACTGTATTAAAATGAACATTTTTCCAAGGATATTATACTTATTTCAGGCATTGCCAATATAACTGACAGAGAAATTCTTCAAGGAGTTAAAGAAAATAATAAGGAAATTTTTATGGAGAGGGGGGAACCCGAGGATAGCACTAGATAAATTAACAGAATGGTATAAACAAGGAGGCTTACAACTGCCAAACTTTAAAAATTATTATAGAGCCGCACAATTAAGATACCTATCAGATTTTTATCAAACAAGGGAAAAGCCAGATTGGACGAGATTAGAATTAGATAAAATAGGGGAAAAGATACCTGAACACTTATTATATAAATGGGATGAAAAATTGGTACAACATAGAAGTTCTCTAGTATTACATAATCTCCTCAATATTTGGAAGAAGATTCATGTAAAAAGAAATAAAACAAATTATCAATTACCAAAACTAATATTGACGCAAAACAAGTTACTCCCTTTTACAATAGATAACCTTTCCTTTAGAGAATGGGAAAAAAAAGGGATTAAAAGAATAGAAAATTGTTTTTCAGGAAATAGATTCTTATCCTTTGAACAAATGAAAGATAAGTACAATATAACTCAAGATACAGCACTGGCATATTACCAATTGAGATCCTACTTGAAGGATAAATTAGGAAGCAGTTTGAGTTTGCCAGAGGGAAGTAACCTTGAATATGTGATTACAGATACAATGATAATCAAAAGATTTATAACAAATATGTATATTAAACTGCAAGAAAAGGAGAATGAGGAAACAAATGGTAAAACTAAACAAAAATGGGAACAAGATTTAAATATAAAGATAAAAAAGGAAACATGGGAGAAATTATGTTCTGGAACGATGAGAAATACAATAAATACGAGGCTACGTATGATACAATATAACTGGATACACAGACTATACATTACACCTCAAAAGTTAAATAAATGGGACCCAACAGTATCTGATAGATGTTTTCGATGTAAAAAAGAAATGGGAACAACAATTCATGCAATCTGGACATGTGAGAAAGTAGAAAAATTTTGGGAAGATCTCAATCAGATATTAAATAAAATAACAGAAAACAATATACCAAAGAATCCAGAGATCTTTCTCCTAAGTAACATAAAAAACAAAGAATTTGGAATTGATTTGGAGGATGCACAAAAAAGATTTGTTAAGATAGCTCTAGCCGTAGCAAAAAAATGTATTATGTCAACCTGGAAATTGGAAGATAATTTGAAAATACAACAATGGTATATAGAAATGAATAAATGTATTCCATTAGAAAAAATAACATATAGTTTAAGAAATAATATTGAAATATTCGAACAAATATGGGAGCCTTACATTAAATACAATAGCGAAAACCTACCGGGGACAATCATTACCTAAGTTGATGGAAGGAGAAGGAAATGAAAAGAATGGACTCAGTAGAATTTCTGGTGTATTTTTGTTGAGTGACAACATTGTCTGACTGGTTTAATGTATCCTAGATTGTATACCTTAAATGGATGTGAGGGGGGTGCGGGGGGGGGGGGGGGTGGTTGGGTTGGGAGGAGGGAAGGGTGGGGGAGAAAATGTCACTGTATATGTGTGAAAAGGAAAAAGTGTGTATCATGGTTAATGTGATTTATGGTGTGAAAAATAAAAAATAAAAAAAAAAAATAAACAGTTTAAAAGACAAAAATATGATCCTGTACTTACACTGAACAAACTTCACTTACATAAACCTCAAAGCATTTTATTTTATTTTCAGTCACATTCTTTGAAAACATTTAACCGTCGTTGGATCTGAAGGTTCCACTCCCTCCATGGAGCTGCCCGAAAGATGAACAACATTTGAGATAATTAACCCCCCCTCCAAGTTTACAGATAAAGCCTTACTAATATACTTAATAAAATACCAATAAAGTTAAAGACTTATCAAGGAGACACTTAAAGAGAGTCATACCCACTGCAAGTGACATCAACCAGCTCTTTATCCTGGGCGACGCCACTGCTGTTTCACACAATTTTATTTAAACAGCTGCCATGAGCAAAGCATGACCAAGGCACTCCACTGGCTGAATATTTGCTCCTATCTTCACTAAAGGTTTGTGTTCCTTCAGAGAACATTTAGCTTTACAATTTTAAACTTCTACTTAAATTTTTATTTATTCTAATTATAATTTTAAAAATGTATTTATTTTCCTCAAATTTTTGCCGGTTGCTTGAGGTTACTGGTTGCTTGAATTACGGATAGCAGGGGTTTTACTATAATTGGCTTTGTTTAAATATTTCAACTGCTTCCTGCTCAATGTTTTATTTTATTCAATAAATTAATCCAGTTCTATTTCAGTGAGGTCAAGAGATTAACGAAGAGTCTCCCAAAGAAAAGGGTCACCCAGCCCCGAGACCTAATCAGCCATTCCATCCGATCACAGCAGATTGTTTATTTTTGTCTTGCACTAGATCTGAATTGTCTTTTTTATCTAAACACTTCTGTACATCCAAACAAGGAAAGCAGCAATGACATTTTTTATTGCGTGAATATTTCTTCCATTTCAGCTTTCACTGTTTTATTTTGTCCCACAGCCAACTGGACTGAGCGGCTGACCTATTTCCAGGCCTTGATTTCTGTTGATAAGGGATGCAAAGATCTCATAGAATCATTGAAAATAAGTGCAGGAACAAGCTACTCAACCCTTTGAACCTGCAACACCATCTTATAGGATCGTAGCTGATCATAAAGCTTCAGTACCCTCCATACCACTTGATCTCTTTGGCCATACTATTCACATCCAATTGAATATATCTAATGAACTGAATATACCAGGGTACAGGAGGTTAATCTTGTCACTTAAACAGCAGATGAGTTGGTAATCATGATATTAAGTGATTGGAATGTCTTTATGCAAGTAAAATTTGATAATTACATAGAAATAAACGTTGGTTTGTTGCCAATTATTAAATTCCAAAGTCTGATATAACTGACAAAAGTATACAGAAATGCTGGTAGATAACCCACATTTCGAACCTGAGCCATTTGTTAAGGTATGATCAAAAAGCAGCCAGGAGCCTGAATAAAAGGGTAATAGGAGGAGTGAAGAAGGGGCAGTGGGAAAAGCATAGGCCAACATACAAGAGGCCATAAATGGTCAGAGGTGGAAGGGCAGAAGAGAAGAGCTGAGGTGTGGCTCTGTAATGGTCATGGGTGGGAGGGGAAAAGGGAAGAGCCGAGGTGTGGCTCTGTAATGGTCATGAGTGGGAGGGCAGAAGAGAAGAGCTGTGTGGCTCTGTAATGATCGGGAGGGAGGGCAGAAGAGAAGAGCTGAGGTGTGCCTCTGTAATGGTCATGGGTGGAGGGCAGAAGAGCTGAGGTGTGGCTCTGTAATGGTCATGAGTGGGAGGACAGAAGAGAAGAGCTGAGGTGTGGCTGTGTAATGGTCATGGGTGGAGGGCAGAAGAGAAGAGCTGAGGTGTGGCTCTGTAATGGTCATGGGTAGGAGGGCAAAGAGCTGAGGTGTAGCTCTGTAATGGTCATGGGTGGGAGGGCAGAAGAGAAGAGCTGAGGTGTGGCTCTGTAATGGTCATGGGTGGGAGGGGAGAAGAGAAGAGCTGAGGTGTGGCTCTGTAATGGTCATGAGTGGGAGGGCAGAAGAGAAGAGCTGAGGTGTGGCTCTGTAATGGTCATGGGTGGGAGGGCAGAAGAGAAGAGCTGAGGTTTGGCTCTGTAATGGTCATCGGTGGGAGGGCAGAAGAGAAGAGCTGAGGTGTGGCTCTAATGGTCATGGGTGGGAGGGGAAAAGGGAAGAGCTGAGGTGTGGCTTTGTAATGGTCAAGGGTGGGAGGGCAGAAGAGAAGAGCTGAGGTGTGGCTCTGTAATGGTCATGGTGGGAGGGCAGAAGAGCCGATGTGTGGCTCTGTAATGGTCATGGGTGGGAGGGCAAAGAGAAGAGCTGAGGTGTGGCTCTGTAATGGTCATGGGTGGAGGGCAGAAGAGCTGAGGTGTGGCTCTGTAATGATCATGGGTGGGAGGGCAGAAGAGAAGAGCTGAGGTCTGACTCTGTATGGTCATGGGTGGGAGGGGAGAAGAGAAGAGCTGAGGTGTGGCTCTGTAATGGTCATGGCTGGGAGGGGAGAAGAGAAGAGCTGAGGTGTGGCTCTGTAATGGTCATGGGTGCGAGGGCAGAAGGGAAGAGCTGAGGTGTGGCTCTGTAATGGTCATGGGTGGGAGGGCAAAGAGAAGAGCTGAGGTGTGGCTCTGTAATGGTCATGGGTGGGAGGGCAAAGAGAAGAGCTGAGGTGTGGCTCTGTAATGGTCATGGCTGGGAGGGCAGAAGGGAAGAGCTGAGGTGTGGGTCTGTAATGGTCATGGATGGGAGGGCAAAGAGAAGAGCTGATGTGTGGCTCTGTAATGGTCATGGGTGGGAGGGCAAAGAGAAGAGCTGAGGTGTGGCTCTGTAATGGTCATGGGTGGGAGGGCAAAGAGAAGAGCTGAGGTGTGGCTCTGTAATGGTCATGGCTGGGAGGGCAGAAGGGAAGAGCTGAGGTGTGGGTCTGTAATGGTCATGGATGGGAGGGCAAAGAGAAGAGCTGAGGTGTGGCTCTGTAATGGTCATGGGTGGGAGGGCAGAAGAGCTTTGATGTGGCTCTGTAATGGTCATGGGTGGGAGGGCAAAGAGAAGAGCTGAGGTGTGGCTCTGTAATGGTCATGGCTGGGAGGGCAGAAGGGAAGAGCTGAGGTGTGGCTCTGTAATGGTCATAGGTGGGAGGGCAGATGAGAAGAGCGGAGGTTTGGCTCTGTAATGGTCATGGATGGGAGGGCAGAAGTGAAGAGCTGTGGTGTGGCTTTGTAATGGTCATGGGTGGGAGGGGAGAAGAAGAGCTGAGGTGTGGCTCTGTAATGGTCATGGGTGGGAGGGCAAAGAGAAGAGCTGAGGTGTGGCTCTGTAATGGTCATGGGTGGGAGGGCAAAGAGAAGAGCTGAGGTGTGGCTCTGTAATGGTCATGGCTGGGAGGGCAGAATGGAAGAGCTGAGGTGTGGGTCTGTAATGGTCATGGGTGGGAGGGCAAAGAGAAGAGCTGATGTGTGGCTCTGTAATGGTCATGGGTGGGAGGGCAGAAGAGAAGAGCTTGTGTGGCTCTGTAATGGTCATGGGTGGGAGGGCAGAAGAGAAGAGCTGAGGTGTGGCTCTGTAATGGTCATGGGTGGGAGGGCAAAGAGAAGAGCTGAGGTGTGGCTCTTTAGTGGTCATGGGTGGGAGGGCAAAGAGAAGAGCTGAGGTGTGGCTCTGTAGTGGTCATGGCTTGGAGGGCAGAAGGGAAGAGCTGAGGTGTGGCTTTGTAATGGTCATGGGTGGGAGGGGAGAAGAAGAGCTGAGGTGTGGCTCTGTAATGGTCATGGTTGGGAGGGCAGAAGAGAAGAGCTGAGGTGTGGGTCTGTAATGGTCACGTGTGGGAGGCCAGAAGAGAAGAGCTGAGATGTGGCTGTGTAATGCAGAGCTGGAGGAAAGGAGACAAGAGATATTGGGTAAGAGAGAGAGTCAAGGGGTGGGCATCTGGATGAAAGGAGACTTTGGAATAGTGAGTGAGAGAGATGGTGGGGGGGGAGAGGAGTTGCTAAAGAAAACCAGAGGTTGATCTTAATGCCATCCTTTTGGAGGGTACCCAGATGTAATAAAAGATGCTGTTCATCCAATATGTGGGTGGTCTCAGTTTGGCAGTGCATGAGACCATGGACTAACACGTCGGCATGGGAATGGCACAGGGTATTGAAATGAGTGGCCACTGCGAGATCCACGCTATTACAGCTGTCAGAGCTGAGCTGCTCAGTCTAGGGATCTCTCCATCTGCATCCAGTGTCTCTGATGTAGAGGAACCACAATGGGAGCACTGGATGCAGTAGGTGACTCCTGCATATTCACAAGGGAGGTTTGGCTTCACTTGGGAGGACTGTTTGGGGCCCCAAATAGTCGTGAGGGAGTTGGTGTGGGTATAGTATAGGGACTGGTGAGTGTCGGGAGCTGTGCTCTGTTTAAATGGAGTTTCAATTGAAGAGGAGCTAGAACCTCTTTGATTTGCTGGCATCTGTGTTACAGAGCTAGCAGCAAATACGAAGGGAAACTCAAGTGGAGCAGCCAATCTGGAGTGGTCAGTGTTAGAGTAGCCCATTGTGGCAGTGAATTAGAGGATTTGGCTCAAGAGGCTAAGGCGAGCAGAGGTTGAGGACATGCGACAAGTAAGATCTTTGCATGGTAACCCAGAATAGGTACAGGAGATGGCAGGATTTGGGAAATCTGAGACAGCACAAGTGTCTCTGATGACTACATCTGCATGAGGTGCATCCTTACAGACCGTGTCAGGGATCTGGAGCTGATGCTGGATGAACTCTGAAATTTTTGGGAAGTGGAGGGGGTGAGAGACAGAAGCTATTAAGGAGATAGTCAGTCCCAGGAGACAAGCGGCAGGTAGTTGGGTGACTGTTAGAAGAGGGAAGGAGAATAGGCAGTCAGTATAGTTTACACTTTCCAAGTTTTAGTATTTCCCAATTTCAAAACCTGTCATCTTCAAGGAAACGTGAGCAATGATATTCCGAATAACTATCTTATTAATCCAATAAAACAAACTTTGTAGTTGCAGCTTTGTAGCTTTAATTCATTGATAAAATGGATAAACATTTTGTATAACTTTGCATTAAGATTTTTATATTGATGAATAAACAAAGCGTACTGTATAATAACATAACGATATTCAAATTTAAACAGATATAAGAAATAGACAAAATTAAGACAAATTGAGATGAATTCAAAGAAAAGTATCTCGAGCTCACATCTCTGTCATGATACTTTGAAGAATGAGATGCAAACTCTCAATCCGTTCTGATATTATGACATATGATGTGATAGTCACTATGGTAACAATACAAACAATGTTTTTTTTAAAGGGATAGGCACAAAATTAACTACGAATCAAAAACACAAAGTTTTAACTTTACTGTCAGTGTAAAACACCCCTGTGGCTGTTCCCCTCAACAATAAGTATATTTTGGATATTGTTGTGGGTCGATCTACATACATAATGGTCAGGTGTCTGGCACAGAGTTCTGGCCCTTTGGCTCAGAAGGGAAGGGGAGAAGAGGAAAGCTTGAGTGACTGGGGATTTGATAGTTAGGGAACAGATAGGAGGATCTGTGAACAAGATCGAAACTCCCAGATGGTATGTTGTCTCCCAGGTGCCAGGGTCAGGGACATCTCAGATTGAGTCCACAGTATTCTCATGTGGGAGGGTGAGCAGAAGAATGTTGTGGTCCATGTTGTTACCAATGACATAGACAGGAAAAGTGATGAGGTCCTGAAGAGGGAATATAGGGAGTTCAGAAGGAAGCTTAAAAGCAGGATCTCAGGGGTGGTCATCTTGGCATTGCTGCCTGTGCCATGTGCCAGTGAGGGTGGAAACAGGAAGTTGTGGGTGAAGAGTTGGTGCAGAGGGCAGAGGTTCAGAACCATTGGGATCTCTTCCAGGGAAGGTATGATCTGTACAAAAAGGATAGGTTGCAGCTGAACTGGAGAGGGACAAATATCCTGGCAGGTAGATTTGCTACAGCTGTTACGGAAGGTTTAAACTAGTTTGGCAAGGGGGTGGGAACCAGAATGAAAGGACAAAGAATAGGGCAGAAGGTGGAAAGGCTGAGGCAATGTGTTGTGAGCTTGAGAGGAAGGACAAGCTGTAGAGGAGCATAAATGTAGTCATTTGGAGGGTTGGAAATGTGTTTATTTCGATGCAATAGGTATTAGGAATAAGGGAGATAAAGTTAGAACATGGATGAGTACATGAGTACAATGTGTGGCTGTTTCAGAGACATGGCTGACACAAGGACAGGATTGGCTGATGCAGGTACTGGGTTTTGATGTTTTAAAAGGCTTAGGATGGGAGGTAAAAGATGTGGGGGGGGGGGTGCGTGGAAGTAGAATTACTAATCCGGGGTAGAACTACAGCTGCAGAAAGGGAGGATGTTGTGGAGGGATTGTCTGGACAGTGTGGGTGGAAGTCAGAAACAGGGAGGGAGCGATCACTGTTTTGGGTGTAGTCTATAGTCCCCATCAAATAGGTCTTGCGACACTGAGGAGCAAATAAGCAGGGAGATTTTGGAATAGTACAAAAATAACAAGGTTGTTGGTATGGAAGACTTTAAATTCCCAAATATAGACTGTCATATCTTCACTGCAAGAGGGATAGATGGGGCAGAATTTGTCTAAAAAGGATTCCTGACACAGCACGAGGACCAGCTAATAAGAGGAGAGGCCACATTGGATCTCGTACTGGATAATGAACGAGTATTTCGGTGATTGTGATCAAAACTCCAGGATCTTTAGCACAGCTCTGGATAAGGTTGAAAGCAGACATAATGGGAAAGTGTTTAATTGGAGAAGGGCTGATTACGATGGGATTAGGCAGGAACTACAGAGAGTAAACTGAGAACAGATGTTCTCGGGGGAAAAGGACAGAAGAAATTTGGAAGATATTCAGAGACAATGCGTGGGGTTCTGGATAGGTTTGTTCCATTGAGACAGGGGAAAGATGGTAGAATAAGGAAACCATGGCTGACAAAATAGGTGAGGCAGTTAATTAAGGGGAAGAAGGATGCATACATAAGATTTATGAAGCAAAAGACAAGAAGGGCTCATGAGAATTATATGGTAGCCAGGAAGGAATTTAAGAAAGGACAGGGTAGCTAGAAGGGGAATGAGAAAGCCATGGCAAGTAGGTTTCCTAAGGTGTTCTTAGCATATGTGAAGAACAGGAGGATGGTGAGAGTGAAGGTGGGGCCACTTAAGTATAAAGGAGACATTATGTGCCTGGAGATGGAGGAGGTTGGGGAGATCCTAAATGAAAACTTTGCTTCAGTGTTCGCCAGAGAGAAGGACCTTGGTCAAGGAGAGGACAGAATAGAACAAACGTATGTGCTGAAGCATTTTGAAGTTAAGAAAGATAAAATGCTGAATCTTCTTAAAAACATTAGTCTCTAGGATTAGATGCGTTATATCCCATGTTACAACAGGAGGCGAGGGAAGAGATTGCTGGGGCACTGGCAATGATCTTTGCATCCTTCCTGGCCACAGGGGAGATTCCAGAGGATTGAAGAATGGTAAATGTGGTCCCCTTGTTTAAAAAAGGTAATATGGAGAATCCTGGGAATTATAGACTAGTGTGTCAATGGTCAGAAAACTAGTAGAGAGGATTCTTAAGGACAGGGATTACAATTATTTAGAGAAGTACAGTCTACTCAAGAATAGTCAGCATGGGTTTGTGAAGGGAAGGTCATCCCTCATGAGTCTAATTGAGTTTTTTTAGGAGGTAACAAATGAAATTGATGAAGGAAGGATGGTAGATGTGGCATATATGGATTTTAGTAAGGCATTTGAAAAGGTCACCTTGTTCAGAAAGTCATGAGGCATGGGATCCGTGGAACCTTGAGTGTGTGGATTAAAAATTGGGTTACCTGTAGAAACCAGAGAGTAGTAGTGGACGGACCATATTCTACCTGGAGGTCAGTGACCAGTGGTTCCACAGGGATCTGTGCCAGGACTTCTGTTCTTTGTGATTTTAATAAACGACTTGGACGAAGAAGTAGAATGGGTCAGTAAGTTTGCAGATGAGATAAAGCTTAACGGTCCTGTAGATAGTGTAGAGGGTTGTCATAGGTTACAACAGGATATAGATGGGATGCAGAGTTGGGTGGAAAAATGGCAGATGTAGTTCAATCCGGATAAGTGTGAAGAGATGCATTTTGAAAGATCAAACCTGGAGATGGAGTACTTCAAGGATACTTAACAGTGTGGAAGACTTTGGGGTCCAAATCCATAGATCTCTCAAGGTTGCCACGAAGGTTGATAGGGTAGTGAAGAAGGCCTATGGGATGCTGGGCTTCATTGGTCAGGGGATTGGGTTCAAGAGGTGAGAGGTAATGTTGCAGCTATATAAACTCTGGTTAGACTACATTTGGAGTATTGTCTTCATTTCTGGTTGCCTCATTACAGGAAGGATGTGGAAGCTATAGAGAGGGTCCAGAGGAGATTTACCAGGATGTTACTTGGATTGGACAATGTGTTTAATGCGGCAAGATTAGCAGAGCTAGCACTTTTCTTGGTGGACCAAAGAATGAGAAGAGACTTAAAAGAGGTCTACAAGAATATGTGAGGTATAGATAGGGTGGACAGCCAGCATTTCTTTTCCTGAGGGTGAGAGTAGCAACACCAGAGGACACATGTACAGAATGAGGGGAGGAAAATTTAGGGGTGACATCATGGGTTTTCTTTTACACAGAAAAATTATTTTACACAACAAAAGGGGTGCCTGGAATGTATTGCCAGGGGTGGTGGTGCAGACTGGTACAATAGGGGACACTTAAAAGACTCTATCAGGCACACGGAATATAGAGGATTATGAGGTAGGGAAAATTTAGCTTTTTAAGTAGGTTTATAAAGGTCTGCATAAAATTATAGGCCAAAGGGCCTGGACTGTGCTGTGATGTTCTATGTTCTGTTCTATTTTCTGTAGTCACAGGGGTAGGTACCAAGGGGGCGATTCGTGGAAAGGGATGAGTGGGGGGGGTGTTGAGGAAGTCATGGAGGAGGTGGCTACTGTGAAGGTGGAGAGGGGAGGAGGGGTTTGATGTGTCTGGTGGTGGGATCACATTGTAGATAGCAAAAATATGTTGGATGCAGGGGCTGGTAGGGTGATAGGCGAGGGAAATCCTATCCTTCTGCATCAGAAGGCGGAGAGGGCCAGGGCAGATGTGTGGGAAAAGGAGGATATGCAAGTGAGGGCCAAATTGATGGTAGCAGACATTGGTTTTCTATTTTGGTTTTCACTTTGCTTCTTATTGTCTCTGCGGGACCTGCTGAGTTTCTCCAGTATGTTTATGTATTTACTACAATCACAGCATCTGGAGACTTTCTGCTTTCACACTATAACTGACAGTGGTGTAGCTGGGGTTTGGGGGGGGGAGGGTTCAGGGGAGCACATTTTTCAGATGTAGTGCCTTCCCTCTCCCCCCCACCCCACCCCAGTCCGAAGCCACTGAAAAATCAGTGTAGCCCACCATTCAATCACTGCCTCACCATCTGGTATGTGTTGTGGCACCTTTTTTATGTGCTTGTCCCCCCTAAATTTGGAACCTGGCTACGCCCCTGATAACTGACTAATATTTATTGTTAGAATGTATGAAAATAGGAACAAGAGTATCCTCTCAACCCTGCCCTGCCATTCCATATGTCTACTGCTAAAGCATCCTGGGTCTCCTCTCTGCCTTTATGGCCTTTCCTTATAGTCTTTGGATCATCAACCTTTTAAAAAATGTTCTACCACAGTCTTTAAATGATTTTGCCTCCACAATCCTCAGAGTAGAGAATGCTCCAATAACCCTTTGCTTAAGATTGTCCCTTTTGTGGAAACATCTCAACAGCTACCCTGTCATGCCCCTTAGAAGCTTGTGAGCTTCAGGAGGATCAGCCTTCTCTTATAAACTAAAAGAACACATCAGTTCCTTTAATTATTTTTCATTTAGAAAGGTAACAGACCATTTCAACCCACGAGGCCGTGCTGCCTAATTATACTCAAATGACCTACAACCCCAGTAGGTTTTGAACAGTGGGAGAAACCGGAGTCCCCAGGGAAAACCCACACAGACATGGGAAGAACGTACAAATTCCTTATAGACAGCGCGGGATTCGAATCCAGGTCCCGATCTCTGGCGCGTTAACCGCTACACTAACCGTGCCGCCCCCATTCATAATTGGATAACCCTCTCATTCCAGGAATTAGCTCAATGAATCTCTTTTAGATCACTGGCACATCCATTTTTAAGCAAACCGAAACCGAACAGTACTCCTCATCAAAACAGACATGTAACAATGTTTCACTATTTCTAAACAGAAATCTCCTTGCAATAAGGTCCACACATCATTTAAGCGATTTAATGAATAGCCAGCCAACTTTTTGCAACATGATCGCCTAGATCCCTTTGTTCTTCACTCATCTGGAATCTTGATAGATGCCTCTTTGCACGACCTCACATTTTCCAAATTTGCCAAGTTACTGCCCATTAACTCATAGCATCTCTATCCTCAGGCAGAGTATCTTCATTGCATCATGTTCTCCCAACTACTTTTATGTCATCAGCAAACTTAATGTGAATGGTAAATAATTGAGGGTCATGACTGAACCTTGGAGCACTCCATCAATTGAATCCTTCCAGCATGATAAAGAACACTTTATTCTGATTACTGAAGATTCAAGATTCCTTTACTGTCATGTAATAGTACAGAACAAATAATATTCAATGAAATTGTCTTCTGCTTCCTGTAAGGCAGACAAAGAGTCACCAGTAGTGTTGCCCAGTGCCCCTTACAGTAAGATAGAAAGAGAAGCAAAAGAGAGTCCCTTCAGAGTCGCTGAGTGTCTGTGGATTTGTCTCCAGCACTTGTACAGCCTCTGCAGCCACACAGACTCCTATTTGATCCATCAGCAACCCGAGCTCCAGATCCAAACCTCCGATATGATCAGGAAACTTTCAGTGCCCAAGGCACCCTCTCAAACCCCAACTCCAATACCTGGCTCCCATGAGCCAGTCTCCAGCAGCCTGCAGCCTGTGTGGGTCCTCCAACTGTAAGTCTCCTGCAGCCTGTATGGGTTCCTCTACCACTGAATCCCTCGCTCGTTCGCGGCCGTGAACACCATCCTGTAGGGCCATCTCCTCTGATTCTCCTTTTCAATGTTTTCCCCGATTCTGGTGCCCTGCTTTCTCAGAGTCTGAAACGCCTTGCGGCTACTGCCAGCACATGTGATGTTATCTTGGGCACAGATGCTGTGGTCACAGGATTTTAAAATAAAATACTGTTGGGATCCTTGAACAGGGTGCTTTGTTTAAAGCCTGTAAGGAGCTGTCGGCATGAGGACTGGGCTGTTGAACCTGTCAGAGCAGTGCTGTGTCTCCTGGACTGAATCAGTGACAGTGTTGTGTTATTACAGCGCCACCATTTCAAAAAAATCTCTACATGATAACCATTTCCAATACATCCCCTAATAAAATAATTTTTATCTTGTGCATCAGACTTTATGTTGCACCTTGTCAAACATCCTCTGGAAATCTAATTACATCTATCGGTTTCCCTCTATTGGCTGGGCTTGTTTCATACTTGAAGGATGATCTAACACAGAAGGATGCCATTCATCTCATCCAGTTCTTACCAATTTCCAAGAGAATGATCCCTCCTGTTACCTCTCTCCTTATTTCCAAACTATTTACTTTTGCATGCCCACCAACCTCCTTTGATTTTTTTGGCAATTGCTTACATTGTAGCCAATAGACCTATCACCACACCTTCAGGACAGGGGAGGAAACTAGAGTACCAGGCAGAATTTCACAGGGTCACCGGGAGGTATGTACAGTATTCAGTTCATCTGTTATTTCTTTGTTCCCCATGACAACCTCTCCAGCGTCATTGTTCAACGGTCTGGCTTCCAGTCTTTCCTCTCTTTTATTCTTTATACCAATGAAAAAATTTTTTACATTATTGGTAAGCTTGCCTTCTTTATTAATCTTTTGCTTTTTTTAGTTGTCTTCTATTGGTTTTTAAAAACCACCCAATCCTCTGGCTTTCTGCCAATTTTTGCAATACTGTATACCCTCTCTATAGTTTGATGGTGTCTTTGACTTCCTTTTTATGCAACTCCCATCAGGGATCCCACCTTCCCTTCAGAATGCTGCTGCTTCTTGGGGATGAAACGATCCTGTACCTTCTGAATTATTCCCACAAACTCATGCTACACCTTCTCTTCTGTCTTCCCTGGTAGGGTCACCTTCCAATCAACGTCCAGTCAACCTTGGCCAGCTCCTCTCTCATGCCTCCATAGTAGCTTTACTCAGCTATAATACAGACACATCTGATTTTAGCTTCTCTTACGCAAACTGCCTAATTAATTATTTAATTCCATGATCACAGCCTCTGAAGGGTGTCCTAATCAAATACAATTCATTGCACAGCATCAAACCCAGAATTGCCTTTTTTCCCAGTGGGCTTTACCACGAGCTGCTTTAAAAAGCCACCTCATAGGCTTTTCACAAATTCCTGCTCTGGTAATCCAGTGCCAACCTGATTTTTCCACTCTTCCTGCATGTTGAAGTGCCATATAACCACCATAACATGGCCTTCTTCACCTGCCTTCTCTAACTCCTCTTGTATTTTGTACCCTCCATCCTGTCTGCTATTTGGAGGCCTGTATGTAACTCCCATCAGGGATTTTTTACCCTGCAGTTTCTCAACTTTACCCTCAAGGATTCTACATGCTGTGACCCCATGTCACTTCTCACTAAGGATTTGATTTTA
Organism: Narcine bancroftii; assembly: GCF_036971445.1. NCBI lineage: Eukaryota > Metazoa > Chordata > Chondrichthyes > Torpediniformes > Narcinidae > Narcine > Narcine bancroftii. Next base: position 201,440,204 of record NC_091472.1, read on the forward strand.
CCCACAGAACCATCCCAACCCTTCTGCCCACCTGTCTGTCTCTTTGATAGGATGTTTCAATCCCTACTGTGATTGTCCTTCAGCCACATCTCCGGACTGCCCACACCTGCTGATTTCTAACTGCACTTCAAGCTCATCTGCCTTGTTTCATATACTGCAAGCATTTAAATACAACACCTTCCACCCCGTGCTCACTACCTTGCTCACATTTGTCTCCATGTTGCCTGAATTTACATTCTTATCCATTTCTAAACTTTGTGCTAAATTTTTTTTATTCTGGAGACTTCATGAACCTACCCTGATCTCTCCTCCTTTTCAACTTTGTCCATGGTTTTCTATCTGTTGAACTTACCCTCCTACTATTTAGTTTAAAGCTCTATCCACTGCCCTTGTTATGTGATTCACCAGGTCCCTGGTCCCAGCACTGTTAAGGTGGAGCCAGTCCCACTGGAACACCCCCCTCCTTTTCCAATACTGGCACCAATGTCCCACAAATTCAAACCCATTTCTCCACACCAATCTTTGAGCCATGCATTTAACTTCCTCATCTGATTGATTCTATACCATTTTGCACATGGCTCAGGTAGCAATTCAGAGATTATACCCTTTTGATTCTGCTCAAATTCCCTCAGAATGTCTTTCCTAGTTCTACCTGTCATTGGTACCCACATAGACCATGACAAGTTGGATCCTTCCCCCCCACCCCCCACTCCAAAATCCTCTGCAGGTCAGATGAGATGACCCGAACATGGGCAGCCTTCAGAACTCTTGCTACAGAGAACAGTGTCTATTCTCCTGACTATTCCCACACTATTTCTATTTCTCTGCTCTCCCTCCACTTGAATGGCTCATCCCTCCTGCAGCACCCATTGTCAAGAAAAGCTAAGTTAAGTTTATTGTCATCTGATTGTACAAGCACAACCCAACAAAACAGCGTTCTCTGGTCCTCGGTGCAAAACATGCAGACACACACGAGACATAACACAAATCCAGACAAACAGATACATATGCAGGACAAGTATTCATATATACCAATAAATAATGTTGTTTTGCACATATGTGAGTCTTGGACAGATAGTGTGAGCAGCTCCTGTGGTTGTTCAGCATTCTCACTGCTGAAGGAAGAAGTTGTTTATCAGCCTGGTGGTGCTGGCTTTGATCCTCCTGTATCTCTTCCCTGATGGGAGCAGTTGAAAAATGTTGTGTGCTGGGAAAAGGGGTATCAGCAATTTTGCATGCCCTCTTCAGACAATGATCCCGGTAGATGGCGTCAATGAGTGGAGGGAGACTCCAGTGATCCTGTTGGACGGGCTTATAAACTGAGGCTCCTCCAGCACGACCTCTTGGATCCCCTACTTGCCTCACAATCATCACGCACTCTTGTCCCTGACGAAAGACTGAATCTGAAGCAGTTAATCTAATCTAATCTATTCTAACCACATCAATCAAAGGAAACAGTGCTCTTACAGCTGCCTTGCAGCAATCAAGAGCTATCACTTTTTATGTGCTGCAAGTCCTGTGATACGGTCTTGTGTTTATTTGTTCAACAGGCTGCAGAACATAGCACTCCTTTGTTGTTACTTCGTATCTCCTATAAAATAATCTCTCAACTGAAAATGCAGTGAAACACTATTAAGGTAAACAAAACAAAAGTCAACTAGGGAAAGTTAGTTGTAAATGGAATATTCATGCATAAATTAAAATCACTGGCAATGTTCTTTTCGCCCTCCCCGCCCCCCCCCTAAGAATTGAGAATGAAGTCTCTGCTTTTTGCAGTAGCCCTTTGCTTTGGAACTATAGTAAAATCCTTTGCCAGAGAACGCAGAGCCAAAGTAATTGGTTGAGCACTGATTTGAACAGAGTGCATATTGGCCAGGGGCACATCAGTTAATGTACTGCTGCTTCACAGCTCCAAGGACCAGGATTCAATTCTGACCTCTACATTGGAAAAACTTGACACAGATTGGGAGATCTCTTCATTGAGCACCTGAATAGTGTGGATCACCCAGTGGCTACCCATTTCAATTCTCTGTCCCTTTCCCTTGCTAACATGTCTGTCTATGGTCTCATGCCCTGCCAGACTGAGACCAGCCATCTCACCTTCTGTCTGGGCACCATCCAACATGATGGCATTAACGTTGACTTCTCTATTTCTGTTAAACACACCCCCCCCCTCTTCTTCCCCATCACCTTTCCCGCAGTTCTCTCTCTCTCTCTCTCTCTCTCTCTCTCACTCTCTCTCTCTCTCACTCTCTCTTTCCCCTTTTACCTCTGCCTTCTTTCACAAAGGCAAAATCAATTCTCACCTCTCCTCTTATCAATCCAATTAACAGCTTTTGTTGGCCTGGACTCCTCCCCTTGCCCTTCTTCAGTCTTTATTCTGATGCCTTCCTGTTCTTTGCTCATTCCTTGAAGTAGAGCTCAGGCCTGAATCGTCAGTATCTTTATCTCATGTAGACGCTGCGAGACCAGTGCAGTTCCTCCAGCATTCCTGTGTGTTTCTAATAGATTGCTGATGAAGGGTTTCGGCCTTGAACTGTTGGCACTGATGCCTTGGGGTCAGGTGGAACTAGTGAACCAGATCAGCAGCTGGTGTAGTCTACAGAGTAAAATAGGGTGGGGTCATCTTTTGGTGGATTACCAGCATAAATGTGGAAACTCAGGTAGGAGGACAGAACAGAGTCAGTTTAACAGGAGTTAAACAAGAAAGTCTGCAGATACTGCGATTGTAGTTCAATACGCAAAATTGCTGGAGAAATTTAGCAGGCCGCACAGCATTTTTTATGGCACAGATACAAAAATCAACTTTTCGGGCCTGAGCCCATCATCAAGGTATGAGCAAAAAGCAGGTAGGCACCAGAATAAAACAGTGAGGGAGGGGCAAGGGGAAAAGCACAGGCCCACAGACGCAAAGAGTTCATTTTTGGATTGTGATAAGTTGTTTTCTGGCAAGGATGTGTTCAATAACTGGAAGGCCTTCAAAGGAGAAATTTTGAAAATGCAGAGTTTGCATGTTCCTGTCAAGATTAAAGGCAAAATTAACAGGCATATGGGACCTTGGTTTTCAAAGGATATTGGCAATCTGGTTAAGAAGGTGTATAGGAGGTATAGCGCAACAAGGAGGAAATGAGATACTGGAAGAGTACAGAAAATGGAAGAAATTGTTGAAGAAGGAAATCAGGAAGGCAGAAGGAAGATATGAGATTGCTTTGGCAGATAATGCAACAGTAAACCATTAGAGTTTCAAGAAGTATGTCAAGAGAAAAGGGATGGTAAGGGACAAAATTGGTCCCCTAGACAATAAGATTGTTTGGCCTTGTGTGGAGCCTCACAAGATGGGGAGACATTAAATAGTTTTTGTTTTGCATCAGTGTTTACTCAGGAAATTGGCATAGGGCATAAGGAAGGAAGGGAAATAAGCAGTGGGATTGAGCATATAGATATTAAAGAGGAGGAGGTGCTTGCTGCCTTACAGTGAATGATAGGTAAATCCCTCGGCCCTGACATGTTATTCCCTTGGACCTTGAGGGAGACTAGTGTAGAAATTGAAGGGGCCCAGGCAGAAATATTTAATAGCCACAGGTGAGGTGCTAGAGGATTGGAGAGTAGCTTATAGAACACTATACTACAGCACAGAAACAGGCCCCTTTGGCCCTTCTAGTCTGTGCCGAATCATTTTTTTCCTAGTTCATCATCCTGCATACCTCTCCCACCCATGGACCTGTCCAAATTCTTCTTAAATGGTAACAATGAGCCTTAATTCACCACCTCAGCTGGCAGCTCGTTCCACACCCCCACCCCTCTCTGTGTGAAGAAGTTCCCCCTCATGTTCTCCTTTCATCCTTCACCCAGGTCTTCTGGTTTGTAACTCACCTACCCTCAGTGGAAAAAGCCTATCTACATTTACTCTGTCTATCCTCTTCATAATTTTAAACACCTCTACCAAATCTCCCCTCATTCTTCTACCCTCCAGGGAATAAAGTTCTAACCTGTTTAAAGTCCTACCCTGTGACTCATTTCCTGAATTCCAGGCAACATCCTAGTAAATCTCTGCACTCTTTCTATCTTATTGATATATTTCCTGTAGTTAGGTGACCAAAACTGCACACAATACTCCACATTCAGCCCCACCAATGTCTTATATAACTTTACCATAACATCCCAGCTCCTGTACTTAATACTTTGATTTATGAAGGTCAATATGCGAAAAGCTCTCTTTACAACCCTATCTTCCTGTGACTCCACTTTCAGGGAATTATTCCCAGATCCCTCTGTTCTACCACACTCCTCAATGCCCGACCATTTACCATGTATGACCTTTCTTGGTTTGTCCTTCCAAAATGCAATCACCTCACACTTGTCTGCATTAAATTCCATCTGCCAGTTGGCAGCCCATTTTTCCCAGCTGGTCCAGATCCCTCTTCAAGCTTTGAAAACCTTTCTCACTCTCCACAATGCCTCCAATCTGAGATGAGAGGGCAAAGAGGAGAGGAACCTCTCGAACGGGAACCATGTTCGGCTCTTCAGATCCAGCAGCATGCAAACTCACAAGGCCGGCCCCACCAACAGGACTACCAGTGATCTCCAGGGGCTGGACTGGGAGAATGAGGGGCAGCGGCGGGCGGCTATAAAGAGATCAGAGCACACAGCACAGCAACAGGCCCTTCTGCCCAGAAAGTGCACGGTAGACATGGAGCCAAATTAAACTAAATCTTTTCTGACTGCCCACGATCCCTATCTCTCCACTCCATCCACAGTCATGTGCCGAGCTAAAAGCCTCTTAAATGCCTCTCTTGCATCTGCTTCCACCATGGCCCCGGTAGCCAGGCATCCACCACGCTCCTTTAAACTTCTCCTCTCCCTTCCACCACCCCCATTTTAAACACGTCCTCTAGTGTTTGATATTTCTAATGCTGGGCAATAAAAGAGTGTCTGTCGACCCTATTTATGCTTCTCGTAATTTTATAAACTTCTATCAGCCTCCAAACCTGTTGTTCTGTTGTTTACAAAAGGCTCCAAAAGTAAACCAGGAAATTACAGGCTGGTGAGCCTGGTGTCAGAAGTGGGTAAATTGGGGGCGTGGCAAGATGGCGTAGGGAGCGGACGTGCCTTCCCGGTCTCCCCCAGGCAGTTATATAAATGCCCGTTTTAAGAATATTTCTTTTCTGTTAAAAGTCTTTGTTTTGTTTATCAATTGTTTTTAGTTTAAAATGGCAACAAAGATTAAGGAAAATAGAGTTCAAATACAGAACAAAACTATACTCTCTGACTTTGGAAGAAACGGCCTACTTGCCCAGACAGAACCACGGAGTCAAGGCTGGAATCTTCTTAAGAACGGAGCTCATTAATTGGACTGTCGGATAAGCTGGCCTTGGACACCCCTCTGAAAGATGGTGATGAATATTGATTTGAAATGTTTTATGAAGATAAATTGCAGTAATTGGCATTGGTTGCCCATGAGTTTTAAAAATCCAGATAACATTAAAGTTTATTAGTGATTTTTTTTTGGATGGAATATCGGAAGGATGAACTTATTATCTATAAATACAGAACAAAATTACATTCTTTGACTTTGGAAGAAATTTGACCTATTTGCCCAGACAGAGCCGGAGTTGGTGTTGGAATTTTCTCAAGAACAGAACTTATTAAAGTTGATTTCGGACTCCTTTTTGAAAGATGGCGACGAATGTTGATTTGAAATATTTGAAATATTTTCTGAAGATAAACATATATATGGAACTCCTTGACCTGCAATAAGGTTTATCAGTGATTTTTTTTTGGATGGAATATTGGAAGAGTGAATTTATTATCTGTGAGTATGCATACATTGCAAACAGATTTTAATAGTTTTGAAAAGGTTTTTTTTTAAACTAAACAACAAGATCAGTTTAATATTGAGAAAATTGGAAAAAATGGAAACTTTATTAAATTTGGAAACTCAGTAGAAAGAAACTATGAACAAGATTGATGATTTATAAAATTAAAGTTGAAGGAGCAATGTCCAAGAAGAGTTAAAAATTTTGAATAAATTTTTCTTGAAAATAAACAATAATTTCAACTTAACATTGAGAAGATTGACAAAGTGGAAATTTTGATATTAAATTGGGAAACATAGAAGAAAGAACTTATGAATAACATTGATGCTTTAGAAGATCAAGACCGAAGCAATTATGTTCAAGAAAATTTTAAAAGATTTGAAAAAACTTTTTTTGAAAGTAAGCTACAAATTCAACTTGAGACTGAGAAGAATGGAAGATTCGGTGTTGAACTGGGATGTTCAGAGGTGTTTTAATTCAGTGGATGAAATTCAGGAAGACTTGAAAAAAAATTTTTAAAAAAAGCTTTTATTGATTGTAAACAATGTTTAACTCAGTGTTGGGAGGGTGGAAAGGGTGCAAAATTTAATATCAAGTTTGGATTTTCAAAAAAAAGAGTTTATGAATAAGATTGGTTAAATTGATGGACCGGGGTTTTATGGATATAAGAAATGATGATTTTTCGGTTTATACGTGTATTTTGTCTGCCTGGGGGGGGGGGGGGGGAGGGAGTGGTACTTCTGCTCCCGAAAGTCATATGCCACTTGTGGTTTATACCACACCCATTTGGTTTTTTGGGAATTAACCACCACAAGGTGGTTTCCTAAGGGGTTAGGGGAGGTGGGGGGGGGGGGGGGTGAAAATTTGAAAATTATTTAGTATCTATTATGTAATATTATACTAAGTCAATTTGAAATGAATGTATGGAGATACTATAAATAAATTTCAAAAAAAAAAAGAAGTGGGTAAATTATTGGAGGGTGTTCTGAGAGATCAGATATACAAGAATTTGGACAGCCAAGGGCTGATTAAGGATAGTCAGCATGGCTTTGTGCTTGGTAGGTCATGTTTAACAAATCTTAGAGTTTTTCGAGGAAGAAAGTAGATGAAGGAAAGGCTTTGGATGTTGTCTACATGGACTTTAGTAAGGCCTTTGACAAGGTCTCAAATGGGAGGTTAGTTCAGAAGGTTCAGACACAGGGTATCCATGGAGAGGTTATAAACTGGATTAGAAATTGGCTGACTGGGAGAAGACAGAGAGTGGTAATGGATGATTGTTTCTCAGACTGGAGGGCTGTGATTAGTGGTGTACCTCAGGGATTGGTACTGGGACCATTGTTGATCGTTCATTATCAAAGATATGGATGATAATGTGGAAAATTGGATCAGCAGATTTGCTGATGACACTAAGACTGGGGGTGTTGTGGACAGAAAGGAAGGCTTTTATAACATGCAGAGAAATCTAGACCAATTGGATAAATGGGACAAAAAATGGCAGATGGAATTGAATGCAGCTGAGTATGAGGTGTTGCATTTTGAAAGGACAAACCAGGGTAGGGCATTGGGGAGTGCAGAGGATCAAAGGGATCTGGGAATACAGATACATAATTCCCTGAAAGTGGCACCACAGATAGACAGGGTTGTAAAGAAAGTTTTTGGCATCTTGACCATCATAAATCAAAGTATTGAGTACAGGAGTTGGATTGTTATGGTGAGGCCGTATCAGATATTGGTGAAGCCAAATTTGAAGTATTGTGTGCAATTCTGGTCACCAACCTACAGGAAGGATATCAGTAAGATTGAAAGAGTGCAGAGAAGATTTACTTAGGATGTTGCCGGATCTTCAGGAATGAGTTACAGGGAAAGATTAAACAGGTTAGGGCTTTATTCCTTGGAGCGAAGAAGAATGTGGGGTGATTTACAAGATTATAAGGGGTATAGACAGAGTAAATGCGAGTAGGTTCTTTCCAGTTAGATAAGGTGAGATAAATACAAGAGGACATGGTTTTAGGGTGAAAGGGGAAAGGTTAAGGGGGAACTTCTTCACTCAGAGAGTAGTGGGGGTGTGGAACGAGCTGTCATCTGATGTGGAAAATGTGGGATCACTCTTAAGTGTTAAGAATAGATTGGATGGATACATGGATGGGAGAGGTCTGGAGGGTTATGGAATGGATGCAGGTCAGTGGGACTAGCGGAATGATGTTTCGGCACAGACTAGAAGGACCAAATGTTTTCTGTGCTGTAGTGTTCTATGGTTCTAAGAGGTCATAGGTGGATATGGGTGTGAGAGCTGAAGAGAGAAAAGCTGAGAAGTGATAAGGGGATGGGGATAGATCTCTGAATGGAAAGGGAAGGGGGTGGGAGCTGGAGGAGAGGAGACAGCTTGTCAGGGGATGAGATCACAGAAACACTGTTGCAGCCTGTGAAGTGGCGATGAGAACATTGGCTGCTGTATGAAGCGAATGGGCACACACCAGGAAATATCAGGGACACTTGGCATTATGTCAACACTTGTGAAACATGCCAGGCTTTCATACAGTATACAGTACTCATGCTGTCCAGCATGGAGAAAGTAATGCCATGAATAAAATAGAATGTAACTCAGCACAATTTACATTTTTGGAATTTATCAATAGCTATTTCAGAAATGTCACAATCTGTTTGAAATGTTACAGAGACTCTAATGTTATCCCTTTACACCTACTGTAAACAGCTTTGACAGAGGCAACTGGTGAATAAGAGGAACGCGTTGGACCTCTGATGGGCAAACATAGTGGAGTCGGCAAGAGTTGTCTTCATGTTGTTGAAGGCCTGAAGCGCATCTCTGTTTATATGGAAAGGTTTCTTGGAAATTGATTTTTCTAGACTTTTGAGGAGGTTGGTCAGAGGTAAGAGGGATATGGCACCGTTAGGTAGAAAAAAGCAGTAGAAATTTATTATCCCGAGTCCGGTGAGCATTGTGCTAACTGCTATGGTAGTGTAGCGGTTAGCACAACGTGTTTACAGTGTCAGCGAATGGGGCCAGGGTTTGAATCCCACAATGTCTGTAAGGAGTTTGTACATTCTCCCTGAGTCTGCATGAGTTTTCTCCGGTTTTCTCCACTGTTTGAAACATACTAGGGGTTGTAGGTTGGCTGTAAATGGGCGGCAGAGGATGGTGGGCCGAAATGGCCTGTTATGTGCTGTAGGTCTAAATTTTTAAAATTGAAAAAACTGTAACTGGGGGATCAAAGTGGGCATGGGTAGTCTTGAATTTCCCATTCCAATGCTTTCTTTGGCAAGGGGCAATGATGTTCATTGACATCAAAAACCCATTTGCTCGGGTTAATTACAGTGCCATATTTGTCAAGCTTCTGGAGCAGAATCATGAGACTGTTCCTGTGCTCGGTTTCGTTGGTGTTTGCTACCAGAATATCACCAATGCAAGCATAGACAACATTAAGGTTGGAGATGACATGGTCCATAAATCGCTGGAATGATTGAGCTGTGTTTCACAAACCGAAAGGCATCCATAGAAATTCAAATTGTTCGAAAAGAGTAACCATAACCACACTGTTTTGGGAGGATTTGCAGGTTCAACTGGGATTTGGTAATCAGCGCACACTAGGTCAACTTTTATGAACACCCGCTTGTCATGTAGGTTCGCTGAGAAATCCTGCAAATCTGTGATGCCATATTGGTCAGGAAGGGTGGAGTTATTCAGAGAGCATTAATCTCCACATGGCCACCAATCCCCTGGGGACTTTTTCAGGATCACATCTAGTGGTGATGCCTGGCAGCTGTCAGAACTTGGCCTTCACAATCTAAGGCGATCCAGGGGTAGCCTATATTTGTGCGCCAAAACAGGAGGACCACGAGTTTGGATGTGGTTAGTCTCATAACAGGTTATTAAATTTCCTAGTGATGGTAATACCCAGATAAATTATGGGGGGATAGACAGAGTAAATGTAAATATTTGATGTCATTGTGACAGTATGAAGGAGTAAACAGGCGAGGGAACGGCTTGAGCAACCCCCCAGAATGAACAGGTTCTGGACTGGAGACGAGTTAGGTAATGATCATTGTGGGGTGATGATACAACTCACTGGTGTACTCAAGGAGCGGTCAATTAAACGGCGATGTTTCAGATCCACCAGCAGGAAAAAGTGAGAAAGAAAATCCACTCCAGCAATGAGCTTTGAAACATTTGCTACGGTGAAAATCTACCAAAATGTTTTCTGGAGGCCGAAATCGAGAGTGAGTCTGGCCAAACGTCTGGATGCATGAATTGTTCACAGCAGCAAGAACACACGCCAGGTTAGGGTGACAGCGCTCTTGTGGAGTGGGATGAATGATCGATATCTCTGCGCCTTATCAATGAGAAATTGTTTACCAGAAAGGCAGTGGCTGATTCTCCCATGGGCAGCAGTCACCTCTACAGCTGTTTCCCGGGTGCTGTTTGTAGAAGGCGCAAGGAGGTTGACACAACCAAGCCATAGTGCCAAATTTCCAGTGTTTCCAGCAAACAAGTTGGGTGTTGCTTCTACCTCGTCCCTGACCCCCCACGATTAAAGTTGGACCAGAAACGGGGATGATTCAGCTTTGTCATTAAAGCCTGCAACTTGTTTTTTCTGGTTTAATGGTTGTTGTCTCAACTCCCCCTAGCTGCACGGCATGCTTGCAATTCCGCAATGTGGGATTGATTGGAGAGTTGGTTTTGATCCAGTATGGCTACCTTAAGCATGTCATATGGCATGGCTTCATCCGGATTAAGTACCATGTCTTCTACCTCACAAGTGATCTGTTCTGGGAGGCGAGCCACGAGCAAGCTGCCCTTTGTCCTCTGACTGGTGATGTTCAGTGACTAGAAATGTACCTCTCTGGTGGAAAACCATGGTCGTGCATTGGTTGCAAAAAGGATTGGGACTTACAAATTGATCTCCTCAAGGAGGTTACCAGAAAAGTTGACAAAGGAAAGGCTGTGGATGTTGTCTACATGGACTTTAGTAAGGCCTTTGATAAGGGCACACATGGGAGGCTAGTCAGGAAGTTTCAGATGCTTGGTATTCATGGTGAAGTTGTAAACTGGATTTGACAATGGCTGGATGGGAGAAGTCAGAGAGTAGTGGTGGATGATTGGTTCTCAGACTGGAGGGCTATGACTAGTGGTGTGCCTCAGGGATCAGTGCTGGGACCATTGTCGTTTGTCATCTATATCAATGATCTGGATGATAATGTGGTAAATTAGATTAACAAGTTTGCAGATGACACTAAGATTGGAGGCATTGTGGTCAGGGAGGAAAGTTTTCAAAGTTTCCAGAAGGATCTGGACCAGCTGGAAAAATGGGCTGAAAAATAAAGATAGAACTTAATGCAGACAAGGGTAAGGTGTTGCATTTCGGAAGGACAAACAAGAAAGGACATTACAGTGAATGGTAGGGGACTGAGGAGTGCAGTAGAACAGAGAGACCTGGGAATACAGATACATAATTCCCTGAAATCACAGGTGGATAGGTTGTAAAGAGAGCTTTTGGCATAGTGGCCCTTACAAATCAAAATATTGAGTTTTGGAGCTGGGAAGTTACAGTAAAATTGTTTAAGACATTAGTGAGGCCAAATTTGGAGTATTGTGTGCAATTTTTGTCACCTAACTACAGGAAAGATATAAATAAGATAGAAAGAGGGCAGAGAAAATTTACTAGGATGTTACCTGGACTTCAGGAACTGAGTTACATGGAAAGGTTAAAAAGCTTAGGACTTTATACCCTGGAGGGTAGAAGAATGAGGGGGAATTTGCTAGAAGTATTTAAAATTATAGGGGGATAGACAGAGTAAATGTAAATAGGCTTTCTCCACTGAGGGTAGGTGAGATACCAACAAACCAGAGGACATGGGTTAAGAGTGAAAGGGGAAAGGTTTAGGGGGAACATGAGGGGGAATTTCTTCACACAGAGAGTGGTAGGAGTATGGAATGAGCTGCAAGCCAAAGTGATGAATGCAGGCTTTTAACATTTAAGAAGAATTTGGACAGATACATGGATGGGAGGGCTATGGACTGTGTGCAGATTAGTGGGACAAGGCACAAAAAGTGGTTTGGCAGAGACCAGAAGGGCTGAAGGCGACGGTTTCTGTGCTGTATTTCCAATATTTTTATTAATTTCATTTAGCAAATGTTACATTGGTAAATAAACATGAATAGAAAAATGATCAAATTTATATGATACTAATAACAGCAATGACAAAACCTACATTACATTTTAAAAACTAATACATGCAAAAAGAAAAAAATAAACTGGCTAAACTACAAATTTGTCCCCCTACCTACACAGGCTGTTGGCAAAATACATAGTCCACTATGTGATAATGAAAATAAAAATAAACAATGAGATCAAGAATCAAAAATTATAAAGCTTACAAATTTGGGAAATAATTAAGGAAAGAACCCCATAAAGAAATATAGCTTACATTCAATACAGTAGTGGAAAATCTAATTTTTTTTCTAAAGACAAACAAGCCAACATATCAGACAGTCATGTTGTGTGAGTGGGAGGGACGGCATCTTTCCATTTCATTGGTATGCTCCTTCTGGCACTGAAGGAGTCAAGGGTACTAGATAGGTTTGTGAAGAATTCAATGTCGGACCATTGGGCCCACATATTCCAAACAAGGCTACAAAAGGAGGCCAAATTAATATTAAGAACTAAAGATAGTATACAAAATATGCCTTCCTAATAATTGAGAAAAGAAGGACTTAACCAAAACCTATGATACAATGAACCATATGATACATTTATCTCATTTAGAAGTTAAGTTAGGATAGAATTTAGCCAGTTGGGTTTTGGAACAGTGGGCACAATGTACTATTTAAATTGCAATAGTGAGAGTCTGGCACAAAGAGAAGATGAATGAATACTTCTCAAAATAGAATCCCATGCAGTCTCAGAAAATATTTGTTGGAAATCATGTTCCCATCGTTTTTTAATTTCACCCAGGGAATTATCCTTAGATAGCAAAAATAGTTCATACAGGGCAGACAACAGCTGTTAATGGTCCAGTTAAAATTTTTATATTTTCCCTATAACATTAAACTCCAAGTCCTGAGGATGTCTCAAAGATAAAAGAGTTCAAAAAAATTCCTAACCTGTAAATAACGAAAAAATTGGTGTCTGGGTACATTAGCAGATAGTTGCTCGAAAGAGGCAAGATTATGGTCGATGAAAAGGTTCAAGAAGGATTGGAAGGTCAAGTTAGTCCATTGATAAAAACCAATATCTTGAACAGAAGGAGGAAAAAAAATACTTAAGATAAAACTAACTAATAATAATCTATGGTATCCAAAATGTTTCCTGAATTGAAACCAAATTCTCAATTTATATCTGACAACAAAATTAGCCAATAATCTTGAAGCAGAGAAAGGTAAAAAGGTACTCCAAGTATTGAAATAAGGGAGAGCTTTTTTGTAGATTTAATTTCTAAATTAATCCAACCTGAAGTACCTGAAAGAACCTTATGATGAATCCAAAAAATAACATAACTTATTTTAGCTGCCTAGTAGTAAAATCTAAAATTAGGTCGAGCCAAGCTTCCGTTTTTCGGGAAGGTTTTTTTTTAAGATGGGGAGGCTTATTATTCCATATAAAGGAAGATATAAGAGAGTCAAAAGAATCAAAAAGGATTTAGGAACAGAAACTGGTACAGCATGAAAAATGTATAAAAGTTTTGGCAGGATATTTATCTTAATAATATTAACATGTCTAATTAAGGACATCGAAAGTGGAGACCATTGAGTCAAGGACTTCCTAACGTGACTCAGTAGGGTAAGAAATTTTTCCATAAACAGGTTATTAAATTTCCTAGTGATGGTAATACCCAGATAATTAAATTGATTATTGACTATTTTAAAAGGAGCAGAGGAATCTAAAGAGTTAGAAGAGTCCAATACAATCATCTCACTTTTCTGTAAATTTAATTTGTATCCTGAAAATCGACAACATTGCTGAAGAAGAGATTGAACAGGGAGAATCGATTGATCTGGATTCGCTACATACAGTAGAAGGTAATTGCGTAAAGAGACACTTTATGGACATCACCAGCTCTGGTAATTCCAGAAATTTCATCCAATTGTCAAAAGGCCAGGACTAACGGTTCTAACAACAGGTTAAAAAACAAAGGGTTTTAAGGGCAACCTTGTCTAGTTTTACGATGCAATTTAAAAGATTTGGATTTAATTGAGTTAGTAAAAACTCAAGCTGTACCAGATAAATATATCAATTTTATCCAATTGATAAATTGGGAACCAAAATTAAATTTTCCTAACACAATAAATTGATAGTCCCGTTTCACCCTGTTGAATGCTTGTTCAGCGTCTAAGGAAGTAATACATTCAGAGGATGCCACTGTGAGTGAGTAGAGAATATCTAACAAACAGCGCACGTTAAATTGAGAATGTCGACCTTTAAACCCAGTCTGGCCTTTAGAGATAATAAGAGGTATCATAATTTCTAGCCTGGTGGCTAAAATCTTAGATAATATCTTTGTGTCCACATTTAAAAGAAAAATTGGTCTTTCAGAGACACAATTTAATGGGTCTTTATTCTTTATAAGTATTAAAGAAATTTAGGCTTCATAAAAATGTTTCTGGTAGCTTCCCACTTGCTAAGGATTGAGTTAAAACTAAATCCAATTGAGGTATCAATAGTTGGGAAAATATTTTATAAAACTCTGCAGGGAAACTGTCTGGCCTGGCAAAGAGTTAATAGCTGCAGCAAACTCACTTACAGAGATTGGCTGTTCCACCTTTAGTTTGTTCTCTGAAGATACAGTGGGAATATTCAATCTATCCAATAATTGCATCATAGAAGTTCTCCAGAATTGTATAAATTAAAATAAAACTGGGAAAAAGTCTCATTTATTTCAGCATTATTATTTATAATCTTACCGTCAGTATTATGGATCCCTGTAATAGGTCATTTAGCTGTCAAACTTTTAATTTGGCTAGCTAAGTTTCCCTGCCTTATCTCAATGAACAAAGAATTTAGATTTCTTTTTAAGAGTTGAGTCTGTATAGGGTAGGTAAGAAGTAAGTCATGTCTAGTTTTAATTTCAACCCTCTTTTTAAAAAGCACAGGTTTTGGAATTGAGGAATTTTGTTGATTAATATACTTAATCAAAGAGTCTGGAAAAACAACCAACTGAAAAACCTCACAAAGATAAGCGTATACAGAGCCGTTGTCATACCCACACTCCTGTTCGGCTCCGAATCATGGGTCCTCTACCGGCACCACCTACGGCTCCTAGAACGCTTCCACCAGCGTTGTCTCCGCTCCATCCTCAACATCCATTGGAGCGCTCACACCCCTAACGTCGAGGTACTCGAGATGGCAGAGGTCGACAGCATCGAGTCCACGCTGCTGAAGATCCAGCTGCGCTGGATGGGTCACGTCTCCAGAATGGAGGACCATCGCCTTCCCAAGATCGTATTATATGGCGAGCTCTCCACTGGCCACCGTGACAGAGGTGCACCAAAGAAAAGGTACAAGGACTGCCTAAAGAAATCTCTTGGTGCCTGCCACATTGACCACCGCCAGTGGGCTGATAACGCCTCAAACCGTGCATCTTGGCGCCTCACAGTTTGGCGGGCAGCAGCCTCCTTTGAAGAAGACCGCAGAGCCCACCTCACTGACAAAAGGCAAAGGAGGAAAAACCCAACACCCAACCCCAACCAACCAATTTTCCCTTGCAACCGCTGCAATCGTGTCTGCCTGTCCCACATCGGACTGGTCAGCCACAAACGAGCCTGCAGCTGACGTGGACTTTTTACCCCCTCCATAAATCTTCGTCCGCGAAGCCAAGCCAAAGGAATACTTAATTTAATTAGTCAAGTCATCTTTCTCAGAATTAGCTTTATTTTTAACATTGGCCATAAAAGAAATTTTTTGATCTCTAATGAAGGCTTTAAAAGCATCCCAAACAACTAAACAGGAGTAGATCTAGAGTAGAATTTTCACTGAAAAAAAAACCCCGATTTGATCTTTCATAAATTTCAAAAAATTGGGGTCTGATTGTAATATAATGTAAAATCACCAATGCTTGGTTACTTTGGGAAAATCTGGGACATTAATAGACAAAATCACAAGAGCATGATCAGAAATTACTTTGTTTCATATGTACAGGAATCAACAGATGAGATTAATTGTTGGTCTATAAGAAAGTAATCAATATGTGAATAGGCGTGGTGGACAATAGAGAAGAAAGAATATTCTTTGTCAGTAGGATGGAACAATCTCCATACATCTATAACATCAGATTGTAACATAAAGGAATTTATGAGTATAGCAGACTATTTAGGTTAGCAATTCTAGAATATGAAGGGTCAAGGACAAGGTGCAGCCAACAATTCAGGTTGCTGGCTATTATCAAAGAACACACTGGTAGAAGAAAAAAAAAGGAGGGTCTGTGGGGGTGTGAGCAGAGGAAGAAACACAGCCACCACATTGAGGGTCGTTTTTATTCAAATTCAGCACGGCCCTATAAGGGCAGCATGAGCTCAGTCACCTGGTGCATTGTGACGTCATAATCGCTTCCCAGAGTGCGCGCTGGAAACGATGCTGGAGTCAGAGAGAAACCTCTGATGACGCCATTTCCCCATGGCTGCCCCGCCACGTGGCGATACAAGCGGGGCCGGTTCGCCATGAGGATGTTTACAAAAAAATAAGATTTGGTATAAAGTTTACTTGTCATGATTAAAAGACAGCCATTAGTGTTCGCGATAACCTCATGTTTAATAAATGGCAGTGATTTATCGATCAGAATTGAGAGTCCCCTGGATTTATGTGCTGCAGTGTTTATGGTTCTAACACACCAAGGACATCAACGATTAGTGTATGCATCTTCAAATGTATTGCTTGCCTTATACCACCCCATGTTCCATTCACCAGATCTCATCAGTCACCTACAAATCATCAATCATGACTTATACCTTGTATACCTTATCACACTTAAATATACATAGCTCTGCTGGATGTCTCACAGCTTCACAACTTACAACTGTTCAACTTTTCAGCCATATCACCTACGTCTTTAGAATCATAGAAACTATTTCCCACATTGGAGGTGCGACCATAGAATCATCTAATGCAGCATATCCACCCAACCTCCATCTACAGAATGCCCCATTAAAAGAGTTCCCCTGTTCTTTCTATTCCTGCCCTTGTGCCTGCATTAGTCACAGTAACAGTCTGCTAAAATATGGTTCCCTTTAGAATCCTTCAAAACTGTTTAGATACAAGTACCAGTCGGAGAGCTTGAGGCATTTGGGGTACTCCCGCCATTACCTTCCTGGTGGTCTAATTGACACCCATTACCTCTCTACCTTAAACTGCAAAATGACCTCTTCTGCAGAAAAAAAAATGTAACACTGAGACTTGCAGATGTGCCAACTGATGGCCAAGTCCAACATCCAAAATTCAGATATTGAGCTCTTCCAGGTGTCCCACAGTTGTTATTACATCATAGAAAGTTTCTGGACCAACAAATGAGTCCTGGATCAATGATCCAAAGAAGTAAGTTCGAATCTCAGTATGACAGCTCAGGAATTAAAATCCAAATAATAAATCTGGAACTAAAGCTAATCTTGGTAATGGTGACGTAAAGCAATAAAATTGTTGTAAAATTGTCACTTTTGTGCGTCACGGAAAGATATCTCTATCCTTATCCACTCTGGCCAATACAATAAAGATACAAAGGACTGCATCTGGTTCCCTTTCTTATCTGGGTCTATCTGCCTTTCATTTCTCCTCTAATGGCTCCCAGTATCATCTTCCTTACATATCATATTTTCACACTAGCACCCTGTGTGACCCCACTTTTCACCCTCCAGCAGATCTTCATCTTTCTTTCTATCTCCCTCCCCCAGTTCACTGCATCTGCTCCTTGTTTTCCCATTAGCACCAACCTATCACCCACGTGCTGCTATCTCCTAACTTAACCTTTCATTAACCCCCATTCGATAGGGTCATCATCCTTCACCCCTCCCGTATATCTATCATCTACTGGTCTTTGTCTCAGCTCTTCCCTCTCCTCTCCTTTACTCTTTACATTGGCTATCTTTGCTCTCCACTCTTGGTATTAATGCCTTCTCTTGACCCCAGATTGTTGACTATCCTTTCGCCTCCACGGATGCTGAATGACTCACTGAGTTCATCTCACGGTTTTTTTTTGCTCCAAATTCCAACATCTGCAGTCTCTTGCGTTCCCTGGTCAATATGATTCTAGGCCAGTCATCTAATTGACACCTAATTGTCTCCTCAGTTGAAGGCCAAGTAAGATTTAATAATAATTACCATAATTTACAGCAATATTCATATTCTATGAAGAATAAAATCCACAAGGGCTGGAAGTGTGATAATTCTGTGCACTGAGTAAGAACTGAAATGCATCTTTTCCCTCAACTAATACTTACTTAACTATTGGTCGAGCACTTCATTTACTGTATTTAGTTAAATAGCTGCTAATTTCTTATTAATGTAACTCTCTTCTTAAAAACATTAATCATATTACTTTCTCTTGCTTCACAACATTCCGATGCTCATCAAATTCACAAACTTTGCATTCTGTTACAGATATACTCAAATGAAAATGCACATATTCCATGCGATAACCTTCAGCAGCAGCAGAAAAGATTTGGAAAACATCTCCAAACCGCTCCCAAACTCCCTCAAGTCCTAACTCATCTGATAGTTAATAATTCTGCTCCAGTAATGAATTGAAGCTGACCAGACAATTATATATCAACAGCCATTTACAGGCAGTTGTTTACTATTTGTTCAGCATATTATGAGACACTACAAGTTAAAGTTGACTATAATTGAAAGTTAAATTGAACTACAAACCCAAAAACTTCATTTTATAAAGAGATCAAACCCTCCACGCTTAACAAATTCTCATCTTTGCACACTTGAAGTTGCATTCAGATCACAAGATCAAGGAGCAGAAGTAGACCCATTGCCCCACCGAGTCTGCTCTGCCATTCTAATCATGAGCTGGTCCACCCTCCTACTCACCCCCATTCCCCAGCTTTCTCCCCATAACCCTGACTAATCAAATACCTGTCAATCTCTGTCTTAAATACACCCAACAACCTCACTTCCACAGCTGCCTGTGGCAACATATTCCACAGACAATGTAGGACTGCAGCCATGCATTGGGGATGGACACCCTGGGGTCACATCTGATGATCCTATGAGGAATGGGAATGAAGGTTCAGCATCAGGCTTGTGCATTGGTGGTTTGAGATTGGGGTCTCCATTGGGGGACCTCAGGGAATTGTTGCTTTGGACAGGAGATGTGTGGACTGGAAAGTTAGTGCCTGATTCTTGGGGGATTGAGAGCACTGGAGGGGTGCGTACATAAAACTTCAGAGAATCAAGGAATCAGAACATGTGACTCAGGTCTTTTCTACTGCATATAGAATGATGAGGAATTCAGGGTCATGTGGGCGGGACCCAGAGATGCACCATGTAAGTCAACAATGTAAGAGTATGAAATCAAAGATTTGTTGAGAGAATCTATTGCCAGAGTGTCCACAGATCATTCAGACAACGACTTGGCCAAAATCAGGACAATGCTGCAGAAAGAGAGTTGCATCAGAAATTATATTGCCCTGTGAGAAAATCGGTGGAGAGGAATATAAGAAAAGCAATAGGATATTTAGCTCTTTCAGCCTGTTTAGCAGTCCAATAAGGTCATCACTGGTCTAACTTAAATGTTCACATATTCTGCAGTGCAGCTAATAGATCAGCTAGCTAAGTGATGTCACAACGACAACTCTGCACTCAACATTAGCAAAACTAAGGAAATTGATTGTGGACTTCAGGAAGGGGAAACCAGTCCTCACCGAGGGGGTCAGCAGTGGAAAGGGTTAAGAACTTAAAATTCCTGAATGTCAACATTTCTGAAAAGAGATCCTGGGGGCCTCCATGAATCATGAGGAAGGTTCACCAGTGGGTACACCTCATGAGGAGTTTGATGAGATTTGATATGTTACCAAAGACTCTTTCAAATTTTTACAGGTGGACTGTGAAGAGCATTCTGACTGGTTGCATCATTGTCTGGTATGGAGGTGTCAAGGCACAGGACAGAAAAAGACCTCAGAGAGTTGTGTCTCGGCCAGCACCATCACGGGTACCAGTCTTCACTCCTTCGAGGACATCTACAAGAGGCGGTGTCTTAAGATGCTCAAGGATCCCCACCACCCAGGCCATGCCCTCTTTACTCTGCTATCATCCGAAAGGAGGTACAGGAGCCCGAAGATGAGCACCCAACAGTATCAAAACAGCTTTTTCCTATCTGCCATCAGATTTCTGAATGGACAATGAACCCTAGTCACTACTTCACTTTCTCTTCTCTTGCACTAATTTAAAATGTAATTTATAGCAATATTTGCACCTGTGATGCTGCCGCAAAACAACAAATTTCATGACATGTTCATGGCAATAAGTTCTGATTCTGATCCTGAACTAGATATGAGAGGTCTCATCAATCAAAAGCAAACAGGAGTGCTGTACTTAATCCCCTCTGCAGTTACATTTCCACACCTTCCCTGAATTACCTGAATTACAGAGACAATGTTACTAGTGAGCAGTGCAAAGATAATGGAGATGCTCATGTTGTTGGTTCTATGAATCTGCTAAGTTCAATCCATTAACAGAAAGTTTTATTTATTTATTTATCTTTTGAGACCAAATGCTACTGGAAAAGGCAGCATTTATTACCCAACATTTATTTTGTGAAGATAAATGGTGTCAAATCACCTTCTTGAACTGCTGCAATTCCTGCTGTACAGTAAAAGGCCATTTCGGCCCATGAGTTTGTGCCACCCAATTACCCTACAACCTCAGTATGTTTAGAACAGTGGGAGGAAACCAGAGCCCCCAGGGAAAACGGAGACATGAGGAAAATGTACAAACTCCTTACAGACAGTGCAGGATTTGAACTCTGCCATCAGAGTTGGTGTTGAAATGGCATTGTGCTAACTATGCCACCCCAAATCTGTTCTTAATTCCAGAGAATATAAATCAAGTGTATTAAATCTCCCCTTATATGGCAAAAATTACATTTATTGGGACCAAGTGCCATACACAAATGTGCTGGAGCACCTCAGCAGGTCATCTAGCATCCATAGGAAGTAAAGGGTAACCAATGCTTCAAGCCTGAGTCCTTTGTTACATGGATGTTGGGTGACCTGTTGAGTTTCTCCAGCACATTTGTGTATCACACTTAACCCCAACATCTGTAGGAACTATTAGGAAAAGGATTCCAGGAGTTAAACCCAATCATGATGAAGGAATGCTGATGTTTTTTTTTCTAAATCAGGTGTTGGTGGGACCTAGAAGGAAATCGCACTTAACCCCAGCATCTGTAGACCTTATTGTTTAACTTTATTGGAGCCTGTCTACTGAATCTTTGCTGCAGTTGCTCCAGTGGACATATTATGTGGAAGACTGACGTACCCTGTGCATTGTTAGAGACTGGATGGTCCACCCAACTTACTGGTTCTCAATCTTTTTCTTTCGACTCACATCCCACTTTAAGTAATCCCTAAGCCACAAATGCTCTGTGATTAGTAAGGGGTTGCTTAAGGTGGGATGTGGGTGGGAAGGGAAGGTTGAGAATCACTGCTCTAGATCCAATTTTGCTTGAGAAAAATTGTCATTGGCCCATTTCCTTTGGAGTTCTGAAACCATGCACATAACGAGTCAATGAGGGACGATTAAAACAATGGTTTTCAAACTTTTTCTTTCCACTCACATCCCACCTTAAGCAATCCCTTCCTAATCACAGAGCACCGATGGCAGAGGGATTACTCAAAATGGGATGTGAGTGGAAAGAAAAAGGTTAAGAACCATTGATTTCCAGCTTTATTCTTTCTCTGCTTCAACACAGCAAATACGGTGAACTTAACTTGAAAGGCAATCACATTGGTAGGTTTGAGTTCATATATCCTCCAGGAAAGGATGGTAGATTGTGGTGTGTGTGGGTGTCAGTGCATCCAGGTGGGGTTTTATAAAGTATTGGAATGTTATGGTTATCATTGCTAATGATTTCCTGACTATTAACAGAATTTAAATAGCATCAGTGCGATATGAACTCGTACCTTCCAATGACTAGCTGAGTATTTTAACCACCATGCTACCAGAGTTCCACAAAGTGAATCCACTGCTACGTAAATCAACCATGTCAGGAAGTCAGAAAAACATCAATGATAATTTTGAGAATCACTTTGATTTATACAACCTCCTTTCAAATTCAACCCTTTGTTTTATTAGCCAGGAACGAGACCAATGGTACTAAACATGATAGGATTGTTTCATGATGAATTAACTGCATGGAATAAGGCCAATGCTTAGAAAATTTGCGAACAAGGTCCCTCCTGCTGGCAGTGAGCTCCTCACAGACCCAGTCTCCGCATTACTGGAATGCCTGCCCTGTTTGCAGTGGGAGAGAATACTCGTGCACACTGCACCATTCAGAGAACGAGCCAAGCTGGAAGGAAAACTGGTGCTCCAATTCATTTCGATAATGGGAGAAATCAACTTGCAGTCCAGATTTTTCATTTGTGCTTGCTGCATTCACATGCGTTGAATTAAGAAAGAAATGAGAATGTAAAGCATATTTCTAACCTTTTCTCTGAATGGCTCTGGAGCAACAGCAAGTCAGACGATTTGCTGCAAGCGATGGCAGTCCAGGCAGCATCTTCCAGTGGCAGCCAATCAGAGACCTTGCTGGCTTTCTATTAGCCTGCACCGCGAACAGATCAGCTGTGCTGCGGTAGCAGCTGTGAGTGGGTCTTGGCGAGAGCTGTTCAACCCCTTCTGTCAACAGGAATATCAACTCTGAGGCTGGCACTGGTACGGAACTACGCCCCCACCCCCAACCCTTATAACCCACCTACGACACCATACCCCCTCCCCTTCCTAAATGCACATACACGACACAGAAATTAAATCACGCCCGTACACATCACTGTGGAAGAAGCAGGGAAAAGGAGGAGTGTTGCGAGCTGCTGGGATCAGTCTCCGACACTCAGCACCACGGTGATCCTGGTTTCCTCCCGCGGCAAGCAACGATGCTGCTGTGAAGGGCAGGGAAACACTCTTGACAGCGTGTGTACACAAAACAGACAGGCAAGACAAGAAGCTGGCTGCTGGACCATGCAGGGGTAAGTGAAGCTCTCCTGTCTTTCGCTCAGTACAATTTCTCCCTCACTGGGCTCTTGTGGGGTTGCCATGATTTCAAGTAAAGGCTTTTGCTTAGGTCCTTGTAACGTTCTGAGAAAACTGGCATACTGCCATCATTTCCCCGTAAATAATTTGTGGCACAGTGTAAGAAAAAAAGTGGTTGTATGGATTGGGAATTGAGGATGTTGACGGGGGTGGGGGGCGGGGGGTGGAGATATCATCTGGATATTAGTGTTATCCAAGAACCTCTGGACTGCAGCGTAATGCACATGAATGATTCAATTTCACTGTAATAATTCTGAGACTGCCGAGCTATCACTGGCAATAATTATTCACATGTGATGGTTTTCTTTATTAATAGAAAAAAATCAAATTTCACCCCAATTAAGTTTCTTTTATAGATGAAATATTATACCAGAAAGGGAAACAATATTTGAGGCTTATGTTACTGCTGAATGAATTTTGTTGTTAATGCTTCATACATACAGTATATAGGTTTCTTTATAAAAGAGATGGGGCAGCATTTCTGCTCAAATGCATTTCAGATGAGGCAGACCCAAGAAAAAGAAAACCTCTGGTCATATGTAGGCAATTTTGTACAGCCAGCGAGAATAGTCCTTTCTCGTATCATCTACTGAAATGATGTCATCTACACAGCATCTGAACTGAGCATTTTTTCTTGCTATATTACTAGTAAGGCATCTTGTACGAGGATTTAAGTCTGCACAGTGTGAATGCAGCTTGCATAGTGATAGATCAAGCTGACTGCTACTGTGATTGGATTATGTACTGCAGACAGGATCCACACTGATGTTCCCAGCACATATATTCAGGGAAAAAAAGTACCACACATAGCCTGAAGGCCAGATAAATTAGTTAGCTAATTGAGAAATAATATTGAACTCTCTCTTTACCTTCACTTACTTTCAGTAACACTATTTCCAAGTAAAACTACATACAGATGATTGCACAGCTATAACCACTGCCAACAATTATCTTTGCATTGGCGGGGCATGTTTTATGAACTGATGTCTTCTCATCCTGTCAGAATGGCATGTTTTGCTACCACAGCCTTCTTTAAGGTCTATTTATCACTCACCAAGAGAATTGTCCTCCAATTTAAGAGGTGAAGAAGAATGCAACATGACTAATATGAAATACCTTGCACCTTTGAGATGCTGCAATAACAGAGCAGTTTGGTTGCTCTTTCATTATTCCCATGAACTCAACGTCAAAGTACCAAGACTCTCTCAGTCTAATCCAGCACTCAGGAGAATGATAAATTTCATTAACTATAAGGTTGATATTGCACAGGAGAAATTTCAGATTTATTGTCAGAGTACATACATGACATCACCTACAACCCTGAGATTCTTTTTTCCTGTGGGCGTGGCAGAATTTTCACTAATTAGTAATGCAAAGAAATGTGTATATAGCATATACATGCAAACAAATAAGAACTTTAAACAGATAACAAATGTAAACAAACCGACTGTGCAATATTTCACATCATTGGGGAAAATGGAAAGTGACATTTGAAAGTGAAAGTATTTATTTGAGCTTTGACCTGGAACTGACTGTAACACAGCAACTGCTTGTGATAATTTTACTGTCCAGGCTAAAGGGGAAAGTGGTTCCATAGGGAAGATAGTTTTATTTTAAGTGTGTATGCAGAGAAAAATTTGAATTACAATGGATTTCTGCCACATATATAAACAAGCAGTATTCTTAAGGTGAAATCAGAATATTTCTATTTTGAAATAGTTAACACACAAGGAGAGGAGGGGGCAAGAATTTACAAAGACAAATGTGTGTGTACATTTGTATATATTGTAGCATCTAATTTCAAAGTGAGGGCTTTGTTAGTGCCTGTAATCATTCATGATTTGTGGATTTCTGAAAGGCAAAGCACAAAATGATTGTTCTCTCCCATTTTAATTTCCATTATAATTTCTCCAGTCTCAGGCGACAAGGGGCTGACGCAACTCCAGCTAATCTTTTCCTTCTTACGAAGAAATTCTTACAGTATGTGTTACATTTCTAGCTAGCCAACTTGTGGTCTATTTTCCCTTTCCTTATCAATGTTTTGGTCTTCCTTTGCTGAATTGTGATTTTTTTTTCCTGTCCTTAGATTTATTGAATTCCATGGCAATGTTATACACCTTCTGATCTAACTTTGAATGATGGTCAACACTGAATTAATTTCTCTATTTGCTTATAAACTAGGTAATAATCCTTTGAGTGCTTGTTTTCTATAATACATTTAATGAAGTTTTCCAAAAGTAAAATAAGAAAGTCTGCAAACACCGTGGTTGAAGTAAAAACACAATGCTGTAGAAACTCAGCAGGTAACAAGGCATCCTTTATTGAGCAAAGATGCATAACTGACATTTTGGGTTTGAGCCCTTCATCAAGGTAAGGGAGTTTTAATTAAGTTTTTCATTCTACCATAGCCAGCTTTCACTTCGCGTCTTTGTACTTTGATTTATTTAGATTTAAGACACTGGTTTCATGTTAAATAAATCAGTCTCAATTTTTATGTAAAATGATCATATTCTGAATACTATTCTCTAAAGACACCTAAATTACCATCACACAAGATAAGAATGTAATAATAATAATAATAATATATTCCCTCACTAGTTCCTCAATATACTGATTTAGCAAACCATCTTTTATGTACTACATGAATTCATCCTCCAGACTGCTGGTTTTCCTTTGGTTGCCCAGTCTATCTTTAGATTAGTCACCTGTGATTATTGCATGCACCTCAAATTTCCCGATTTACATTATGCTCAGCATTACTACTGCTCCTGGAGGGGTTTCACGACAATTCCCACCAACATTTTCTCACCTTTGACATTTCTCTAAAATGTGCTTCCTAATCCCTGGCACTCTGCAACCACGTCTTTGTAATTGTTGTTGAATTGTCTGCATTCAGATAAAGAACCTTCACCTTTTTTGTGCTCTGACTCTAAATGGAGATATTTTCTTCTGTTTGCACTCACTGTCTCTCCTGTCAGAATCTGGTTATGGTTCTTCATTTTGCTGTCCTACACTATTGCTTGTCCTTTAAGATCAATCCTATAAATTTCCTTTCAGTAGAACTCTACATCCTCCATCAACTATTTAGTCTAATCTTGCCATTCTCAACCTTTTTTGGGCTATGACCCCTTAGGACCCTGCCTAAGGTTCATGGGCTCCCTTCCCTGTGAATTCAAGTTGTGGTTTCTTTTGTACTTTTGTACTTCTCCCCATAAAAAAAACATTAAAATATTTATGTTACTTGTGGTGAAAAGAAAACAAGGCTTTTATTTAAATGTGCTATGGTGGGGGGGGGGGGGGGGCATAGAGCCCCTGCTGAGGATGGCTGGGTTAAAGCATTCTTTGCAGCCTATATTATTTAATTCACTTGGACACTGATCCTAGCTTAACTCACATGAGGTTTATCTTAATAGAACTGCTCCCTCTTTTCCCCAAAGGGCAGGTTATTCAGGACTGAAATGAGGAAAAATTGATTCACACAAAGACTGGTTAATTTTGAGGATTGTCTGCCTGATTGGGCTACAGAGGCTCCTTCATTGATTGCATTCAAAACAGAATGAATAAATAAAAGAATGCAGGGATAGGGTAGGAACATGACATTAAGAGAGATCACCCATCATCTTGCTGAATGGTGAAGAGAATTCAGGAGCCCATCTGGCCACTCCTGCTCCAATATCCTGATTGATGGTGAGAGTGGTCCATGAATTAAAAGCATTTTCCTTGAGACATGCATTCAATTGTCTAACCTTGTTTAACCTATGGCAATTTACACATACCTTGGGAACAATCCAGAAATTATTACCTTCATTTTTCTGGGTTTTAATTAGGACCCTTATTGCTCATAACCTCCTTGCAGAATCTCCCTCTCTGTGCTTCTGGTTTCTACAACAATTGGACCTTTTCCCTCCTACAACCAAGTTCCTCTCTAGTCCTGATATCTGAAGAATTAAAGGAAGACATCAAACTAAAGCAAACAGAGGAGCCAAAAGTAGTGGGAAATCAGAAGTTTGGGAAAACTTTAAAAAGCAACAAATGTCCCCACTAAGAAAGCAATAAAGAAAGATGGATTATGAAAGTAAATGAGCACAGAATCCAAAAACAGGTAGTAGAAGTTTTTTTTTACAAATATATAAAGCAGAAATGAGAGACCAAAGTGAACAATGGTCCCTGAGAAGATGAGAGTACTGGGCTCGCAAATGTTAATAACACTGGAGAACAATTTTTTTTCAAAAGGTTTCCTTCCTGAAAAGAAATTGGGGATTCTGATAGACAACTTTAAGATGAACACAAAGGTGATTTCAGATTTGCTATATTGCTTTGGAAGTTGGAGAAACATTAAATTATCTTTTTATTGAATTTGGCACGTTTAATCACATAATGATGCTGACACATTGCATGAGTTCAACAGACCTAAAACTTTATTCATAAACTTAGACATACAACACAGTCGTCGGCCTCATCACCAACAACGATGAGTCGCACTACAGGGAAGAGGTGGAGAATCTCGTGATATAGTGCGAGAGTTACAATGTGAGCCTTAACGTGGACAAGATGAAGGAGATGATTGTAGACTTCAGGAGGACCAGGAATGACCACCCTCCACTACACACCAACAACTCTGTAGTAGAGAGAGTGGAGAGCACCAAGTTCCTTGGAGTTCACTTAACCAGTGACCTATCATGGACACTCAACATTTCCTCACTTGTCAGGAAGGCACAACAACACTTCCTGAAAAGACTGAAATGGGCAAGGCTACTGGCCACTATCATGTCAACCTTCTATAGGAGCTCTATTAAGAGCATCCTGGCTGTTGCAGCACAGTGTGTGCAGAAGGGAAATGAATCAGAGGTCAATGCTCAGGACCACGAGTGGCAGAGAGGATCACTGAAGTCCCCTTTCCCCCCAATCGATATGATTTACTGAGATAGTTGTCTGAAGAGGATGCACAAAATCATTGAGGACCCTTTCCATCCCACACATAAAATATTTCAGCTGCTCCCTTTGGGTAAGAGGTACTGGAGTATCAGAGCCAGTACCACCAGGCCGAGGAACAGCTTCTTCTCATGAGCAGTGAAAATGCTGAATGACTAAAGGAATCGCTCAAACTAACCATCCGAGATTCTGATATTTATGAAACAAGATTTATTTATTGATTGATTTATTTATATGTGTGTGCATATATGTGTGTGAATACTTGTCCTGTGCATGTATTGTTTGTCTGTATATGTGTTATGTTTTGTTAAGTTTCTGCATGCTTTGCACCAAGGACCGGTGAATGCTATTTTGTCAGTTTGTACTTGTTCAATCAAAGGTGATGTTTTGAGAGTACAGAGAGGTGTATAGCAACATGAAGCAAACGAGGAGTATAAAAAATGCAAGAAAAAAAACTCAAGAAAAAGAAATCAGGAAGGTTAAAAGACGGGGTGGCTTTGGCAGACAATGTGAAGGAAAATCCTAAGGGTTTCTACAAGTATATTAAGAACAAAATGATAGTAAGGGACAAAATTGAACCCCTTGAAGATCAGAGTGGACAGCTTTGTATGTAGCCAAAAGGGGGAGATCCTAAATGTTTTTTTTGTATCAGCATTTACTCAGGAAACTGGCACAAAGTCAGAGATAGTTAGAAAAAGAAAAGGAGGATGTGCTTGCTGTCTTAAAGCAAATAAGGATGGATAAATCCCCAGGGCCTAACAAGATATTCCCTTGGACCTTGAGGGAGGATAGTGCAGAAATTGCAGGGATTCTAGCAAAAATATTTAAAATGTCTTTAGCTACGGGTGACCTGTAATCCTGTAAATTATAGGGCGGTGAGTAGTAGATAAATTATTGGAAGGTGTTCTAAGAGATTGGATAAACAATTATTTGGATAGCTGTGGACTGATTAAGGATAGTCAACATGCCTTTTGCATGGTAGGTCATCTTATAGAGTTTTTGAGGAGGTTACCAGGAAAGTTGACAAAGGAAAGGCTGTGGATGCTGTCTACGTGGAAGGCCTTTGACAAGGCCCAGCATGGTAGGTTAGTCAGGAAGGTTCAGATGCTAGGTATTCATGGTGAAGTAGTGAATTGGATTCGACAATGGCTGGATGGGAGAAGTCAGAGAATAGTGGTGGATGATTGCTTCTCAGCCTGGAAGCCTGTGACTAGTGATGTGCCTCAGGGATCAGTTCTGGGACCATTTTTGTTTGTCATCTATATCAGTGATGTGGATGATAATGTGGTAAATTAGATCAGCAAGTTTGCAGATGACACTAAGACTGGAGGTGGTGTGGACAGCAAGGAAGGGTTTCAAAACTTGCAGAGGAAACTGGACCAGGTGGAAAAATGGGCTGAAAAATAGCAGATGGAATTTAATGCAGACAAGTGTGAGGTGTTGGATTTTGGAAGGACAAACCAAGAAATGGTCGGGGACTGAAGAGTGTGGCAGAACAGAGGGATCTGAGAATACAGAAACGGAATTCCCTGAAAATGGTGCCGCTGATGGATAGGGTTGTAAAGAGAGCTTTTGTCATATTGGCCTTCATAAATCAAGTACTGAGTACAAGAGTTGGGATGTTATGGTGATGTTGTATAAGTTATTAGTGAGGCCAAATTTGGAGTACTGTGTGCAGTTCAGGTCGCCAACCTAAAGGAAAAATACCAGCAAGATTGAAAGAAAGCAGAGAAGATTTACTAGAATGTTGCCCGGACTTCAGGAACTGAGTTACAGGGAAAGAGGTTAGGACTTTTCCATGCAGCTTAGAAGAATGAGGGGAGATTTGATAGAGGTATTTAAAATTATGAGGGGGCTAAACAAAGTAAATATAGATGAGCTTTTTCCACTGAGGGTAAGAGTGAAAGGGGAAAAGTTTAGGGGGAACTTCACATCAAGAGTGGTAGGGGTGTGGAACAAGCTGCCAGTTGAAGGGGTGAATGCAGGTTCAATTTTAACATTTAAGAGGAATTTAGCTAGGTACATGGATGGGAGAGGTATGGAGGGCTATGAACTGGGTTCAGGCCAGTGGGACTAGGCAAACAAAATGGTTGAGCATGGACAAGAAAGGCCGAAGAGGCCTGTTTCTGTGCTGTAATGCTTTATGGTTTTGTGGGTGTGGTGCCAGTGGCTTGGAGGGTCACTCATGTTGTTTCATTATTTAAAAAAGGCTTCAGAAGTAACCCTTGAAATTATAGACCGCTGAGCCTGACATCAGTTGTAGGTAAATTATTGGAAGGTGTTCTATGAGATCGGATATACAATCATGTGGATAGACAAAAACTGATTTGGGATAGTCAAAATGGCTTTGTGGGTGGTAGGTTGTGTTTAACCAATCTGATAGTTTTTTAAGGATGTTTCCAGGTAAGTTGATGAAGGAAAGGCCGTGAATATTAGTAAGGCCTTTGACATGGTCCCAGATGGAAGGTTAGTCAGGAAAGTTTAGACGTTCGGTACTCATGGTGAGGTAATAAACTGGATTTGACATTGCTTATATGGGAGAAGCCAGAGAGTGGTGGTGGATGATTGCTTCTCAGACTGCTTGCTGTTCTATCCCACTCCTCAGTTCCCTACCATTTACTGTGTATTTCCTTTCTTGGTTTGTCCTTCCAAAACCTCACACTTGTCTGCATTAAATTCCCATCTTTTAGCCTATTTTTATAGCTGGTCCTGATCCCTCTTCAAGCTCTGAAAGCCTTCTTCATTGTTCAAAGTGCATCCTATCTTTGTGTCATCTGCACACTTGTTGATCCAATTTACCTCGTTATCATCCAGATCACTGATATAGACAACAAACAACAATGGTCTCAGCAGCAATCCCTGAGGCACACCACTAGTCACAGATAACCAATTCAAGAAGCAATCATCCACCACCACTCCCTGGCTTCTCCTGTCCAGCCAATGTCAAATCCAGTTTGACTTTCAATGCCACATGCAATTTCCACATGATCTTTTCACTCCTCCACTCCTCTCTCTGCTCTGGCACTCATGTTCCCATTCCCCTGAAAATCTGGTTTAAACCCCCTTGGAGCAACACTAGCAAACTTTCCTGCAAGGATATTAGATCCCCCCTCCAGCTCAGATCCAAACCATCCTGTCAGAAGAGGTTTCACCTTCCCTGGAAGAGAGCCCAATGATTCAGAAATCTGAACCCTCACTCCTACCCCATGCCTTTTAAGATGGATTATCCACCTTATTTCTAACCTTACTAGTATGTGGCACAGGTAGCAAGCCTGAGATCACAAACCTGAAGATTCTGTCCTTCAGTCTAGCGCCCAACTCCCTGAACTCTTCTTGCAGAACCTCCTCAATCTTCCTACCCACGTTAATGGTCTACTCATGGACCATGACAACTTTCTGCTCATCTCCCTTCTGAAAATGCCACAAAATCGATCTGTGATATCTTGGATTCTGGCACCAGGGAGGCAACAAATCATCCAGAATTCTCGATCCCTTCCACAGAACCTCTTATCTGCCACCCTAACTATGGAATCTCTTTTCACTACAGTTCGTCTCTTCTCCTCCCTTCCCTTCTCAGCCACTGAACAAGAATCCATGCCAGAGACCAGTTCACTGTGGTTTGTCCCTGGTAGATTGTCCCACCAACAGTATCCTAAATGGTATACAGTACTTGTTATTGAGGGGAATAGCCACAGGGGTGCCCTGCACTGCCTGCTTGTTCCCTTTCCCTCTCCTGACTGTCCCCCATAAACCCTCCTCCTGCTTCCTAGGTGTGATAGTGTCCCTGTAACTCCTGTCTATCACCCACTTTGCCTTCCAAATGATCCGGAGTTTATCCAACTCCAGCTCCAATTCCTTACCTCAGTTTGTCAGGAGCTGCAGCTGGATGCACTTCTTGCAGATGAAGTTACCAGGGATACTGCTGGCTTCCCTGATGACCCACATTTTGCAAGAAGAGTATTCCTCGGCCTTGGCTGCCATTCCCACTGTCTATGACTAGAGGAAAAAATATATGATTATATAAAACCTGCCCTTACCTGTGCCTATCTGCTGAATCCTTTTTGTTCCTTGAAATAGGGTGGCCCTAACTACTTCAACTTCTGCACCACCACCTCAGTCCCTATTCGCCGAAACTCCTTGGGCCAAAGCCTTTCCACTCTGACTCAGCCCACTCTGCTGATGACCGCTCCCTCAATAACCACTCGGCTACACAGTTCCCTACTTATATAGTGACGCTTGGGTCACCTGACCTCGATTGCCCAAAAGGAAGGAAGTGGGGAGCTGGAGAAAAGGAGAGAGAGAGGAAGAGAGATGGGGAAAGTTAGCAGAAATTGGAGGAGTCAATGTTTATGTCATCTGGTTGGAGACTGCCATTGTTTTGGTGGGCTCCTGTCTATAAATCACACCTCAATTCCATTTTGACCCCTTGGTCCAGTCCCTGCCCTCCATCACTTCAGCATCAGGTTCTCTGGGCTGGATCACCTCATTTTCAACATAGGCATCCACCCCCACCCCTCCCCCATACAGAAGGCCTCAAAGGCATCTGTTTTTACATCATCAGACCTAACCAGTCCTCCTCCACTGCCATCCTCTTCTATCCGGCTGAACTTGTTCTCACCTTCAATGACTTCTCCGCTGGCTTTTATCCCACTTTCTCCAAGTCAAATGGGTAGCCACGGGTACCTGCATGTGTCCCAGCGATGACTGTCTTTTTGTTGGCTATGTGGAGCAATCCATGCTGCAAGCCTACGTGGGCAAGGATCCTCAATTTCTCCTCCGTTACATTGGTGCTGATTCCTGAACCCATGATGAGCTTGTGAACTTTATCCACTTTGCTGCCATCTTCCACCATGACCTCAAATTCATTTGGTCCATCTCTAGCAACTCTCTTCCCTTTCTTGAACTTAGCCTCTCTCTCAGGAAAGAGACTACCCACAGGCATCTTGTATAAACTACACCTCTTCACACCCTTGTCCCCTGTAAGGACTCTATTCCTTCCTCTCAGTTCCTCCCTCCTGCTACATCATCTCCTGGGATGAGGTCCTCCATTCAAGACCTAAGATATCCTTCAAAAATGTGCCCGTCACACCCCCCCCTCCCCGCCATTAAGTCAAGTGTCACCCGCACATTTGCTATGGCCCCTTCCGCCCCGAGATGCAGCACAAAGAGAATTCCCTTTGTCTTCATGTACCACCCCACCAGCCTCTGTATCCACCATATTATCTTCCAAGAATTCTGCCACCTACAACAGAATATCACCATCAGACATATATTCCCTTCACTCTCTGTTTTCTGTGGGGACCACTTCCTCCTATACTCCCTCATCCACTCATCCCTTCCCACTAATGCCCATTTGGTACTTACCCTGTGACAGTAAGAAATCCTACACTTGCACCCATACCTCTTTCTTCACCATTATTCAGGATGCTAAACAGTCCTTCCAAGTGAAGCAACAATTCACTTGTGAATCTGTAGTGGTCATTTAGTGTATCTGGGGAGACAAACACAGACTGGGAGATCATTTCACTGAGCACCTTCACTCTGTTAGCTGCAAATGCAAGGACCTCCTGGTGGCCCACCATTTTAATTCCACACACCATTGCCACACCAACATTTCTGTCCATCCTCTAAGGCTAACTGTGGAGATATGATTGTCCATGGCCTCATGTACTGTTCAACCAAGACCACCTGTAAACTGGAGGAGCAACATTTAATTTTCTGTCTGGGCACTCTCAACTGGATGGTGTTACGGTTTATGCTCACCTGCTCTGTTCTCCCTCCCTTCCCCATCCTTCTGTCTTCTTTCTTCCAGCTCTCCACCCCCTCCCCTCTCCATTCACAGAGCCTTCCTCCCTCCCCCTACTTGCTGGTGTGCCTTCCCTCCCTTATCCACCTATTACCTCCTGCTGTGGGACTGTGCTTCTCCCCTTGCCCCTCCCCCCACCATTTTGCTGACATTTTGTCATATCTTGATGAAGGGATCAAGCCCGAAATGTGGGTTATATCTTTATCTTCGCTCTATAAAAAACATTGTTTGACCTCGAGTTTCTCCAGCATTGTTTTTAAATTCTTTTATTTCACAATTAAGTGTTCTCTTCTATGCACTTTGGGAGAAAAAAACCATGAGTTTCTGCTAATAAAATTGAAATACCAGTTGATGAAGTAGACAAAGATGATGTAGTCAAACCATAATCATGGCTTTTATTAGCAGAAACTTATGGTACAATAATGAAAGACAATAGGTGCATATACAGTTATACCCAAGGGGAGTGTCCTTAACAGTAGAGATAATGCACAGCCAATGTTAGTACAGCAAGGCAGCCTGGCCGACATTCACCACAGGGACCTTTTGAAACATTTTGAATGTTGAAAGGCATGGGCAGAGTAGATGTAAAAAGGTTATTTCCTGTGGTGGGAGAGTCTAGGACAAGAGGGTACAACTTCAGGATTGAAGGGCATCTGTTTAGAACAGAGATGCATAGGAATTTCTTCAGCAAGAGGGTGGTAAATCTGTGGAATTGTTGCCACAGGTGGTTGTGAAGGTCTTTAGGTGTATTTAAGACAGACACTGATAGATTCTTGATTAGCCAGGACATCAAAGGTTATGAAGTGAAGGCCGGGCAGTGGAGCTCCTATATCTCATGGTCCTCTACTTCCCCTGGGAGTGAATTCCAGACCATAATCATTCATTGTGTAAGAAAAACCTTTTGCTTATGCTCACCTGAGACTCTTTTTCTGTATCCTTTATTTCTTCACTCCAAAATTGTCACAATTTGAAAATTGTGCCCCATATCGCAACTATATATTATTATATATTAAATAAGGAGGGATCTGTAGTAACTGACTGCTGGGGAACTTCACTGCGTCCAGCACTCTAGTGAAAAAAATAACCTTTCATTATTATTTTCTGCTTTCTGTTGTACAACTAAATTCTTATCCATGTCACTGTCACATAAGAGGAAACTGGTTGAAGACTAGTGGAGAAGGAGGAGGGATGAATCATCATCATTCATCAAATGAATGTTATGGAGAAGATGAGCAGAGAGGTGTGATAGCAGGAAAGACAACATAAAGGCACTGTTTGAAATAAAGCTAAGAGGAGTGTTAGAATTTTGGATTGGCAGACTAAGGGAAGGGAGAAAAGTAACAGATGTAGCTGACCTGATGATTGCAATGTTAGCAGCAGTTTGCCTTTGAACTCTTTGCTTCTTTGTGCAATGAAATAGGTGGAATCAGTAGATGGAGTTTAAAGGACATACATTTCCTTTTTATTTCCTCCAAACTCATCTTGTCCAATGTTACCAAACTCTTACTTCCTCGACTCATTTCCAACCAGCCACCTCACACCGTAATGCTTGGTTCAACTTTATGATCAGAACATTTGAAGCAATCGTTCCTCTGTCCACCCAGCTCCCCCACATGCTGAACATTGGCATTTTCTTGAAGCTTTTCCTCTCCACTCCTTCTCCCCTTTCATCTACCAGTCTGTCCAAATTTTACTGATGACTATCCACCTAATGTTTTAAAATTTCGACATATGGCACTGTAACAGGCTAATTCGGCCCTCCAAGTCTGTACCGCCCAATTTACCTACACCCTGGTACGTTTTTGAAGGGTGAGAGCAAACCTGAGCTCCTGGGAAAACCCACAGACACGGTACAGTGAACTGAGATTTACTGTAGATGGGCTGTGCAGATGGCTGCCTCCTCCCCCATCTACCCAAATATAACCCAGGTTTCCTGCCTAAACCCAGAGCCCTATTGAAGATCCTTGAAAGACCCTACCCTTTGTTATAAGTTAATAAAAGCATGTGTTCTCCCTCTAGTCACGAGAGCTTTTATTAGCGCTACACATGGGGAGAACATACAAACTCCTTAGACAGCGCGGGATTCAAACCCAGGTCCAGTTCTGATTGCTGGCGCTGTAAAGGTTATCCATTACACCAACCATGCTGATTATGCCTCCAAGTTTTGTCATCAGAAAATTTGTAAACTGTATTGTACACCTAAGCCTTTTAATATATACTGTATTAAGACAAAGCTTTCTGGATTCAAGTCATATTCCAGAAATTTGAGCCCAAAACAGGCTGAGCGAGTGCTGTACTGCCACATTGGCTACCTTTAAGAAAAGTTGTCAAACTAATCTCTGGATTTTTTTTTCCCTTTTCTTCCTACCACATGTTATTTAATGATCAATATGTGCCAGAAAGGACTTGATGGGCTGAAATTACTTCCTCTGTGCCATAAAGAAACATGGAGATGTGAGCATTGAAATTATTTGCATTGGTTTTTCCCATTCATTTATTTTAAATTTAAATATTTAAATTTAGACATACATCATGATAATAAGCCCTTTTGGCCCACGAGTCCGTGCCGCTCAATTTACACCCAATTAACCTACAACCCTTGGTACGTCTCAAATGGTGGGAGAAATCTGGAGCCCCCAGGGAAAACACACATAGACATGGTGAGAACGTATAAACTCCTTACAGAGGCGCAGGTTTTAATCCCCGGTCCCGATCGCTGGCACTGTAAAAACCTTGTGCTAACCACTACGTTAACCACTCTATCCTTAGTACTTCATTGTCCTTCCTACAAAACCTATCTTTTTGTTATCAGCATTCAAATCCATGACTTTCTGTGCCATTATTTAAATGATTTATAAATGCAGCAAATGTTTGCAGTCCAAGGACAGATGTTTTGAAGACACTGTTAATCACATCCAGTAATCTGACTGGCTGCTAAGTAGCTCTACCATTTCCTTGTCTCTCATCCAATTTCTGAGTCAGGTCAATAATGTGCCTTCAATTCCATGAGGTTTAACTTTAGTTCACAGACTCTATGTGAGAGTTTATCAAATGTACTCTGTTAGTCTATAGAAATAATATTTGTAGAATTTATTACTATGAGTTCATGGCAAAATATTGTAAAGATATTTATGATGGGATGTTTTGCAATCTCTTTTGATCACAGGGTCCTTGCAGCCAATAAAGTGCTCTCTAAAATCAAGTAATATTTGTGATTTACCAATTGAGGTAGCCAATGAGCAAAGGGAAATTTCCCACCAACAAGGACGAGATTAGAGATATTGATTAAGGGATAAATGTTGGCTAGAACATGGGGGAATTAATGGATAAAGTTGTTTTCAACAGGCAAGGATTGTGCTTCTCTCTGCATAGATCCAGCATTCCTACTGGTTCATGAGTTGTTTTAGGATGCCGACATTAAAAACTATTGTTGATAGATATTTCTTATCAGAGAGGGTGGTAAATGTCTGGAATTTTCTGGAAGGCTGTGAAGAATGCATCTCTGAGGATATTTAAAAAGATGAAGTAGTGGCATTTTTTGGAAAATCATGAAATTCAGGCATGGGAATATGACACAACGGGAGGGATGAGGCCTGGGGCAGAACCAGCACAGGTGGGGGGGGGGGGGGGGGGCGGGTGGTGAGAAGATGAAGCCTGGAGCAGAACTGGCACGGGCGGGGGGGGGGGGGGGTGGGAGTGAGGATAAGGCAGAACAGGTCAAAAAGGAGCAGGGGGGGGTGAAGTATGGCCCAGGGCAGATCATGTTAAAAGGCCAAACAAGCTTGAGAGGCCAAACAAGCAACTTCTGCTCCAATTTTCTCATATTTTTCTATGTTAAATGAAGAAAAATGAACTTCAGTGAGAAACTAACTGGCCAGCTCAGAAATATTACAACTACACAAGCAGA
Organism: Narcine bancroftii; assembly: GCF_036971445.1. NCBI lineage: Eukaryota > Metazoa > Chordata > Chondrichthyes > Torpediniformes > Narcinidae > Narcine > Narcine bancroftii. The sequence continues at coordinate 201,477,926 of NC_091472.1, forward strand.
TTGGAGGCTGGGTGTCATGTGGTGAGTCATATCCTGCCTCTCAGATTGTGGTAAGATTTGAGAGGCAGGACATGACTCACCACATGACACCCAGCCTCCAATCTGCTGCTGTTATCATAGTATTTCTGAGCTAGGTGCTAGAATGGAATGCGAGGGCATATCCTGGACTTAACTGCACGAGCACAACTTCAGCAATGATAATGAGTTTGGTAAAAACACAAAATTGCTGGAGGGACTCAGCAGGTCACACAGCATCCAAAGGAGGTAAAATACATAACCAGTGTTTTTGGCCTGAGGTAATATCTTGAAGCAGGGCTCAGGCCTGAAAAGTTGGTTACCTATCTTTACACTGTGAGACCTGCTGATAACTACAATCTGCAGACTTTTGTATTTCACTCATTGACGACATTTATTGTATAATGTACATACATATGCACCAAATTCTTACTTACGGCAGCTGAACATAATAAATATTCAGTTATCCTCGTGCAATAAAATGACTTAGTAACCCTGTATACAGTCTTTTTCTGGTGTCGGAACCATATTCAAGTAATATGAAGAACAACATATCTAATTTGAATGGCACCCTTTCCTTTATCCTGAACATTCAGTTCCTCAGTAACTGACCCACTGTGGCTACACAGTGTACTGTCAAAAAATGAATTATGGCAACTCATCAGCACTCTGTAGCAGTTAAGTCTGTGATTTATATCAAAACGGAGAAAGACAACATCTGGACAGCAGCCAGAGCGGAGACTGAGGACCATAGCACCAGTGGTAGTCCTCCTGGGACCCGGACGTGATTATTGAGTCTTAGGTGCAGGATGCACCTTTCAAATCTCTGCCATGCCTACCTGATAAATTGCCAACCCGGCAATTTAAGGGGGATCCCACCCCTGCGATGACACAGTGAGTGATGCATGGAAGTAACGGCCATCAGTCGGTACTTTCATTCAATACATTTTGGAAGTAACATACAATGTGTATCATACAGCACACTTCTCACTGTTATTGGGGATGAAAAAATAAGAAATATACCTTCACTCTGTCTGTGCTATTTAATCAATGGTTCCATTCCTCCAATAACTTGTGCATCTCGATCTTCTAATGCAATCTCAATGCAGAAGCAGCTTAAGAAAATATAGTTCTTTTCAGGATTTGATAACCAAAGGCAGTAGTTGCCAAAAATATACCACACAACTGTGTAGTTCTGAAGCATTGGTTAATGACATCATCAAAACTGTTTCAGCTTTGCTTCTAACACCCTGTTCCAAATACAGTACTACTATTAGTAAATTAAGGGTTTGGTTATATCTCCAGTTTTAACTACCACCCTGAAAGAAGCCCTTATATAAAAATCATTGTCATGGTAACCCTCCCACTCCCAGCCATCAGTTGCCCCACCCCCCCAAGTGACATGCCACTGCCACGATCGGGGGGGGGGGGGACGGGGGAGGCTACAACGAGCTGCTGCTGCGAGCGTCGCTCCGGTTTGCGGTGACAGCTCAATGCGGGAATAATGTCCATCTTCCTTACCCATAATCTCCCATTCCGCTGGCTAAGGAAGACAGCGATTGCTCCCACACTCCTGCATTGAGTCGTTGGCATGAACTAGAATGGCATTCTTGGCAGCAGCACATTGCACTCTCCCCCCTCCCCCAATCGTAGCAGCATATTGCAACCCCACCCTTCGCAGCACCAACCGGTCTCCCCCTCCTGATTACGGCACCAACAGCGGTCTACCCCAATCGCATTACCAACCGTTCTTCCCCCCCCCCATGATCGTGGCACCAACCACTCTCCCAGTTGAAACCTTTCAAATTGTTATGTACCTGGGTCACAAAACATACAAATTGCCTGGTTAACCCCATTTTACATGCCAGTTTGAAAGGGCCTACTGAAAGAATGAAAGCACCTGCAAGACTGGACCATATTCAAGGATTTATCTTCAAACTTGAATGAATAAGCCATAGCTGTCACCAGCTTCATCAGGACCTGTGTGGATGAGGATGTGCTCACGCACACCTACAGGGAGTACCCCAACTAAAACCTGTGGATAAATCCAAGGATTCTCAAGATGCTGAGCGGGAGGTCAATGGTATTAAGACTGGAGATCCAGATCTCTACAGGACATCTGGGTATGACCTATGGAAGGAACAATTCCAAGTGAATCTAGAAAAAGAATCAGATACTCGCCAGCCATGGTAGGGCTTACAGGCCACCTCATCCTACAAGACAAACCATAACATCATAAATGGCTATGATGCTTCATTTCCCAATGAGCTGAACATTTTTTATGCTAGCTTTGAAAAAGAGAATTCCTGCAGAAGCTGGCGATCCTGTGAGGCCAACATCTTTTAAGAGGATGAACCCTTACAAGGCATCAGATCCTGATGGTGTTCCTGGTAGGGTACTGAAAATCTGTGCCAACCAATTAGTTGGATTGTTCACAGACACTTTCAGTCTCTCATTGCTGCAGTTGGAGGTTTGGTTCCCACCTGTTTCAAAAGGGTCTCAATCATGCGATTGCCCTAGAGCAGAGTGAGCTGCCTCGATGACTATCATGCAGTAGCACTCATGTTTACTGTAACAAAATGCTTTGAGAGGTTGGTCATACTTGTACCTAAGACCTGGACCCTCTGTAATTTCACTACTGCTGCAATCATTCCACAGCAGATGCAATCTCACTGGCTCTCCACTCAGCCCTGGATTACCTGGACATGAGCATCAGGCTGCGCATCATCGACTACTACTCAGCCTTCAACACCACCACCCTCACAGGACCGGGCCTCTGCAACTCCCTCTGTAACTGGATCCTTGACTTCCTCATCGGAAGACTACAGTCAGTACCAATCAGTAACAACATCTCCTCCTCACTGATCATCAACACAGGTGCACCTCAGGGATGTGAGTTAGCCCACTGCTCTCTCTCTATATTCATGGCCAGGCACAATTCAGATGCTATCTACACATTTGCAGATAACACCAAGGTAGTCAGCAGAATCAAAGGTGGCAATGAGGAAGTGTACAGAAGGAGAGGTAGATCTTCTAGTTGAGGGGTTTCACAATAACAGCCTTGCACTCAACGTTAGCAAAACGAAGGAAGTAATTGTGAACTTCAGGAAGGGGAAACCAGGAGAATACAAACCAGTCTTCATTGACGGGTCCAGTAGTGGAGAAGGTAAAGAACCTCAAATTCTTGGATGTCTCTGAAGATCTGTCCTGGGGCCTCCTTGTCGATACAATCAAGAAGAAAGCTCACCCGTGGCTATACTTAGCGAGGAGTTTGAGGAGATTTGGGATGTCACCAAAAACTCTTGCAAATTTCTCCAGGTGGACTGTAGAGAGCCTTCTGACGGGCTACATCTCTCAGGACAGGAAAAGGCTACAGAAGGTTGTAAATTTGGCCAACGGCTTCATGGGCATTTGTTTTCACTCCATTAAGGACATTCTTAAGAGGCAGTGTCTCAACAAATCAGTCTTTATCATCAAGGACCCCCACCACCCAGATCATTGCCTTCTACACACTGCTACCATCAAGAAAGAGGTACAGGAGCCTGAAGACGAAAACCTAACATTACAAAAATAGCTTCTTCCCTTCTGCCATTAGATTTCTGAATGGACAATGAACCACAGGCACTACTTCACCTTTTTTTCTCTCTTTTTTGCAGGGATTATTTAATTTTAAATATTGTATTTATGGAAATGTAATTTATAGTCAAGTTAAGTCAAGTGAAGATTATTGTCCTTTGATTGCACAAGTACAATCCGACAAAACAGCATTCTCCGGTCCTCAGTGCAAAACACACAACCAGACATAACACACGTACAGACAAACAATACATGTGCAGGACAAGTATTCATATATACAAATAAATAAATATTGTTTCATGAATATGAGATTTTTGGGTGATTAGCACGAGCGGTTCCTCTGGTCATTCAGAATTCTCGCTGCCCGTGGGAAGAAGTTGTTCCTCAGCCTGGTGGTGCTGGCTCTGATCCTCCTGTATCTCTTCCCCGATGGGAGCAGCTGAAAGATGCTGTGTGCAGAGTGGGAGGGGTCCTCACTGATTTTGTGCATCCTCTTCACACAACGATCCTGGTAGATCATGTCAATGGGGGGTGGGACGTGTGGGTGGAGGCAGACTCCAGTGATCCTCTCTGCCACTCTTATGGACCTGTGGATTGACCTCTGATCCATTTCTCTGCAGCAACCGTACCACAGTGTGATGCAGCCGCCCAGGACACTCTCAAAAGAGAACCTATGGAAGGTTGACATATTGGTAACCGGTAGCCTTGCCCGCTTCAGTCTTGTCAAGAAATGTAGTCACTGTTGCACCTTCCTGACAAATGAGGAGATGCATCTGGAATGCACAATACTGCTGCCACAAAGCAACAAATTTCATAACAATAAACCTGATTCTGATTCCGGATTAAGGATCAATAAACAATCAGGGAGAAAAACCTCAGTGGGTCAAGCAGCACCAGTGGAGTAAAATAATGATCAACATTTTGAGCCAGAACTCTTCATCAAGACTTGATAATGATTTGCTTCCACTCTGGCTGAAAGATGAGGTCATTGCCCTACTGTGGTCTCACAATGACCTCATCTTTCAGCCAAAGCAGAGCAAATCTTCATCAAATCTTGATGAAGAGACCACAGTGGAGCAAAGGTTGGACAGGATTGCCAGGAACCAAGTCTGTGAGGTGAGGCATCCCTTGTGGGATTTATACAGGACTTCCATGTGCTCCCAGTGCTTGAACTTAAGGTGCTCATTGCCTTGGAGAGGACACTCCTGTTGGTTAATTTATCCTACTTGTGCTCTATTCCTCAGGCACATCAGCTATGATTAACAAACCCTCACCATCCTCTCTCATCAAGCAACACCACCACATGTGTCTAATTCTTTTGGTCTAAGTCCTATTAGAAATATTCCCTTTGTTCTTCCCACTGTCTGTTTAATTTCTAACTTTTCCAGCTCTGATGAAAGATCATTGAAAACATAAACTTTCTCCAATAGTTGCCTGATTTGCAGCATTTACAGTATTTTGCTTTAACATGGATAAACTAAATTAATATTCTGTTGTAAAATACTCATGTCATTCCACACAGTAACACTGTGAAACATTAAAGTAGCAGGCTAGAATATCCCTTGCTGCTGCCTTCTGTATCTACTGTATAACTTCTCTATTTCTATCTCTGCATCTGGTGAGCCAAAATGAGGCAAGCACTACTTACTTAAATCGATGAGCTTTTCTCAATAACCTCATTGACTGTGAAGAGCTATTCCCAGACTTGAGCACATAATTTAAATGGGCATTTCTCGACATGTTGTTCTGCATTATTTAAGAAACTATTTCTGAGGCTAGGCTGTGAAATAACGTTCTATGTCAGTGGGTCAGGTGAGTATTAAGTAACCTGTAACAAAATGTAAAGAGCCCTTTGCAAGCCCTGAAACCAACACCATTATTCAATTAGAACCATATAACGCTAGAGCACAGAAAACAGGCCATTAGGCCCCTCTGTGCCGACCATCATCTTCCTAGTTCCACTGACCTGCTCCTATTCCATATCCCACTAGACCTCTCCCATCCATGTATCTATCCAATTTATTCTTAAAACACATGATCGAGTTTGCATTCACCACATCAGATGGCAGCTCATTCTATACTCCCACCACTCTGTGAAGAACTTCCCCCAGTGTTCTCCCTAAACCTTTATCCCTTCAGCTTAAAACTATGACTATCTGCCCCAACCTAAGTGGAAAAAACCTGTTCACATCCATTCTGTCTATAGCCCTCATAATCTTATAAACCTCTATCAAATCTCCCCTCATTCTTCTTCACTCCAAGGAATAAAGTCCTAGCCTGTTTAACCTTTCCCTGTAATTCAACTTCTGAAGACCCAACAACATCCTAGTAAATCTTCTCTGTACTCTTTCAATTTTACTGATATCCTTCCTGTAGTTAGGCTCTTTGGAAAGTATGGAATACTTAATTCCATGAAATATTGGTCCAGAATTTGATCTCAAAGTAATTTATTTATTTTTTTAAAAACAGTAAATTTTTTAATTGCAAATTTAAATTTAAACATACAGTATGGTAACAGGCCCTTTTGGCCCACAAGCCCAATTAAACCAAATTAACCTACCATTCCCTGGTACATTTTGAATGGTGGGTGGAACCGAAGCCTTCAGGGAAAACCCATGCAGACACAGGGAGAATGTACCAACTCCTTACAGACAGTGCAGGATTTGAACCCTGGTCCCGATCACTGGCGCTGAATCAGTGCTTCACTAACTGCTACGCTACTGCTAATAGCTAACCAAATGGTGTCAGTGATACATCAGGAGGATGTAAAACTAATCAAAATAATAAACTGGGTACTTAATATATTGACAGTTTTATAGGTGAGGTTTCTTTTGGCCCAAATAGGTCAAGGTTGTGGGATCCAGAGGTCCTATCGTAGAGAGATTGAGAAACTCAAAACTGCAGATGTTGGAATCTTGAGCAAACAAGTTAAATTGAAATGTTTATTGCCATGTGCACCAGGATACAATATTTTCTGTGCTATCTAGGCAAGAAAACTAATTAATAAGAATAATAGGTAGTGTAAATAAGTGTATTTTTTTGTGTGGGAAAATACATGCAGTCCAATCCATTAATTGTTGTTATTCGCTGTGATAAAGAACAGAATAGAAACAGATGCTTCAGTTCAAAAATAAGTACCAATCATCAAACACCTATTTACACTGATCCAACATTAATTTCATTTTTTATTCTTTGTATTCTCATCAAAGACCCTCAGATTCTACCATTCCAGGCGGCACGGTTAGTAAAGGGCAGCACGGTTAGTAAAGGGCGGCACTGTTTGCATAGCGGCTAGTGCAGCATCGTTACAGCACCTATGACTCCACTTTGAATCCAGCGCTATCTGTAAGGGGTTTGTACATTCTCCCCGTGTTGCATAGGCTACCTCCGGGCACTCCGATTTACTCCGAGCATTCAAAAACGTACCAGGGTTGTAGGTTAATTGGACGGCACAGGCTCAGGGGCTGAGAGGGCCTGTTACTGTGCTGTATGACCTCTAGTAAATTTTTTTAAAATTTGCATTCACCTATTAACCAAACCACTCACACATCTTAATAATGCAGAAAGAAACTGGTGCACCTGAAAGAAACTTGTGCAGTCTCAGGGAGAATGTGCAAACTCCACCAGTCAACACGCCAAGTCATCAGCTCTGTTAGCTGTACCACTGTGTCATCTGCAGAGCAATATATTTAAATGTTGTCTATCACTTTGTCGATCCTTGCATCAGATGAAATGGTGCAGCCGAGGTAGGTAAACTGGTTGACCATTTTGATTTCAGTGTGCCCAATGGAGATGTGGGGGGGGGGGTGCTGGTGGTCATGGTGGGGAGCTGGCCGATGGAGGACCTCAGTTTTCTTCAGGCTGACTTCCAGGCCAAACATTTTGGCAGTTTCCGCAAATCAGGACGTCATGCGCTGGAGAGCTGGCTCTGAATGGGCAACTAAAGCGGCATCATCTGCAAAGAGTAGTTCACGGACAAGTTGCTCTTGTGTCTTGGTGTAAGCTTGCAGGTGCCTCAGATTGAAGAGACTGCCATCCGTGCGGTACCGGATGTAAACAGCGTCTTCATTGTTGAGGTCTTTCATGGCTTGTTTCAGCATCATGCTGAAGAAGATAGTAAAGAGGGTTGGTGCAAGGATGCAGGCTTGCTTCACGCTGTTGTCAATGGAGAAGGGTTTGCTGTATCTGACCCTTGTTGGTTTTCGTGCAGTTGGATAACCATGTTGAGGAACTTGGGGGGGGCATCCGAGGCGCTCTAGTATTTGCCAAAGCCCTTTCCTGCTCACGGTGTCGAAGGCTTTGGTGAGGTCAACAAAGGTGATGTAGAGTCCTTTGTTTTGTTCTCTGCACTTTTCTTGGAGCTGTCTAAGGGCAAAGACCATGTCAGTAGTTCCTCTGTTTGCGTGAAAGCCACTATGATTCTGGGAGGACATTTTCGGCGACACTAGGTATTAGTCTATTAAGGAGAATCCTAGCGAAGATTTTGCCTGCAATGGAGAGCAGCGTGATTCCCTCGCCAAGGCAAATAACGCCTTTGGAAGACTATACAAAAGAGTCTGGAAAAACAACCACCTGAAGAAACACACAAAGATCAGCGTGTACAGAGCCATTGTCATACCCACCCTCCTGTTCGGCTCCGAATCTTGGGTACTATACCGGCATCACCTACGGCTCCTAGAACGCTTCCATCAGCGCTGTCTCCGCTCCATCATCAACATTCATTGGAATGACTTCATCACCAACATCAAAGTACTCGAGCTGGCAGAGTCCGCAAGCATCATATCCATGCTGCTGAAGACCCAACTGCGGTGGGTGGGTCATGTCTCCAGAATGGAGGACCATCGCCTTCCCAAGATCGTGTTCTATGGTGAGCTCTCCACTGGCCACCGAGACAGAGGTGCACCAAAGAAGAGGTACAAGGACTGCTTAAAGAAATCTCTTGGTGCCTGCCACTTTGACCACCGCCAGTGGGCTGATATCGCCTCCAACCGTGCATCTTGGCGGCTCACAGTTCGGCAGGCAGCAACCTCCTTTGAAGAAGACCACAGAGCCCACCTCACTGACAAAATACAAAGGAGGAAAAACCCAACACCCAACCCCAACCAACCAATTTTCCCTTGCAACCGCTGCAATTGTGCCTGCCTGTCCCGCATCGGACTTGTCAGTCACCAACGAGCCTGCAGCAGACGTGGACATACCCCTCCATAAATCTTCATCCACGAAGCCAAGCCAAAGATATTTAAATGGTGATAGATTGGGAAATGTTGATGTGCAAAGAAACTTGGATGTCCTTTTGCTTCAGTCAATGAAAAAAAACATGCAGGTGAAGCAAACAGTGAAGAAGACAAATAGTACTTTACCTTGTGATTTTAAATACAGGAGAAAAGATGTCTTGCTGCAATATATCTGGTGTACTGTGTGCAGTATAGTGATGCAATGAAAAATGAGTTGTACGAGGAAAGATTGGAAGAACTGGACCTGTATACCACTTGAGTTTAAAGAATTAGAGAATATTTAATTGAAATAAATAAACTTCTGACAAGGCTCCAAAGCCAGATGTCTTTTGCCTACTCATTCAACCTGTCTACATCCTGTTGCTGAATCACAGTTTCCTTATCACAGCACATTCTCCACCTATTTTCATATCAATGGCACAGTTAGATACCTTATATCCAGTTCTTCGCCCCAGGCCATTAATATCATTTGGCTCTTGTCCACGGGTGCAGTGCTGCCAGAGCTCACTGGAGCACCTCTGACATCATTAAGATTTCTGTCCTTCAGCAGAGGCACTTTTACACAGCTGCTAAGAGCGGTGGCAGTGTAAAAATGTTGAGACGGAATTTATTATGTCAAGACCATCCCGTAATTTTTCCACTGGGGCCCCTACACATTTTCACAGAGGGGCTGCAGTGTAAAATAACCGCAGCCACTCTGGAAGTAACAGGCCTAATGCATGCAACATTCCCCCTCCAATAAACGCCACAATACAGGAAGGCTGTGTAAAAGTGCCACTGTGTAAACAACCACACATGGGAGGTAAGTAAACTTGTGTTTTTTAGAATAATTCCAAAGTTTCTGTGTAAAAATGCCAATTGAAAACGTTTAGTCGATGGATTAAAGGAGAAATGTTTGCATGGATGTGTTTGCCAAGAATTGTGACTAGCAGGGTACTAGAACCAGGGGAGGAGAGAGGTGGGATAAGGCGAGGGAGTTCTTTGTCAAGCATGGATGCAATGGGTTGAATGGCCGCAAAATCCACATCCATGTCTCATTCAAGAGGAATTCCCTTTGTTCACTTTAGGGTAATGGCTCTCAACCTTTTTCTTTCCACTCACATACTATTTTAAGTAATCCCTATGCCATTGGTGTTCTGTGATTAGTAAGGGATTGCTAATGTGAGTGGGAAGGGAAGGTTGAGAATCACTGCTCTAGGCCCAATTGTTACTGAAATAGTTTGCTTGAAAAAAATTGTCATTGGCCCATTTCCTTTGGAGTTCTGAAACCATGCACATGACGAGTCAATGAGGGACTGTGGTGCAACAAATTGACACAAAAGAGGCTTTATCCATTAAAAGTCTATACACCAGTTTCAGTCCCAATGGCTCCACGAGTGAATGGCCCAGGAAAGGCTGGCTCAGGTTTATATCCCGGTCAGTTGATTGACAGCCGGCCAGGTGGAATCAGCCCCTTAAGTGGTCTTCCTGCAGGTACAGAGGTTGCCGTATGCGGTAGGCTGGTGGTTGTATCACCACAGTTACAATTAAAACTGGTTTTCAAACTTTTTCTTTCCATCCACATACCACCTTAAGCAATCCCTTACCAATTACAGAACACCTATGGCATAGGGATTACTTAAAGTGGTACATCATTGGAAAGAAAAAGGTTGAGAACCACTGCTTTAGAGTAAGCATTCAGTGGGTCAGGGTGAAGGACAAGGGAGGGAGGGTCTCCATCAGAATGGGAAGCAGGCCGACCCACAGAGATCCCCAGGTGGAGGAGGAGGAGGAGCAGCAGCCCAGGCGGAGGAGGAGGAGCAGCAGCCCAGGCGGAGGAGGAGGAGCAGCAGCCCAGGCGGAGGAGGAGGAGCAGCAGCCCAGGCGGAGGAGGAGGAGCAGCAGCCCAGGCGGAGGAGGAGGAGCAGCAGCCCAGGCGGAGGAGGAGGAGCAGCAGCCCAGGCGGAGGAGGAGCAGCAGCCCAGGCGGAGGAGGAGGAGCAGCAGCCCAGGCGGAGGAGGAGGAGCAGCAGCCCAGGCGGAGGAGGAGGAGCAGCAGCACAGGTGGGGTAGGTGGTCCTGGGCAGTGAGGGGAAGGGGAAGCTTGGGCGGGTCCAGCTCTGTCACTGCCAGTGTGTTGCCACGGGCTGAACTTCGCTACTGTGTGCGGTCATGGAGAGAGATCTGCAGCCCTCCCACGAGGAACCATGATGCGTGGCTCTCCTGTCCTCAGCAGGTCAGCTCCAGGAGGGAGGGACATGAGCAGGATTTACTGAGCTCCTTGCCCTGCCCTGCACACGTATAGTGTCCGAGCATCAGTGCGCGATATCCAAACAACAGGGACCACCAGTTCTGGTCAAAACTATGCGGGCATGTGGAGGGTGAGGGGAATACTGGTCAGGTCCAGGGCCACAATGGCTGGGACCAGGGGAGGAACAAGAGATGCTGAGATGGCAAGGGAGAGAGTGGTGTCTCTTCAGAAAAAAAAAATTTGGTTGGTTGAGATTTGGGTCACTCCAAAAGTAGCAAGAAGCAGATTCTACAGCAAGGTAGTTAAATGAGTGAAGAAGAAAATATTCAGGGGAGTGAAGAGAGAACAGGGGGTTAGAGGGAGAAGAATGAGGAGGGGTTTGGGAATGGTGGGGTGTAGAGAAAGAGAGAGAGAGAGAGAGAGAGAGAGAGAGAGAGAGCGCAAACATGGAGTTCAGTTTTTCATTCTGCATATTATTTAGCTCAGAATGACAGACCATATTCTGATCACTGTGGCTTACTGGAACTCAAAACACAAAAAAAAATTATAACATTGGAATTGGACTGCATTCCTGCACTAATGCTACAGAAATAAGTAATCACATAGCCATTAATATGGAAAAGAAAATTTGCCAGTGTATCAAGCAGATAATTGGCAATATTTTTATTTTCATCGATGAATCAACAAGCCTGAGCTCTTGTTGATAATTATATTTTATGATAATTGTGATTGCAACCTGCAATATTTGTCATATCATACAACATGTCGGCTACCAAGGCCAAGTCTCGTAAGGCCTCCTTGTCGCCGATTTTGGTGAGCTCCAGCACTTAAAAAAATTAGCACTGCACTCCTGCTCTTGTCAATAACCTAGTGGACACTTTAGTATTAAAGGCCATTGAATGGAAATATTAGCAGTGTCTTGTTCCATTTTCTGGTTTTATTTCAGATTTACAGCATCCATAATAATTTGCTTTTGTGCTATAAAATTGATTGATCTTTTCAAATATATCCTTTCTTCACTAGAAAGTATCTAATTCTTCAATAATTTGAAACCATTTACTCTTTGTTAAAAACAAATGGAAATAGACCTAAAAGAAGGTGGATCATCTTAAACATCCACTCCTTCATCACTGGCACAAACATCTGCTGTGTACTGCACCAGTCAGAACCAATGCAGCAATGTGTTAATGTTTCTTCAGCTGCACCTCTAAATTTCAATGTTGACATACAGCAAGGTAACAGACCTTTTTGGCTCAATTACACCCAATTGACCTACAACCTCAGTACGTTTTGAACTGTGGGAGGAAACCGGAGCCCCTGGGGAAAACCCATAAAGCCATGGGGAGAATGTGCAAACTCCTTACAGACAGAATGGGATTCAAATCTCAGTGCCGATCGCTGGCGCTGTAACAGCATTGCACTATCTGCTACGCCAACTGTGCTGTCCTCTCTATCTGCATGCATCACAAGCTGCAAAGATGTGGGCTATAGCTGCATAGTAATGGATCATCCCAAGTTCCCCTAAATCACATGCCATCCTACCTTACCTATTATAACTCAGAGGCCATTTGGCCCATTAAGTCTATGCCTGCCCCAGAAGACCAATCCCACCAGTCCCATTCACCATCAACACATCTTTAATTATTTCAGTCCAAAAATCCAGACTGCTTGAGGATTGATTCGGATTGGATTTTTGGGATTCTTGGGCAGTGCTTTTAAAATTCATATTTAAGGAGGATTAAAGAAGAGATGAACAGGTAAATTTTGATAGTTTATTCATTAGCAAAATACAGCATGCTTCATTTATCAAAACAAGCAGTTTTAAAGAATAATAAAACTGCAGCCGTGGAGCTTACACATGCACACAAAAACCTGCTAAATATTAAAAGTTTGAGACTTTTCAAAACATCCATATTCTCCGATGGTCCAGATTTCTACATTTTTGGACTTCTACTGTAACAGGTACTAATTAACTTACCAGAAATCTTTAAGATGTGGAAGGAAATGAGGACCTGATGAAAATTAATGCAGTCTCCAAGAGAATGTGTGAACTCTGCACTGACAACATCTCAAGTCAGGATCAACCTGGACCCTTGAAGATGCTTAGACAAGAGCATTGCTTTTGTCTAAGTAGATTTATGTTTTTTCCTTTTTGCTGGGTCAAAATCTCGAATTCCACGTCTAAAGCTCTATAGTTCGACAATAAAATCAGTTTTTTCAAGGCCAACCAGAATAAATATATTCTGCCTGATTCAGACTGGCTTATGTCCGAGAATAATTATTAGTAAAAAGCTATTTAAAATAGTTTCCAGCGAGTTTGAGTTTGCAGCCTGTACTTTGGTTATTTAATTATAAATAAAATAAGTAAAATGGCAAAGCGTTTTGTACTAAAAAAAAAACCACATTATTTAGTTTTCTTTTACTATTTTACTAACAATTGTGCAAAATAGTTAAAATGTATGCCTATGCCATAAAGCAAGAAATGAAAAAAAAATCAGCAAATCAATCAGTATCTGTGGACACAGAGTGTGTTTCTGTCTCTTCTGATGCTGCTTGACCTGTTGAATATTTTCAGCCTTTTCTATTTTAATTTAATAGACACACTCATTAAATACATTCTGATCACTTGCCCAAAAATAAAATCTGTTACTTATTTCTGGTAAAGATTCAAGTTTTCCAATTACATGACTGGTGATTAACATAGCAGGCACTTTACTATACAACAGACCACAGTCAGTAGCTGGCTTACTGTAGCAATGAGCAGATTTAGATTATTGTCAGGGTACATACATGACATCACATACAACCCTGAGATTGTTTTTCCTGCGGGCAAGGCAGAATTACCACTTATTGGTAGTGAAAAAATAAACTGTACACAGTGTACACATATTAACAAATAAAAAGGAATGTAAACAGATAATGAATGTAAACAAACTGACTGTGCAATATAGAGAGAATAAAAAAAATAATGTGCACGTCAGGGTCTTTAAATGAGTCCCTAATTGAGTTTGTTGTTGAGGAGTGTAATGGGGGAGGGGTAGGAGCTGTTCCTGAACCTGGTGGTGTGAGACTTGTGGCACCGATACCTCTTTCTTGATAGCAGCAGTGAGAACAGAGCGTGTGCTGAGTGGTGTGGATCTTTGATGATCGCTGCTGCTCTCCGATGGCAGCATTCCCTGTAGATGCTTTTGATAGTGGGGAGGGTTTTGCCTGTGACATCCTGGGCTGGGTCCACTACCTTTTGGAGGACTTTACGCTCAGGGGTATTGATGTCCCCATACCAGACCGTTATGCAGATGGTCAGCACACTTTCCACCACACCTCTGTAAAAATTTACGAAGGTTTTTGGTGTCATACCAAACCTCCGCAAACTCTTGAGGAACCTGTCAAATCACCAGCCATAGACTAAGAATGAGCACCAAACTACCATGATCAAACTGCTCTTGGATGCCACTGCCACAAGCATCCATATAAATTAGTTTCCATTGAGCTAAGCATATTAAATAATAATTATTTTCCCTCCAAAATTCAGCTAACCTTTACCAAAAAAGCAATTAACAGAGGCCAGCCACTAGAATCCATGTCTAGTCAACAATCAGTCCAGCACCACCTACCTGAGCAAGAAAGGAGAAGGGAATGTGCTGATATTCAAAAATCACAGGAACAAGTAGAGTCATTTGTGAAATAAAATAACAGAAAATGCTGGAAATCTCCACAGGCTAAGCAGCATCCAAAAGAGTTAATGTTTCACCTTACAGCAAGGATCTTTAGCCTGAATTGTTGACTCTGTTTCTCTTCAACAGATACCGCAATAAACTGCTCAGTATTTACAGAATATTCTGTTTACATTTTAGCTTTCTATCATCCATTTATTTTTATCTTCAGTGTAAATTGTGGTGCAGGTTGGATACCAGATTCAAGAGTTATAGAATCACAGAAGGAGGAAATCACACATATATGCTAACATTACAAGTTAGAAACTGGAAAAGTTCCATCAGCCACAGGGCTCATTCCAGCTACCTCAGCTCTTTGAGAAATCCATCCAATTAAGCAAATGATCCTGTTCCTTCCTCATACCTTGAAATTATTTTTACTCCTTGAAGTATGTTCCCAGTTCCTTTTAAAGGTTAATATAAATTGGTTTCCTTGAAAGTCAGGAATAGCAGAACACTACAAGAATAGAAGGTCTCTGAGTCACCTCTAGTTCATTTGCAGTCACCTGTATTAATGACTCTTCTGCCACTGGAAACAATTGCCTACAATCCTTTACCTGGAGCTGTGATCCATTCTGTTCCTCTTTAGAAATTTGGATCAATTGAAATCTAAATGCAATAAATTTAAAGCAATTGACCAGGGATGAATCTCGAGTAAGTACCTCTTAATTGATTTAATTAAAAGAGTTAATGATTTCTAATATCTCGATTCACTTTTCCTTAGATCAGCTTTGAAAAAACATCAACCCCAGCTTAAAATCAATATATTGACCAGAAGGAGGACACTAAAATACACTGCAATTTCACAAGATAAAGGAACAGAAGTAGGCCATTCAGCCTATCGAGTCTGCTTTACTACTCCACCATGAGCCAAACCTTTCTCACCTCTAGTTCCAATTTCTGGCTTTTTTCCCCATATCCCTTGATACCCTGACTAATTGGATACCAATCAATTTCCTCCTTAAACTCCCGCAATGATTGGGCCTCCACAGCTGCATGTGGCAATGAATTCCACAAATCCATGAGCTCTGGCTGAAGACATTTCTCATCTCTGTTTTAAATGGGTACCCTTTAATTCTAAGATTGTGCCCTCTTGTCATCTTCTATCATAAGAAAATCCTCAATGTGAAAATGTTTTCTCTTCTGTTGCCTCTGATTCCATAGTCACAGATTTTAAAACTATGCTTTCTCATCTTGAAGAAGGACTCAGGCCTGAAACATCAGTTATATCTTTACTTCCTATGGATGCTGCAAGACATTCTGAGCTCCTCCAGCATTTCTGTGTTTATACAATAACAGTGTCTGCAGACTTAAGTGCCACAGATCTGGTCTTCAACAGTTTACAGATCACTCTGTTCATCCATACCCTCTGATTAGGACACACCCAGATTGTTTTAGTTGGAACAGACTTGTCTATACATGTCCTGATGAAGTCGTTATCCGCTGTGGCATATTCACTCAGATCTGCCACTGATTCCTTGAGCATTGACCAGTTTGAATTCTCCAGGCAGTCCCAAAGATGCTCTACTGCCTCTCCAATCCATCTCTGTGCTGTGTCTGGTGGTTCAGCAGTCTTCAGCTTCTGTCTATAAGCAGGAAGGAGGCCATCCATGTGGTCTGACTTTACAAAAATTGGGCATATTTGTGTTAGATAATAGTATTTATGCTAATAACATTTGTCCAACCCTTCCTCTCTCCTCAGTGCTCAAGACCCTATAAAATCTCTACTATAACCTCCCTAACGCTTTGCTAAAAGATCATGCTCTAGATTGAACATTTTAGCTGAACCTTAACTCGTGCTTTATCAAATTCCAGCATCTGTAGCCTTTATGTTCCTACTTATCACTCTCCAGCAGCTGGTCACCATCTTCATCCTCCCTTTCCTGATTCCACCTGCCTCGTTTCTCCTCGTCTGCTTCCACCCTAGTTGGTGCCGTCTTCACTCACCTCTCCCCATCGCTGCCATTGGGGAGAATTGCATATAAATCTGCATCTATCCCGTTTCATTTGGTATGGATGATGAGAAGAAAGCTGGGGATTTATGCTGCAGCTACCTAAATGTAAATTCATTCAGAAGATTCCTTCTAAGTAATGATGAATAGTTTAGAGAGATCTTTTTCAATATGAATACTGCTATACAACACCCAGAGCAGAGATTTTAAACAAATGGTGTATGGACTAATAGGGAAGTGAGAAAAAAGACTTTTATCAATTATCCAAGTTGTTCCATTGTTTCTGAATGCTCCTGCCCCACCAATGTCTTCTTGACTCCATTTTTCTCCCCTGTTCGAGTCCCTCTATGCCTACATCTGTGATACCTCACATGCCCTCCATCTCTTCAATTACTTCCAATTCCCTGAACTTGACTGCCTCTTATTCTCCAATCCCTCTACATCTCCATCCCCCATACTGAAGGCCTTGAGGCCCTTTGTTTCTCATTCAACAACAAACCCAACAGTTCCCCCTCCTCCACCACCACCCTTCTCCAGCTGGCAGAACCTGTCCTCACCTTTAGTAATTTCTCCTTTGACTCATCCCACTTTCTCCAAGTCATAGGGGTAACATGGATAACCACATGGGCCCCAGCTATGCTTGCTGTTTTGTCGGCTTTGTGGAGCAATCCATGCCACAAGCCTAATTATGCAAGGCTCTTCAACTCTTCCTCCACTATATCGATGACTACATTGGTGCTGCCTCATGAAGAGCTCATCAATTTTGCTGCTAACTTTCATTCTGAACTCAAATTCACTTGGTCCATCTCAAGCAACACTCTCCCCTTTCTTGCTCATTCTGTCTCCATCTCAGAAGGCAAACTCTTGACGGACATCTTCTACAAACCCACGAACTCCCACAATGACCTCATCTACACACCTTGTCCCCTGTAAAGATTCCATTCCTTTCTTGCAATTCCTCCGTCTCCATCACATCACATCTGTTCCCAGGACAAGGACTTCCATGCAAGATCATCAGAGATGATCCTTCTTCAAATAAAATGTGGGTTCCCCTCTACTATTTGGCCCTCACCCAGATATTCTCCATTACCTGGCCCCCTCAACCTCTATGCACAAGGATAGGATTCCCCTTGTCTTCATCTACCACCCTATTAGCCTCTGCCATTTTCACCACCAACTACATGATTTCACCACTAGACACACCTTCCCTTCCTCCTCTCTCCACCTTCCACTGGGACCACTCCCTATGTGACCCCCCTCTTCCACTCTACCCTCCACACCATCGTACACACCTTGACACCTCCCCTGTGACAGCAGGAGATGTTACACTTGAACTCATACCTCCTCCCCTCACCACTATTTGGGGCCCCAAATAGTCCTTTCAAGAGAAACAACACTACACTTGTAAATCTGCAGAGGTCCTCTACTTATTCAATGCTCCCGTTGTGATCTCCTCTATATTGCTGCGACTAGACATAGATTGGAAGATTGATTTGTTGAGCACCTTGGCTCTGTCTGCCACAATAGTATGGATCTCCCATTTCAATTCCCTTCCCATTCCTTTGTTGACATGTCTGTCCCATGGTGTTGTGTATTGCCAGACTGAGACCACCAGCAAATTGGAGGAACAACACTGCATCTTCCCACTGGGCACCCTCTAACCAGATGGCATTAACATAGATTGCTTCATTTTCAATGAAACCACCCCCATCTTCTTTCCTCAATCTTTGGCTCTCTCTCTCTCTCCTTTCACAGAGACAAAATCAATTCTCACTTTTCCTCTTGTCATATCCAATTGACACCACTTGTCTGTTGGTCTGTACTCCCTCTCCCATTCTTTCCCCAGCCTTTAATTCAGGCGCCTGACTTTTTTCCACTCACACTTTGAGGAAGGGCTCAGGCCCGAATCACTGGTAATATATATTTTCCTCCTATAGATGATGGGAGATCAGGTATGTTCCTCCAGATTTCTGTGATTTCACTTCAGTCAGCGCCTGCAGATTTTTGTATTTATACTACAGGTACCCGATCCTTTATCCGGAACACTTGGGGGACAGTGTGTTCCGAATTTCGGATTTTTCCGGATTTCGGAAAGTCCACCCGAATTGTGCTGCCGTATCCACCCCCACCCCCTTCCAGTCGCCCGGCCGCCTCCCCCAACCGCAGTCACTCAGCCGTCTCCCACGACTGCGATCCCTCCGCCGCCCGGACGTCTCCCCTGACCGCCGGTCCCTATGCTACTTGGCTGCCTCCCCCAACCACGGTCCCTCGGCCGCCCGGTATTCTTCCCCTGATCGCCGGTCCCTCGGCCGCCTGGACGTCTCCCCTGACCGCCAGTCCCTCGGCCGCCTGGCAGTCTCCCCCGACCGCCGATCCTATGCACCCAGCTGCCTCCCCCAACCACGGTTCCCCGCCTACCGGTCCCTCGGCCGCCCAGCAGTCTCCCCTGACCGCCGGTCCATCGGCAGTCTCCCCCAACTGCAGTCCCTCGGCCGCCTGGCAGTCACCGCCGGTCCCTCGGGCGCCTCCCCTGACCGCCACTCCCCCGATCGCTAGTCCCTCGACCGCCTCCTCCAACCGCCGGTCCCCCGACCACCCAGTAGTCTACCCCGACCGACAGTCCCTCAGCCGTCTCCCCCGTCCGCTGGTCCCCTCTTGCCGGATTTTGGAGCTTTCCAGATTTTAGATGTCTTGTTAAAGGATCGTGTACCTGTATTTGAAGCTGATAGGCAAAATTATTGGTGGTCTTTGATAAAAAATCTGAATGAGAGAAGTTTAAGTAGGGAAACAATGGGTCAGTCATCCTAATATTAGAAAATCATAGCCATGAACATTCCATAGTCATAATCATTCATGTGTAAAAGCAATGGTAAATCAAGGAGATTCTGTGGGGAGCTGTTAACGTCAAACTGTCTGACTAATTTGTTCAAAGTCTTTGATGAGGCATCAGAGAAGCCTCATCAAGGTAGTGGAGTCAATATATAAATTGATTTCTGCAAGGCATTGAACAAAATGTCATGTAGTGGATGGAAAGCAGATGGGGAAAATAATGTTCTCTGTTGAAAAGCAAGGTGTCATGATCAGAGGAATTTTATAATGGATGGGGCAGCCTTGTAGTTGTGTAACCCAGGGCTATTTTTAGGTTAATTATTCCATGCAATTATCACAAATGACCCAAATTTGGGAATAGGGAGGGAATTACAAAGTCTGGGGTTCAACATTGGGTGAAAAGAAGCTTGGAAATGGATTTTAACACAAAAAAATGCAGAGTGATGCACTTTGGGAGCATTAAAACAAAGATATATAAACATCCATATTTTGAAGAGTATTGCTGTAGGGCAGCAGAGTTGGTGTAGCCACCCATTAGCGCAACGCTGTTACAGCACCAGTGATCGGGACCAGGGTTCAAATCCACAAGCTGTCTTTAAGGAGTTTGTACGTTCTCCCCGTGTGGGTTTTCCCCAGAGGCTCTTGTTTCCTCCTACCCTCCAATATGTACCAGGGGTTGAAGATCAGTTAGGTGCAATTGGGTGACATGGGCTTGTGTGCCGAAAGGGTCTATAACTGTGATGCTGTGATGTTTGTCTAAAATCTAAAAAAATATAAGTAACATATTCTGAATGATGGAAATTTTATATGATGGTTAAAGACAGCATAAAGGTTACCTAGAGGATTGGAATATTAAATAAAGAGATCATTCTCGAAGACTAATGAGCAGCAGTTACATCGAAACTGGAGTGCAGTGGACAGTTGCAGGAACCTAATAAAAAAAATATGGACAGACCTTAGAAATAGTGTTGAGCAGTTTTAGCAAGAATAAGCAGAGGTTGGAACAGTTAATTCTGTTCTTCAAAAATAAGGTTTTGATGCCACCTATTAAAAGTCCATGAAGAGAATTTTTCATAAAAACACAAGGCCAACCGCCATGTCAAATCTGTTTCGCCATTCAATGTGATCATGGCTGGTCTGATGATAGACATCTCCATCTTCCTGTCTTTTTCCGATATCCTTTAATTTCCCCTACTAGGTAAAAACCTATCCAACCTTGTCTTAAAAATTTAAAGTTATTGAGAATGCCTCCACTGTTTCAAAGGGCAGTGAATTCCACAGATTCACCATCCTCCTCAAAAACCAGTTCCTCCTCATCTTTGTCCTAATTTTGTTCTAGTCTCCCCCATCAGTGAGAACAATTTACAAATCTATCTTTTCTATATCTTTCATGATATAATGCATTTCTCTAAGATCCCTTCTCATTCTTCTAAATTCCATCAAATACTGCCCCAGACAATCTCTCCTCATAGTCTAAACCCCTCATATCTGGAATCAAACTGAACATCCTCTGCACTGCCTCCAATGCCAGTACATCCTTCCTCAAGGAATGAGACCAAAACTGCAGTTCTCCAGATGTGGCTCATGTTACAGCATAACTTCCCTGCTCCTAAATTCAAGCCCCCAAGCAATGAAGGCCAACAAATAGCAAAGAACTATTCCCTATAGGAGGTGCACTGATAACAGCAGATCATCAATTCAAAATCATCAATGAGATTTTTTTTCCATAGAATTTGTGGACTCAGGAAGCTTCACCTGAGAAATTGGTGCTGATTACATAATCAACTCTGAGGAAATTATTCAGGTACTTCAGCATGAAGAATTTTTACAGGGTCTTGGGGGTACAAGGTTAAGCATAGTTATTCTTTCTCAAATCAGCTAGGTATGGTAGACCAAACAGCCTCTGTCAGTGCTGTAAATTGCTACAATTATTTGGCCAAATGAGATGCTTTGGATGCAGTTTAATGGAATCTTTGAAATACTACATAGAATAACTTAAGATTGTAGTTTCAGGTACTGAAAGGACAGAGTATGGTAATTTATTTTTTGAACTGGAGGAATACAGATAGTTACATGATTTTTCTGTGAGTGTTGGGGCTCTTTCTCTTCTCCAAACAAGGTCTTGTCCTCAATACACATCAAAATCTACAAACGATGCAATTAACTGTGGAAGATGAGGGGGGTGCTGGCAAATCCTTAAATACTCGGTAAAATTCAATATCACAAAATGTGTGTTTGTATATTTTAAAAGGAAGAGGACATTTCTAGAAATAGGAAATTCTAAAGAACAGATAGTTCAGAGGTTCAAATTCAAGGAATAAATTGGGTTGTAATGACGACCACAGTTTTAGTTTAGGAAACTGTGAGTAGAGTGAGTGAGGTAAGAAATAATTAATATAGAATGGGGAATTTTCTTCACAATGAGGGTAGATTAATGGTGGACTTTGTACACCAGTCATTGAACAATTTTTGGTCTTCATAGTAAGTAGATTTGACTTCAGGAACAGGTATGTCTTGGGGCCTCTGTGATATTATACATAGGGTATGCAATCTATATGTCTTATCTGAAGAAGGATATTCTTGTAATGGGTAGAGTGCAGCAACAACTCACCACTGATTCTTGGGATGGAAGGGGTGTCATATGACAATGGAAAAATTGGATTATGTTCCCTTGAGATGATAATCCAAATTATGTATCTTATGTTTTGCCCCATATCCCTTAATTTCTTTTGGGTTTAGAAGTATATCTAATTCCACATTGAATACATTTATTGACTTGGCCTTAAGACTTTTTGTGGTTGAGGATTCCACAGATTCACAATTCTTGGGTGAAAAAATTCTCCTTATCTCAGTTTGAAATATTTTGCCTTGTATTCTTAGGCTGTGATCCAACCCCACTTATTATCATCATCTAACCACATCCTTCCAACACCTAATCTGACCAGAGAGACCAAAGCAAGAGTACAAACAAGCAGTGGAGTACAGATATGATAGCTATGAACACTTAGTTCAGTACAAAGACTTCTGTTTCAGATACATATCAGGCAGAAGAATGGATTTTTTTAGCCTGGGAATGAAGTTTTTGACCTGGATGCAAGAAATTTAGGCTCATCCAGTTTAGGGTGTCAAACAAATCATTCAATAATTTTGGAGCTACAGTTGTGGTGCAGTAAGACTAGGTATCATTAGTGTTTACGTGGAAGTTGAAACCATATTTACATGTGCGATGGCCAAGAGTCGACAAAAAAAAATCAGAAATAGGAAACAAGACAGATCTATGAGGAACATAAAACGTTATGGCCACAAGTTATTACTGTGATTAGCTCCATCTCTCTTCTTACAGATGTGGCTTGACCTGCTGATTATTTCCAGCATTTTCTGTTTTTATAGATTTACAGCATCTGCTATTGGTTCTTTTTGACCTTTAAAGGCCTGATAATTAAATTCCTGTATTCATTAAAAAACCTACAAGACATTTTGGTGGTGAGCTCTTTATGTCATAGCCTTTCCCAAAATTGATCATCTGATCAGCAATAAACAAATGTTACAGAGTTGGCACAGCATTTAACTGTTATATGAGCTTTGGTGATGGATGCTAGAAGAGACATTTTCAAACACGAGGGGACTTTTTGTGTCATTTTTTAGATATAGAGACATTTCTCTATTAGATTCCTTTATGGACATTTTAAGGATGTTGTTAGGAGAAAGGGAGAACTTACTCATTGAATCTTGCTTGATTTGCAGAAATAATGGGTGAAGTGCATAACCACAAGATCAGGCAGAACAGCACCAGAAAGAAAGAGGAATAAGAAGAGAGTGGAACATTTAACCAAGAGAGGTGCAAGACATAAAGAGACCTCATTGAGGTCCATTGAGACCTCCAGTGCTACATCTCAGATTCTATTATCATTGTATTATTCTGAACCTTGTCTCTATTTGTCAGGCAGCCTGCTCCATACTTTTAGTAGAAGGGAGTGACTGGAAGCTCCAGAAAAATAGCTGCTAAGGATATTATTAGTCACTGAGTATTCAGCCTGCAGTTAGGTTCAGTATTGAACACGTGTCAAGTATAATTTTAAAACAAGTTGCCAATTGGTCCAAATATTAGATGTAACGTGGAAGTTGTGCTGACTGGCTGCATAATGGCCTGGTAATAGCAACACCAATACCACTGAGCAGAAAGCCCTGCAAAAGGTGGGGGACACAACTCAGGACATTCTCCACCATTGCGAAAACCTACATGAAACACTGCGATCGGACAGCAGCAATGCTGCATCAGGAAAGAGGTCTCAGTGCCACAAGACTCACACCACCAGGTTCAGGAACAGCTGCTCCCCCTCCACCATCAGACTCCTCAACGACAAACTCAATCAGGGGCTCATATTTATTATTTATTATTGAATATTTATTTTAGGTATTTGTCCAATTTGTTTGTATTTCTTTCTTTGTTGCCATTTCTCTCTCTTGTAGACATACCTTTTCTCGTGTACAGTTTTTTGCACTACTGATAAGTAGAAATTCTATCTGGCCTGCAGATAAAAGTATCTCAGGGTTGTGATGTCATGTGTATACTCTGACAATAAATCTGAACTTTGAACTTTCAATAGCATAATCTCATTTCCTTCAGTAAATTGCTTGACATTATTAATGATTACATAAAGAAACAGGTGGAATTCCTGCAGTATATTATAATTATCCTCTTTATCAATCCAATATTTACTGAACACTGACAAATTTCTGTTGGAAAGTACGGATGCACAGAGTCTTGGAAAAAAAGACAACATCATTGCACTATTTCAGTAGAAACGACGACTAGTGGATACAAAATTATCATTGCTATTCATGGAGTCTTACCTTAAGGGATTTCTTGATAAGAGGACTGTGCCTCATAAGGGATTGCAACTATGAACAAAGGGACGCCTGAGAAATTTTTCATTTCCAAAATTTTTCTGTGATTTTTAAATAATTTTTTACCCTAATTAAGATTGTTGTTGACCATGACAATCTTTCCTACAGCTCTAATTTCATTGTTACTCTGAGAATTTGAGCTCAATTTAAATTTACTAATTTACTCTTTGCTAGCTATAAAAACAGCACCCTGCATGCTCTCTCATCTCATTTCCCTCAGAACTAAAATTTATCTGCTTCAAACAGTTTAATACATTTTTCCTACATCCTGACCATCCTCCTGCAAATTGGAGATATTTAAAAGCTGACGATGAGTCATCCTTACCTTCAGTTTAATTACAATTTGCCAGTACTACCTGTATTTTAATTTATCAGTGAAAGAGAACTTTCCTGAAAAAAAATTCTTTACAAAAAAAGAAATTAAGTTACTCCATCTTCAATTTTTGAATGTGGGTAAGAACAGATGAATTCGCATTCAGATACTGCATCAGGAGAAGATATTTTCATCATTTGGATTGGTCAATAAGAATAACTGCAACTCATTTTAAGATCCCAGGCAAGTGAAATCATCAGGAAATCCCACAGGTAGATTTGCACCAAAACAAATGGGATTCGGCATCTCCTCCTGTCTATGTTGGTAACAGCAGGTGGAGCATTTACCAGTTGCTTCTGAGATTTATTTCATTGGAGCTTTGTGTCCATCCAGAAAGGCTCTTGCAAATTTCTCTGCTGATATTCATAATGAGGTCAATTATTTAAGCCAAAACTAGATGACCAAATAAGGAAGAAAGAAATGGAATACAACTTCCAGGTTTTGATGAGGCAACTCATGTAGGGCATAAACCCATACAATTTCATTGTTTCTGCACCTTACATTCTATGTAATTCGATCCAGTTAAAAGTTGAATTCTCATAGTGGTTTCAGTATTATCAGGCTCGACTTTCATATCTTTCATCTTCCATTTGCCAATGAATGGATCAGCCTTCAGGCTTAAGTGAGTAGGGTGGGGGTGGGGGGGGGGGGGGAGGGAGTGGGGGGTGGTCATGTCAGTGTAGATAAAGCGAAGTAATTGCACTTCTCATCTTGAAGCCCAAAAAAAGCATTCCCTCCACCTAAACCAAGATACGATTGTCACATAGATAATAATCTAAAGTTCTTAATACTTTTCTCTTTAGCTGGAAGCAAATGAGAAAGGACTGATTTAGGTTGGAGTAACGAATGCACTTCTGAGCTAATGATCCAGAAACATGTCTCAGTTAGGAGGAGATTCGGGGTAGATATCTTGCAATTACATCAAATTCATTTTGTGGAATTTGCATCTCTTAAAATTTTAATAAATTAAAAATGAGCTGACAATATAAAACAGCTATTCTCAATGGGGGCCATCCCCCCAACAGGCGAAGATGGATTGAAATCAAAATATTTTTATGTTTTTTATGTAATCAGAAGAAGTATGGAAGAAACCAACTAAACTTGACTGCCTTTTTATGGTTTGGCGGATAGAAGAATGAGGGGAGATTTGATAGAGGTTTACAAAATTATGAGGGGTATAGACAGAGTAAATGCGAGTAGACTCTTTCCATTTAGATTAGGAGAGACAAATTCAAGAGGACATGGCTTTAGGGTGAAATGGGTAAGGTTTAGGGGGAAATTTTTTCACTCAGAGAGTGGTGGGAGTTTGGAACGAGTTGCCATCTGACTTGGTTAATATGGGCTCACTCTTACGTTTTAAAAATAAGCTGGATATATACATGGATAGGAGAGGTCTGGAGGGTTAAGGAATGGGTGCTGGTCAGTGGGACTAGCAGAATTATGTTTTGGGCACAGACTAGAAGGACCAAATGGCCTGTTTTTTTTGTTCAATGGAAGGGGGCCACACCCAAAAAAGGGTGAGAATGGCTGATAAAAGAATGTGATGGCGATGTGGCTTGAAAGATGAAGACTTGCAATCTCCCATTTATTAAGCAAAGTGTATCCATATATCGTAGCAAGGTGTACCATGTGTCTTGGAAAGATAATACAGCCATTAAGCTATAAATGGCTCTAGGAAATTAACAGATCCAGCCTGGGGAAAAAAAAACTCCATTTTCTTCAGCAGATTAATTGCCTCTCCCTGTTGGCCAGTATTTAACTCATCTCTTTGATTTGCCATCCAATCTAAAAGCAGCAACTTGTAGAGAATAATGTACACAAATTGTGCCACTCACTCCAAGATGTTTTAATGTCATTTGATGTTCAAGTGAAATGAAACTTCAAGAGAACATTTCTGTAAATACCAGTGGATAATGAGATATTCTGATATTTGTATTTCTCTGTGAGATACTCTTTTGAAATATAGATTTTTATAGTAGTCAACCATTTAAATTTTCATACCAAAAATTCCACATCGCTAATACTCATTTGAATTACTATGAAAGGATTCTTCTGTTCCTAGGTTTTTGACGTGTGCAAGCAAGCATTCTGTAAACAAATGATCTCCTGTCAATTATAATGACGTCAACAACGACCTGGAGGTCGCTTCACTTTAAGTTTATTTAGCTGCTGCTTCAATAATAGAGAATGGTTTACTTTAACAGAAACCAATATTAAAATAAAGTTTATAAAAAGATCATATTTAAGCATCATATCCATTAAAAGTCGAACATTACCAGCAACACTTTTAAAAGTCCAAAATTAGCAATCATCACATTTCTCTTGAATGTTTTTAAATAAAAAAATATATTTTTAACAAAGTAAATGTGAATGATTGTATCAACACAAATAATTGAGAAGGTCTACTGGGCCTCCACTATTTAGCCTCTCAATTAACATTATTGGATATAACTATTAACCCTCAGTGCTGCAGAAATGTTCTCATTGCAGGTTTATTGTAAGTAACAGTTTTACCAAAACTGTACAGATGCCCAACCTTTTATCCGGCAACTTCCAAAAACCAGCTCTTTTTTGGGTAATGAAAACACCCAACTGCCTTGCTCCCAGCCCCTGTCTGTTCCCCTGCCCTGGTTGTCTGTCACCTACCCCCATCTAACTCCCAACATTTCCCCTCCCCCCATCTAACTCACAATGGGGCAGTCGGGGTGCAGTGCTGCCAAGCCCAGAGTTTACTGATGGCTGCGGCTGGCAACAGCTCAATGCAGGAGCAATGGCTCTCTTCATTACCCATAATCCCCAACTCAACTGGAATTGCTCTTCCAGCCCCAGAGCAGTTCCAGGTGAGGGAGATTATGGGTAAGGAAGGCGGCCATTGCTGCCGCATTGAGCCAGTCACCACTTGCTTCTCTCAAGGCAAGAGATAGCGGGGACGGGGGAAAACGGCAGGGACGACAATCTGAGCCAGTTTTATTTTGAGGTTTTCCTTTAAAAATAAAAAAAATGCTAGTGATATTGTGGTCTTTTATAGTCTTTATTTATCTAAATTCATTTAACACCCTGAGCCCCCTGTTTTGTGCAATTTTGAAACATCGCATGTGGTTAAAGGGACCACCATTTTAAAATGATTCCAAAATCCAGAAGATTCCGAACAATGGCAGGTGTCTTGATCTGACGATCCCTGATAAAAGGTTAGGCACCTGTACCACTTTCTAAAATCAGTAACAGAAGATTGGAAAACACAAAGCATGTTAGTTGGGGTTACATTTAATAGTTCAGGCTACTCTATTGGAGGACCAGTAATGGACCACTTCTTCCTTAAATAGAGCTGTTGTAGCAACTGTGTTGCAGTGCGAAATGAAGAACAAGAAAATGATCAGACATAATCGAATCAAAATTCAGTAAACATCATTTACTCAAATAGTCACATGCAGCTTTTTAAAACCCCACATGTTCTAAATGACGTCATCACATTGTGATGTCATGTCGTCACTCAGAAACTCCCAAGCCAGTTCAATTAAGTCTCCAGTGAGCTGTTACATGCGCCACCCCCTCCTCCCCCCACCCCCGGCTAGAACTGGAAATAAGAGGTTAAACCTCTGGTGCTATTAATGTCCACTGCTTGTTGTCCATGTCTTTGCATTAGGGGTCATGGCAAGGGGTGATCAAGGTTGAGATGAGCAAGCTTTAATTGGTCAATTGTAAGTGTCTCCCCAATGTCCAGTACTCAAGTTGTTTGATTGTTTTGAAGCACTCTGAAGGGGCCTTCATACAGCCTCTGTAAGGGTGGCCATGTGCACCTCTATACACAACACAAGTTCACAGTCCCAGATGAAGGGTGTCGTTGTTCCATGCCTTGACGTGGGAACTGAGGCCAATTTTCCAAGCCACTCCTGCAGTTCTGTCTAAGACTTCAGTCGGTGGCAACTCCTGTCCGTGTGCCATGGGCATGAACTCCCCAGGTACAATGAGTGGGGCTCCAACTTGGCTGATGAGGAGTTGAGATCTTCCTTGGGTACTTTTCTTATTCCTAGGAAGATCCAGGGCAGCTCGCCCATCCAATCAGTGGATTGGACAGGCAGGACATCAGTGCAGCCTTCATATGCCTATGGAACCGCTCCACCAGGCCATTCGACTGTCATACGGTGGAGGTGTATTCCCAGCAGTAACGACAAAATGTCCCAGAGTGTGGAGGTAAACTGTGGGCCTCTGTGGGAGGTGACATGTGTGGGTAGGCCCAATTGAGATACCCAGGCAGAAATAAAAGCTCTGAGGGATGAATCGGGTGATGGGTCCATCATAGGAACTGCCTCCGGCCACTTAGTGAATCTGTCGATGACCATTGACGAGTACCTAGACTCTCGTGACACCAGAAGCGGGCCGGCAATATTGACATGCAAGTGGTCGAATCTGCGCTGTGGTGGCTAGAAAAGCTGAACCGGCACCTTCACATGCTTTTGCACTTTTGCAGCTTGGCGGTCTGTGCACATCTTTGTCCAATACGTGACCTATTTTCGAGTCCATGGCATACAAATTTGTCAGCTATTAGGCAGACCGTTGCTTAAATGGACAGTCCGAGAATGGCATCAAAAATGCAACATTTCCACACAGCAGAGACAATAGGACGAGCTGAGCTGAGCTATGGAAACATCGCACAGGAGAGTGGTACCTCGCGGCCCAAAGGCTACATCTTCAAGTTGCAGGCTCACGACAGCAGCCCTATAAGCCGGGAGTTCGTCGTTCTGGCGCCGAACTTTGGTGAGTACCATGTAGTCTTCACCCGGAGAGAGGGCACGTACTGCTTGAACGAAGGAGTGGAACGGGGCATCATTCACCACATTACTCTTGCTGGAGATATGTTTAATCCTGGTTGAAAACTCGGATCCTTATGATAAGTGGCGTTGCTGGTGGGCTGACCAGGATCCAATGCCTTTGCAAAGGCAAATGTTAGCAGTTTGTGGTCAGTAAAAATCATGAAATCCTTGCCTTCCAAAAAAAGTGGAAGTGTCTGACCACTAGGTACAGAGTTATATTTTGTTTCTAGAGGGTGGAGGCGCCTAATTAAAAATTATGCTAGAGGCTTCCATTGCCTATGGTGTTCCAAGACCTCACCTACTGCTGTGTCGGATGTGTGTATCCTTAAGGTGGTTGGTGCATCCATTTGTGGATGGACCACCAATGTTGCCTTCACTAGGGCATCTTTGATCTGCTGGAATGCTACCAAAGCCTCCTTTGTCCACTTGAGTTCATTGGCTTTGCTGGACATGAGGTCAAAGAGATGTTTCATAATGAGCTGCAGAGGGTAGAAAGCGACAATAGAAAATGTTCATCCCCACAAATTCCTGGAGTCTTTGGATTGTATTGGGCCTTGCAAATTTGAGGATGGCTTCCATCTTGCTAGGCAATGGAATGACACTCTGGCTGCTGATCTGAAGTCCCAAGAACTCGATAGAGGACTGCACAAATTTGCACTTGGGAAGGTTCATAGTTAGCCCAAACTCCTCTAGGTGGCGGCGGAGTAAACACAGATGCTACAGGTGCTCTTTGTGGAAGCAATTGGCAACAAGTATGTTGTCCAAGTATACGAGAAGGAAGTCAATGCCATGCCCCAGTGCATTCATTAGTCGCTGGAATATTTGTGCAGCATTTTTGAGCTCAAAAGGCATTCTCAAAAATTCAAAGAGGTCGAACGGTGTTATGATGGCGGTCTTGGGCACATCCTCCAGATTTTCAGGTATTTAGTGGTAACAACACACCGTCAATTTTAGAAAGCATCCTGGCCCCATGAAGATTAGCTGTGAAGTCCTGCAATGGAGCACAGGGTAGCGGTCTGCAGTGGTAGCATCATTGAAATACCTGTAATCCCCACAAGGTCTCCAGCTTCCCATGACTTTGGGTGCAATGTGTAACGGAGACCTGAATATGGTTCCAAGTTCCTCCATTTTGTGGAACTGTTGTTTTGTGAGCCATAACTTGTCGGGCGGCAGGCGTCGGGCTCAGACATGTAAGGAGATCCTTGGGTGAGGATGTGGTGTGTGACACCATGTTTGGGTGTGGCAGTGGAGAACTGGGGAGTGAAAATGTCCAGAAACTCTGCAAGCTTGGCGAATTCATTGTTCGTGTACTTAACCATTTTTGATGAAGATTTGTAATAAAGATTTCAGATTTATTGTCAGAGTACATACATTACATCATATACAACCCTGAGATTCCTTTTTCTTGTGGGCTCAGCAGAATTACTATTAATTGGTGGTGCAAAAATAATCTGTACACAGCGTAAACATGTAAACAAAGAACTGTAAACAGATAATGAATCTAAACAACCTGACTGTGCCATACTGAGAGAACAAAATCTATAAATTGCACAAATAAGAGTCCTTAAATGAGTCCCTGATTGAGTTTGTTGTTGAGGAGTCTGATGGTGGAGGGGTAGCAGCTGTTCCTGAACCTGTGGTGCGAGTTTTGTGGCACTGATACCTCTTTCCTGATGGCAGCAGCGAGAACAGAGTTCTTTGATGATTGCTGTTGCTCTCCGACGACGGCAGCAATCCCTGTAGATGCTCTCAATTGTGGGGAGGGTTTTGCTTGTGATGTCCTGGGCTGTGTCCACTACCTTTTGGAGGGCATTACCCTCAGGGGTATTGGTGTTTCCATATCAGACCATGATGCAGTCGGTCAGCACACGCTCTACCAAGCCTCTGTAGAAACATGCCATGGTTTCTGATGTCATACCAAACTCCTGAGGAAGAAGATGCACTTGACTTCCTTTCTTCACGATGCCATTGGTGTGTTGGGTTCAGGAAAGATCCTCCGAGATAGTGACTCCCAAGGACTTAAATTTCCCCCAATGATTACTGGATTGTATACCTCTGGCTTTCCTTTCCTGAAGTTACTAATCGGCTACTTAGTTCACAAGAACACAAGATCACAAGATCACAAGATAAAGGAAGAGAAGTAGGCCATTCAGCCCACTGACTTTGCTCTGCAACTCTACCATGAGCTAACCATTCTCACACCTAGTTCCAATTTCTGGCCTTTTCCCCATATTACTTGATACCCTGACTAAATTTCATCCTTAAACTCCCCCAATGATCAGGCCTCCACAGCTGCATGTGAATTCCACAAATCTGTGACCCACTGGCTAAAGAAATTTCTCCTCACCTCTGTTTTAAATGGGTACCTTCTAATTCTAAGACTGTGCCTTCTTGTCCTGGATTCACCCACCAAGGGAAACATCCTATTCACATCTACTCTGTCCAATCCTTTCAGCATTCAAAATGTTTCTACGTGATTCTCTCGATCTTTTGGAGTATAGAAGAATGAGAGTGTGATGTGCTGTGGTGCAGCAAGCAAACACAAAACACAAGAATACTGTACTACAGGCTTTAATCAGCTCAAACTCTATACACACCAGTCTTAATATCTTTGCTGGCTCCACATGTGCCTGGCTGTCGGATTGAACCTGGGAGGGGCCAGCTGAAGTCTATATACAGGCCAGTGATTGACAGCCGGCCAGGTGGGGTCAGCTTCCCAGGTTGCCTGCCTGCCTACTGTTACAGTGGTTGCCCCCTGCAGTAGGCTGGTAGGAGTGCAGCCAGTGTTGTGGTTGTATCACCACAGAGAGGGGAATCTCATGGAAACAGTTCTGGTGACATTGAGAGCAAGTTTGTTGTTGGTGCACCCTTCAGCCAAGTTTCCTGTATGCAGACTTTATATAACCCACTACTGTGGTATCGTTGGCAAATAATAAAGAAGAAAAAAACCAGCTTTCTCCATCCACAGCCTTAGGATTGTAATATATTTTGAAGTGTTAACATGTCATCGTTAAGAAAATAGTATTTGATGAATTGAGATGTTTCAGCTATTTGGCAGTAAAATAATTTTTTTAAAAGATTATTGACGTTTGGATGGTTATTAAATTTAGTTTGAAGCAATCTCGCCCACCAGAGGACCGCCAAACAACTGAAAACGATTGTGCACAGTCAGTGGCAAAGTTACCTTATACATTACCTGATAATGTACGAAGAACAGAGAGGAAAAACGAGGCACACAAAAAGCAAAGCCTCCGAAACACACTACACTGGAATTCAAAGGAATGCATACGGAATCCAACTCAGATCTATAATCAGTTTGTTGCCAAATCCTGTTCCCTGGAGGTTGTAACAATCACATGCTGATCAGTTGTAAAACATAAAAATCTGCAGACACAGTGCTTTAATTGTTTCCTAAATCATTATTACAGGATGTCGGCTTTAAATATTTCTGATTTTGAGTCAGGCTGGAAGGCAACATTTGTTTGTATTGCTGACTTTCTTCTCAGTATTAACTGCTACTTTGTTGCTCTGTTCGTTCTGCACAGAAAACAGTAGGGGGTGCTAATGATAAAACCAATTTGGCAAATGCAGTCAGCTGACAAGCAAATGCAAGCTCATGGAGCAGCCTATGTTTTGGCTGCAAGCTATGGCTAACTGGATAGTTGCTATGCAGCTGACTGTTGTAATTTTTTTTAGACGTACAGCACAGTAACAGGGCGTTTCAGGTCATGAGTCCGTGCCACCCAATTAACCTACAACCCCAGTACATTTCAAATGGTGAGAGGAAAGCGGAGCCCCTGGGGAAAACCCACAGAGACATGTCCCCATACCACCTCCTCACAGACAGCACAGGATTCGAACCCTTGTCCGATCACTGGCACTGTAAAGGCATTGCACTAACCGCTATGCCTACCATGCTGCCCTCTTGAGCAATGGTTTATTGACCTACTGCAAGATATTATCACAAGTAAGTGAAATACATCAGGCATCAACTGCCACCACAGTGTTAGTATTACTGCAGAAACAATTTGTAAAATATAATAGATATATAGAACATAACGGGACAAGAAACAGGCCCTTTCACCCTTCTCGTCTGAGACAAACTATTATTCTGCCTTGTCCCACTAATTTGCACCCATTCCATATTCTCCAAGCCCTCCCATCCATGTACCTGTCCAATTTTTTCTTAAATGGTAAAATTGAGCCCACATTCACCACTACATCTGGCAGCTCATTCCATACTCCCACCGCTCTGTGTGAAAAAATTCCCCCTAATTTTCCCCCTCACATCTCCTCTTTCACCCTTAACCCTGGTTTGTATCTCACCCTCAGTGGAAAACCCCTATTTGCATTTACTTTACTTAACCCCATCATAATTTAGTATATCTTTATCATTCTTCTACACTCCAGGGAATAAAGTCCTAACCTCTTCAACCTTTCCCTGTAATTCAGTTCCTCAAATCCCAGCAACATCCTAGTAAAACTTCTTTGCACTCTTTCAATTTTATTGATATTTTTCCTGTAGTTAAGTGACCAAAACTGCATAAATTCCAAATTTGTCCTCACCAATGTCTTACACAACTTTAACATAACATCCCAACTCCTATACTCAATACTTTAATTTATGAAGGCCAATATGTCAAAAGCTCTCTTTACAACCCTATCCAACTGTGGATGCCACTTTTAGGGAATTATGTATCTGTGTTCCCAGATACCTCTGTTCTACTCACTCCTCAGTGCCCTACCATTAACTGAGCCCTTCTTCGGGCCTGAAAGGTTGGCAATATAACTGTTTCCTATGGATGCTGAAAGAATGGCTGTGCTCCTCCAGCATTTCAGTATGTTTTTAAACTACAGTCACAGTGTCTGCAGACTGCCTTGGCTTGTCCCGCTACCCCAAAGTGCATCAGTTCACATAGGCCTGCATTAAATTCCATCAGCCAGCTGGTCCAGACCCCTCTGTAAGGTTTGAAAGCCTTGTACGTATGACAATTTGAGTATTTCTGAAAATTGCACATTTTGAAACAATGCCAAAACCAGAGACTTTCTCTCCCTGCAGCAGACCTTGACTGTAATGTTGTTGCTGCCATACCAAATTGTTATTTTTTTAAATTATTGATGGTTGCCTCACCTAGCTATTAAGGCACTGAAACAGTGCCACGTTTCATGTCAGAAAGAACAAAGTCCACTGTTCAATTGAGCAAAAGGATGGTGTTTATGATTTCACTTCATACATACAGTATTAGAAATATGGTGAATTGGAAGGGACGGAGATATTAAAACAACCAATCATTAAGACCCACAGCATGATATTCTGAGAACTTTAACCCTTCCCACCCAGAACAAAAATCAGTTACCTTTTCATTCACATCCTGTAAATCTCCCTGCCATTGCTTTTTAAAGCAGAAGGTGCTGCAACCAGGTAAGATATCCCCCAGAATGTATGAATATAGGTACCCTATAAACTCCATTTTAAGAGTAAAACATGAAAGTCTGCACACACCATGATTGAAGTAGAAACACAATTCTGGAGAAACTCATCGGGTTAAACAGTGTCCTTGAGGTCAGAAAGATAAAGATAACTCACCAATGTTTCAGGCTTGAGGCCTTCATCAACATATGAGCAAAATGTAGACAGGTGCCTGAACAAGGCCACCTGTAAATTGGAGGAGCAGCACTTAATATTCCGACTGGGCACTCTCCAACTGGATGGCATTAACTTCGACATCATCGGTTTCTGCTTGACCACTCCCCGTTCTCCCTCTCTTTCCCATCTCTCTGATTTCTTTCCTCCAGCTCTCCATCACCTTCCCTCTCCATTCACAGTCATCCCCCCTTCCCTTGTTAGCTGTATACCTTCCCTCCCTTATCCCACCTATTACTTCCTGCCTGTGCTCCTCCTCCTCCACCTCCCCCCTCACCATTTGGTTCTGATGTCTGCCTACATTTTGATGAAAGGCTCAAGTCTGAAACATTGGATATGTATCTTTATCCTTACTGTTTGACCTACTAAGTTTCTTCTGCATTGTGTTCCTACAAAATCCATTTTAAGTAAACCACTATAAATTTCCTGCTTGGGTTCAAAACATTTATTATGTGCAGCATTGAGTTAAGGGAATGATTCTCATGAGAAAATTTGTAATCTTCCACACCTGACTTTTGCCTCCCTCCCAAAATCACCTCTCAAGTGTTCTACCATTCCAGTCTGTCTGCCAGCTGCCCAAATGTCCACCTGTCCCTGACTGATACATTGCCATCTATTGCCCATTGCCAGTGGGCAACTGACTGCACTGAAGGGAGACCCAGTCATTAGAAGAAGTGAATTTCTCTAACTTGGGATGATGGCTACATGCTCCAGCCTCTGAAAATGGGTCTTAAATACACTTGACAAACCTTTCTTAAGGTTTATTGATTATTGATCTTTCAGAAAATTATTGGCATTCACCTTATTGTCAAGTTGGTTGCATTCTTATTATTTGCTTCTATGCAAATAATAATGTGCATCTACATACACACTGATATCAATCCGTAGCTGAATCGACAGTTCAAATTAATTGCCAAGAATCCGTTTTTGCAGTAACCATAGCAAGCGTCTATTCAGTCGCACAAAATCCAAGGGAAGTTATTTAATTCTACATGAAATCACATCTATTCTTGAATGCTAAAGAAATAACACATTTTAAAAAAAATTATCACCTTTCTATTAAGTGATTTGTAAATTTACATCTTATTTTTCTCCTTCAATTAGTCAGCGTGTCAGTTTAGAATTCAAATAGAAAAAATCCTAATGATTTATTTTGCTTTGTTTGACAGATAAATTTGTCAACACTGGTCTGGTTTGAAAAAATAGAGTCAGAAAACCAACCATTCCTCTGTACATTTGCTATCATTCCTAAGAGAGTGATAGAAAAACGTGAAAGGGAACTAGGACGACGCAAACATGCCTGTCAAGTCTGGAAGGAATGGATGCTGAATAATGATGTCCAGGTTGAACAGGGATTTAAGGACTCAAACTACATTGCAGAAAAGGGAAAGGCATTCCATCAACAGGAATAAGCCAAATTTCTTGCAAAAAGGAGGGGAATGCCATGAAATCCACTGAATTGAGGAGCTATCAGTGGTTGGTGCATTTCTTCGCTCACCCCTGCTGGGACTGACTGAATTGGTACTTGCCTGTTTGATCATCAGCCACTGCTTTTACTTTTGTGTGAGGTGTACAGTATACCTGACAAGCCTACTGCAGAAACAACTGCAGCTTTCAAGAAGTACTATCTCCCTCCAATCAACCACATCAGAACGAACATGGGATGTCGCCAAAGCTCTGAGGAGAAGGAGGCAGCGAGGCGTTCCAGGAGGATTGATCGGCATCTCCGCTCAGAGAGTCAGCGTCAGCGCCGTGAGATCAAACTCCTGCTGCTGGGTACCAGCAACTCAGGCAAAAGCACCATTGTCAAGCAGATGAAAATCATCCACAGTGGCGGATTCAACTTGGAGGCCTGTAAGGAATACAAGCCCCTCATTATCTATAATGCTATCGACTCTCTCACACGCATTATTCGTGCATTAGCCACCCTCAAAATAGAATTCCATAACCCAGACAGAGCCTATGATGCTGTTCAACTCTTTGCCCTGACTGGGCCTGCTGAAAGCAAAGGGGAGATCACACCTGAGCTTCTCGGGGTAATGAAACATTTGTGGAGTGACCCTGGTGTTCAGGAGTGCTTCTGCCGGTCCAACGAGTATCACTTGGAAGACAATGCAGCCTACTACCTGAACGATCTTGACAGAATTGCTGCAGCTGACTACATCCCAACTGTTGAAGATATTTTACGTTCAAGAGACATGACTACAGGCATAGTGGAAAACAAGTTTACTTTCAAAGAACTGACATTTAAAATGGTGGACGTGGGAGGGCAACGGTCTGAAAGGAAGAAATGGATTCACTGTTTCGAAGGGGTTACAGCAATAATTTTCTGTGTGGAGCTGAGTGGATATGACCTGAAACTGTATGAAGATAATCAAACGGTAAGTCAATGTATTTTTTTTCTCTTATTTTTGAGGATCCTTCATTTGGCCACCATCACTTACTCTTCTTCAAATGTTGTTTTTGGAACTAATTATAATTTTGATTTTAGTTTAATGAATTATCCAGGCACATAACAGGTTGGCGCAATCAAGAATTAAAATTTTAATAAAATTACTTGCACTTATTTTTGTTATGTTTTGTTGATTTTTACTAAATCATAGTTTCAGTTACTATATGAACAATTATAATTTTCCCTTAAAGTCACCAGCTGCCCTTGATCAATAGATGCATTGAGTGTACAATTCCCATGATAATGAAATTTCTCTCTCCTTAATTCTACTCCATGTTCAAGAATGTGCAGCTTTTAGCCATTTAGAACACTGCAGCTTGTTGTTTAACATTTACACCTTCCTCATGCAAGGACATCAAGGGTCAACAGGTTAAACGGATGGGATTCAATTTAAAGAAAGCATTGCATTTCAGAAAAGCTGGCTGAAAGTTAGGCCAGTTTAACAGTTAAAACAAATCAATATTTTCTGAAATTCATACTGTATTAACATTCATTATCCCATGTATTGTTGTCCCATTTGCAAAATACCCCAAATTTAATTCATGAATTTTCAGAAAATTAATTTCCTGTAGTTTATCCTCAGTAGTTTAACAAATAATTCCTGAAAAAGTGTGTTCCAAATTATTTATTTCATTTGAATAAACCATTTCTAAATATTCAATTTGTGGTGCATTTCTCTCAGATGTTCTATGGGCTGAATTATTAATCGTGTAAAGAGCAATAATTGATCAAGATTAATTTAAATTAATATTTGGCCTTGAAAGATTGTTTCCAAGCCATTTGTGAGAACTCACACTGTCTGATACAGAAAGAGTTAAGCAGTATATTTTGTTGATTTTCAAATGTTTCATTCACCATTTGCCACATGAACAGTCTGCTGAGCTTTAACATGATGCTTTATAGTAACAATATCCATGGTTACTGAAATGGATAAACTTGGGTGAAGAATTAAACCATGATCAATTTACTATTTTGTATTCTGAAGGCCACTATTCTCATGAAAAAACATCTTAACCCCTCCCACACACCTTGCCCTTTCTCTCCCCGCTACCGAAAGCCTTATTTACCTTTGGCTTGTTCCAGTCCAACTGGTTGCTATAGTATCTGTTTCTCAGAGCAGCATGGTGACAATCTCTCATTTCCCAGCAACCAGCTAATCAGCTCTTAAACCCTGGTTACCAGAACTCACTATTCATGGTTGCACTATCGTACATAAATTCAAGATTTATTTGTACATCCTCGACACCCTGTTCACTTTATATACAGATTGAATGATAAATCATCTTCTCAAACAGAAACTGGCAGCTGAATCAATAAAATAATTGTGGCTTTAAATGGTCCCATATTCTACTTTAATCTTTGGGTTTTAGCAATATACTGTATGTAGCACCATACAGTGTCAATGATTATTCATAGCTAACCATATAAAGCATATCATTAGAACTGATTCTATTGATGGTGATGTACATATGGGTCAGAACATGTATGGTAGGGTATATGGGTGTAATTATATTCCAGGGAAATAGGGAAATATTTGATAGAAGAAATTGAAGATATGAATTATATAGCAGAGGGAAGTAGTTTTAACCTTTTAGCCTGATAAACAGGAATTCTATATTGTTGTCCTGTGCATTACTGTCTCCCTGCCATTCTGTAAGAAAATGTGGAAATTACAGTGCAGAAGCCACCAATTCAACTCATTGTATCAGAAGAATACCTAAACTCTCTGGTATTGATGTAACAAAATCTAAAATAGGATAGTCCATACATATTAGGTGATCTAGTTCAAAAATAATTGCTCCTATATCTTCAAATAAGCAATTGAATAATTTCAAACAGCTGTATCCGCTTTAAACACATTTACATTTATACATACCTCACAGCTGGTTACAAAGAAAGGTGCAGGTGATAAATTCAGAGGTTAGAATGAGAAACATAATTGAAGAGGATAATTTTCCAGACTTTTCTGACAGCAAAGAAGAAATGGGTGAAGCAGAGGTGAGTGAGTGGTGAAATCTAGGAGCTTTGAGACTTGGCAAAAGCTCAGCAATTATGGAATCGAGAGCCAATGTGTAAAAACAGCGTGGATGTAATAAAGGAGCACACCACATTCTGAAAGCAGGAATAGGAATCTGAAAGCTGACATGTTGAGTAAAGATGTAAACTCTTCAAGAGTGTCACAGTGTTACCAGGAAGTTAAAAAAAAATCTTCTGGCCAACACCGCAATGCTTTATTAACGAATACATTTTTTTGATTATAGAGAGAAACAAAAGAAAACTAGAGGAAAATTAATTGCATAAGGCAGCAGATGATGTGTAAACAAAAATAAAGTATCTGGTGCAAATTGTGCTCAAAGTATTGTAGTTAGATCATAGTTCAATTTACACTAAAATATTTTGCTTAATCACCATTTAAAATATAAAATCTATTGGCATGAGAGATTTAAAAAATAATCTTGGCACATTTAAGTAGCAATTCAATTCAGTTTTATTAACCCAACTCTAAATGATCAAATAACAATAAATAAGCATTTTAACATAGTTAATTATATGCTAGTAGACAACTTGCTTTTAAATAAATAAAATGACTTAAAAGTTTGGTTAAACTTCATATATTTTAATGCCAGGAGTATTGTAAAAAAGGTGGATGAGCTGAAGGTGTGGATTGATACTTGGAAGTATGATGTGGTAGCGATTAGTGAGACATGGTTGCAGGAGGGATGTGATTGGCAATTGAATATCCCTGGGTTTCGTTGTTTTAGGTGTGATAGAGTCGGAGGGGCAAGAGGAGGTGGGGTTGCATTGCTTGTCAGGGAAAATATTACAGCGGTGCCTAGGAAGGATAGATTAGAGGGCACATCCACGGAGGCTATTTGGGTGGAACTGAGGAGTAGGAAAGGAGAGGTTACACTTGTAGGGGTGTATTATAGACCACCCGGAGGGGACCGAGACCTAGAGGAGCAAATCTGTAGGGAGATAGTAGATATTTGTGATAAGCACAGGGTTGTAATTATGGGAGATTTTAATTTTCCACATATAGATTGGGAAACACATTCTGTGAAAGGAATGGATGGATTAGAGTTTGTGAAATGTGTGCAAGATAGTTTTTTACAACAATATGTAGAGGTGCCGACCAGAGAAGGAGCAGTGTTAGATCTACTGTTGGCAAATGGGATGGGTCAAGTGACGGAGGTTAGTGTTGGCGAGCACTTCGGGTCCAGTGATCATAATGCCATCAGCTTCAATGTCATTATGGAAAGAGAGAAATCAGGGCCAAGGATTGAGGTTTTTGATTGGGGAAAAGCTAGATTTGAGGAGATGCGAAAGGACTTGCAGGGTGTGCATTGGGACAATTTGTTTTATGGGCAGGATGTAGTAGAGAGATGGAAGTCTTTTAAAGATCAGATTTTGAGAGTGCAAAAGCTTTATGTTCCTGTTAGGTTAAAAGGAGGGGCAAAAGGTTTGAGAGAGCCGTGGTTTTCAAGGAATATTGGAAACTTGGTTCGAAGAAAAAGGGAGGCGTACATTAGATACAAGAAGCATGGAGTTAAGGAGATGTTTGAAAGATACATTGAATGTAAGAGGAATCTTAAGAGAGGAATTAGGAAAGCTAAAAGAAGGTACGAGAAAACTATGGCAAGCAGGGTGAAAACTAATCCAAAAGAGTTCTACAAATATGTTAATGGTAAGAGGAAAGCTAGAGACAAAATTGGTCCCTTAGAAAATCAGAGTGGAAAACTGTGTGTGGAACCTAGAGAATTGGGGGAGATATTGAACAGTTTCTTTTCTTCGGTATTCACTAAGGAGAAGGATATTGGGAGATGTGGGATAAAAAAAGCAAATGGGGTAAATATGGGGAATATAGAGATTACAAAAGGTGTAGTTTTAAGGCTTTTGAAGAATATAAAGGTGGATAAGTCTCCGGGACCAGACGGGATCTTCCCCAGGACATTGAGAGAAGTTAAGGAGGAAATAGCAGAGGCTCTGGCGGTAATTTTTCAAATGTCATTAGATATGGGGATAGTGCCGGAGGATTGGCGCATTGCGTATGTGGTTCCGTTATTTAAAAAGGGTTCAAGGAGGAAGCCTGGCAACTTTCGGCCTGTAAGTTTGACGTCTGTGGTAGGTAAATTAATGGAGAAAATTCTTAGAGATAGTACTTATAAACATCTGGATAGACAGGGTCTGATCAGGAGCACTCAACATGGATTTGTGGGAGGAAGGTCATGTTTGACCAATCTGATTGAATTTTTTGAAGAGGTGACTAGGAATGTGGATGAGGGTAGCGCAGTGGATGTTGTCTATATGGACTTCAGTAAGGCCTTCGATAAGGTACCACATGGAAGGTTAGTTAGGAAGGTGCAGTCTTTAGGTATAAATTTTGAGATAGTCAAATGGATTGAACATTGGCTGAAAGGGAGAGGCCAGAGAGTGGTAGTGGATAATTGTCTGTCAGGTTGGAGGCCGGTGACCAGTGGTGTGCCTCAAGGATCTGTATTGGGCCCATTGTTGTTCGTTATATACATTAATGATCTAGATGATGGGGTGGTGAATTGGATTAGTAAATATGCAGACGATACTAAGATAGGTGGAATAGTGGATAATGAAGAAGGTTTTCAAGGAGTGCAGAGGGATTTGGGCTGCTTAGAAAAGTGGGCTGAAAAATGGCAGATGGAATTTAATGCTGATAAGTGTGAGGTGCTTCATTTTGGTAAGAAGAATCAGAATAGGACATATGTGGTAAATGGGAGAGCATTGAGGAATATAGAAGAGCAGAAAGATTTAGGAGTGACGGTACATCGTTCCCTGAAGGTAGAAACTCACGTGAATAGGGTGGTGAAGAAGGCTTTTAGTATGCTGGCCTTTATCAATCATTGCATGGAATATAGGAGTTGGGAGGTGATGTTGAGATTGTATAAGACGTTGGTGCGGCCTAATTTGGAGTTCTGTGTGCAGTTCTGGTCGCCTAATTATAGGAAGGATATAAACAGAGTGGAGAGAGTGCAGAGAAGGTTTACCAGAATGTTGCCTGGGTTTAAGCATCTGGAGTATGGGGAGAGATTGGACAGATTGGGTCTTTATTCTTTGGAGCGTAGAAGGTTGAGAAGGGATTTGATAGAAGTATTTAAGATTATGAAAGGGATAGACAGAATGGATGTGGATAGACTATTTCCGTTAAGAGGAGGAAAGTTTAAAACAAGAGGACATGAGTTAAGAATTAAGGGGCAGAGGTTTAGAGGTAACATGAGGGGGAACTTCTTTACTCAGAGAGTGGTAGCTGTGTGGAATGATCTTCCGGGAGAAATAGTGGCGGCGGAGTCAATTGTATTATTTAAGAAAAGGTTGGACAGGTATATGGATGAGAGGAAGATGGAGGGTTATGGGCATTGTGCAGGGAGGTGGGATTAGAAAGGGGTGTTTGGTTCGGTGTGGACTAGAAGGGCCTAATGGCCTGTTTCCGTGCTGTAATTGTTATGTTATGTTATATTAATTTGTGTACTTGAGCA
Organism: Narcine bancroftii; assembly: GCF_036971445.1. Classification (NCBI taxonomy): domain Eukaryota; kingdom Metazoa; phylum Chordata; class Chondrichthyes; order Torpediniformes; family Narcinidae; genus Narcine; species Narcine bancroftii. Next base: position 201,521,169 of record NC_091472.1, read on the forward strand.
AGTTTGGATGTAATTGGGTGGCACAGTTTTCAATGACTGGAATTGGCTTCTATCCTGTTGAAAATAAAATTGTTTTTAAAAATCTTAGTAAATTAACACTTTAACATGCTACATATGACAGTGCGTGTATCTGTGTACCTAATACATTTAATTTTAATTGTTTTAAAGAATGACTGTAAAATGCACAAATGGGAGAAATGCGTCAAGATTATTAGTGGAATGAAAAATAGTGTCTTGCTTTGATTGGGTCTGACTTTTGGTTACATTGCTTTTAAACACCATTAAAGATCATAAATTCACTTAACTTCTCAAATAACAAAATTCCCTGATTTTTTTTTTGCCGTAGATTTTTCACACCGGCTGTACTGATAAATCACTGAAGCTAATTAAATTTTACCCATTTATCAATATTTATTTTTTTATGATAAAATGAACAATGTGAGCTTTTAAAATATTTCTTGTGTACATAAATCCCCACAGGTCTTTCATTCAATAGAGGAAAAGGACTTAGAAATGGAATGTTACATATTTAGACACATTAATGAGGCTTTGCATGGTGGGCAATTGAAACATTTTCTTGAATTTTGTAATCCTAAAACTTGAGCAGGAGGCTCGAGGTACCATACTTTACTGATGTAGTGCACACAAGAAAATCTGCTGAGTCTGGGTCACGATGGTTGAGAATGGGGAGAAAAATCATCAGGGAAGGAACCTTTTTTTAATTGAGTTTATTTGCATCTACGTTGCACCAAAATTCATACCTGCTGCAGCTGAACAGGTACTTTATAAAAGCACTGTAAAATTATTAACAGTATTAAAAAGACCATAGATACACAAAAATAGATGTATTATAAATATTCATTGTTATCTGAGTGCAAAAAAATGATGGCAATAATGCAGACCTCACTTTTGCGGTATTGGAGCAGTCTATGATTAGTGTAACAAGGGGAGATTTGAGAGCATGACAGACAAGTGTGAGGTGATGCATTTTGGAAGGACAAACCAAGAAAGGACATACACGGTAAATGGTAGGGCACTGAGGTGTGCAGTAGGGCAGAGGGTTCTGGGAATACAGATATATAATTCCCTAAAAGGGTATCACAGGTGAATAGGGTTGTAAAGAGCCTTTTGGTGTATTGGCCTTCATACATCAGTATTGAGTATAGCAATTGGGGTGTTATTGTAAAGTTATACAAGATATTGGTGAGGCTAAATTTGGAGTATTGTGTGCAGTTCTGGTCACCTGACTGCAGGAAAGACCACAATAAGATAGAAAGATTGCAGAGAAGATTTACTAGGCTGTTGCCTGGAACTTCAGGAACTGATGTGCAGGAAAAGCTTAAACAGATTAGGACTTTATTCCTTGGAGTATAGAAGAATGAGGGGAAATTTGATGGAGGTATTTAAAATTATAAGGGATATAGACAGATTAAATGTAGGTAGGCTTTTTCCACTAATGGTAGGTGAGATAAAAACCAAAAGACTTGGGTTAAGGGTGAAAGGGGACAAGTTTAGGGGGAACATAAGGGGGAACTTCTTCACACAGAGAGTGGTGGGAGTGCTGAATGTGCTGCCAGATGAAGTGGTGAATGCGAGCTCAATTTTTAACATTTAAGAAAATTTAGACACTTACATGGATGGGAGAGGTATGGAGGGCTATTGGCTTGGTGCAGGTCAGTGGGACTATGCAGAATAATAGTTTGGCACAGACTAGAAGGACTGAAGGGCCTGATTCCATGCTGTAATGTTCTATGGTTCTGTTAGAAAGTAAGTACAGGCAGTCCCTGAATTACGAACATCTGACTTGGGGACAACTCATACTTACAAATGGACTACACATGGGTTCAGTGGTTTTTCAGCTCAAGGAAGGAGAAAGCTGTTGGCTGTTTAAATAGTTAGAGTTTACCCAAGCAAATATCAGGAAAAAATGAGATTTCAGAGCGCAGAGAGTGAATAGGGCTTCATCGTGTGAAGAGAAAGGAAGCAGTGTGGATCATGGAGCAGCATGTGGGAGCATTTAGCCTGCCTAGGATTGACAGCAGTGTCTGGCCGCAACCACCGGATGTGAATAAAGTGTGGCCTCGCTCAACATCAGCTGGACACCAGTATCTGGCATCCTGTCTGATTCTACTAGACTTAGGAACAGTGCTGAAATCATGCAGGACTACTCCTGCCACAGTATGCCAGATTGGTATGCCATTTAAAATTGGCACAGTGCCTATTCACAGTCCTTCTACATTTCAGGTGTGTACTTGATGACATCACACAGGCTATCTACTACATTGGCAAACAAAGCTGTTTAAAAACTGCTATATGAATTTGCCTTGGATATTAAAATACCTATATACTATAGACTTTGACAAACATTTGACTGATACTAAATAAGAACCGTATGTACCGTATACTGTAGACTAAGACAAACATTTGACTAACTGACGCTAAATAAGAACCGTATGTATGTTCTGACTTACCTAAAAATTCGACTTCAAGACAAACGTAGGAATGGATCTTTTTCATAACCTGGGGACAGCTATAGCAGTGAAAAAGAGGTTGTGTCCAGTGTGATGGGAATTCTTTATGATAGTGGCTGCCTTTTTGAGACAGCACTTCTCATATGCATTCAATGGATGGGAGGTCCGAGCATGTGATGGAGCTGGCTATGTTTGTTCCCTTCTGGAGGCTTCAGTGTTCTTCAGCAGTTGAATTCCCAAGCAAGTTGTGATGTAACCTGTTGATATATTCTCCAGTGCCCCTATAGAAGTTTGGTAGAGAATTCAATGACATGCCAAATCTCCATGTTATAAAATAGAAGCTTTGGCGTGCCTCCTTCACTGCTGCCTATGTGTGCTGGCTCCAGGAGAAGTCTTCTGAAATGAGGACTCCTAGGAACTTGTAGATTCTTACCCTTTCCACCACCATCCAATCAATGCAAATAGGTGCTTGGTCCCCCAGCCTCTCCTTCATAAAATCAACAATAAGCACCTTGGTGATATTGAGAGCACCAATTAGATTCTCCATCTCTATTCTGATTCATAATTTCAAGTAATTTTGCCAACATCAATGGTGTCTTCAGCAAATTTGTAGATTGAGTTGGAGCCAAATTTGCAGTCATGAGTGTTGTGAATAGAGTTGGATCCCCCGTGTTGATGGTCAGTGTGGAAGAGGTGATGTTGCCAATGTAGACTGATTGGGGTCTGCTGATGAGGGTACAGTTACAGAGGGACAAACAGAGTCCCAGATGCCTCAGTTTTGCTGCTATGATGGTGTTGAACACCGATCTGTAGTCAGTTGAACAGCAGCTTAATGAATGTCTGCTGGCCTCTGGCCTAATGCAGAGTGGAGGGCCAGAGAGATGGCATCTGCCATTAGCCAGTTGTGATGATCTGCTTATTGAAGTGGGTTCAGGTCCTTCCTGAGAGAGGAGGTGATCTGCTCCATAACCAACCTTTCAAAGCCCTTCATCAAGGATTCCTGACTGTGCCACATGCTAGTGAGGATAGAAATAGGAGGATAAGGCAGCTCAACACATGGCTAAAGGTGTGGTGCAGGAGGGAGGGCTTTAGGTTTCTGGATTATTGGGCTCCCTTCCAAGGAAGATAGGACCTGTTCTGACTGGATAGTTTGCATCTAAACTTGGGTGGGGTGGGTGGGGGGGGGAACTAATATCCTTGCAGGAAGGTATTGCAAGGAGTATCGTAGGAAAGGCAGACGAGCTTAGAGCATGGATTGGCACATGGAATTATGAGATTGTGGTCATTAGTGCAGGAGGGAGAGGACTGGCAGCTCAATGTTCTAGACTTCTGTTACTTTGGATGTGATAAAACAGAAGGGATGAAAGGGGGAGGAGTGGCGTTCGTCAGGGACGATATCATAGCTGTGCTCAGGCAGGACTGACCAGAGGGCTCGTCTGCTGAGACTGTATGGATGGAGATGAGGAATAAAAAAAGGCATGATCACAGTGATGGTGTTTTATTATGGACCAATGGGAATTGTTGGAGCAAATCTGTAGAGAGATAGCAGATAGATGCAAGACAGTTTGTGATGGTAGAAGATTTTAATTTTCCACATATTGATTGAGACTTCCATACCGTAAAAGGGCTGGATTAATTCGAGTTGGTCAAATGTGTTCAGGAAAGCTTTCTAAATCAGTATATAGAGGTACCAACTAGAGAGAATAAAACACAGGATCTCCTATTAGGAAACAAGACAGGACAGGTGAAAGAAGTATGTGTAGGGGAACATCTTGGGTCCAGTGATCATAATGCCATTAGTTTCAAGTTAATTATGGAGAAGGATGGGTCTGGGTCTCGAGTTGAAATTCTAAATTGGAGAAAGGCCAATTTTGAGGAAATGAGAAAGGATCTAGAATGCGTGAATTGGGATAAGTTGTTTTCAGGCAAGGATGTGCGAGGTAAGTGGAGGACCTTCAAAGTTGACACTTTGAGAATACAGAGTTTGTATGTTCCTGAAAGGATTAAAGGCAAAGTTTGCAGGCATAGGGAATCTTGGTTTTTGAGGAATGTTGGGGATCTGGTTTGGAAGAAGAGAGAGGAGTATAGCAGGAAAAGGCCACATGGGGAAAATGAGGTACTTGAGGAATATAAAAAAAAATGTAAGAAAAACCTCAAGTAAAATCAAAAAAGCTAAAAGATGATGTGAAGTTGTTTGGCAGACAATGTGAAGGAAAATTTTAAGGGTTTCTCCAAATATATTAAGAGCAAAGGGATAGTAAGGGACAAAATTGGTTGCTTTGAAGATCAGAGTGGTTGGCTTTGTATGGAACCAAAAGAGATGTGGGAGATCTTAAATGCTTATTTTGCATTAGTATTCACTTGGGAAATGGACACAGTAATGCGAAGTAAGGAAACAAGGAGTGAGGTCATGGAACCTATACAGATTAAAGAGGAGGAAGTTCTTATTGCCTTAAAATAAATAAGGGTGGATAAATCCCCAGGACCTGACAAGATATTCCATTGGACCTTGAGGGAGGCTAGTGTAGAAATTGCAGGGGCTCTGGCAAAAAAATATTTAAAAAATGTTCTTAGCCATGGATATCGTGTCAGAGGATTGGAGGGTAGATCACATTGTTCTAAAGTTTTTTTTTAAAAAGGCTCCAAAAGTAACCTATAGGGTGGTGAGCCTGATGTCAATAGTAGGTAAATTATTGGAAGATGTTTCAAGTTTTATGAGGCAAGATTAACAGAGCTGTGACTTTTCTCTTTGGAGAATAGAAGGAGGAGAGGAGACTTGATAGAGATCTACAAGATTATGAAAAGCATTGACAGTGTGGACAGCCAGCACCCATTTCCCAGGGCAGGATCAGCAATCACCAGAGGACATAAATACAAAGTTAAGGGAGAAAAATTTAGGGGAGACATCAGGGGTTAAGTATTTATTTTAAATACACAGAGTTGTAAGTGCCTGGAATGCCTTGCCAGGGATGGTGGTAGAGGCTGAAACATTCGGGGCATTCAAGAGTCTCTTAAACAGGCACATGGATGAAGGTAAAAATAGAGGGTTATGGAGTAGGGATGGTTTTGTAGTACTTGTTTTTAAGGAATATATAGGTCGACACAACATCCAGGGCTGAAGGGTCTGTACTGTGCTGTATTGTTCTATGTTAAGAGCTTGGATATACAATTATTTGTATAGCCATGGTCTGATTAGGGATAGTTAACATGGTAGGTTGTGTTTAACAAATCTTATAGAGTTTTTTTCTGAGGAGGTTGCTAGGAAAGTTGACAAAGGAAAGGCTGTGGATGTTGTCTACATGGACTTTAGAAAGGACTTTGACAAGGTTCCACATGGGTGGTTAGTCAGGAAGGTTCAGACTCTAGGTGTTCATGGTGAAAAAGTGAACTGGATTTGATAATGGCTGGACAGAAAAAGCAGAGTAGTGGTGGATGATTGCTTCTAAGATGAAACTAAGATTTGAGGCATTGTAGGCAGTGAAGAAGGCTTATGATGCTTAGCAGAGGGAATCTGGACCAGCTGGAAAGATGGGCTGGAAAATGGCAGATGGAATTTAATGCAGACAAGTGTGAGGTTGTAGCGGCAGCTACACTGCTCCTGCAATAACACACGCAACCAGACAGGTTGAGCTCAGTGAGCAGACTCGTTTATTGCAGGCTGCTGGGCTGCACTTGTACTCCCAGCCTGGACCTGGCTGAGAACCACACTGGAGGGTGCTGACGTCCTCTGGGCATCACGTGGTCATCTGGGTGAAGGTTTCTGAGCCCTGAGCTGGAAGCAAGGGAAACTCCCATTGGCACCATTTTGGCTGGCTGCCCCACCGCGTGGCTTACAAGTGGGGCCGGTTCACCTGCCTTGTGGTGAGCCACCACACAGCACCCCCAGAACCGGCGCCAATGTCATTTTTTTTCTGGGTGGCCTCGCTTCTCGGGCTGGGCAATGACCACGGGCTAGGTGGAATCGAGGTGCGCTGGCTTCAGCTTGTCCGTGGCAAACAGCTCATGTCTGCCGCCCAAATCCAGCGTGAACGTCGAGCCGGAATGCTGTATAACCCTGTACGGCCCCTCGTACAGTTGCTGCAGAGGTGCTGCGGTCGGGCCCTGCCGAACGAAAACGAACTCCGCGGAAAGCAGCTCGCCAGGAATGTGAGTCGGGTGGGTGCCATGCCTGGGTGGCAGCGAGGGTTCGAAGGAGTTCAAGCATGCCCTGAGGTGAGGAAGTAGTTCATGCGGTGACCGTTGGAGATTGTGAGGTGCGTTGACGAACTCACCAGGTCGTGCCAGCAGCGCACCATAGACCAGCTCAGCTGATGACGCCTGCACATCTTCCTTGGGCGTGGAATGGATGCCCAGGAGCACCCAAGGCAGTACATCTGTCCAGTTGGGACCAGTGAGGCGGGCCATGAGCACCGACTTAAGGTGGCGGTGCAGACATTCGACCAGTCCATTGGCCTGCAGGTGGTAGGCCGTGGTGCAATGTAGCTGTATCCCCAACCTATTGGCGAGCTGTGACCAGAGCGCAGATGTGAACTGGGCGCCCCGATCGCTGGTGAGGTGAGCCGGGATGCCGAACCAGACGACCCAACCATGCAACAGGACTAGGGAGCAGGAGTCGGTGGAGGCATCCGGCATCGGGATCACCTCAGGCCAGCAAGTGTTCTGGTCCACCACCGTAAACAGGTAATGGTTGCCTTGGGAAATGGATAAAGACCCAACGATGTCCACATGAATGTGGCTGAACTGTTTCTGGACATGCTCGAACTCCTGTACTGGCGCCCTGGTGTGCCTGTGCACCTTGGATGTCTGGCAATGGGTGCATGTTCTGGCCCAGCCCGCGATCTGCTTCCGCAGCCCATGCCATACGAACTGTTCTGCCATCATCTGAACTGTGGACATGATGGACAGATGTGAAAGGTTGTGGATGTGATGGAAGACCTGCCTGCACCACTGCTGAAGAACCATTGGCCGCAGGGTGCCCAAGGAGATATCGCACAGGATGGTGCCTTCGCTGCTCTGAGTCAGAAGGTCTCGGAAACGCAGGCCGGTAATGGCGGTCTTGAAGGCCCTCGTCTTCTCATCAGCTTCCTGGTCCTGGGCGAGCTGGTCAAAGCTGAGGCTGGGCATCAGTGCGCAGATGGCCGATCGCGAGAGTGCATTGACAACCACATTGTCTTTCCCCGCCTTGTGCTGAATGTCGGTGGTAAACTCCGACACAAAGGAGAGGTGATGCTGCTGGCGGGCCAACCAGGGATCCTTTGCCACCGCGAGTGCCTGAGTGAGGAGTTTGTGGTCAGTGAAGATGGTAAAGGTCCTCCCCTCCAAAAAATAGCGGAAATGCTGCACTGCCAGGTACATGCCCAGTAACTCGTGGTCGAAGGTACTATACTTGCGTTCCGGCAGGTGGAGCAGGAGGCTGAAGAATGCCAGTGGCTTCCAATGCCCATTCACCTGCTGCTCCAGGACGACAGCTCTGGCAGAGGCATTGACAGAGAGTGCCATACGCAGGTTGGTGGGCGAGCATGGCAGCCTTCGCAAGGGCATCCTTGGTGGCCTCAAATGCAGTGCAGGCTTCTGGGTTCCAAGCGAGCATCTTGTGCTTGGCTGCAATGAGGGTGAACAGCGGCTGCATGATGCGCGCAGTTCCCAGGATGAAGCGGTTATAAAAGTTGACCATACCCACTAAATCCTGCAGCCCCTTGAGGCTGTTGGGGTGTGGGAACTCCCTGATGGGAGCAACCTTCACAGCGAAGGGCTTGGCTCCTTCAGCCATGATGTTATGGCCCAGGAACTGCATGGACTCTTTCCCGAACTAGCACTTGGCCAGGTTGATGGTAAGGCCAAAGTCAACCAGCCGGGAGAAAAGGGCACGTAGGTGGGCCTTGTGTTGCGCCCGGTCCTTGCTGGTGACAAGGATGTCGTCCAAATAAATAAAGATGAAATCAAAGACCCTGCCCACTGAGTCCATGAGGCGCTGGAAGGTCTGGGCGGCATTCTTGAGCCGAATGGCATGTGCAGGAATTTGAACAGGCCAAAGGAGGTGATGATGGCCGTCTTGGGTATGTCCTCAGGGTGCACCAGGATCTGGTGATATCCATAATCCATGTCAACCTTGGAGAAGACCCTCGTGCCTTGCAGGTTGGCCGTAAAGTCCTGGATGTGAGGGATGGGGTAACCCAATGAGGAACAGTTGCCTCATTGAGCCTTTGATAGTCTCTGCAGGGACGCCAGTCGCTGGAGGCTTTCGGGACCAGGTGGAGCGGCGAGGTCCACGGGCTGTTGGACTGCTGAATGATCCCCAACTCCAACAGGTGCGAAAATTCCTCCTTCACTACCTGGAGCTTGTCAGGTGGGAGCCGACGTGCCTTGGCGTGAACAGGCGGGCCTTGGGTGGGGATGTGGTGGAACACCCCGTGGCGTGGCGAGGCAGTGGAGAACTGTGGCTTAAGGAGGGTCAGGAACTCATCCAGGATCTGATGGAACTCGTCTCTCTGTGTGCTGATCATGGTCATCTCCGGTTGTTCTGAGTGGGAGGCATTGAGGCGAACAGCCTGGAAGGTACGGACGTCCACCAGGCGCCTACCTTGAATGTCCACCAGAAGCCCATGTGCGAGGAGGAAATCTGCTCCCAGGATGGCAGTCCACTGACCACTGAGCCTTCCGAGAATCGTGCGAGCCATTGCTCTTGGGCCTTCTGGGCGACCTTCCTCAGGTCAGTGAAGCTCTCCTGAACCAGCAGTGGGTGGATGTCCCCGGGCATATGTTTGAGAAAGATGTGCTCGAAAAGTGGGCAGTTGGTGTACTCACCCATGACCACGAGCATTTCGTCCATCAGTTCCTTCGGGGACCTGTCCCCCAGGGCACCGAGGTGCAGCACCCGAGTGGCACGCTGGTGTCTGGATAGTCCGAGGGACCCAATAAGCACTCACTTGATGGTCTTGTACTTGTCCTCAGCAGGTGGATGCTGAACAAGGTGCAGCACACATATGGCGGTGGCCTGGTCCAGGGCAGCAATTACATGGTAGAATTTGGTCGTGACGGACAAAATCTGGCGGAGGTGAAACTGGGCCTCCGCGTGAACAAACCAGGTCTCCGGCTCCTGAACCCAGAATTCAGCCTGTTTCACGGCTATAGTGCTGATCCCAGGCTCGCTCGTGATGGGTTCAAAGACATTTGAACCAGTCGGGGTCACCAATTGTAGTGGCAGCTACACTACTCCTGCAATAACACATGCAACCAGACGGGTTGAGCTCAGTGAGCAGACTAGTTTATTGCAGGCTGCTGGGCTGCACTTGTACTTCCAGCCCGGACCTGGCTGAGAACCGCACTGGAGGGCACTGATGTCATCCGGCATGACATGGTCCCCAAGCGTGGGTTTCTGAGCCCCGAGCTGGAAGGAAGGGAAACCCCCGACAACGCCATTTTGGCCGGCTGCCCCGTCGCGTGGCTTACAAGTGGGGCTGATTCGCCTGCCTTGTGGTGAGCCGCCACAAGGTCTTGCATTTTTGAAGGTAAAACCAAAAAAGGGCATACACAGTAAATGGTAGGGCACTGAGGAATGTGGTAGAACAGAGGGAGCTAGAAATACACATACATAATTCCCTGAAAGTGGTGTCTCAGGTGGATAGGGTTATAAAGATAGCTTTTGGCTTATTGGCCTTCGTAAATCAAAGTATTGAGTATAGGAGTTTGGATGTTGTGTTAAAGTTGTATAAGACACTGGTGAGGCCAAATTTGGAGCTTTGTGTTCAGTTTTGGTCACCTAACTACATGAAAAATATCAATAAATTAGAGAGTGCATTGAAGACTTAATAGGATGTCGCCCGGACTTCAGGAACTGAGTTACAGGGAAAGGTTAAACAGATTAGGATTTTATTCCCTGGAGTGTAGAAGAATGAGGGGAGATTTGATTGAGGTATTTAAAATTGAGTGGGGAAAAACAGTAGACCGCAGAGCCCACCTCACTGACAAAAGACAAAGGAGGAAAAACCCAACACCCAACCTCAACCAACCAATTTTCCCTTGCAACTGCTGCAACAGTGTCTGCCTGTCCCGCATCGGATTTGTCAGCCACAAACGAGCCTGCAGCTGACGTGGATATTACCCCTCCATAAATCTTCATACGCGAAGTTTTAAAAGTATTTGTTTGGCAATGTTACCATTTCATACTCGGAAGTTTCAAATCCCACTCTGAATGCAGTATATTTTTCAAGCTAACTCTTCAATGGTCCTTTGGAAATATTGTCTATTCACTGAGATCTAAGACACAGGTCCCTTCCAGAAGAACAAAACAAGTAAAAGCAGAAATAGGCTATTTTACTCCATGTGGCTTCTCTGCCCTTCATCATGGTTCATCTTTCACCAATAAACTCAATTTCCCTTAATTCCCATACTATCTGAAATCATAATGATCTGTCTGTTAAATGAACTCAGCAACTGAACTATCACAGCCCCTTTGAGCAGAGAATCACAAAGATTCACCACCCTCTGGGTGAAGAATGTTTTTCTTATCTCTATGCTGAATGGCCAACTGAAATCTTTGGATCAGAACACTCTAGCCACAGAAAATATCACCTTCACATCCTCCCTGCCAAGTTCTATATATATATATAGATATAAATAGATATAGATATAAATTCACATTTATATTCAAAAGCCCACATTTCTAATTTCTCAGGTTTTTGAAAAACATTCCATAACACTGTTTAAAAACGAATAGAGTTTTCTCCTGATCGCTTGGCCATTAAAGGGTGTTCTGCTCATTTTGTTAAAATTTCTCTGAAAACCAACATCAATGACAGTAGGGCCTTGCAATATGGAAAGTTTACTTCTGTTTGTATGTTGTGACGGATTATGTTATTTTATATTGTATATAGGTATGTTTTAAAAGGAGATAAATTGTGGCAGGTTTTTTTTAGTGTAGGTACATACAAACACTTCAAAACAGACCTCATTTAAAATGCCAGAGCTCTGCTCAAGTCAGACAGTCCAGGCTCTGAGTCCCTTTGCATAAACATTGAAGAATGCCTATAAGGACTTCACAAGTAGGTGTTAATTGGACATGCTGTGGAGCAATGGATTATTATTTTGGAAAGCAACAGATGAATGAACTCAGAAGATTACATCCGAAGCCGCAGTCTGTCTGAGTGCAGTTGGCTGTTCTAAGAAGGTCATGTGGTTTTCTCTGAGTGAGAGAGAGGGAGAGAATTCAGTTCTACTGTTCTATAGTTCAGCAGCAGCAGCTGGAACTGGAACAAGACAAGCTGGCAAGCTTGTGGAAAAACCCTGTTTTGAAAACAGGTTGTGAGTTCTTAGTTCAGCCTGGTAAAAGCCCTTGTGGTCCATACAAGAGGAGAGTACTGGCTGCATAATGTATCACTTGAAATTAGGGAAACAAAAAGGAATTCTATGGTGACCTGAAAGAAAGGGGTTATCATCTGGAAAACCTTGATGGGGCAAGTTTCTTCAGCAAGACACTGAAGTGGCTCATCAAAAGGGATCAGTTGCCCAACAAGCAACAAATCTCTCTCTGAAAACCAACAAGGACCTTCCTGAGTGGTAACCATTTACCTTTCTGCACCAAACCCTGGTGAAATTCATAAACGTTAAATTCTGTGCACAGTGTAAGAATTGCATGATACTGGTGAACTTAAAGGAGTGAGAAATGAGATTGGACTGTGAATCAAATAACTTTTTTTGAACTTGTATACACATTACATAAACATGCGCTTAAAATTAGAAGAGGGTTAAGTTAGGTTAAGTTAATAGTAATAAGTTGAAGTTTGATCCTGTTTTTGTGTGTAAATATAATTAAAAGCAACTTTTGTTTAAGTAACCATTTGTCTTGGTGAATTTCTATTGCTGCTGGGTTTTGGGGTCCTCTGGGCTTGTAACATTTTGGGGCTCCTCTTTGTGGATTGAAAATTGGAGTTTTGGGATCTTAAATGTTTGGATTTTTTAAAATGATTTATTAGTTAATTGGTTTTTCCAAGCTAATTTAAAGCTTGTGTGTGTGGAAAACAGCAGCATGGATGTTAGTACATTTTTGTCACAACCATCACCTGCGGAACTGCAGAGCAAGAGAAAAGAGGAACTGATGGCTATTTCTAAGGCATTAAAGTTGACTGAGGTCAAGCATTGGATGAGGAAAATACAAATACAGTGGATTATAGTGAAATATTATATAGGTGAATGAAAATTTGTTGGAGAAGGACTTAGATAATTTTCCAGAGGATGGATTTTTTGTATTGGAATTGGAGAAATTGAGGGTGTTCGAAGAAAGAGAGAAACTGAACTTTGAGTTGCCAAAACAACAAAATGAAGCAGAGCGGGCTGAGAAATGGAGAGTATATGAGGCAGAGGTAGCTGAAAAATGGAGGGAAGAAATTGAAAAGGACAGACTGTTTCAATTGGAGAAGTTAAAAATTGAGATGGAGGGAGGTAAGAGAATTGAGGCTGTAACTCCTGGGGAGAGGTTTTTGGCTAGCAGAGAAGTAAACCTAGTTCCTCCTTTTGGTGAGGGAGATGTAGATACATTTGTTAGCTTTTTGAAAAGGTTTCTGAGAGCTCAAGATATGGCCAAAAGAAAAATGACCTCTTATGCTCCAAAGTGTATTGAAGGGAAAAGCACAAATTGCATACTCTCGTTTGACAACAGAAAATGGCAAATTATGATACTGTTAAACAAGCAGAATTGAAAGTTTATGATTTGGTTCCAGAGGCATACAGACAAAAATGTAAGAGTTTGGTGAAAACATGGAACCAATCTTATATGGATTTTACTCTTGGAAAATCAATGTTTTGACCGTTGGTGTGCCTCAAAAGTATTAAATAATGATTCTGACAGATTGAGAGAAATGATATTAATTGAAGAAATTAAAAGATGTGTTCCAAATGAAATTAAATTATACCTGGATGAGAAAGATGTAGAGATGTGATGGAAAAGAGCAAGGTAGTGGAAGAACATTCACTGATTCGCAAAAACAAATTTCAGTAAACCTTTTCAGAGGGTTAATGTGGAACAGCTTAGTAAGCCTGAAATTAAGTCTGGGGAGAAAAGATAAAGGTAAGGTGGGAAAGGACACAACTTTTGGATTTGTACGTCATTTTTGTAAGAACCTGGCCCTGTTGTTGTGAATTTTTTAGTGTTTCAAAAGGAGATGAGAAAAGGAAGTTTGTATTCAGACAGTTGAATTTAAGGAGAGTAAATATTCCAAATCTGGTCAGTGTTATGGATGTTTTCAAATCTTTTTGTATCAGAGGGCTTGGTTTCAGTAAAGGAGGGAGAATCACAGGTTCCGGTTAAAATTCTTAGAGATACTGGAGCTACTCAACCATTGTTGGTGTAGAATATTTTAACTCTTGATCAAAAGACTGACACAGGGGAGACTACTTTGATTAGAGGTGTTGGAGATGAGGTAGAGTCGATATCTCTTCACAACATAGTGCTGAATTCAGAATTAGTTAAAGGACCTGTTGTAGTAGGAGTTATTTCAAAGTTACCCATGCAAAGAGTCTCATTTTTATTAGGGAATAATTTGGCAGAGGATAAAGTTGGGTTAGTTTTGAGATTAAAATATCAGCCTAATAAGGAAAATTTTAAGGACGATTGTGAGATATATCTTGCATGTGCTGTAACAAGGTCTTTGTCTAAGGAAATGATGACAGCAGAATGATGAAAGCAGAAGACAATCCAGTTGATAGACTTGTCCAGCGCTTCTGAAATAGTCTTGAAAGAGCAGGTTAATTGTGAGAGTAAGAATTGCTCTTTGTCAAGGAAAGAGTTAATTTAGCAATAGAAAATAGATACAGATCTTATTGACTTAAGGGACAAACCAGTAAGTGAACAGGAGATTTTTATATTCCTGCTTATGAAGAGTGGGGTGTGATTCATCATGTGGTTGTTCCTAGAAATTACTGGAATGAATTTTTAAATCTAGCCCACTGTACACCTTTGGGTGGTCGTCTTGATGTAAAGAAAACCATGAATAAGATTTTGATACAATTTTTCTGGCCTGGTTTGAGGAAGGATGTGGTAAATTGGTGCTGGATATATCACTTTTGTCAGGTTGTCAGGATTCTCCAGTAACTCCACTTCAACCTATTCCTGTTGTTGGGGAACCTTTCACTAGGGTTATTATGGATTGTGTGGGTCCCCTGTCTAAAATTAAGTCTGGAAATCGGTACTTGTTAACAATTTATGTGTATGACATTGAGATTTCTAGAAGCTATACCATTAAGGAATATTAAGGCAAAAACAGTGGTAAAGGATCTGGAAAGATTTTTCAGCTTTTGGATTGCCTAAAGAGATCCAGAGTGATCAAGGATTTAACTTTATGTCTGGGTTGTTTCAGCAGTTGATTTATGAGTTGGGAATAAAACCGATCACTTCATCTGCATACCATCCTGAAACTCCGGGAGCTTTGGAAAGGTTTCATTCTATTCTTTAAAAATATGAAGAGGATTTATTGTCTGGAGAATGGGAAAGATTAGGACAAAGGTATTCATTTATTGATATTTGCAGCAAGAGAGGCTGTGCAGGAGTCATTAGGACTTGGCCCTTTTGAACGTGTTTGGACATCAGGTTAGAGGACCTTTAATGTTGTTAATATTCAGTTAATGAGAATGTACAGTTGGACTTGATGGATTATATTTCTAAATTTAAAGATGGGTTACAAAAAGTGTGGGCTTTATCTCAAGAGAATTTAGAAATGGCTCAGGGTAAAATTAAGCATTTATTTGATAGGAAAGCTCAAGTGAGGAATTTTAAGACAGGAAGTAAAGTGTTAATTTTGTTCCCAACATATGACAATCCTTTGAGAGCTAAATTTTCTGAACTGTACATGTTAAATCAAAACTGAATTATGTTAACTAGGGCTGTTAACACTCCAGATCATAGGTTTGTCACCTTATTGAGGATAAGGGTAGTGGAGAGCAGTCTGTATCAGAGGTGTTAGTTGTTGACAGGGTTGAGGAAGTTATAGATCATGAGATCATGGAAGCAGAATCTTGTGAGAGTAACCTTTTATAAAAAAAAAACCCATGGTTCCTGGGTGCCTGTCGAACTCAGCAAATTTTAAAAATCTGGAGGAAATGTAAGGCCATCTAAAGTCACAAGAACAGATGCAGTTGAACTTGTCTTTTCTTTGGCTTGGCTTCGCGGACGAAGATTTATGGAGGGGGTAAAAAGTCCACGTCAGCTGCAGGCTCGTTTGTGGCTGACCAGTCCGATGCGGGACAGGCAGACACGATTGCAGCGGTTGCAAGGGAAAATTGGTTGGTTGGGGTTGGGTGTTGGGTTTTTCCTCCTTTGCCTTTTGTCAGTGAGGTGGGCTCTGCGGTCTTCTTCAAAGGAGGCTGCTGCCCGCCAAACTGTGAGGCGCCAAGATGCACGGTTTGAGGCGTTATCAGCCCACTGGCGGTGGTCAATGTGGCAGGCACCAAGAGATTTCTTTAGGCAGTCCTTGTACCTTTTCTTTGGTGCACCTCTGTCACGGTGGCCAGTGGAGAGCTCGCCATATAATACGATCTTGGGAAGGCGATGGTCCTCCATTCTGGAGACGTGACCCATCCAGCGCAGCTGGATCTTCAGCAGCGTGGACTCGATGCTGTCGACCTCTGCCATCTCGAGTACCTCGACGTTAGGGGTGTGAGCGCTCCAATGGATGTTGAGGATGGAGCGGAGACAACGCTGGTGGAAGCGTTCTAGGAGCCGTAGGTGGTGCCGGTAGAGGACCCATGATTCGGAGCCGAACAGGAGTGTGGGTATGACAACGGCTCTGTATACGCTTATCTTTGTGAGGTTTTTCAGTTGGTTGTTTTTCCAGACTCTTTTGTGTAGTATTCCAAAGGCGCTATTTGCCTTGGCGAGTCTGTTGTCTATCTCATTGTCGATCCTTGCATCTGATGAAATGGTGCAGCCGAGATAGGTAAACTGGTTGACCGTTTTGAGTTTTGTGTGCCCGATGGAGATGTGGGGGGGCTGGTAGTCATGGTGGGGAGCTGGCTGATGGAGGACCTCAGTTTTCTTCAGGCTGACTTCCAGGCCAAACATTTTGGCAGTTTCCGCAAAGCAGGACGTCAAGCGCTGAAGAGCTGGCTCTGAATGGGCAACTAAAGCGGCATCATCTGCAAAGAGTAGTTCACGGACAAGTTTCTCTTGTGTCTTGGTGTGAGCTTGCAGGCGCCTCAGATTGAAGAGACTGCCATCCGTGCGGTACCGGATGTAAACAGCGTCTTCATTGTTGGGGTCTTTCATGGCTTGGTTCAGCATCATGCTGAAGAAGATTGAAAAGAGGGTTGGTGCGAGAACACAGCCTTGTTTCACGCCATTGTTAATGGAGAAGGGTTCAGAGAGCTCATTGCTGTATCTGACCCGACCTTGTTGGTTTTCGTGCAGTTGGATAATCATGTTGAGGAACTTTGGGGGACATCCGATGCGCTCTAGTATTTGCCAAAGCCCTTTCCTGCTCACGGTGTCGAAGGCTTTGGTGAGGTCAACAAAGGTGATGTAGAGTCCTTTGTTTTGTTCTCTGCACTTTTCTTGGAGCTGTCTGAGGGCAAAGACCATGTCAGTGGTTCCTCTGTTTGCGCGAAAGCCGCACTGTGATTCTGGGAGAATATTCTCAGCGACACTAGGTATTATTCTATTTAGTAGAATCCTAGCGAAGATTTTGCCTGCAATGGAGAGCAACGTGATTCCCCTGTAGTTTGAGCAGTCTGATTTCTCGCCTTTGTTTTTGTACAGGGTGATGATGGTGGCATCACGAAGATCCTGAGGCAGTTTACCTTGGTCCCAACAAAGCTTGAAAAACTCATGCAGTTTGGCATGCAGAGTTTTGCCGCCAGCCTTCCAGAATTCTGGGGGGATTCCATCCATACCTGCTGCTTTGCCACTTTTCAGTTGTTCATTACATTACATACACGTGCACTTAGAATTAGAAGGGGGTTAAGTTAATAGTAATAAGTTAAAGTTTGATCCTGTTTTTGTGTTTAAAGATAATTAAAAGCTACTTTTGTTGAAGTAACCATTTGTCTTGGTGAATTTCTATTGCTGCTGGGTTTTGGGGTCCTCTGAGCTCATAACAACATGATCAGAGATCGAACAGTATTTCTGGACAATTGCAAAAATGATAAAATGGCAGATAAATTGAAGTTTTACATTTAATTGTTCCAAATATTGATTTTAACACCTTGGACAGTAAATGCATTGAAAACTTCTATAGGCAGCGACAATAATAATACCATGTTGAACGGTTTCACAATCTCTTAATTTTAAGAAGATTATATGGGCATTACATATTTGAAGAACAAAATACAAAAAAAAAAACAATTTTAAACTTCAGAAACAATTCAACAACTTGACAATGCAGTTGCAAGTTTAATTTTTTAATTTTCTTTGTCTGTTTAGAGACTGAAATTTTAATGACCAGAACTAGTAGTCAATTGTTGAGCAGGACCACTGATGCTCGGATAGCTTTCATCCTGTGTACAGTGTGTATTAATTGATTTTCTGGGTTTGCCCTATTATAAATTTGTCTTTGTTGACCATCTAACTAATAGCACTTGTAATCTAAATTGTCATGGTCTATCAATAGTATAGTAAAAGTGTGTACTGAAAACAATTAAGAAAATGGGGTTTGGAAATTTTATAAATCTTGAATGACATTTTGTTAATGAATTGAAAAAAAAATTAACATTGTCACCATGAAGTGACACTATCTACAATAATGGATAGAGATTCTTACTCAATTTCTTATGGATTATTCTTTGTTTAAAAAATCTACAGATACTTGTTAGATATTTTGAGCTCATACAAAAGAATAATAGCAAATGCCACATTGCAAAATGTTACCTGTCTTGTATCATCAAATGATTATACCACATGTACTTGGGAGGCAAGAGCTATTCTGCAATTCTTACCAACTTACTGCTTTCATTTACAACGATTCAATTGATTAAACATCATAAACGTTTTAAGGATGGAGGAAAGAACTTTTATTTCCATTAGACTTATTACAACACCAAGATACCCTTAAACACACTCGTTTAAAAGGTACTTTCACTGTGTTGTCATTAACGTAATAAAATAATTGCACACAGCAACGAACCAAGTAAACTAAGGTAATAACCAAATAATCTGGTTTTAGGTATTGGGTGAGGAATAGGAATGGGCCAGGACACACAAAAGTCCAACATAATTTTAGTGTATTGATTTTTACAACAGTTTATTGTATTACATCCATGCTTCCATGATGACATTTTCAAGCTAATATTTTAGTTTTACATTATAAATTTAAAATAATTATAAAAATAATAACTAAAGAGGATATTTTCTTTAATTCATGCTCATAATAAATCCAGCTTTAGTAAGCAGGCAGTTGATTTTAAGAGACATACTTGATGTCCAATAAACTATCTGCAACGAACTACCAGCATTAACCTCCTTGACTGCCTGCAAGTTCAACACTTGGGAAAAATGTGCAGCCAAATTCAGAAATCCTGAACTTTCTGTGCCGATCAATCTTGCAATTAGCTCACTTCGATATTGTTGCTATTTATAATTTTGAAAGTTAAGTTCATTAGAAAATTATTTATTTGTTATAATGAGCCAATCCCATGTTAATCAGAAAAGTAACATCTTCACATGCTGAAGATGACATTGCATCTCATCAGTGTAAGTTAAAGGATAGGTTTATTTTGAATAACCAGTGTTGTGCAGGCAAAGTTTTACAATAGAAAACACCCATGAACCAGGGCATCAAAAATTATGGGGAGGAGGACGGGAAATAAGGCTGAGGGAAAATGGATCAACTCATGATTGAATAGTAGGGTGGACTTGATGGGCTGAATGGCTATTTCTTGTACTGCAATCACATGGGATTGGCAGGATGGGTACGTGGATAATGTTTTTGCTGGAAGTGGTGCCTAAAACCACAGTCTCAAAAGATGTAGTTGGCTATTCAGGACTTGGAGGAAGGACATTTTTCACCCTATGTGGTGAGTCCTTGGAATTCAATAACCAAGATGGCCACAGAGACTCCAATTATACAGAACTCCTGACAGTCTGACATATTCCTAACATGTTTGACCAGAATCTGAGGTGGGATCCAAACTGAAAAAGGGATGTATGGCTACAGACTAGGGTCCAGAGTGCAGATGGTTCCAGATTTTCATCTGTGGGTCAGGTGTGCATCTGGAGCCAGGGCTAGGGTCTGAGACACAATCAGTCAGTAAAGTGGATAAGTTTGTGGCTGAAACCAGAGTTTGAAGTGGTTGTACAGTTCCTACTCCCTTTAAATTCATTGTATTCTGTGGAGAAAAAATATATTATACTACTGTGTAATATGTAAAATTAGTGAATGAATGTGCTTGGGTATGATTGAGTAACAGCTAATTGTCTGCAACATCTGCTAGTCTGTTACAAAAACCTCAGGGGTGGTGATTCACCACCAAATTCAAGGACAGATTTTCTTCCACCAATTTTAGACTCCTGAATGAACCTCACACAGGCAAAATAATAAATACATAAAAGTACTGAAGAAACTTTGCATTTACTACAATCACAACATCTACAGATTTTTTTTTTTTGCATTGAAAAATAATGCTGCATTTGCTCTGTACCAACTGTTCTCTCTTTGTACCTCTGCACTTTATATATTTTTTTGCACCATCTTACCTGTTGTACTACGTATGAGATGTCTTCTGGTCTACTCGCAAAGCAATCTCTATCATTGTATTTTCGATTCATGTGGCAAGCAACTTGATGGGTTGATAGGATTTTGTATTTCCATGCGATCAATGCAAGAAAGTTCACCCAGTATAGGAAAAATAATCAGCCATGAGCATTTTGTATTAAAGCAAAAACACAATGCTGGAGAAATTCAACAGGTCAAATAGTATCCTTTATAAGATAAAGATACATCACCAACATTTCGGGCTTGAGCCCATCAGTATGGAAAAAGGCATTTTATATGGTAAGCTTGATATGAAGGTTCTGCCCAGTCCACTTCTGCTTCCATTTGTATATTGTGCAGTACAAGTTAAATATACCTGGAGGCTAAACATACTTACAATACCTATTTGCAAATAATTTTATAATTTTATCAATAGCCAAGCAAATTAGGGAGGTCCTGTCTGTTTAAATATAGATGGTAAAACTACCTAGATATAATTTCAGCAGCAGAATGGGGAAACTGGGCACCCGAAAATGATCACAGTGGATTGTCTCCAACAAACTGCAGGGGATTCACAATCAAAACATAGCAATCCAAGGAAACGCTTTCAAATAATTAAATTGCTCGCTTCATTCCTTTGATCACTGAAAAAATGTATGTGCATAACTAGTCAGTGAATCTATAGCTGGAATCTTTATTATATGGTTGATTTTCTTTCTTCATCTCATTCCCTCCCCCTCAGGAAGCTAATTTCATGCCTATTAATAGCCTCCAGTGCCTCTTTCAAATCATCTCTTCAAAAGTCTGAGGGACATCAATAACCAAATTGTAATCCCACATATGCAAAACAACCTTCATAAATACATTCCATTGGTTTTCTACAAAGAGAAAAAAAATCCGAGGATCTTGCTGCAAAGGTATTGATATCAGGAAATTGTAATTTTCTCATTGACTGAGTGAAACAGGAGAACTCAGTTTATGACTTATTTCATATACGCATCCTGACCATCAACACAGGGATACCCTAAGGCTATGTGCTTAGTCCCCTGCTCTATTTGCTCTGCACTCATGACTGCGTCACCAAGTTTAACTCCAACTCTATCCACATAATTACCATTGTTGGCTGTATTACTGGAAATGATGAGTTAGAATGCAGGATGGAGATCAAGAATCTGGCTGATTGGTGCCTCAACAATAATCTTCTCAATGTCACCAAGAGCGAGAAGCTTATTGTTGTTTTTGGAAAGGGGAGGCCAAGGGACCACATATTGATGTGAAGGAAGCAGAGACCGTTAGTACCATTAAGTTCCTGAGAGTCTATATTTCAAAAGACCTCTCCTGGAGCCAGCACATTGAGGCAATTGTGAAGAAGGTACTCCAAAACCTCTACTTCCTAAGGAGTCTGAGGAGATTTAGCATGTCATTGGATACTATCAAACTTCCACTGGTGTACTATGGAAAACATACTGACTGACCGAATCACAGCCTTGTTTAGTAATTCAAGCTCTCAAGGATGGAGAAGCCTACAGAGACAGCAAATGTAGCCAGGTCCATCATATTCTCTGTCCCACCTCAAGAAAGACTCCTATCACCTTGGTCACAACCTTTCTCAATTCTACCTTTGGATAAAAGGTACAGAAGCTTGAAGATTAGCACCTCTACATTCAAGAACAGTTTCTTGCCAATAGCTTTCAGTCTCTTAAACCTCCCCTTGTTTCACTAATCACAGACTGCACCGTCTGCACTATTGCAAAGTCACTTTCTTTCTTGCATTAGGGGAACTGTTAATATTTATTATCTATCTATATTTTGTATTTGTCTTTTTTAATTCAATTCATTATAAGCTATTGTAGACTTGTCAATCACCCGGGGACATTTACTGCATCTAGTACT
Source organism: Narcine bancroftii (assembly GCF_036971445.1). Taxonomy (NCBI): domain Eukaryota; kingdom Metazoa; phylum Chordata; class Chondrichthyes; order Torpediniformes; family Narcinidae; genus Narcine; species Narcine bancroftii. The sequence continues at coordinate 201,543,205 of NC_091472.1, forward strand.
CTTCATGAGACCAGATGCAGTAAATTGATCTATCATGCACTGTCAAAACTGAGGAGATCCAAAAATTGGAGGAACAACATGTTGTATTCCACCTGGCCACTCTCCAACAGGACAGCATTAGCACTGACCTCCAATTCCTGTTAAACCCTTACCTTGAGACTCTCTCCTTCCCTCCAGCTTCCTTCCCTTCCCTCTCCAATCAGAGAGCTACCCTCCCCTCAGCATTTTTTTCTGCTACCCTTCCACCTGTATCCACCTATGACTTTTTACTTGTTAGCTTGTGCTCCTCCCCCAGCACACCTTCCTCTCCCCCTATCTTTTTATTCAGATGCTTGCTTGTCTTTTGGGCTCGGGCCTAAAACATTGGTTACACTTTACTTCCTATAGATCCCACATGACCTGCTGCACGTTTGTATATTGCATTCAACCCAGATTCTACATTCTTCTTTTCTTTGGCTTGGCTTCGCAGATGAAGATTTATGGAGGGGTATGTCCACGTCTGCTGCAGGTTCGTTGGTGACTGACAAGTCCAATGCGGGAGAGGCAGGCACGGTTGCAGCGGTTGCAAGGGAAAATTGGTTGGTTGGGGTTGGGTGTTGGGTTTTTCCTCCTTTGTCTTTTTGTCAGTGAGGCGGGCTCTGTGGTCTTCTTCAAAGGAGGTTGCTGCCCGCCGAACTGTGAGGCGCCAAGATGCATGGTTGGAGGCGATATCAGCCCACTGGTGGTGGTCAATGTGGCAGGCACCAAGAGATTTCTTTAAGCAGTCCTTGTCCCTCTTCTTTGGTGCACCTCTGTTTCGGTGGCCAGTGGAGAGCTCGCTATAGAACACGATCTTGGGAAGGCGATGGTCTTCCATTCTGGAGACGTGACCCACCCAGCGCAGTTGGGTGTTCAGCAGTATGGATTCGATGCTTGAGTACTTCGAAGGCATACATCCTTACTTAACTACCTTATCATAGATGTGACCTTTCATTTTTCTTCTCCTTCCTGTTTTCTCGGCACCTTAAAAAATGCTCAACTCTATGAAGTAGAGGCAGTTAGTCATGTTTGTATTCCAATTATCACAATGCAATTAGAAATCTTTCCAAAGATCTTTTCATTATATTTATTTATGTATTGTGTGAAGAAATATAAACACATACATCCAAGTATGCTGAAAATTCATTAGGTGGCATTATGGTGAATATTGGAGCTACAAAGACACAAATTGCTCAAATCAAAGAGAAAAATTGTGTTAGATGCAATTTAATGTGAGGTCATCAGTTTGAGCTTAAAATAGATCAAGTAGTTTTTTAAATTATGAGAATCTATAAACACTGAAATAGCTGAGAAGTTTGGAAGAAGAGCTGAGCAAATTAACCAGAATGAAGTAAAGATTAAGTTTATAAAAATAAACTGGAAGATTTATTTGAGCTTTTCACGAACTCCAAAAGAATTGGAAGTAAAAGCCAAAAATGCTGAGGAACTTAGCAGTTCTCACAGCATCCATCAGAGGTAAAGATCTACAGTAAAACCCCTAGTAGCCAGAATTTAAGCAAATGGTAGCCTCAAGCAACCAGCAAAATAAAGAGAAAATGAATTTTAAAAAGAAGAATAAAGTAATAGGCGGTGTCTGAGAGTTATCGTCTGGCTTCGGCCAGTTAGAGGTCAGACATAAAAATATGGGGGGCGTGGCTTAACGGCGTGGGTAGGAGACCTGGAAAGACACCTTTCCTGACAGAACTATTAAAAACCCGACCATAAAAGCTTTTAATTTTAAAAAAATATTGATATATAGTTAATATACTTTACAAGGTAATAATGAGGAAAAACTAAGGATCACACTGTTTATTTAAAAAAAACTACTCAAAAATAACTTTCTAGTACTGAAGAATTTGGGCCTACCTTTGAGATGGAGCTTGGAGAATTGATTTCTGCTCAGCCAAGACTGCAGCAGCAGTCCCTTGGTAAGACTCACTCAGCAACATGGAGGATGGCGCCGGAGCTCGAAGACGTCATCCTCTGGACTACGAAGATCAATTGTGCATGCGTGAGATTTTGCGCATGTGCGTTACATCGACTTCAGCCTGTGCGTCAAGGGAACCAAACTCCCATGATCTAGCAAGACTGGATTGTCGGGGGGGGGGGGAGGGGTCAGAACCCAGGCACAGGCAGAAATGCCATCGGTTTCAATGGAGGAAGGGGTAGGTGACATGGGTGGGGGTCTGGAGGAGCAAGACATTTATCCAGGTACAGAAGAAGAGACAGTAATTTATTAGGGTAGGCTTGTATCTAAGTATGTCTTAATGAAATCTAAATCTGATCATCATTATTCTGAATCGACAAGTCAATTGGATATGTTGTCTAAACAAATGGAAAATCTGGCAAATCAAATGAGTCCAGGGTTTTTTTCCATGAATGAAAGAAGAGATACCGTTAATTAAGTTGGGTGTGGGAAAGTGTGTGAAGCTGGTAGATAAAATACAAGCTAACCTTAAGAAAATTGAAGATTTTCATGATTGTAAAGATGATGTGGATCAATGTAAAGAAAAGATGGGACAGATGGAGGATTCATTTACTGGATGGGAAATTCAGAGGAACGACTTATTGAAGAAGACTGATGCTTTGGAAAATCAAACTCAGAGGAATAATGATAGTTGTTCCGTAAGATTTTGAGGGTCCTGATCCAGTTCAATTTTTTTCAGAAGTGGATTCCTGAAGTTTTGGGGAAAGAATATTTCCCAAATGGCTTGGAATTGGATCGAGTGATAAGAAGAAATCTTCTTCCTGGTCAAGCGCCACACTCCATTCTGATTAGATATTTGCATTATTAAGATAGAGAATTGATTTTAAGAGTTGCAGTTCAGAATTCGAGAAGTAATCAAGACCCTTTAGTAGTTAAGAATAATAGTTTTCTTTTATGCTAATTTGAGTTTAATTCTGCCAAAGCCGTTTTGTGGAATAAAGGATATAAATTTGCTTTTCGATATCCTGCCATCTTAAAGTTTTTTTATGGAGACTTTCAATCTCAATTTTTTCATGATGATGCTGAAACTCTTAGTTTCTAATTCTTTACCTGATAACAAACAGAAAAATCAAGTCTTTTCCAACAGTCCACACAAGCTCAGAAGAAGAAGAATGGTATACAAGAGAGTGGATTTCAACAGTTGGTTGAAATCAATATTGATGATGATCAAGTTAATAGAGACTTGGAAGAAGCTTATATTTGAACCGATTTGTTGATTATTATTTTCCTTTTGTTCTGTTCAGGAGGGGTGTTTTGGCTTTCTGCTCCTTCTGACATCGTTGGCCACTTTGAGGCATTGGTCACTCCCGTACAGTAATACTCCAGTACAGTAATTTTTTCTTTTTTTTTTTGTTTTTATTTATGGGGTTTTTCCTTTTTTTTTTCTTGAGGAGATTTTGGGTTTTTTTTTGTGTATATCCCATGGAGAAGAGTACCATCATGTGTAATAATGTGGTTTTTGAGATAAATTGAAATGATGGCTAATTTAAATTTTGCTACTTTTAATGTTAATGGGATCAACAATCCGATCAAGAGAAAATTAGTATTGGCATATATTAAAAAGTTGAAGGTTGATGCTGTTTTTTTGCAAGAAATACATTTGACTGAGAAAGAACATCAGAAATTGAAAAGAGATTGGATTGGTCAAGTTATAGCTTCTTTGTTTAATTCTAAAGCAAGAGGTGTAGCCATTTTGATTAATAAAAAGTTATTTTTTAAATTGGAATTGGTTACTGAGTCAATTGGAAGACTTTTAGTTGTTAATTGTAATTTTTTTTCTGAATCATGGACCTTGATGAATATTTATGCTCCCAATATAGAATATGAGAAATTTATTTTGTTTTCTTAATTTGAATCAAGCATATGAAAAAGTTATAGTTGGTGGTGATTTTAATTGTTGTTTAGACCCATTGTTAGATAAATCTCCAAAAACAGTAATTAGGACAAAAATGGCAAGACAATTAATGATGTTAATGAAAGATGTGAATTTAGTTAATATTTGGAGGATATTGAATCCTAATGAGAGATTTTTTTTGTTTTATTCATTTCGACATGACTTTTATCACAGAATAGATTTGTTTTTGTTATCAACACAATTGCAAGGTCTGTATTATCAGCTGAATAAAAGAGTAGAACTTTGATCATTCATTGTTATTAATAACATGTACTGGCTCAGAGAGGATTGATACTTCATATAGATGGAGATTTAATTCTTTATTGTTTAAAAAGTGTAGAATTTTATTTTTGAAATTAAATATAGACTCAGTTAATAGTAAATTTGTATTATGGGATGCTTTAAAAGCACATTTGAGGGGACAAATTATTAGTTTTATTACTAAAATTAAGAAACAATATGTCGCTGAAGTAAAAAAATTAGAAAAGGAGATAAAGATTTTAGAAAGATTTATAGCAGAATTCAACAGAGGTTAAGAAAACACATTTGATTAATAAGAAATTATTGTATAATTCATTACAAACTTAAGTTTGAGAAATTATTATGAACAAAGATATTATGAATTATGGGAAAGAGCTCATAATGTTTTAGCTTGGCAATTAAAAACAGAACAAGTTTCAAGAACAATAAAACCGATCAGAGAAGATCCAATGATTATAGATAAACCTCAGGAGATTTATGATGTTTTTAGGGAATTTTATGCAAAATTATATACATCTGAAGAAGAGGAAGATGAAGCTAAAATTTATCATTTTTAATTTGACCTTAATTTACCTTCTTTGAGTAGTATGGATATTAAAGATTTGGATGCTCCTTTTACTTCCAGAGAGGTAAAAGATGCACTTCAATCCATGTCAAATGGAAAGTCTTCAAGGAATGATGGCTTTACTTCTGAATTTTATAAAAATTTTAAGACTTATTAATTCCATTATTGATATAAGTATTGAAACAGGCAACAGATGTTCATTCTTTTCCGGATACTTTTTCTCAGGCAATTATTACAATTATTCTTTAAAAAAATCAAGATCCGTTGAAAGCAGGGTCTTGTAGACCAATTTTATTGTTGAATGTTGATTATAAGGTTGTAACAAAGGTTCTAGGTATTAGATTAGCAAAATATTTACCAGATTTAATTCATTTGGATCAAGCTGGATTTATTAAAAATTGTTATTCGGCAGATAGCATTGTGAAATTGATTTCTTTCATTAATAATTTTTGGGAGGAATCCAATTGTTATTTCATTGGATGCAGAGAAAGCCTTTGATAGAGTTGAGTGGAGTGTTTTTTTTTATTTAAAGTTTTGGAGAAATTTAAATTTGGTCCTATTGCGAGAGTTGTGACAAATGTACTATTATCTTTACCTTTAACATTGAATAGATCAACTAGACAAGGATGCCCTTTGTCGCCAGCTCTTTTTTGCATTATTATTGAACCTTTGGCTCAGATGATTAGGCAAGATGATAATATTAAAGGTATTAAAGTGAAATCTGATGAATTTAAAATTAATTTGTTTGCGGATGTTGTTTTGAAATACTTAACAGAACCTCAGAATTCTTTGAAGCAGTTACATGACAGACTGGAACAGAATGGAAAAATATCAGGATATAAAATTAATTGGGGGAAAAAAGTAGGATTATGCCTTTAGCGGCAATGGATTATTCTCTTTGTAAACATATTGTTAAATTTAAATAGTCAGATCAAATTAAGTATTTAGGTGTTTAAGGTAGATAGTAATTATTTAAATTAAATTATTTATCATTACTTTCTAAAATTGGAATAGACTTAAGGAATTTTTAGAAATTATTTTGAAAGTGAAATTTTCATTAGATACTTTAGTGTTTTTGTTGGGTTACATTAAGAGGTCGAGTTTAGAATTGAGATTAAATAGACTTGCATTTTTGAGATTAGCATTAGCCAGAAAATGTTTAGCAATTACTTGGGGAAAAAAATGAGACTGTTTTGAGTATAGAAAGATAGCATATGGAATTGAGGTATTCCATTGGAGAAAATCACATATAATCTATGTGTTAATTATTTTTTCTATTGTAAAACTTGGAGCCCTTATTTGGATTATATGGGTTTGTGTTTTTGAACCCCTCATCCCCCTCCCCCAGCTGCAGAGTGATGATGTTTCTCTAATCCATGGTAATTAACTGATGAATTTTATTATGGATAATCTCCTCTTTTCCTTTTTTGTGGGGGATAGGTTAGTAGGCAGTGGGGTTGGGTGGGTAGATTAGGGGTTGGGGGGTTGTAGCGGGTTAGTTTGTATTAAATATATCATGTATGTTTTTTTTCTTAAGTTTTATCTATTAATTGTATATTTTTAAAATATATGTATCATGCTTTTAATAAATAAAATATTTTTAAAAAGACAAAATATGCAAGTTTAAAATTGTGTAAATAAATGTTCTCTGAAATAACACATAAACCTTTGGTGAAGATGGGAGCAATTATTCAGCCAGCAGAGTGCCTTGGTCATACTTGTAGCAGCTGTTTGAATAAAATGGCATCGCCCAGATGAAGACCTGGTTGATGCCGCTCGCCATTGGGGTGACTGTCTTAAAATGTCTCTTTATCCCTGCTTAGTAAGAACCACCCTGGTCAGAGGCTTTATCTGTAACCTTGGGGGAGGGGGTTATTTTAATTTTACTATATTGTTTGTCTTTCGGGCAGCTCCATGGAATGTGATGAAAATAAAGTAAAATGTACAGCCAGTGATTGGGACTGAACTGGGTTCAAATCCTACATGATGTAAGGAGTTTGCATGTTCTCCCATGTCTGTGTGGATATTCCCTGGAGACTCCCATGTCTGTGTGGAGTCCCTGGAGACTCCCACCGTTTGAAACGTGTAGCTTAATTGGGTGCAAATTGGGTGGCATGGACTCGTGAGCTGAAATGGCCTGTTACTGTGCTATATGTCTAAATTTTAAAGATTTATTTATTCATCCAAGTGAAATTATTCAGTGGAAGTATAGTGTAATATTTTTGTCTTTTAAACTGTTTATTCTTAATGCTGGTGTATTAGTTAGGCATTCTAAGAGTGAGTCTTAAACAACCAGAAAATACACTTATCCAGCATCTACCAATCCCCATAAGTGCCGGATACCAGGGGTTTTACTGTATAACCAATGTTTCCGGCCTGAGCCCTTCTTCAAAGTATTAGAAAACAGGAAGGTGCCTGAATAAAGAGGCAGGGGAGGAGAGAAGAAGGTGATAATTGGACATGGATAGAAGGACAGGAGAGGAAAAATTAGAATTGATCAGGGAGAGGGTGGCTCTGTGAATACAGAGATGGAGGAAAAGAGAAAGAGGGAATGAGAGAGAGAGCTAGAGGAAAGGAGAAATAGGCATAGGGGAAAGGGAGAGAAGGGTACTGCTAATGCAAACTAGAGGTCAATGTTAATTCTATCTGGTTGAAGGGTGGCCCACAGAATAGGAGGTGTTGGTCCTCCAATTTGTGGGTGGTCTCAGCCTGGCACGAGACCATGGACAGATATGGGGAAAGGAATTGAAATGGGTTGTCTCTGGGAGATCCCCGCTATTGCAGCAGACACCGCTAAGGATGCTAAACAAAGCAATCACCCAGACTGTGTTTAGTCTTTTTGATGTAGAGGAGACCACAATGGGATGGAGTAGATGACCTCTGTAGATACACAAGTGAAGTGTTGCTTCACTTGGAAGGAGTGTTTGGGATCCCAAATGATGGTGAGGGAGGTGGAGTAGGCGCAAGTGTAGCACTTCCTGTTGTCACAAGGGTAAGTACCAAAGGGACGATTGGTGGGTAGGGAGAAGTGGATGAAGGAATCACAGAGGAAGTGGTCCCTGCAGAAGGTGGAGAGGGAAGATGTGTCAGGAGGCAGAAATGGCAGACGATGATATGTTGGATGCAGAGACTAGTGGGGTGATAGGTAAGGAAAGGGGAATCCTGTCGTTGAGTGTAGGGGAGGACGGGGCCAGGGCAGATGTGTGGATAATGGAGGATAAGTGGGTGAAGGCCAAGCTGATAGTAATAGAAGGGAAGCCACAGTTTTTGAAGGAGAAGACAGTGGAATAGCAAGAAAAGAATCCTTGCAGAGGACAGGATGTGAAGTCGTATAGTCAAATTAACTGTGGGAGTTGATGGGTTTGTAGAAAATGATGAGGATTTGTCTCCTGAGGTAAAGACTCAGAGAGGGACCAAGTGAATTTCAGGTCAGGGTGGAAGTGGCAGCAAAGTGAATAAAGTCAACAAGTTTATTATGGGTGTTGAAGCAGAGGAAGAGTTGGAGCCTTGCCTGTGTAGACGTAGTATGGATTGCTTCATAAAATGGTAGGGATAGCTGGAGTCTATGCAGGTTCCCATGACTACCCCTATGTCTTGAAGAAAGTAGGATGAGTTAAACGAGAAGCTATTGAGGTGAGGACAAGTTCTGCCAGCTAGAGGAGGGTGGTGGTGGAGGGGGACTAGTGAGGTCTGAAACAGCTTTCAGTATGGGGGAAGGAGGTGTATAGTGAATGAATGTCCATGATAAAGATGAGGTGATCAAGTTCAGGGAACTGGTTGAAGTGAAGGAAGGCATGTGAAGTATTGCATATGTAGGTGGTGAGGAACTGGACAAGGGGGGACAAAAGAGAGTTGAGATAAGCGGATATCAGTTCGGTTGGGCAGGAGCATGCAGAAATGATGGGTCTGCTGGGACAATTAGGTTTGTGGTCTTGTGTGGGAGATGGAACTGGGCAGTGGAGGATTGGGAAACAATAAGGTTGGAGGCAGTGGAAGGGAGATGATCGAACAGGATGAGTTCAGGGATAGTGTGTGAGAGGGTGGTTTGATGAGTTTTGGTGGGGTCCTATTGGAGGGGTAAGAGGAGATGTTTGAGAGTTGTCATCTAGTTTCGGCCAGATAGTAGTCAGTGCGCCAGACTACAACAGCACCACCCTTGTCTGCAGGTTTGTGGTGAAGTTGGGATTGGTGCAGAGAGAGTTGAGAATAAGGTATTCCGGGGGGGGGGGTGAGATTAGAATAAGGAAGGGGAGTGGTGAAGGGGAAGAATGGTTGGCATAGCGGTTAGCACAACACCTTTATAGTACCCGTGATCGGAAATGGGGTTTGAATCCTATGCTGTCTGTAAGGAGTTTGTATGTCTGTGTGGGATTTCCCCAGGGTCTCTGGTTTCCTCCCAATATTCAAAATGTACCGAGTCTGTAGGTTAATTGGGTGTAAATTGGGCAGCATGAACTCTTGGGCCAAAATTGGGTGTTACTGGGCCGAAATGGGCTGTTACTGTGCCAAATGTCTAAATTTAAAATTTAAGTCAGTTGATGTCTTGGGATTATATAAAGGTCCAGAGCAGACAGAAAGCCAGAGCAAGGTGTCCAGGAGGAGGAAGATTTAAGGCAGGAGAAGGGGTCAGTAGTGATTAGTGGAAAATTCCAGTTGTAGAAGTAGGAATGGACTCTGAGCTGGCAGAAGAAGAATTTGGCATTATGCTTTGCACAAAACTCATTGAGGTGTGGGCAAAGGTAGGGTGGGGGGAGGGGGGATGTTGAAGGTGAAGTTTCTACTGAGGACAGAACAAGGAAAGAAATGGAAGAATAATTGACCTTACTCCAGTGGACTAAGGCCATTAAGGCATCTTGTCACCTATGGTCAGTGGAACTCTGGACTGCTTTCTCCAGAAAGAAACTGGGTCATTTGAAACTGCCAAAACATTGAGATGAATAGTTTCTATATGTGGTTAATGTTATGGATTGCAATTCAGTGTCACCATGTAATTAATAGTAGAATAAGGTTATGGCTGAATGGTCTACTCCTGTCCCTGTAAATTAGTCTCGTTAATTAATGAGCTGTGTAATAGATTTACCCTCATAGTTTGTAAACCAGACAGTGCTCAGTGCATTATTTTTCTATCAACCTTGATAAACTCTCTATATCACTTCTCATACAAACTGTTGAACATATTTTCATTATTGTGTAGATAACTGCTTCTTTTATCTATTACTATCTTTTTGGAAAATACTTGCCTGGAAATTCATAGCATCATGGTATCATATAAATAAATTTATTTACATAACTGAGAGCAATGGGGTCCATTCCAAGTTGTTTCACTTAATTTGACCCAGAACTTCCTGTTATGAGTTACCCCAGTAACGTCAATCTGATTTTAACATCAAGGGAACATTATAATCATATAATTTAGTAAAATTCAACATTCCTCCCAATTAATAAATGAGTTAGAAATGTTAAACAATTCTATGGGAAGATGCAAAGTGTTAATAAAATTGTTAAGAGTTGATCCTGCCTACAATTTTACTTCAATGGATAATGTCTTCAAGAAAGAGATAAAAATTGCTTCACACCCATTAAAAAATAATTTGCTGTTATTTGCAGTGTAAAAGGATCATTGGTAATTTAATAGTAATGATCTCTGCTGCCAGCAAGGATTCATTAATGCCTGTGGGTTATTGCGCAATGAACTCCACATCTATAAATTTGATGAACTGTCCACTTGTTAGTCAAAAAAACACAGGGGCTCTTTGAGAATAAATCTAAACATTCAAATTAAACAGTTTAATTCTGAGAAGAGCAAGTCATAGAAACCTTTCTGTTGAATAGACAGCTGTGGTTTTAAAAATTAGTGAAATTCAGCAGATATTGTAAGCTTGAAAAATACATGCTTTTCAGCCAGATAAGCCTAATAATTCTACATACAGTTTTAATTCATCATATTAACTTGTTTACTGTCAGTTCCTTTAATCTCTATTAAAGGAACCAATGGTAGTTTTATTTAAAATCCCACGACCGCAGGGTCTGTGCCCAAGATGGTGCCATCGATAAGAGGCAGCAACCATGAGGGGTTGTAGACTCCAGTAGGGCACCAGAAAATGAGGAGACTACCCCCCATCTGAGAAGGAGATGACCCATGGGATGGTGACCATGGCGGCAGACCAGTGAGGGGCTCTGCAGCTGAAAGACATAGACATGTAGCAGGCTGCTGGCGACTCGAGGAGAGGAACCTATGGAGGTTGTGGGCTGCTGGAGACTACAGTTGGGGGACTCACGCCGGGCTGCAGACTGCTGGAGACTTGCTCAAAACTGGCTGAAGGGGTACTAGGAATTGGAACCAGGATGTGAGTCGAAGGTGCTGAAGGGTTCCTGATCATGTATGAGGTTCAGATCACCACTGGTTTGGACTGGACTCTGGCTGTGGAAGCACTGGAGGCAAATCTACAAGACACCCGGTGACTTGTGGGGGGGGGGGGGGTGAACTCTCTTTTGTCTCTCATGTGCAATGAAGGCAGACCGACGTTCAGGTCGGTGGCTGTCAGCCTTGTCTAGCATGGTTCTGATGTTCCAGCATGCTAGCTTGAGTTTGTGAGCATCTTTGGAGGGGGAGGACGGGGAGGGGGAGGACGGGGAGGGGGAGGACGGGGAGGGGGAGGACGGGGAGGGGGAGGACGGGGAGGGGGAGGACGGGGAGGGGGAGGACGGGGAGGGGGAGGACGGGGAGGGGGAGGACGGGGAGGGGGAGGACGGGGAGGGGGAGGACGGGGAGGGGGAGGACGGGGAGGGGGAGGACGGGGAGGGGGAGGACGGGGAGGGGGAGGACGGGGAGGGGGAGGACGGGGAGGGGGAGGACGGGGAGGGGGAGGACGGGGAGGGGGAGGACGGGGAGGGGGAGGACGGGGAGGGGGAGGACGGGGAGGGGGAGGACGGGGAGGGGGAGGACGGGGAGGGGGAGGACGGGGAGGGGGAGGACGGGGAGGGGGAGGACGGGGAGGGGGAGGACGGGGAGGGGGAGGACGGGGAGGGGGAGGACGGGGAGGGGGAGGACGGGGAGGGGGAGGACGGGGAGGGGGAGGACGGGGAGGGGGAGGACGGGGAGGGGGGGGAGGGGGAGGACGGGGAGGACGGGGAGGGGGAGGACGGGGAGGACGGGGAGGACGGGAGGACGGGGAGGACGGGGAGGACGGGGAGGACGGGGAGGACGGGGAGGACGGGGAGGACGGGGACCTGTCCTCGGGCCTGTGCAAAGAAGCTTTTAGGTGGAGTGCAGTGTGCGCAGTACTGGCCCCACCCATTACACCCATTACACCCATTACACCCATTACACCCATTACACCCATTGTTCGTGTGCCGTGGCCGAGCAAGCTGGGACGTGGCAGCGAGGTCCTTGGGTCGTAGGTTTTATATCGGGGTGGCCTTCTCCTATGCAGGTTTCTTACCCGGGCTGGAGGGGTCTGCCTCCCCTCCTAGGTCGGTCCATACTGCCCGGACCGGGGCCGTCGCTGCTGCTGCTGTCTCTGTGCCCGGACTGGGGCCGCCTCCGCCTCCCACTCTCTGCCCGGATCGTGGCCTCCGCCTCCCACTCTCTGCCCGGATCGTGGCCTCCGCCTCCCACTCTCTGCCCGGATCGTGGCCTCCGCCTCCCACTCTCTGCCCGGATCGTGGCCTCCGCCTCCCACTCTCTGCCCGGATCGTGGCCGCCTCCTCCCACTCTCTGCCCGGATCGTGGCCTCCGCCTCCCACTCTCTGCCCGGATCGTGGCCTCCGCCTCCCACTCTCTGCCCGGATCGTGGCCGCCTCCTCCCACTCTCTGTCCGGATCGTGGCCTCCGCCTCCCACTCTCTGCCCGGATCGTGGCCGCCTCCTCCCACTCTCTGCCCGGATCGTGGCCTCCGCCTCCCACTCTCTGCCCGGATCGTGGCCTCCGCCTCCCACTCTCTGCCCGGATCGTGGCCTCCGCCTCCCACTCTCTGCCCGGATCGTGGCCTCCGCCTCCCACTCTCTGCCCGGATCGTGGCCTCCGCCTCCCACTCTCTGCCCGGATCGTGGCCTCCGCCTCCCACTCTCTGCCCGGATCGTGGCCTCCGCCTCCCACTCTCTGCCCGGATCGTGGCCTCCGCCTCCCACTCTCTGCCCGGATCGTGGCCTCCGCCTCCCACTCTCTGCCCGGATCGTGGCCTCCGCCTCCCACTCTCTGCCCGGATCGTGGCCTCCGCCTCCCACTCTCTGCCCGGATCGTGGCCTCCGCCTCCCACTCTCTGCCCGGATCGTGGCCTCCGCCTCCCACTCTCTGCCCGGATCGTGGCCTCCGCCTCCGCCTCCCACTCTCTGCCCGGATCGTGGCCTCCGCCTCCGCCTCCCACTCTCTGCCCGGATCGTGGCCTCCGCCTCCCACTCTCTGCCCGGATCGTGGCCTCCGCCTCCCACTCTCTGCCCGGATCGTGGCCTCCGCCTCCCACTCTCTGCCCGGATCGTGGCCTCCGCCTCCCACTCTCTGCCCGGACCGAGGCCGGGGCCGCCGCCTCCCCCTTGCTCCTGCCCGGACCGAGGCCGGGGCCGCCGCCTCCCCCTTGCTCCTGCCCGGACCGAGGCCGGGGCCGCCGCCTCCCCCTTGCTCCTGCCCGGACCGAGGCCGGGGCCGCCGCCTCCCCCTTGCTCCTGCCCGGACCGAGGCCGGGGCCGCCGTCTCCCCCTTGCTCCTGCCCGGACCGAGGCCGGGGCCGCCGTCTCCCCCTTGCTCCTGCCCGGACCGAGGCCGGGGCCGCCGTCTCCCCCTTGCTCCTGCCCGGACCGAGGCCGGGGCCGCCGTCTCCCCCTTGCTCCTGCCCGGACCGAGGCCGGGGCCGCCGTCTCCCCCTTGCTCCTGCCCGGACCGAGGCCGGGGCCGCCGTCTCCCCCTTGCTCCTGCCCGGATCGGGGCCGCTGCCGCCTACCCTTCGCACTGACCACCGGCTGGTTCGCTGCAAGCTCAACCTTCACTTGAAGCCAAAGCCCAGGAATAGTAAAGCCCCCAGAAAGAGGTTCAATGTAGGAAACCTGCAGTCAGACGAAGTGAGAGGAAACTTCCAGGCAAACCTCAAAGCAAAGCTCGACGATGCAACCCGCCTCACGGACCCGTCCCCTGAAACCCTCTGGGATCAGTTGAAGACTACCATACTGCAATCCACTGAAGAGGTACTGGGCTTCTCCTCCAGGAAAAACAAGGACTGGTTTGACGAAAACAGCCAGGAAATCCAGGAGCTGCTGGCAAATAAGCGAGCTGCCCACCAGGCTCACCTTACAAAGCCGTCCTGTCCAGAGAAGAAACAAGCCTTCCGTCGCGCATGCAGCCATCTTCAGTGCAAACTCCGGGAGATCCAAAATGAGTGGTGGACTAGCCTCGCCAAACGAACCCAGCTCAGCGCGGACATTGGTGACTTCAGGGGTTTCTACGATGCTCTAAAGGCTGTGTACGGCCCCTCACCCCAAGTCCAAAGCCCGCTGCGCAGCCCAGACGGCAAAGTTCTCCTCAGCGACAAGATCTCCATCCTCAACCGATGGTCAGAACACTTCCAATCTCTTTTCAGTGCCAACCGCTCAGTCCTGCTCCAGCTCCCTGAACAGCCCCTAAGGCTAGAGCTGGATGAGGTCCTCACCCTGGATGAGACATATAAGGCAATCGAACAACTGAAAAGTGGCAAAGCAGCAGGTATGGATGGAATCCCCCCAGGGGTCTGGAAGGCTGGCGGCAAAACTCTGCATGCCAAACTGCATGAGTTTTTCAAGCTTTGTTGGGACCAAGGTAAACTGCCTCAGGACCTTCGTGATGCCACCATCATCACCCTGTACAAAAACAAAGGCGAGAAATCAGACTGCTCAAACTACAGGGGAATCACGCTGCTCTCCATTGCAGGCAAAATCTTTGCTAGGATTCTACTAAATAGAATAATACCTAGTGTCGCCGAGAATATTCTCCCAGAATCACAGTGCGGCTTTCGCGCAAACAGAGGAACTACTGACATGGTCTTTGCCCTCAGACAGCTCCAAGAAAAGTGCAGAGAACAAAACAAAGGACTCTACATCACCTTTGTTGACCTCACCAAAGCCTTCGACACCCTGAGCAGGAATGGGCTTTGGCAAATAGTAGAGCGCATCGGATGTCCCCCAAAGTTCCTCAACATGATTATCCAACTGCACGAAAACCAACAAGGTCGGGTCAGATACAGCAATGAGCTCTCTGAACCCTTCTCCATTAACAATGGCATGAAACAAGGCTGTGTTCTCGCACCAACCCTCTTTTCAATCTTCTTCAGCATGATGCTGAACCAAGCCATGAAAGACCCCAACAATGAAGACGCTGTTTACATCCGGTACCGCACGGATGGCAGTCTCTTCAATCTGAGGCGCCTGCAAGCTCACACCAAGACACAAGAGAAACTTGTCCGTGAACTACTCTTTGAAGATGATGCCGCTTTAGTTGCCCATTCAGAGCCAGCTCTTCAGCGCTTGACGTCCTGCTTTGCGGAAACTGCCAAAATGTTTGGCCTGGAAGTCAGCCTGAAGAAAACTGAGGTCCTCCATCAGCCAGCTCCCCACCATGACTACCAGCCCCCCCACATCTCCATCGGGCACACAAAACTCAAAACGGTCAACCAGTTTACCTATCTCGGCTGCACCATTTCATCAGATGCAAGGATAGACAACGAGATAGACAACAGACTCGACAAGCAAATATCGCCTTTGGAAGACTACACAAAAGAGTCTGGAAAAACAACCAACTGAAAAACCTCACAAAGATAAGCGTATACAGAGCCGTTGTCATACCCACACTCCTGTTCGGCTCCGAATCATGGGTCCTCTACCGGCATCACCTACGGCTCCTAGAACGCATCCACCAGCGTTGTCTCTGCTCCATCCACAACATTCATTGGAGCGACTTCATCCCTAACATCGAAGTACTCGAGATGGCAGAGGCCGACAGCATCGAATCTATGCTGCTGAATATCCAACTGCGCTGGGTAGGTCACGTCTCCAGAATGGAGGACCATCGCCTTCCCAAGATCGTGTTATATGGCGAGCTCTTCACTGGTCACCGAGACAGAGGTGCACCAAAGAAGAGGTACAAGGACTGCCTAAAGAAATCTCTTGGTGCCTGCCACATTGACCACCGCCAGTGGGCTGATATTGCCTCAAACCGCGCATCTTGGCGCCTCACAGTTCAGCGGGCAGCAACCTCCTTTGAAGAAGACCGCAGAGCCCACCTCACTGACAAAAGGCAAAGGAGGAAAAACCCAACAGCCAACCCCAACCAACCAATTTTCCCCTGCAGCCGCTGCAACCGTGTCTGCCTGTCCCACATCAGACTTGTCAGCCACAAACGAACCTGTAGCTGACGTGGACATTACCCCTCCATAAATCTTCATATATATATATCACACACACACTTTTTTTCTTTGGCTTGGCGGACGAAGATTAATGGAGGGGTAATGTCCACATCAGCTGCAGGCTCGTTTGTGGCTGACAAGTCCGATGCGGGACACACACACACACACACACACACACACACACACACACACACACACACACACACACACACACACACACACACACACACACACACACACACACACACATATATACATAAAAAAAGAGACAAGTAAAAGTAGAAATAATGCCAGAGGCCTCCCTTTGCCTTTTAATCTATTTTGCCATGTACTTGATCAGACTTTCTTTTTTGGCCACTTTCCCTTCTTGTATTGTTTACTTGCTTAAACCCTATTTTATCTCTATTTCCATTTCTGATAAAAGGGTATTGACTTGAAATCCATGCTATATCTCTCACCAAAGATCACACCTTGTCACAAATGAAGATTTTTTTAAAATTTCACATTTCCAATCATTGGTATTTTAGTTTTGAATTAGTCACTGTTTATCTCTGACATTGTTTCCCTTCTTGTATATACCAAAAACAGCCAAATCTATCTCCTCATCCAATTTCATGTGAACTCCAACAGAATTTCAACTCTTCAATCCCCATATCCAGCAGATGTGTGGTAATTCTTCAAACCATTGCAGTCACCAGAACCATTCTTGACCTTTCTTCTCAGCAGCACAAATATCAAAGCTACCCTCATCACAATTGTTGAACAAAAATCAGTTTATTTTTTGATTTAAGGATGAAAAGATTCAGCAGGCACAAATACTCTTGATCCTTCTTAGTCTTTACCTTATCCCTTGACTAGCTTGTTCTTGCAGAATCATAAGGGCCACTCATCACCATGTTCAATATTCAAGCTTTTCTGCCATTTTCAGCTGTTCCCTGTATTTCCTTTTTGACATTTGGAAAGGAAGGACTAATCTCTCGGTGATTGGACCATTCCGCAAACAACTCCTCCTTCAACATCTACCCTTTCAATCAGTTCAACTTTTTTTGACTTTCAGGATTCAACCTCTCCATATTGTAACTGATGACCTTTTTTATATAACATGGCAGCTGCTGGCTTTGATTCCATGATCTACTGACACTTCTGAGGAAGTGTCTGGATCTATCAAATAGGAGCTAGGTAATTACATGAAGGACATATTTGCTGAAAAGGTTAAGTGAAGAAGAAGTGGGTAAGTGTGCAGCACAAGTATCAGCAAAGATCAGATGGGCTAAACAGAATTACATCCTCTAGATTCCATGTAATTCTATTTAATACAGTACAATTCTAATTATCCAAAATGGTTGGGACTGGGCCTATTTCGGATCAACAATATTTTCAGAGAACTGGTCATTTAAAAAAAAAAATCAGCCCAGTAGCAACAGCAAATCCCTTGTAACAGTGTTGAAACAACAACAAACAAGGGAAGGCTTTTTAAGCATGAAGTAATGTTTAATTCTCACAAAAAAAACAACCTGAACAAAGTAAGATAAATCCAACACTAAAAACTCAAAATTCTACTCCGAGGTTTTTCCCAAAATTCCAAAATTTTTCAACCTGTGTCATCGGTCGGTTAACTGGATAACTGAGGATTTCTGATTGTTTTGGATATCCTCATTTATCTGAAATTTTTCAAAACCAAAATGATGTCATTTCAGCTTTGAAATTTTTTGGATAAATGAGGATTTTTGATTTTTATGAAATCCTCAATTATCTGAAAAAATTTTCAGAGCCAAATAGTCATCACCTCTGGGTCCAAAAAAATGTCTGAATACTGGGGATTTTGGATAATCCAATTTCAGATAATCGGAGTTGTACTGTATCTACAAGACTAAACCAATCCCAGCCTGATGCCTTTTCATTTGCTTTGATCTCAATAACTTTTCAATCTCTAACACAATTCTCATCTCTTCCCAGCAAATATTTGATTTTTGGAATGTATTTTGAAGTTAAACTCCCTTTTTTTAAAAAAAAATGTATTTTTTTCATTCTACCTTATATAAGGTAGAATGATGCCAAAAAAAGGGACTTTATAAACAACAAGAGCAATGTTCCAAACATGATGAAACAACACTGCAAGTATCCAACTTTGAGCCTTGACTTAAAAACACTCGGCAATAAACAAATGGCTGGAGGGACCCAGTATGTCAGGTAACATCTGTGGAGGTTGAGCGATAGTTGACGTTTCAGATTGAAATTATGCCAAATGATTGGATTCAGACTCTTGTCCTGAAACCTTAACAATCTTTCTGTCTCTACTGATGCTGCCTGACCATTAAGTTCCCCAGCAATTTGTTTTAGCTCCAGATTCCAGCATCTGCGTTTTCTTGTGTGTCTCGTTCAAAAGTTTAAAAATCACCTTACACATAATGAATGTGAACATTATCTACTGGTAAAAGATTCACTACTTTCTTCGAGTATTCCATAAACTAGGAATAGATTGTTCAGAAAAATAGATGGTCAACTCACAAAGGTGTAGCAACATTGCTTTTTAGAGGATTTCACATCACTGAGGAGTGCTGATCTCTGTGTTACATATAGTTTCATAGGCTGGAATCATACTTCACTTAACTGTAATTGTCGGAGGTCAATTATTTCACCTCCAGAATTTCACTGCAGGATCTTATGAAGACAGTGTCCTTGGCTCATCCATTTTCTGATGCTGCATCAATGATAGGGTCAGAAATGGGATATCTGTTGAGGATTGCATCATGTTCAATTCTATTTGCAGCTTCTCAACAAATAAAATGGATCACGCCTGCAGGCAGCAAGACAAAGACAACCTGCAAGCTGCTACGCAGAAAGTTAAATGCTATAAAAGTGCCAGGCAATGACCATCTCCAAAGAGTAGAACCAACTTTCCTCATTATTCTACAGCATCATCATCTCATAAACGTGCTGGAGAAATTTAGAAGTCATACACCATCTATAGCAAGTAAAGGCCAACCAAAGTTTCAGGCCTGAGCCATTCATCAATGTATGAGCAAAAAATAAGCAGGTGGCTAAAGAAAATGGTGGGTGGAGGGGGAGGGAAGAGGAAGGAGAAAGGGGCATGGGGAGCAGCACAAGCTAACAGGTTAGGAGGTCAATATAGTTAGGAGGATAGAAGAGAAAAAAGCTAGGAAGTGATGGTGGATTTTACGAAGTAAAAGGTAATCAATGTTCCAGGCCACACTTGGGCTCACCATTGAACAAAAATTCAAATGTTATTAGCCACACAAGTACTGCGGTTATATGTACAGGTTGAAAGCTCGATATCCCACTTCACACTACTCAGCATGGGTGTGGTGTGCTGTCGGTCAGAAGCAAACACACAAAACCAAAAGACTGTACAACAGGCTTTATTCGACAGAAACTTCCACAGAGCCAACTATGAGATTGAGCTGCTGTAAATTCTGAGAGTAGCTTCGAAGGGCCGGCTCAGGGTTGTATCCCAGAGGGTGATTGACACCCGACCGGTTGGGGCTTGGTCTACTCAGGTTGGCTAATTGACGGCCGGCCAGGTGTTGTCTTGTCGCCATGCTCTTCTGCAGGTACAGAGGTTGCCCCCTGCAGTAGGCCAGTGGTGTACCACAAAATTAACCCCCTTCTTTAAAATTGTCCCGGGGTGTGGGGGGGGGGGGGAGTTGCAGTAAAGAGCCCCAAAACATCTAAACGGTATTTACAAATTGAGATGGTCCAGCGGCCATTGGTGTCTCTGCGACTGTCGCAGGATTAACTCCTGGTTACTAGTCATTGAGGGAGTTGGGGGGCTGGGGGCGGGGGCCGGAATGGCTGGCATGGTGTAGCACGGAGGAGTGGCTGGGGTCAAGGCATGTGTATTGCATCGGGTGGGTGGGTGGGGGGGGGGAGAGGGTTGGGGGGGGAGAGGGTGGGTTCATCCCCCACAGTAGTAACAATTTTTTGGTGCCCAAGGAGGTCTTGACTGTCCCATAGCTGACCAGGGTTGGGGGTGTATGTCAAGTCGGCAGGGTCCTCAGCTGGAGGATGCTGTGGTGGGTGCTCCTGCTGGTGCCAGGTCCCTGGTTGAAACAGTCCTCCTTGCCACTGCTGAATCTAACGTAGGAGTAGTGAGGTTCATATGTAGGAGGAAGACCTGCTCGACCAGGGGTTCGGCCTTGTGTGCCCGCACATGTCTATGAAGGAGCACCGGTCCTGGGGACGTGAGCCATACCAGGAGAGACGTTCCAGTCACCAATCTCCTGGGGAACAAAAACCAGCGTTCACGTGGGGTCTCGTTGGTAGCTGTGCTCAGAAATGACCGAATGGCATGGAGCGCCTCAGGAAGAGCATTCTGCCAGTATTCTATGGACCATCCCTATGACTTAAGGGCCAGGAGAACTGCCTTCCAGATCACCCCGTTTTCACGTTCCACTTGCCCATTACCTCTCTGGTTGTAACTAGTCGTGCAATTAGTCATGATGCCCCTTGATATAAGGTACTGGTGTAATTCCTCACTCATGAAGCTAGACCCCCGGTTGCTGTGGATAAATGCGGGGTAGCCAAACATGATGAAGATCTGTGTCAGTGCCCTGATGACAGTGGTTATGGAGGTGTCTGGCAAGAGATAGCAAAAGGGAAGTGGGAGTACTTGTCTATGACCATGAGGAAATGGATGTTCCAATTAGGGGAAGGCAGGGGCCCCTTGAAGTCTATGCTGAGGCACTCGAAGGACAGAATGGTCTTCATGACATGAGCCTGGGGTGGGCGGAAAAAGCGAGGTTTGCATTCCGCACAGACCCGGCACGCCTCGGTCATGGTCATGATGTCCCTGACAGTGTACGGGAGGTTCCGGGACTCGATAAAATGGTATAAGTGGGTGACACCCGGGTGGCAGAGGGACTCGTGCAGTGCCTGCAGCTGATCATCGTGGAGTGATACGCAGGTCAAGGAGAGGGCATCAGGGGAGTCGTTAAACTTCCTCGGACGATTCTGGATGCCGTAGCTGTATGTTGCCAGCTTGACTCTCCAGCGCAAGATCTTGTCATTTTTAATCCTGCCCCTGTGAGTGGTGTTGAACATGAATGCCACTGCCCGCTGGTCAGTGAGGAGGGTGAATGTCCTGCCAGCCAGGTAGTGGTGCCAGTGATGGACTGCTTCCATGATCACCTAGGCCTCCTTTTCAATGGCACAGTGCCCTAGCTCAGAGCTGTGGAGGGTCCTGGAGAAGAAGGTGACCGGGCACACCCTTTGGTTGAGAGCAGTGACGAGGGCCACATCGGAGGTATCGCTCTCCATCTGGAAGGGGAGTCCTCATCCACGGCATGCATCGTGGCATGTGTGATGTCCTGCCTGATGCACATGAATGCCTCCTGTACCTCGGGTGTGAGCAGGAAAGTTGTGGCCTGGGCCAATGGACGGACCTTGTCCAAGAAGTGGGGAACCCACTGTGAGTAGTAACAGAATAAGTCAAGGCACCTGCAGAGGGCTTAACAGGTGCATCCATTCTGGATCTGGGCTGATGACATCATGTGCCACAATATACCCCAGGATGGAAAGGCGGGTGGAGCTGAACACGCACTTCTCTTTGTTGTAAATGAGGTTCAGATCCTCAGCCATCAGAGAAATATCTACAGGTTGGCATCATAGTCCAGCTGGTCGTGGCTGCAGATGGTGACATTATCCAGGTGGGGCTTGGTCTATTCAGGTCGGCTGATTGACAGCCAGCCATGTGTTGTCTTGTCCCCATGCTCTTCTGCAGGTTCAGAGGTTTCCCCCTGCAGTAGGCCAGTGGTGTACCACCACAATGTGACATTTTGAAGTCTTTCCACCACATATAAATCTTATACAGAAGAAAGCCATGTAGCTTATCTTGTCCATGCTGTTTCTCAGGGAAGCCATCAGTTCCATCACCTCTCCATTCCTGTGTACCCTGCAACTCATTCTTCCTCACAAATCTAATTTATTCTTTTTCCCATTAACCCACACCAAATGATAACTTACAATGGACACATCTTTGGAATGTGGGAGGAAACTGGAGCTACCTGGACAAAGCAGTCCGGTCACGAAGAGAATATGAAAATGTTACACAGACAACAACCATGGTCAGGGTTGAACAGGGTCTCTGGAATATTGGCACAATGCCATGCCATTGGAAGGACAAAGGAATAATTTCCACTTCCTGAGTGAGAGAGCATCACATCAACAGGATTCAAGCAACGATACATCTGGAACACTCCTTGAATGGCATCCTGCACAGCACCTCTATTTCACTCCCTTCACCATTAGTGCACAGAAGCTGCAATGTGTACCATCTAAAAAAAACTGCACTGCAGTTGCTCATCTATACTTCATCTGTAATCTCTACTATCAGGTAAAATTAGGGCAACAGGAGTAAGTGAGCACCTTCTAGAGGTTCCCTCCAATTCACTCACAGCCCTGATTTGAAAATGTTATCATTGTTGATGAGTTTCAATCTTGGAACCCCATACCCAACATTACTGGTAAGAGTACCTTCACCTGACGAATTGCAGCACGTCAAGTAGGTGACTGACCACCACCACCTCTGGAGAATTAGGAATAAATGCTGGCCTTCCAGATCCCAAGAAATTAACATGCAAAAGAAACCCAAAATGAATTGTTATTTGTCAATCATGCCAAAGCATATTATCAGCTCATTGGAAATTTGTCTTTTTTCTGCATAGGTGTAAAATCAGACAATTCAATGTTAATTAAAGGAGACATGAAGGACCAAAGCAAAACGGTAATGCTAAAAATGTTGAGCGAATTAATCCAAAAATATTAATAAGTATCCTGCCACAAATGTAGGCATTTCAATGTCCTCATTCTCCTGTCTGCCAAGGAATTAAAGCTCTAGCTAGCTTGACCTCTCCTGACAACTCAGGACTCGAGTCCTGGAAACATCCTCGGAAATCTTCTCTGCACCATCTCCAGCAAGATAACATCTTTCCTGCAGCACAATGACCAAGACCACAATACTCCAAATGGGCTCTCACCCACACTTTACACAAGTGCAATGTGACCTCCCAATTTCTACATGTAATATTCTGACTGATGAAGGGCAATGTAGCAAAATCATTTTTGACACCCTATTTACCTGTGATGCCACTTTCAATGTACTATGTACCTGTACTCTTACATATCTCTGCTCCACAATGCTCCCCAGATCCCTACCATTCACTGTGTAGGTCCTATCCATGTTAGACCTTCAAAAATGCAACACCACACATTTCTCGGTATTAAATTCCATGAACAATTCCTTTGCCCCACCAATCAAAATCCTGCTGCAAACTTTGGCAATTGTCTTCACCATCTCCAATACCAGTCATTTAGTTTAATTCCCAAACATGCTAATTATGCCATGTGTGTTTTCATTAATATAGATGACAAAACAGCAATGGGCCTTGCACCGAACCCTGGCACATTGACCTCCAGTCTGAGAAACAACTTCCACAGCAGCCTACCATGAAGAACTTTATTGAATGGTTACTGAAATACACGTACAGGTCTGCCCTTGTCTATCATCTTGGGCACATCTTCAAAGAAAAGAACAGATATGTGAGACATTATCTTCCACTTACAAAATCATGTTGACTTGTCGGTCCAAGCGTATGCATATCTTCTCCCTCCATATACTCTGTCTTCTTTCTTTGGCTTGCCTTCGCGGACGAAGATACTCTGTAGTAACTTACTAACTACAAATGTTGGGCCCACTGGCCTGTAGATCTTAAGCTTTTCCCTGCAACCTTTCTTGAATACAGGCACAACATTTGCCATCCTCCAGTCTTCTGGCACCTCACCTGTACTTAATGATGAATCTCAGCCAGGGCACTTGCAATTTCCTCTCTCTGGATTCACACAGTGTCCTTGGATATTTGTGTAAATCAACACAAAACAGATCACAACTTTAACACTGCAACTAGAACTCTTTTAATAATATAAACAACCAAGAAGAATTGGTCTCTATGGACATTGAAGTAAAAAAAAATAGAGTATTGTTGGCTTCAGGCTGGTTAACAGTTACTTAAATGCAATTATTTGCCCAATTTTTGTTTAAGACTTTGAATCAATTGCTTCATGGAAACTGTAGAAAAAAAGGACAGATAACATGGTGGGTTTAGAGCAGTGGTGTGGTTTTCAAATTTTTTCTTTCCACTCACATCCCACCTTAAGTAATCCCTATGCCATAAATGCTCTGTGATTAGTAAGGGATTACTTAAGGAGGGATGCGAGTGGAAAGAAAAGGTTTAAAAACCACTGTTTTAATCATATCTAATTGACTCATTAAGTGCTTGGTTCATAACTCTAAAGGAAATGGGTCAATGACAATTTTTCTCAAGTGAAATATTTCAATCACAATTAGGTCCAGAGCAATGGTTCTCAACCTTTTTTTCCCATTCACATACTATCTACTAATCACAGGGAAAGGTTGAGCTGGCTGGAACTTTATTCCCTGAAGCATAAAAGATTGAGGGGTGATTTGATGGAGGTTTTTTAAATGGAAGGGGACAGATAGAGTCAATGTGGACATGCTTTTTCCATTGAGAGTGGGAGTGATTATTTTTTTTAAAAAAGGACATGGTTTGAGAATGAAGTGGGAAAGGTTTATTGGAAACATGAGGGGGAATTTCTTAATTGAGGGAGTGGTGGGAGTGAAGAATGAGCTTCCGGCCAAAGTGGCAGATGCGGGTTTGATTTTAATATTTATGGAAAAGTTGGATAGGTATATGGATGAGAAGAGATGTGGAAGGTTATGGGCTGGGTGTGGGTCAATGGGAGTAGATGGGAGAAGGTGTTCGGCATGAACTAGAAGGACCAAACTGGCCTGTTACTGTGCTGTAATTGTTATATGGTTATTAAGATGGAAACTGATGTTTTGTATGCCAGCAGAAAGGCTTCTTGAGTGAGTAGTTTTCCATCACATTTCTGGCATACCTTCTGGATTGTGGTAATGTTGTCAGGTGCCATAAAGCAAGTCAATCACCACAGGAAACTCAGCCTCTAACTGCCCTAGCAACACACTTATGGTTTTTAGACTGCAGGCAGGTAATGGCACAATCAAGGAATTTTGCCACTACACGGGCAGTCTAAAAAGGAATGTGCAAGAATTTGGAGTCAATTCCTGCACCACGATATATCCAACAGGACCCCTTCAACATTTTGGAGGAAGCCTGCAGGGTAAATCATACCGGAAAAATTCATTGATGGTTATCCACTACTGCACGTCCAACCACTGGGACTGTTACACTCAGGTCCTTGCCGTCTTAAAAAGGCACCCAGTGTGAATGACCACACGGGCAGTAATTTTTTTTCTGCTATGTTCTCGACATTGCAGTCTAAAATCCATAAATATTTATTAGTGCAGTTGAGTTTCTGGTCAATGGCAACCCTCAAGATTTTGATAGTGGAGGGTTCAGCAATGATAATACATTTCAATAGCATAAAGAGAAGGTGGTTAGAGATGGGTTATTACCTGGAACTTCTGAGGTACTGTACAAATATTTCTTGCTACTTACCAGCTCATGCCTTGTACATTGTTTAATTCTTGCTGTATGCAGGCAAGGTCAATTTCATTTGCAAATGAGAGAGTTGAACATTGTGCTATCATTAGGGAATATCCCTACTCTGACCTTATGACAGATGAAAGATTACAAATGAAGCAGCTGAAGATAGCTGGCCCTATTTCAAAATCCATGGGGATTGTAGGTTAATTGGTGTATTTTAGCACCATGGGCTTGTGGGCTGGAAAGGCCTGTTACTATACTGTACGTCTAAATTTAAAATGCATCACAAAACTCAAGTTGAGATGATTGACTTCAACAATCACAGATCTCTTCCACATTGATGGAAAGATCGGGACATAACTCAAAGCCACATACAGTATGAGTTTCAGCAGTTGTTCAGTCTTGCACAAATTGTTCTCAAGGTCTTAATGACTGACATGATAATCAATGCTTGGCATTTGATTTGCATATCTGGAATGATAGTCCCCAAATAACATATGAAAGAAGTGTCTTGGCTCAAAGCTTCCTATGCACTGAATCCACAAAAACTATGACTTCCAGCAAGATTCTAGAGAAGGTGCGTTAGGATAACAGCTTATGATTAAATAAGAAACCTAGTTTGTCACTACTTACTGTTTAATCTTACTGAGATTCTCTCACAGGACCTTCTTAAAAGCAGCCACCACAGGTTTTGAATTACAAGTTCAATCATGAGAAACATTTTAATTGTTACAATTACTTCTAGCCGTAAATGTAACCAGCAACAATCAATCTGGTTTACAGATCAATCTCAACAATCATTACATTTTCTGACTAATTAAATGGAACTGTAGGTTGGACAAAGCTCTCTATTTGATCTCCTTTGAACTATGTCATTCTAATGACTGTAATCCGTCAAGGCATATGAAAATGACAGAAAGAATCATGCTCATTAATCCCGGGTGCCTTTCTGGTAAAAGAATCACTGCACATTGGCCTTACAGTGCTTTTTGAATTATACCATTTTAATAGAAGCCTTCAGGATTTATTTGTTATGAAATTTCTTGTTTGCAGCAGCATTTACGGTGACAATATTGCTATAAATTACATTTCAGAATAAATAAATAGTGCAAAGTGAGGAGGTTCGTTATCCATTCAGAAATCTGATGTCAGAGGGGAAGAGGCTATCCTTGTGCCATTGGATCCTCATGGTAGCAGTGTGAAGAAGGCCTGGCCTTGGTGGTGGAGGGCCTTTGAGGAAAGATAAGAAACTGCCTTACGCCCATGTCTTCAATGAAGTGAAGACTGATGCCTGTAATGTCACTGGCCAAGTTAACAACTGTTTGGAGTTTGTTCCCATATCATACAGTAATCCAATCCATCAGATGCTCTCCATGTAGAAATTTGAAAGAGTCTTTGGTGACAGACTAAGTTTTCTCAATCTCCCCACCAAGTATAGCCATTGGCGAGCCTTCTTCATGATTACATCAACATGGAGGCCCCAGGATAGATCCTCAGAGATATTTGACACCCACAGATTTGAAATTCTTGACCCTCGATGAGGACTGGGTTGTGTTCTCCCAATTTTCTCCTAAAGTCTATAATCAGTTCCTTGGTTTTCCTAACATTGAGTGCAAGGTTGTTGGTGGGACACTACTCAACTAGCAGATCAATCTCCCACCTGTACGCTTCGTCATTGCCATCGTGACTCTGCCAATGACCTTGGTGTCATCGGCAAATCTTTAGACGGCATTTGAATTGTGCCTGTCCGTACAGTCATGGGTGTAGAATGAGGTGGACCTGTGTCGATTGTCTATGAGGAGGAGCTGCTATTACTGACTGTGGGCTTCTGATGAGGAAGTCAAGGATCCAGTTGCAGAGGCCAAAGTTTTTGAGCTTCTTGTCCAACCTTCTTGTTGAAGGTTGAACTGCAATCGATGAAGAGTAGCCATGTGCATGTGTTGCTGCTGTCAAGGTGATCCAGAGCTGAGTGGAGAGCCAGTGCTATGGAGCTATTGTGACAGTAGGTGAACCACTGTGGGCCCAGTTCTTTACTTAGGTACGTCTTAATTCTGGCCATGACCAATCTCTCCAAGCATTTCATCACAGTAGATGTGAGCACTACTGGGCGATAGTCATTGCTCTGATATTTGAGAACTCACAGCATTAACACTGATCATTGTATTTTTGATTTCAGATGTTTGATCCTTTCCAAATGTTAGTAATAAATTCCTCTAGAGAAGTAAACTTACAGCAGGACAAACCACAGAATAATGTTGCTGAAGTGGGTATGTAAACTTAACTCTCCAATGTATTATCTACAAGTACTCAACCAATGAATTAAAATCACAAAAATGTCGCAGATGGCATCGATTTGTATCATCAGCACATGGTCTCAGTGTTGACTTATGGTGTCGCTCAGTCCATAATATTTGGCTGAACCACCTAAATGTAATTTCACAGCTTCCTATCGGAGAGTAATGACTGCAGCACATATTTGGTATCAAAGGTTACACCCAGCATCCAAACAGAGAATACAAACTATGAAAGGCTGCAGTCAAAGATGCAGAAATACATTTTGGAAGCAAGAATAGAGAAAGAGAGAGCAAGTTAAAAGCTAAGATATTAAACATACGAGACCAAAGTGGTGTGTGGATTACTTGTCACCTGACATAACAATTGATAAAAGACAAAATCATAGCTAAATGGATGGAATATAAAATCTAGTCCAATTATGTAATTTCAAATTTCATTTTGGGCAAAGACAATTGACTAGGATCAGAAAAATAGATTACAAATAGAGATCCAATAGGGTGAGGATCTATTTCTCAGTTAAGTGTAGAGACCTGAGGAGGCTTCAGTGCATTGGAAAAAAAGTAAAAACACAGAAATGCCAGAGGAACTCAACAAGTTTCACAGCGGCCATAGGAGCTAAAGATATATTTCCGACATTTTGGGCCTGAGCCCTTTCTCAAAGTGTGAGAAACATAGTAGGTAAGGGGTCCAGTTAAAAAGATGGTGAAAAGTGAAGCATGGGAGGAGGATGAGTACAGACCAACAGATAAAAGGTGTTAATTGGATAAGACAAGAGGACAGGTGAGAATTGATAGGGGGAGAGGGGTAGTTTTGGCTCTGTGAAAGGGAACAGGGAAAAAGGAAGAGAGAAAGAGACAGATAGAGGAAAAGGGACAAGGAAAGAATGGGGAGGGCTAACGGAAACCAGAGATCCCTGCTGCTCTCAAGCTCTATGACCATGTACTCACCCAGAATCACTTGCATAGCCACGTGTCCTTCCTGGCTACTTGTCTTTTTACACCATTCAGTGTAATGGAATCCAATGCAGAAAGTGTAGCAGATTGGTTCAGTGTCGGCACAAATGTAAGATGACCATTATTTTTTAAGTTTATTTAGTTGATGCATGATCAAAGTTTAAAATTCACAATTACATTCATGCTAATGTACAGCCTATCATTTTTTTAAGAAGCCACCCATGCTGTAAAATTTCCTTTCAATGAAAGGGAATATTCAGGAGAGTAATTTATAGAATATTGTTTATCTGGCAAAATATGTTTGGATGCTAATAGCTACCAAGTAATTGCAGCACCCTTACTTGAAATGATTGTCCAAAAAGATGGAATTTAACAGTTAAAAATCCAAAGAAAATTTATGCTCTTTCATACTATGCTCACCAGTATAAATTTATGACATTAATATAGTTTTCCTCATTATTTCTCCATCTAATACCAGACTGTGCCAGAAATCCCAGACTTAATGGGTTGTAGCCCAGCTGGAGGATTCACTCCAGTTACTATGGCCTGAATCATTGCCACCCATAAACACAAAGGCTAGGCTTTGCTCCCAGCGAATGACTGTCCAGCCAACTTCCAACCTGAAGTCAGTTACAGAAAAACTGGATAAGAAGTCCAGTAACTTCCATATCTTATTTGTAGAGATTTATTGCTTAAAATATAATGATTTGTTTAAAGGAAGTATTTAACTGATTGAAAACATATAGTTCTAGGATGCCAACTAGATATTAATAGTCTAATTAATTTCAGATTAATATGAAAGTCTTGTTAGTAATTATCAATGATACAATGTTTAAACTAATTCAAATCAATCAACATAAACTAATTCCATTCAATCAACATAAAAATAAACATTATAGTACTAGAAGGAAAATAAAATCTATTATTAAGCAGTCCAATGCTTGACTTGGAAGGCTTACTCATAGTTGGTTGCAGCAAGATTGGTTCCAAGGCTAGTCTCTTTCACTTCAACAATCTGCAGATGTCAAGTTGGACATCAGTTATTGCCATTGGATAGGGGTGGGGGTGCAGATCATTCAGCTGCATTCCATCATGTGACTCT
Organism: Narcine bancroftii; assembly: GCF_036971445.1. NCBI lineage: Eukaryota > Metazoa > Chordata > Chondrichthyes > Torpediniformes > Narcinidae > Narcine > Narcine bancroftii. The sequence goes on from NC_091472.1 coordinate 201,573,149, forward strand.
GCAGTCAGAAATAGTAGATTGTAGGGAAATGCAAGCACCTTGCCAATATGGGATCAAAATAAAAATTCTTTACCTTGTCAGAATGAGACACCAGTGAAGCAATACATCAGGGACAAGGCAACAAGCCTTGGGGCAATAAGGCTAAAGCTTCTCATTGCCAATAGAATTCTCTGGCAATTGAGTGGACAATAATTTGCCAATCTGTTGTACTGACCTCGACAGTTATTCAAGATCTGAAAGTAATTCCCCAACCTCAGTTACATTTCAGCATTTTCTCAGGAGTCACATGCACTGACAATATGTTCCCGTGAAGACCAGGCTGATCCTGGTCTGCGTGAATGTGCTCCTTGACTAGACAGCCATGTTCATGGAGGCATCTCCCTCTTCCTAAAAAATAAATAGCCATCTGCTACAAATTTCATCTATCTGATTCTATCCTCTTGCATCATAGAACAATTGTTCAATGATTGAGCTACATATTTTTGAAAAATATTTATTTAACTTTGCAGAGACAGAAGGAATTTAACATTTGTTGATTGAATGACACTAATTTGCAATAAATAGAAAATTAAAATTCTATCTGCTATTTTAAATCACGTGTTCAGGAACATAATTTGAATCCCAACTTGATAGGAAAACTTGAATGCAAAAATTCTACATATTAAATCCAGAAATCAGGATAATCAATACATTGATATTTTAAAAGTAAAATTTTCCACCAAACTCAACCTATCAAAGTGAATGCCTTTCCTTGAGGGTAGGAAAGATTCAAATAAGAGGGCATGAGTTAAGAGTTAAAGGGCAAAAGTTTAGAAGTAACTTAAGGGGGAATGTCTTCACTCAGAGTGATGGCTGTATGGAATGAGCTTCCGGGAGAAGTAGTGGTGCAGGGTCCATTTTGTCTTTTAAGGAAAAATTGGATAGGTATATGGATGGGAGGGATATGGAGGGTTACGGGCAAGGTGCAGGTAGGTGGGACTAGAGGAGAGGACTTGGTTTGGTGCGGACTAGAAGGGCCAAGATGGCCTGTTTCCGTGATGCAATTGTCATATATATAACGAATCTAAACAAACTGACTGTGCAATACAAAGAGACATAATAAAATCAATGAAGTGCACAAGTCAGAGTCCTTAAATAAATCTGTTTGAGTTTGTCATTGAGAAGTGTGATAGTGAAGGGAAGCAGCTGTTTCTGAACCTGGTGGTGTGAGTCTTGTGCCACCGATACCTCTTTTCTGATGACAGCAGCGAGAACAGTGTGTGCGCTGCATGGTGTGGGTCTTTGATGATTGCTGCTGCCCTCTGATGGCAGCGTTCTCTGTAGATGTACTCAGTAGTGGGGAGGGTTTTGCCTGTGATGTCCTGGGCTGTGTCTACTCCCTTTTGGAGGGCTTTATGCTCAGGGGTACTGGTGTCCCCATATCAGACTGTGATGCAGCTGGTCAGCACACTTTCCACCACACCTCTGTAGAAATTTCCCAGGGTTTCTGGTGTTGTACCAAACTTCTGCGAACACCTTGGGGAGTAGAGGCACTGAATTGTCTTCTTCATTATGCCATTGGTATGTTGGATAATAGGAAAGAGCATCCGAGATAGTAACTCCTAAGAAGTTAAATTTGCTCACCTTCTCCTCCTCTGATCCCCTAAAGATCACTGTATTGTATACCTCTGGCTTTTCTTTCCTGAAGTCAACAATCAGGTCCTTAGTTTTGGTGACATTTAGTGCAAAGTTATTGTTGGTGCACCATTCAGCCAAGTTTTCAATCTCCATCCCATATGTTGACTCATCCCCTTCCTTTATACAACCCACCACCATGGTATCGTCGGCAAATTTGTAAATGGTGTTATTGTCATATCGAGCCACACAGTCATAGGTGTAAAGTGAGTAGAGCAGGGGTCTAAGGACACAGCCCTGTGGTGCTGATGGAGATTCCTACACTGTTGCTTTATTATTTTTGTATTTTCTACTGCATTAACTACTGTATGAACCAACTTGTGCAGATAGCATGCAACATGGTGTCATCTACAAAGTTACTGGTCGTTATTAGGATCCATTCTGCAAATTGTTTGTGTGACATGTGTGTGGATTTGGCTGAAGTTGAGCTGGTCCCCATTTTTAGTATGGCCATCAGCCATATTTGGAAGAGTAATATTTATTTTCTTGAAGTATACAAAGTGAAGATTTCACGAAAACATGCAACATTAATTTGGTGCCAACACTCGGAAATTTAATCACAGCAAAGGGGCCTTGTCTGCTATTTGCAATTATTATTACTTGCTACTAGCTTCAGAATGCAAGAGTCACCTGCATTGGACTTGTGTTATTAAATATTTGCTCAGTCTTTCAGTCTGAACTGTAAAATGCTTTCCACGGCCACAAATTTGTTTTGGACGTGGCCACTTAATCTTCCCAATTCCTGATCAGACCCTGTCTCTCCAGATACTTATATATATTACCTCTAAGAACTCTTCCATTAACACAGGCCTATAATTTCTAGGCTTGCTCCTCAAACACTTTTTAAACAAAGGAACCACATGTGCAATACATGTCTCTAATGACATTTGAAAAATCACTGTCAGAACTGCTGCTATTTCCTCACTAACTTCTCTTATGGTCCTGGGGAAAATCCTGTTGGGACCTGGAGACTTATCCACCTTTATATGCTTCAAAAGCTCCAGTACTTCCTCTTTCTTAATCACTACATTTTCCATAATGACCCTCTTTGCTTCCTTTACCCAACACAATTCAATATTCTTCTTCTTAGTGAATACTGAAGAAAAGAACTTATTCAAAATCTCCCCCATCTCATTTGGCTCCACACACATTTGTCTGCTCTGATTCTCTAATGGACCAACTTTATCCCTCACTCTCCTTTTGCTATTAACATATTTATTGAACCTTTTGGATTTATTTTCACCCTGTTTGCTAAAGCCACCTTGACCTTTTAGCTTTTCTAATTTCTTTCTTAACATTCTTTTTGCATTCAATGTATTCTCCATGCATCTCCTTTATTCCTTATTTCTTATATGTTTAGTTATTTTATTTGTTTACATGTTTCAATAAGTCAAATGGAACTGGGTATAGAGAAAGGTACAGTTAAAAAAAAAGCAGGGTAGGAGCCAATGAGATATCAAATTAGGAGTCTGATAACAGCAAGAAAAACTCTCCTTGAATCTGAAGGTTTATGACTCTGCAAATTAGACAAAACAATTCAAAATTCAAATTCAACTATGTTCCATAATTTCAACATTAGGAAGAATTGAATATGTTCACTGCTCCTTTTGGAGTAATGCAGAAAAATTGAGTGTCCAGAACCACCTGTGTTAAAGAACTTGTGGAAACCCCAAAAGACATGTCCTATTTGTCTTTCATTTTTGGGCTTTGCTTCAGTCACTGCCACCAGTTTCCCCCCAATTTCATTCTGTTCTGCAACCTTGCGACCTTGAGCCCCACAAACTCTTCCTCCAAACCACAACTTTAATCATCCTTAGCTAATTCCACCTCTCCCAGATACCCTCCAGCCCATCACAACATAGACAGCCCAAATTGACTATTACTCCATGCAAAGATCTGCAAACTCAACAAACAACAATCTTTATTAAGCAGAACTTGGAAATAATATTCAAATGTGGCACAAGCAATACAAGCTATCCGCAATGACCATCTATTCAATTACATTGATCATTTTCCCCTCAGAGAAGAAAGTGACACAGTGTCACTTGGCAACAATAGACTGGTAGAGAAGAGCTGGGTAAACGAGAGTTCTGGCTTTGGTAAAAGTATCGAGGGAAGAATAGCTAGAATTCCATAGCAGAAGCCATTGTCACAGGAAATGTAGAGATCATAAATATCAAAAGGATACAGTACATGTAACTAATCCTTCTTCTCATATTCTACTTCCCACCCTTCCCTAACCTCTCAAATTACAAAATGCAGATGTTATAAATATGCCCCCTAAGTTATCCCAGTGTTCCACCACCATTATATCCGTGTGCATTTTTTAGCTAAGAAGTCTCACTTGGCTTAATGTAGCCAGCAGAGATATCACAGAGAGCAAGCTCTCCATTACTTGAACTAACACTTGCAGTAGCCTTCTTAGACACAGGAACCGAGCACAAATGGGCTGCAACCAGGAAAAGAGAAAAGGATGGCCGAGGTACCAGCTTCCCTGAAGGGTTCCACAAAAGAAGCTCTATATATGTTCCAGACATTAGATGGCCGACAAAACTCCAGTGCAGAAAATCAGAACGTCTTCAATTAATCAATTGCAACATTTCCAACTTAAACGATATGCTCCAACTATAACATTTTTTCTGAAACCTTTTCATGCCTTTTAACACTTGTGATTGAAATATTTAGTTAAAGATGGTATTATCAAAAGAGGAAAAAGGTGGTGACTCAAATTGTGCATGGAATACTTTCTTTTATAAAACAAAAATGCTGCAAACTAATAAAAAAAACTAAATTATAGAAATTCAGATCAAGATAATCTCAAATTAAGAGCACAGGAAATATTCTATTTATATTTCTAAAGCATTACCTTGGTAGTACTTTTGTGGTAAATCTCTATCCCTTTGCTGTCTGATATGACATGTTTTAACTCCAGGCATTGTTACATGCTCAGAATTTAGTGCTGTAACTTTACAGTTGTGCCTGTAATTTTGAATGACTGTTAATGCACAAATAACACAACACAAAAAATAACATAAATTCAGCATCAAAGATAGTTTTTGGAGCAAAACAAAATGAAGGCTCTTGTTCTCATCTTTTGCTTTCCAGAGCACACTAATGCCATGATATGGCTTTTACCTGAAATCAAATGAGTTTATTAATGATTTAGATGAAGGAAATAAGGCCAAATAATGCATAATGAGGCCAAATGGTTAGCACTACACCTCTACAGCGCCAGCAATCGGGACCGGAGTTTGAATCCTGCACTGTCTGTAAGATGTTTGTACATTCTCTCCATGGCTGCAAGGGTTTTCCCCGGGGGCTCTGGTTTCCTCCCACCATTCAAAACATGTAGATCAATTTGGTATAATTGGGGCCACGGACATGTGGGCCAAAATGGCCTGTTACCGTGCTGTATATCTAAATTTTAAAACTTAAATTTAAATTTAATAATGGCTGATGACATTAAGATCTGTGTAAGTGTTAGTACTGTGGACAATACCCTAGTGATTGTGGAATATTCTTAAAAAAAAGGCAAGGTAATGCTTTTTGGGAAGACAAACAAAAGTATGATACCTATGGTAAACGACACACCAGTCCAAGAGAATGTTAATGAACAGAGGAACCTGGGGATCCATAGACACCTGAAAGTTTCAACCCAGGAGGATAAGGAGGAGACGAAGCCATGGGTGATGCTTGACTTCATTGTGCATGGCATACAGTGTGAGAGTTTGGTCAACATGTTACAGCTTTTTAAAACATTATAGTTAGGTCATATTTGGAATGCTGTGTGCAGCTCTAGTTACGACAATCTAGGAAGAATATAATACTGAAGAGGGTGCAGAGAAGATTCACCAGCATGTTGCCTTGAGTGGAGTATTATAGTTACAAGGAGAGACTGGACAGGGTGAGTTTATTTTACTTGGAGCAGAGGAGGCAGAGTTCTGATCTGATTAAGAAATATAAAATTATGAATGGAATAGATAGAGCAGACAGTAAAAGTAATTTGCCCATGGTAGGGTTGACTAAGAAGATGCTATGAATTTAAGATGAGAGGTGGAGTTTAGCAGGAATCTGAGGGGAATTCTTTTTCATGCAAAGGGTGGTGGGATCATGGATTGCATTGCCCAAAGAGCTAGTGAAAGAAAATGCTCTCACAACATTTATGAAACATCCAGACAAATACTTGAATTAGCAAGGTACAAAAAGCTATGGGCCTGATGCAGCCAAATGGGATTAGCATAGTTATGGATTATTAAGACTTCCAGATTTCAAAAAAAATGTTAACTAGCTGCACAGGCTAGATATCTTGCAGCCTTCTTCACTGAAGACATCCCCCCCCCCCGTCTTGGGTTCAAATGGGAATGTATTCAATGGAGGAGGGGGAAAGCAAAGGACTTTATCCTTAAGTGGAGTATCAAATCACTAAAGAAAAAGATGGATGTCCCCATTCTAATACATATGATTAGAACTTGGCAAGAAATTAATGAATGTATAGGAAAAAAAGTAGGAATATTAATAAAATCACCATTGTGTAAAAATGTATTACTGTCTATGAACATGGGCAATAGAATATTAAATTTGTGGTATGACAAAGTTATAAAATATATTGAGGACTGTTACACAGAAGGAACTCGTGTCCTTTGAATAATTAAAACACAAATAAGAAGTAGTCAATGGGACCTTCTGTTTTCTCCAGCTTAGATCATTCTTAAGAGAAAGATGGGGATCAACATTGACATCACCTGAAATTAGTGAAACTGAATGAAAGGTTTGGTTCGGGAATACACCCAAATTTATAACAAAAATGTACTATGCTCTCTGGAGCAAAAGAGCAAAACCAGATGTTATATACTGAGGAAACTTGGGACTATTTTATGCTGGAGCATGAACACTGCAAAACTGTAAGAGACACATCACACTTGAGTGGTGAGCATGCTCAGTGCGACATTGTATCAATACATGACCAGTACCCTAATGTGAGTAAAGAATTGTGCTGTTAAACTTACAAGCCTTCTTAGTGTTTATTAAGACCTCCGATGGTACAATGAGGATACAAGATTGTGGCAGTGGTGGGATTGATAGAAACCCACTCCATATTAAAAAAATCCCTATAAACCAAAATAAACCCGACCAAAAAATCAGTGATACCTGACTACCAGTGATGGAAAAGAAAATGGCCGCAGCAGCATCATTACACCCAGTAATGGACGGGGAAACTGACGACATCATAGAGGCTTTCAAAAAGTTCAGGCATAAGTCCAACCTGGCATTCAAAAGTCTCCTCAAGGGAATCACACCAGAGGAAAAGGTTAGTAACATCCTTCTTTGGATGGTGGAGCGAGGTCTAGACCTGTTTAATAGCAGGGAGCTGGCTGATGCGGAAGAAAATAACCCAGAAAGGATGTTGGAAAATTTTTTCTCTCATCTGGAACCGAAATCCAGCCAGAGATAAAGCGATAGGAGTTCCAGGGATTAAAACAAGAGCCTAATGAGTCAGTAGATAATTTCCTCACAAGGCTAAAGAACATGGCAGCAAAATGCAAGTTCAAAGAAATAGAGAAGAGAAGAGTCGACCAACTAATCTGGGGAAGGGCTCATCCTGAAGGGCAGAAAGCTCTCACAGGAAAAGACAGCTTGAAAAGCCGGAGACACAGCTAGGAGGCAAATGCAATCCCTCTCTGTGCAGGCCAACGCAGCACACTGATAGAAGCGTCGATGCCATAAAGTGCACACAGAGAAAGTCACAGACATCCGAGAACTGCAGGAGGTGCGGCAGAATACACCCCTTCGATGACTGCAAGAAATGCCCTGTGTATGGTTCAAAGCACAAGACCAGTGGGAAGGTCAATCTCTGGGAAAAGATGTGTAGGTCTGACACAAAAAGAGAGAGAAACCAAGAATACAGAAGGAAAGTGCACCATGTCGAGGGAAGTGACAGCAGTGACTCTGACTCACTGACGCTCAGCATCGAAACAATACTCCATGTGATGTCCAAGAAAGGGAAGGGAGAAAAAAATGAATTGCACACTATGATCCAAGCAAAAAGAAAGATTGGAAACAAACCAACAATATTCAACTTGAAAATAAAGTTGGATACTGGATCACAAAGCAACATCCTCCCACTTAGACTGTACTGCCAGATGTTCCCCCGAGCACATAAAGAATGGATACATGGACTAGAAGACGTAAATGTCATGCTCACAGCCTATGGTGACCCCATGATTAAACAACTAGGAAAAGTCCAAATAAAAGGCAAACATAAAGGAAAGAGCCTCATATGCACATTCTTTGTGGAGGATACCGAAGGACCAACAATCCAAGGCCTGAATAATTGTCAGGAATTACAGATAACCTCTGTAAACAATGAGATCAGGGAGAAGAAAATGTCCAATAGGATCAATACCGACACCTTGCTTGAGCACGCCTTCTGATCACAAACAAGGCCGAGCTCATTGACTGTACCCTGAATGCTTTGATGACACAGTTGGATGCTTTGAGAACTTTGAACTCCACATTACTATAGACCCAAAATACAAATCAATGATCCATGCTCCATGGAAAGTGCCAATAGAGCTGAAATAAAGGCTAAACCAGGAGGTGGAAGAAAAATGAGTAATATCAAAAGTAGTAGAGCCAACTGACGGTAAATTCTATAGCAGTAAAAGAAAAACTGAATGGCTGCCTAAGAATATGTCTGGACCCCAAAGACTTAAACCAAGCAATCAAAAGAGGGCACTATCTAATACCAATGCAGGAAGACATCACTTCTGAACTAGCGGGATCTAAAATCTTCAGTAAGCTAGATGCCAAGAATAGGTATTGGAATGTGAAGCTGGATGAAGAATCAACACTGCTCACAACATTCAACGCTTCATTTGGCCAATACAAGTTCCTGCACCTACCTTTTGGCCTAAAGATGAGCCAAGACGTCATCAAGGGGATGCAAGGGGGCAGTCGGCGTCGCAGATGACATCCAGATCTTTGGTAGAGATGGGAAAACCCACGATCTCCACCTACATGAGAACAAGAGGGGCCGGCATCAAACTCAGTGCAGACAAATGCATCATTAAGGTAGAGGAGTGCCAGTTCTTCAGAATGGTGGACACACCTGAAGGGGTCAGGCCAGGCCCAGAGAAAGTAACAGCCATTGCTGAAATGGAACATCCAAAGGACATAAAGGAACGAAGAAGCTTCCTCGGCCTGGTCCAATATATGAGTTTCTTCACCCTGCACATGTCAGACCACACAGCCAACCTTAGAGAGTTGCTGAAAAAGGATGTGGAGTTTCAGTGGTCACCAGCGAGATTTCAACAAGCTTAAGGAAGTGGTCTGCAGAGAAGTAGAACTGAGCTACTATGACGGAAAAAAACTGTCACATTACAAATAGATGCTTCCATCAGAAGCCTTGAAGCAGCATTGGTGCAGGAAGGAAAACCGATAGCCTTTGCCTCAAAAGACCTGATAACGGCAGAGACGCCAATTTGCCAATATTGAAAGGGAGCTGTCGGCAGTTGTTTATGGATGCAAAATATTCCACAAGTTCCTCTGTCGGAGATAGTTGTGGTAGAGAGTAAACATCATCCACTGGAACACATCCAGAAAAAGAACTTAAGCAAGGCACCAGCCAGACTACAGAGGCTACTCCTCTGCCTCCAATGGTACGACTTTACCTTGAAGTATAGGCCAGGGAAGGAAATGGCGCTTGCTGATGCTTTGTCATGTCTTTCCCCAAATGACAAAAATGAAATGAAGGACATGGAGATCAAGATACATCACCTCATCAGGGTAACCAGTAACAAACTAAACCTGAGTAAAGAAGAAACTGCAAAGGATGAAGTGCTACAGCTGCTCTCCCAACAAGTGATACAGGGATGGCCAGAAAGGATAAAACAGGTACAACCTACAATACACCAAGGCCACATGGGAATGGAGTAATGCAAACTTAGAGCAAAGTCAGCAGTTTACTGGATAGGCATGTATAAAGACATCGAAAACATGGTGGCTACATGTCTAGCATGCCAGAAATACACAACAAAAGAAAGAGATGATTCCCGTGGAAATATCCGGCAGGCCATGGCACACAGTGGGAGCAGACCTGTTCACAGAAAACCAAGAATGATATCTGATTGTGTCCTGCTCCTACTCCAAATTCCCCTTCATCAGGAAAGTGAAGGACCTGAAAGCACCAACCATCACTGCTGCAGCACATGCACTCTTCACAGAACAGGGGATACCTGAACAAGTAATATGTGACAATGGGACCCAATTAACATCACGTGACTTCAGAGAAATAGCTGCAGAATATGGGTTGACCTTCACTACATCATCACCACATTATCCCAAGGGGTATTGAGAGGCATATACAGATAATTAAACACACTTTCACAAAGTGTCGAGAGACAAAGGAAGATCCCTACCTTGCTCTTCTGTCACTGCAAGTAACACCCTTGAGGGCCGACATGAAATACCAGGCAGAGCTTCTGAATGGCAGAAAGTACAAGACAACCCTGCCAAGCAAAATTCGTCCACCAGACGACCAAGAGGAAACAAGAAGAAAGTTGACTAACATACAAGAGGGAAGTCGTCAACATTATGATAAACATGCACAAACACTACTAGAATTCTTTTGAGGGCAGCAATGTGCACCTTCAAGAGCCAGTAATAAAAGCCTGGAGTCCAGCAAAGTTTGTTAGAAAAGCTGAGATGCCAAGGTCATACATTTTTGAGACAGAATCTGGCAGGCAGCTGAGACGAAACAGGACCCACATTCGCCCAATGCCAGATCTGACACAGAAAGCGACAGAAGTACCAGCAGCTTCTGAAATTCCAACAACTTGTGAGGGAATGTGAGGAGAAACCCCAACCAACAACACCGTAACAACTGAACAGCAAGCAACAGGAGAAACAAGGCAAACCCACAAGCGTACTAACACCACAGAACCAAACAGACGTAACAAGGTCTACGAGGTGGAGAAGCAACATCTTACCATCAGTGTGATTCCGCTGAAAAGAACATAGAACTGCAATTGTGTGATTAGAATAATTAATTCTTAATGGCAATTGCAGGTAAAGAAGTAACAATTTATTTTTAAGAAATTTTAAATCTTAATGTCTTTTAAATTTTAATAATTTTTTTAAGAAGGTGGGATGTTATATACTGAGGAAACTTGGGTCTATTTTATGCTGGAGCATGAACACTGCAAAACTGTAAAAGGCGCATCACACTTGAGTGGTGAGCATGCTCAGTGCGACATTGTATCAATACATGACCAGTACCCTAATGTGAGTAAAGAATTGTGCTGTTAAACTTACAAGCCTTCTTAGTGTTAATTAAGACCTCCGATAGTACAACGTGGACACAACATCAGGGTTGCAGAGTTCATGGGAAGGATGGGAGTCAGACTTGGGTGTGGCTATTCCAGAAAGAAGTTGGTCAGATTGGTGTAAATGCAAGTTATGAACTGGTCCAGTTTTTTTTTAATATACCAATTATATGTTACCCCACAAAAGTTACACAGATCAAAAGCTTAAATTTCAGAGATGTGTTTGAAATGTGGGACTGAGACACGAACTTTTCTACATACCATGTGGTCGTGCGTGAAAGTGAGGCCATTTTGGCAAGAAACTGTAGAAAAATTAACCAGGATAACGGGAGTGGTCTTCACGGGCAACCCGGAGCTGTATCTATTAGGTAATTTCATGGAAATAAGCATCAAATTGAACAAATATCAAATCTCATTTATAAAAATAATACTGGCAGTTGCGAAAAAATGTATGGTGATCATTTGGAAGCCCGACTCTCCTCTACTTATAGCACAATGTACTGCGGAAATGAACAGCTGTATAACTATGAAAAAATAAATCACATATAACTTAAAGAATAAATATGACACTTTTGTAAAGATCTGGCAGCCAAACCTGGACCACATAGTGGCCCATATATAGGAATAAAAAAGAACAAAAAAGGAAATAAAAGTAACTATTTTATATATATATCCAGCTCTTCAGCGCTTGACGTCCTGCTTTGCGGAAACTGCCAAAATGTTTGGCCTGGAAGTCAGCCTGAAGAAAACTGAGGTCCTCCATCAACCAGCTCCCCACCATGACTACCAGCCCCCCCACTTCTCCATCGGGCACACAAAACTCAAAACGGTCAACCAGTTTACCTATCTCGGCTGCACCATTTCATCAGATGCAAGGATCGACAATGAGATAGACAACAGACTCGCCAAGGCAAATAGCGCCTTTGGAAGACTACACAAAAGAGTCTGGAAAAACAACCAACTGAAAAACCTCACAAAGATAAGTGTATACAGAGCCGTTGTCATACCCACACTCCTGTCCGGCTCCGAATCATGGGTCCTCTACCGGCACCACCTAAGGCTCCTAGAACGCTTCCACCAGCGTTGTCTCTGCTCCATCCTCAACATCCATTGGAGCGCTTTCATCCCTAACGTCGAAGTACTCGAGATGGCAGAGGTCGACAGCATCGAGTCCACGTTGCTGAAGATCCAGCTGCGCTGGATGGGTCACGTCTCCAGAATGGAGGACCATCGCCTTCCCAAGATCGTGTTATATGGCGAGCTCTCCACTGGCCACCGTGACAGAGGTGCACCAAAGAAAAGGTACAAGGTCTGCCTAAAGAAATCTCTTGGTGCCTGCCACATTGACCACCGCCAGTGGGCTGATAACGCCTCAAACCGTGCATCTTGGCGCCTCACAGTTTGGCGGGCAGCAACCTCCTTTGAAGAAGACCGCAGAGCCCACCTCACTGACAAAAGGCAAAGGAGGAAAAACCCAACGCCCAACCCCAACCAACCAATTTTCCCCTGCAACCGCTGCAACCGTGTCTGCCTGTCCCGCATTGGACTTGTCAGCCACAAACGAGCCTGCAGCTGACGTGGACTTTTTACTCCCTCCATAAATCTTCGTCCGCGAAGCCAAGCCAAAGAGAGAGAAGAAGAGAGATATATATATATATATTAAAATTCTGTTTCCCCAACTGAACTCTATATACTTAAAATATATGTAAGCTGTGATGGTGAACGGGGGAGGGAGGAAGGGATGGACTGTTTTGTTTTTGTGTGTTGAGTTTGTGAGAAAAAGTTTTATATTGTATATTTAAAATGTCACTGTATAATTTTTGAAAAAATATTCATGGATATGGGTTATTACATTCCCAATGTAACTAAGGTTGGAAGTGGCTTGACAGTAAAATGTAGGATCTGTAGGACTGTTGCTGTGGTACAATTCTGCTGTGGTTGATGGTGTACAGCACTTCACAATGATATTTTGGTAATGTTCAATTCCACTTGTAACTCTAAAGTAAAATAATCAACAACTGCATTCATCAAAATTTAAATATACAGCATGGTAACATGCCATTTTGACCCATGAGTCCATACTACCCAATTTACACCCAATTATCCTACATCCCTCAGTACTGTTGAATGGTGGGAGGAAACCTACACCCCAGGTGAAAACCCATGCAGACACGGGGAGAATGTACAAAAACTCCTTACAGACAGTGTGGAATTCGAACCCTGATCCTGATTGCTGGCGCTGTAAAGGTGTTGAACTAACCACTATGCCAATTGTGCCCCTCTATACTACTTTCTTGCTGAGTGCCATTTTGTGTCACACAAGTGACTATATCCAAGAACCTTTGACATTAGCATTATCCAACATCCACATCCTGCATGTTGCCATTGGCTCAAACTAAAATTGCCACATAAACAGTTTCATTAGCCATTAACAATGTTTTAAAAAATCTAGAAAGTGAAAGAATGGAAAAATCATTGCAATAAATGAATCAGTAATTAATCTACTAGTGATGCCTTTAAATAATATGTTTGAAGGGATTGTTTTTCTCCTGTTGCCATGAAGGTGTTTATGAGAGGCATGTGCTGAAGAATGGAGTTCCACAATGAAAGTTCTGCTTCAAAACTCTGTTGCTACAATTACTACTACAAATCATTGTTGCCTATTTCTTGATTCAATGATATAACATTGTACCTGCCACCGGCAGCTCCAAGCAGTGCATGAGTTAACTTTACCAATAAGGGCAGCAAATATGACCCATGCTACAAATGTACAAATGTGTATACTTCACCTATTAGAACTATTCTTTATCCATGGCTATTGGTCCAAAACCTATGGCCAGTTTTACTCATTTACAGGATAAAAACTTTGCTGACAAGCCTTGCAGTTTTTGTTATCCCGAATTACCTTTGAGGAAGTATTGTCATTTAACCTTCTTTAACTGTGTGGTCCTTTTGGTGACCAATTCCATTGTGTTGTTGGGTAGGTTTCTAGAATTCAAAACAATTAAGAAAAAATGATCTATGTGATGTGGTTTGGTGGATTTCTGTCAATGGCGCCTGATGCCCCAATCACATTGGTAGATGTTGGAGGATTCAGAAGTGCTGATGGAGTAGCCTAAACAAATAATTGAAGTGCATTTTTTGGAGGATATACACTACAAGTTTATTGTCATCTGGTTGTACAAGAACCACCTGATGAAACAGTGCTCTCCAGTCCTCAGTGCAAAAACATGCAAACACAAGACATATACATAGAGCGGCATGGTTAGGGTAGCAGTTAGCGAAATGCTGTTGTAGCGACAGTGATTGGGACCGGGGTCCGAATCCCATACTGTCTGTAAGGAGTTCTCCCAGTGTCTGCATGGGTTTTCCTTGAGGGCTCCGGTTTCCTCCCAACGTTCAAAATGTACCAAAGAATGTAATCAAAGAAATACATATAAACCCATTGATTGCACAATAAATAAATAAATAAATATACAGCAATAAATAAAGTGCAAAGTAAGGGTCTTTATATGAGTCCCTGATTGAGTTTGTTGTTGAAGAGTCTGATGGTGGAGGTGGAGTAGCAACTATTCCTGAACCTGGTGGTACAAGTCTTGTGGCACCTATACTTTCCTGATGGCAGCAGCGAGAATAGAGAATGTCCTTGGTGGTGTGGAATCTTGATTGCTACTGCTCTCCAACAGCACCATTGCATGTAGATTTTCTTGACAGTGGGGAGAGTATTGCCTGTGATGCACTGGGCTGCCTCTACCATCTTTTGCAGGACTTTCCATTCAAAAGTATTTGAGCCCTGTGATGCAGTTGGTCAGCACACTTTCCATACATATCTGCAGCATGTTTGCCAAGGTTTTTGATGTCTACCAAACCTTTGCAAATTCCTAAGGAAGTGCTTTCTTCATGATAGCATTTATGTGTCCAAGAAAGTACTCTGAGATAGTGACTTTCAGCAATTTAAATTTGCTCGCCCTCTTCACCTCTGATCCCGCAATGATCACTGGATCGTATATCCCTGGTTTTCCCTTTCTAAAGTCTACAATCAGTTCCTTGGTTTTGGTGACATTGAATGAGAGGTTGTTGTTAGTACACCATTCAGCTAAGCTTTCAATCATCTTCCTTTATGCTGATTCATTGTCCCTTTTTATATAGCCCACTACTGTGGTTTCATCAGCTAATTTGTAAATAGTGTTGTTGTTCTACCGAGCCACACTGTCATAGGTGTAAAATGAATAGAGCAGGAGGCTAAGTACATAGTCCTGTGGTATTGCAGGGCTGATGGAGATTGTGGAGCAGATGTTCTTGACAATCCACACTGATGGGGACTGGAAATCCAGAATTCAATTACACAGAGAGGTACTGAGGCCCTAGTCTTGGAATTTGCTGATTAATTTTTAAAGGGATGATGGTGTTGAATGCCAATGAATGTATGCATCTTTGCCATTCAGGTTTATGTAGAGTTGGTGAATTGGCATCTGCTGTAGACCTGTTGCTGCGATAGGCAAATTGGAATGGATCCATGTCGCCACTCAGAGAGGAGCTGATATGCTTCAACAGCAGCCTCTCAAAATATTTCATAACTGTGGATGAGAGAGCCACTGGTCAAGTCATTTAGGCAGGTTACCCCTCTCTTCTTAGGCATCAGTACAATTGATGCCTGTTTGAAACAAGTTGGTATCACACCCTGCCAGAGTGATGAAGATATCCATGGTAAGTTGGTCAGCACGGGTTTTCAGTACTCCATTCAGACTGGATGTTTTCCTTGGATTCATTCTCCTGAATGCATCCAGCATGTCATTTTCAGATACTGACAGTAGAGGATCATCAGGGGACATGGTGGTGCACACTGGTTCTTCCTGGCTCTGGTGGTCAAATCAGACAGAAGGCATTGACCTCATGTGAGCGTGAAGCTTTGGTGTCTCCTGTTGCACTGGATTTGGGTTTGTAACAGGTTATGTCACTTTGGCCTTGCCACAGCTGTCAGGTATCCTTCGCTGTTTCCATTCTCATCCAGAATCTCCACTTCACCCAGGTGAAGACTTTTCGTAGGTTGTACCTGCTCCTTGTGTTCTAGATCTCTGGACTTAAATGCCTGTGATCTGGCTCTCTGCAGGTTCCAGACTTCATTGTTCATCCAGCTATTCTGGTTGTCTAAAAACCCTGAACGATTTGATGGAGACACACTTGACCTCATTGAAGTGAACTCCTTCAATATTGATGGATCTGCACCCATGTAAATAAGTGGAAATTGAATATTCAATCAACCTGCTGATTACTGCCTTGTAAATTAAGTAAACAAGATATGGTATACGGCATCATCTATTACTTCTGGTGCTCTCGCTGTGGTCTCCTCTATATCAGAGGCTGGGAGATTTACTTTGTTGAGCACCTCGGCTCTGTGGATCGGCTGTTACTAGCCCAGAGGACCCCAAAACCCAGCAGTAATAGATATTCACCAAGACAAATGGTTACTTAAACAAAAGTTGCTTTTAATAAAATTTAAACATGAAAACGGGGTCAAACTTTATCTTATTACTATTAACAACCTAACTTAACCCCCTTCTAATTCTAAGCGCTCGTGTATGTAAAGTGTATATAAGTTCAGAAGAGTTCTTTAATTCACAGTCCAATCTCACTTCTCACTCCTCTAAGTTCATTGGTTGCAGGCAATTCTCATACTAAGCACAAAATTTAACATTTATGAATCTCACCAAGCTTTGGTGCTTGAAAGGTAAATGGTTACTGCTTAGGAAGGTTCTCATCAGTTTTCAGAGAGAGATTTGTTGGTCGCTGGACACCAACTGATTTCTTCTAATCAGCCATGTCAGTGTCTTGCCGAAGAAACTTTCCCCATCAGGGTTTTCCAGATGATAACCTCTTTCTTTCAGGTCACCACAGAGTTCCTTTTTGTTTCCCTTATTCCAAGTAAACATTAGGCAACCAGCCCTTTCCTCTTGTATGGACCACAAGGGCTTTGACCAGGCTGAACTAAGAACTCACAACCCATCTTCCAAATGGGAGTTTTACACCAGCCTGTCATGTTCCAGTCCTAGCTGCTGCTGCTAAACTCTCTCCTCTCTCTCTCTCAGAAAAAAAGCTATTTTACTCCCTCTGCTTGCAAAACCACATGACCCCCTTGGAACAGAAAACTGCACTCAGACAGCCCGCAGCTCTGAACCTGATCCTCTGAGTTCTTTCATCCATTAGTGAATTCCCTTGTGCACTCCCCAAAGCGTTTGCAAAGACTCTCAGAGCTGGCCTGTCTGACTTGAGCAGAGCTCCAGTATTTTAAATAAGATTTGTTTTGAAGTGTTTGTATGTGACCTACACTAAAAAAAACCTGCCACCATTTATCTCCTTTAAAATATATGTATTTGCAATACAATATATAACATAATCTGTCACACTCCCAGTGGCCACCTATTTCAACTCTACATCCCATTCCCTTGCCGATGTCTATCCATGCAGGGTCGGCACAAGAACAGACAACTGAGTAAAAGACAAAGAGCAAAAGAATCTGGATGGCGAATATATAGATCTATCACAATTTTATGAAAAGGCAAAACAAACTGAAGAGACTGAATAATTAATCTGGTTGAGAATTACATTGTGATTCACAAAATATCAAAGGTGTGAGGGACAGATTGGTGAGACCACCAAGTCTTTTCCTGTCCATCATTGTACACAACAATTCAATTAATAGTATCAGATTATCAGTTTAACATCAGTCATCTGACCTTCAGCCATCTGATTGCTATTGCCCCTGATGTGAGGCTTGTAGTTTCACTTGAAACAATTAATAATTCACTGGATTTTTTTTGCTTTTAAGTAGATGAAGCATATGCCAAATGTGTTTTTGATTTTCCAATGTATGACATACCATTTCCTACAATACATTTTGGAATAATCTTTCATTATTCATGCTGCATGTCTCCAAATTTGTCATTTCAGTTTATTTAAATGAATTCAGACAGAAGACTAGAGAATTTTGTTGATCTCTGGTGAAAGGAAAATCTTGCCATTTAACGTTTTGATTACCATCCCAATGCTGACATCTATATTCTCAATGTGTACCATTGCATTGTCAGGATTAATATTACTACAAACATATCAAACTGAAGGAGGAAAATAACAATATGATGCAGATGTCTGTTCTGCTTATAATTCAGTTTGGATCTGGGCTGTGTGCAGGCATTTTTGATTGGGATTCTTCTTCGCAGGGAATTTATATCTACATCCTATTAAGTAAAATAGTTTTGAAAGTTAATTGTTGTTCATTCTTTCAGTAACAAATGTGCAGAAAAAAGTGGAACGAGAACAAAATAAGCCAATGGCATTATTATGCGTGTCATCAAAATCTGTTTCAATTGAAATTTTCTCTCCAATCTGCACTGAATTGCATTAAGTTCATTAAAGCTAAAATGTACTTGAAACTTCCTACAATAAAGAAAATTTAGCGGACAGTCACAATATGAATTAATCTGCTTGTCCAATTGATGAATAATATGGTGACACTGCAAGACGACCTGATTTTATTGATGATATACAGGTCGAGTACCATTTATCTGAAATGCATGGGACCAGAAGTGTTTCAGATTTTGGAATACCATTTTAAAAATGCACTCAATCACTCAGACTTAAAGATACATACATTCACATTACAACACAAATATTTGCATATGAACAAATTAACTGAAGTAGACATATATTGAAAAATCTACATTCAATAATGAATTACTTATATCTGCTATGTCCCGTTTTCTGATCAGGATTTCTGAACTCTATTATGCATTACCTCATGGGACCTCGGTCAAAAAAAAGTGACAGATGTGGGGTTGTTTTAGATATCGAGTATTCAGATAAGGGGTTCTGTACCTGTATTACATATTGTAATTTTGCTCAAAATGGAGCTGTATCAATGCTGACATGATCAATTCTGCTTGAGTTCTGGCAGTAGTATTATTTTCTTCTCTGTTAGGTTTTTCATGAACTGATAATGAAGGAATAATTAATTTAGCAGAAGGATAATTATATTTATGGTGCATATTTTTCTCTATACATTGTATAGGACTGATAAGTCAAAATAAAATATGAATTTAAATTGTGAGCATGTGAAGAGCTAGCATATTATTTGACTAAGATTTCAGTAATTTATTTATAATTTATAAATAAAAATATATAATTATTTTCAAATTGAGAAGAGTAACTGATTATAAATCTGTATTTGGACTTTATATTAATTTTGTGTTTATTTCTTACTCCCTCTTATAAGTAACCCATATGTTAGAAACATCAGTGAAAACAATTACTGCAGTGGTATGGTTGAGAGGTATTTGTGAATGTTTAACACGTTAAAGTAAAGGACGATGTAACGGTACATCGTTCCCTGAAGGTAGAAACTCACGTGAATAGGGTGGTGAAGAAGGCTTTTAGTATGCTGGCCTTTATCAATCATTGCATGGAATATAGGAGTTGGGAGGTGATGTTGAAATTGTATAAGACGTTGGTGCGGCCTAATTTGGAGTTCTGTGTGCAGTTCTGGTCGCCTAATTATAGGAAGGATATAAACAGAGTGGAGAGAGTGCAGAGAAGGTTTACCAGAATGTTGCCTGGGTTTAAGCATCTGGAGTATGGGGAGAGATTGGACAGATTGGGTCTTTATTCTTTGGAGCGTAGAAGGTTGAGAGGGGATTTGATAGAAGTATTTAAGATTATGAAAGGGATAGACAGAATGGATGTGGATAGACTATTTCCGTTAAGAGGAGGAAAGTTTAAAACAAGAGGACATGAGTTAAGAATTAAGGGGCAGAGGTTTAGAGGTAACATGAGGGGGAACTTCTTTACTCAGAGAGTGGTAGCTGTGTGGAATGATCTTCCAGGAGAAATAGTGGCGGCGGAGTCAATTGTATTATTTAAGAAAAGGTTGGACAGGTATATGGATGAGAAGAAGATGGAAGGTTATGGGCATTGTGCAGGGAGGTGGGATTAGAAAGGGGTGTTTGGTTCGGTGCGGACTAGAAGGGCCTAATGGCCTGTTTCCGTGCTGTAATTGTTATGTTATGTTACAATTGGTGTATCAACAAAATTCAAATTATGAATGGATATTTCTCAGTAAATTTTTCAAAACTCTTAAATATTATGATTCTCTTCCATCTGTGCCAGATACCAGGTGAGAATACATAAAATGTACTGGGGGTGTTTGTTAATGGGGTGTAAATTAGACAGCACAGACTCGTAGGCCCAAATTGGCTTGTTTCAGTGTTGCTCGTCCAAATTTTTTTTTTTAATTAAAATTTTAAAAGTTTAAAAAATTTAAATTTAAAAAAAGGGAACATTGGTACTGTGATTACATTACTAGATTAGCAATGTGCAGGCCTGCAATAATAATATGAAGATATGGCATCAAACCCCTCAGAGCAGATGTGGAACTTAATTTCAGAAAAATAAATTATCCAGAATAAAAACAATTATGATCATAAAGCCACATACAGATGTGTTCCACCATTAGCGTGATCTAAAGCATTCATTTATTATGCTACCTAAATGGTAAAGCACAGCTTGAACTGTCTTGAAAATAATTACAGGGTAAGGTTAAGAACTCAACTGCTCATGTCTATATTAGGAATAATAATTGGCAAGAGGTCCTGTTTGAGGATTACAAAAAGATAGGAATTAAGAGTTGGAGTTGAGCAAAACAAATTATAGAGGCAAACACTTGACCGGATAAGTGGTGCGGGAAACATATTATCGGGTGTGATCTTTCTTGAACTGAGCTGGGACTAAAGTCCAAGCAGAAAAAATAATGAGGAAGCCACAAGAATTAGTAGGGCAGAGGGTGAAAATCAAGCAGTAACAGTAATGCTAACATTTACCAAAAGGAAGAAATAAAGTAAGAATTAAGAATGATTCTCGGTGCTTTACTAAAAAAAGAGAAAAAAAATAACTGGTACAATTAAACAGAGAGGCAAATAAGAAAGTACAGTCAAGATCTTAGAGCAGAATGACAAAGTGAAGGTGTGAGGC
Source organism: Narcine bancroftii (assembly GCF_036971445.1). Taxonomy (NCBI): domain Eukaryota; kingdom Metazoa; phylum Chordata; class Chondrichthyes; order Torpediniformes; family Narcinidae; genus Narcine; species Narcine bancroftii. Next base: position 201,594,166 of record NC_091472.1, read on the forward strand.
CCTAATAGGCATCCTTTAATGAACAATTTTAAAAACTGAAACAGAGGGAATTAACTGCAACTAAATCCAATTCAGAGGCCACAATCTGATGCCATTACTGGGACATGGTTTGAAGACAATCAGGTTTTGGAATTGTGAGATTGACAGTAAAGCAAAATGCAACTGGAATGAATTTATACCAAATATTTTAGGAATGTGTTCAATTAAGATCTCTGTTCCAATGAGGGAACAGACCAGATTATATTTAGTAATGAGTAAAAATTCAGATTTAATTATCATGTTTTATTTTATCCAATAATAATTATAACACGATGTTTCGAAGGAAAAATGCATAATTCTGGACTAGAGTCAGGTTGACATCATCTATTCAGCAGAAGCCTTCAATGGTAAACTGAATGGCTAATCCTTTAAGCCTTGTTTCGTACAGTACATATCTTTTGATTACTTTTAGAATCAAAATTTACTGTCATGAACAAGTCATGAAATTTGGCAGCAGCTTCAGAGTGAAAATATTCATATTATAAACTATCTTACTATATATAAAAAAAAGTGTATGACAGGTCAGGCAGTCTCTTTGGTTCATTGATGGTTCAGGAATCTGATGGCAGAGGGGAAGAAGCTGTCCCAGTCCCACTGAGTGCTCATCTTTAGGATCCTGTACCTCTTTCCCCAGATGGTAGCAGAGTGATGAGGGTGGTGGGGACTTTGCGGATAGAGGCTGTAAATGTCCTCAATGGAGTGAAGTCTGGTGCTTGTGATGTCGCAGGCTGAGTTAGCAATCTTCAGGAATTTATTCTTGTCTTGAGATTTGATACCTCCATACCAGGCAGTGATGTAACCAGCCAGTGATGCAACCAGCCAGAATACTCTCCACAGTACACCTGTGGAAGTTCTTAAGAGTCTTTGTTGACATACTGAATCTCCTCAAAGACCTCACAAAGTATAGCCACTGGCAAGCCTTCTTTATGTTTGCATCCACATGGAGGCTTCAGGTCTGATCATTGAAGATGCTGACATCCATGAATTTGAAGTTCTTGACCATCTTAACTACTGAGCCCTCTGAGGACTGGGTCTTGTTTCTCTGACTTCTCCCTGAAGTCCACAATCATCTCCTTGGTTTTGTTAACATTGACCACATGGTTGTTGGTGTGACACTACTCAAAGAGCTGATTTAGCTCCCTCCTGTACGCTTCCTCGTTGCTGTTCGTAATTCTGCCAACAACTGTGGTGATATCAGCAAACATGTAGATGGCATTGGAATTGTGCCTGGCCACACATTCATGGGTGTATAATAAGTAGAGCAGTGGGTAAGTATGGACAAAAATGTATAAATTTCAGTTTCAAATGTACTCAATGACAGAGTCTCTGGCATAGACAACAGAAAATTGGCTTCTATTTGAAGGAATTAAATTCTTCCTTGTCCTAAATGGCCTGTCCCTTAACCTGCTACTATGTCACTTGTTCTAGATTGTACAGCCTGAGGAAACAGCCTCAGATTCTATCCTATTAGTCCTTCACTGAAACTAATACATCCCATTCAGATCACGTGTCATTCCCTTAAAATGCAATTAGTATATTCCAATCTTAATCTTTCTTTCTAGGACTATCCTCAAGATAGGAATCAATCATGAATTTCAATTTAACATTTTTCAGAGACTGAAACTTTTCACACCTTACCATACCCTGTATAATTCTTTAGTCTCCAACACCATTTTCACCTCCCAGCCATAACAGCTAAACATAGAACTTATCTTCCTAAATACTTGCTGCATTTGCATGTTTACTCACTGTTAATCTGATAATAGCCAAAATGACAGAAGAGTAATGGGAAATGTTCATTTACAAAATTTAATATAATCCATCGCCAGTTTATATGCTCAAATAATTCTCGGGCAAGTGAGGAACAATATAGATTTTAAAGTAAAAGCATATAAAAGATAAAATGTGCCAAAGATCCCAGTGAATAGGAGCAATACCTGTACAAAGAAAAGCAAAATATAGTACTGTTTCACAGTTTCAAAAATGGGACCATGAATAAAACTTGCAAAGATTGGTATGGTCATGCTAATGAGCTGAGCAAAAGTGTTTTGAAAGAGCTTACCACAAAGATTATTAAAAAGACTGTTTAAAAGCTCAAAAACCAGAATTTTATCATCAAGAATGAATAAAACTAGTGCTAAACAACCAAGGCAACCACAAACAAAAAGTGAACAATTAATAGCTCAACCAGGAACAGCGAATAGAAGTCTGCTGAGAAGTGACTTAGCAGGGGCCTTGGGACCAGATGAATTCAGCAGAGCTGTGGGGTGCTGGGGGGGTTAGGGTCAGCCCAAGATATAGTCACTGTCCTGAACATGATGGTAACTTTATGCAGCTGTTTAACGAGTGTGGAATCAGCTCTGAGAGATGTATCAGAGAAGGTAACGGAAATCAAAGAAGTTGTGGAAGACTTAAACGAAAGGATGATTCATTCAGAGGCTGAGGTGGACAAAACAAAAGACAGGCTGAAGGCACTGGAAGAAAAAGCAAAAACATGGGACAAAGAAAGATCGACAAAGATGGACAAGATCGACTCTTTTGGAAAATTGCAGCATATATAACAATGTAAGAATCGTTGGGAATAGAGGGAAAAGACACAGTAAGTTTCTTTGAAACATGGATCCCATAAATGCTGGGACAAAATAAGTTAAATGCAAAGCTACAAATTGAAAGGGCTCAGTGGACCCTCGGACCCAGAAGAACTAGAAAACAGCATCCATGACAAGTTCTGGTAAGATTTTTAAGTTACCGGGAGAGACTTGCAATCTGGGAGCAGCATATGAATATTCAAAAAATAATAATGGCCCATTAGTGGTGGACAATCCAAAAGTAATGTTTTCCCAGGACTTCAGCCAAAGGAATTTGATGTGGTAAAGAGACAACTGCGATCTAAAAACTTTAAATATTAAATTATTTATCCAGCAATGCTGAGGGTGGATGTCTCAGAAGGTAATTGATGAATTTTCAAAAATAAAGAAGTGGAACAACTTTTAAGATAGTTATGAAAAGATTAAAGTCACCAGCTGAAAGGACTGAAAAGACCATTTCAAAATGGGACTAACAAAATACCTTTTTATTTACACTAATAGTATTGAGGAGTCTTGTTTTCACTATTAAAAGAAAAAATCTGTTGTTTATATGGAGAGCTCTGAAAAGACAGAAAGGAGGTAAGGAAAGCAACAAGGTGGTAATGAAAGTAACAGGGGGGAACTCCGATTTGGAGGGAAGATGGTACCAGGAGAGGAGTGATTTTAATGAAGGCGCCAAAGGGAGGATTTCTTCTTCGGAAGAACCTGCAGGCTTTTTTTGCAGGCTTCCGTGTATTATTATCAATGTCACCATCAGAGCTAAGGATGTGTGTGTGTGTGTTTCTTAAAGGGGAAAATGTACATGTTGGAGATGTGTTTTAAAAGGGAAATGTTACAACAGTATTTAGAAAATTGGGAAGATATTATTGTTATACAATATTGTGTGAGAAGTGGTATGAATAAAACACTAAATACCTCTTAATATTAACAGGAAGAGAAAGAGAGTCTTGGCATACTTAAAAAAATTAAAAGTGGATATAATCTTTTTGCAGGAAACACATCTTACCAAATTGGAACATGAAAAATTTAAAAAAGAGGATGGGTGGGACAAATAATATCATCTTCCTTTGGTTTAAAGGCAAGAGAGGTGGCTATTCTAATTAATAAAAATACACCAGTGTTAATATAAGATGATCAAGCTAAACTAAAAACTAAACAACAATACTGAGTTGGGTGAACTGGCACACAAAGTTTTAGCTTGGCAGATTAAAACAGAGGAGTTATCCAGAATAATAAATGCTATAAAAACAGAAACAGACACTCTATTATATAAGCAAAAAGAAATTAAACATTTTTAGACAATATAACATGAAACTATACAAATGAGAATGACTAGGAGATGAGAACTAAATGGAAGAATTTTTGCTGTTGAACTTCCAAGGCTGGAGGAGAGAGAAAGAATAGAATTAGATACTCTCTTCACAAGGGAAGAAATTGAAAAGGCTCTGGCACCCTACATGCTAATAAATCACCAGGAGAGGATGTATTTCCACTTAAATTTTATAAACAATTCAAAGAATTATTAATCCCCCTTTTTAATGGATGTCCTGGACCAAACTGTAGAAACACAGACCCTCCCTGAGCCATTCTCAACTGTGATTATTACAGTGTTACCAAAAAAGAACAGGGACCCACCAAATAGAATATTGGTTGCACAGACCAATATCCCTGTTAAATGCTGATTATAAGATACTAGTGAAAACTTTGGCTAATAGGTTAGGACAATACTTGCCAAAACATATATATAGAGACCAAGCAGAATTTGTTAAAGGAAGGCATTCTTCAAATAGTGAAGGAAGATTGTTTCATATAATACACATGGCTAAATCTGAACAAAATCCAAGTGTTACAGTTTCCCTAGATGTAGAGAAAGCATTTGACTATTTGGAATGGCCCTTTTTATTTAAACCACTGGAAAAATTTGCTATAGGTAGAACATTTATAAATTGGATAAAAACGTTAAAGTTTAGCGGCTGCTACATATAAAAAACACCACAAGACTTGGTAGGGTTTCCAGTAGAATTGTTTATTTGAATTTCACACACACCCCTTTAAGGCCAACAGGAGTTCCACCCCATGCAGCAGTGACATCATCACATGGCCCAGGATGCAAGCAGTGTCCTAAGCCATAAGACAATGAGTGAACCCTGATGGTGCCATCTTCTGCAGCTTCCCCTCCAGTGCAGCAGTACAAACAGAGCTGGTTCGCTCACAGAAATGTGCGGCGCCACACAATCCCTCCCAAAACTGGCTTATGCATCCCGCCGCTTGGGCGGTCAGCCCCTCCATTTGGGTTGAGCCATTTGCACAGGCTGGCTCAAGTCCACGTGCACCGGCTTTAACCGGTCAACAGTGAAAAGTTCCTCCCTGCCCCCAATGTCCAGAGTAAAGGCTTTTCCCGATCACTGGAGGACCTTGTACAAGCCCTCATATGGGCATTGCAGGGGGATCAGGTGATGGCCACACCGGACGAAAACGAACTTCGCTGAGTCCAGTTCTTTGGGGACGATCGTCGGGTGCTTGCCATGATGGGTTGGTGGTGGGGAAGTTAACGAAGTGAGCTTGCTGCGGAGCTCCACGAGAAACATCAGGGTCTCACCTTCCGGCCCAGTGTCTGTTCTGAGAAACTCCCCTGGCAGCGACAAAGGTGCTCCGTAGACAAGACTTGGAGGTCTTCTTTCAGAGCCATTCGGATGCCAAGCAGGACCCAGAGCAGCTTGTCTGCCCAGTTCTGTTCTCTCAGCCGCGCCATGAGAGCCGCCTTGTGGTGTCGGTGGAATCGTTCTATGAGCCCATTAGCTTGGCTGTCTTGTGAATCACCAAGCAGCTTGCCAGATGCGCCCACAGGGTGGAAGTGAACTGGGCACCCCTGTCGCTAGTACTGTGGGCTGGGATGCCAAAGTGTGTGACCCAGTTTGCAAGCAAGACACTGGTTCAGGACTCAGCAGAAGTGTCCCTGAGGGGGGATGGCTTCCGGCCACCTCGTCATCCAGTCGACCATGGTAGCAGGTGTCCCTGGATACCGGTAGGGGCCCCACTATGTCAACGTGGATATGGTCAAACCTCCTAGCTGGCAGGTCGAAATGATTATCGGAGCTCCAATGTGGTGCTGTACCTTGGATGCTTGGCAATGTGTGCAGTTCCTCACCATCTGGAGCACTTGTTTCTTCATCCCAGGCCAGACAAAATGTTCCAGCACCATGTGCACCATCGTCTTGACCAAGGGATGAGCCAGGTCATGGATCGCCCAGAAGAGAGAGAAAAAAACAGGCTTTTCTCGAAGAGTGAGAGAGAGAGAATTCAATTCTGCAGTTCTACGGTTCAGCAGCAGCAGCTAGGACTGGAACAAGACAAGCTGGTAAGCTTGTGGAAAACCCATTTTGAAGACAGGTGGTGAGTACTTTGTTCAGCCTGGTCAAAGCCCTTGTGGTCCATACAAGAGGAAAGGGCTGGTTGCCTAATGTTTCACTTGGAATAAGGGAAACAAAAAGGAACTCTGTGGGCACCTGAAAGAAAGAGGTTATCATCTGGAAAACCCTGATGGGTCAAGTTTCTTTGTCAAGACACTGACGTGGCTGATTAAAAGGAATCAGTTTGTGTCCAGCGAACAACAAATCTCTCTCTGAAAACAGATGAGAACCTCCCTGAGCAGTAACCATTTACTTTGCAAGCACCAAAGCCTGGTGAACTTCATAAATGTTCAATTCTGTGCACAGAATAAAGAATTGCCTGCATCCAGTGAACTTGGAGAAGTGAGATTGGACAGTGAATCCAAGAACTTTTCTAAACTTATACACACATTTCATATATGTGTGCTTGGAATTAGAAGGGGGTTAAGTAAGTTAATAGTAATAAGTTAGAGTTTGATTCTGTTTTTATGTTTAAAGATAATTAAAAGCAACTTTTGTTAAGTAAGCATTTGTCTTGGTGAATATCTGTTGCTACTGGGTTTTGGGGTCCTCTGGGCTCGTAACAGGTGGAAACAAGATTTTTTTTTTAACCTGATATAAGTTTTGAACTATTGAAGAGAAGAAAAGGGTTTAATTTGGTTAAAAATACACTGTGGAAGAAAGGGTCTAATTTTATTCTGCGTTACCCTGCAACTTTGAAAGTGTTTGTTCAAGGTGGTCCGAATAGATTCTTCACAGATCCAGAAAATGCTCAAGAAAGGCCAACATGGCCTGATTCTGCTCCGTAAATGGTTATATGGTTAATATGTTGACCGGTCAGTTACTGGATATTGCGTCAGGATTTGATTCAACGGGTGGACACTTGAGGAAGATTTTTTGGGATGAAATATTTGAAATTTTTTTAACAAAGATGTTAAAATGAGTTTGAATTTTTCGGGGGAGCCAGAGTTACGCTGATTAGTTTCTGCTGAACCATGAACATTTTTTGTGGCCTTGGCCACCACCCGTAAAATGGATTGGTGATAGCATTGTCCAGGGATTTCAGGGCAATGTAAAAGTGGGGGGGGGGGTTCTTCTATATATTGTCATTCCTTTTCTTTTATTTCTAACTGTTATTGTTCTTACAACTGGATTTTATAGGTTAATCTTATTTAGAATGTTTTTGTTATGGTGATGCAAGGGAGTAGTGAAGGGAAAAGATGAAGGATGGAAGATAGAAAGGTTTTTGGATCAAAAAAATGAGTAGATGGCTAAATTTTATGTTTTAATGTTAATAGGCTTCAGAATTCAATGGAGGAAGAGAGTTTTAACCAATATTTAAAAAAAAATTAAAGAGGATATTGCTCTCCTTCAAGAGACGCATTTAATTGAGAAGGAACATCAGAAAATAAAGAGGTGGGAACTGTGATAGCTTCGCATTTTAATACAAGAGCAAGAGGGGTAGCTATTTTGATAAATAAGAATCTTCCAGTTAGAATACAAAGTGAGATTTTGGATCCATTTGATAGGTTTGTGATGATAAATTGCCAATTTTTTTCTGAGCAATGGACATTATTGAATATATATGCACCCAATGTGGATGATGCAAAATTTATTCAAGAAACTTTTTTAAACATGGGTGGTGCAAATGAAAATATTTTAATGGGGGAGATTTTAATTTTTGTCGAGAAATGTGGCCAAAATAACTTTATCATTAATTCAAGATTTAAATTTGATAAATATTTGGAGAAGGATACACCCTAGGGAAAAAGTTGATTATAATTTTATTCTAATAGGCACGATTCTTACTCTAGAATTGATATGTCAACAAAATTACAAGGAAAGATACAGCAGGTTCAATATAAAGCAAGGCTTATTTCGGATCATTTTATTAACATTGTTTGTAGAAGATAAGCATGAAGTGAATTATAGATGGAGATTTAACAGTATGTTATTAAAAATAAATGATTTTTGTCAATTTATTAGAAGACAAACTAATTTTTAGATACTAATGTTTATTCAGCTGTTAGTAAATTTGTTCTATGGGATACAATGAAGATGAATATACATGAACAAACATTAAGTTATTCTTCTAAAATAAAGAAAGATTATACGTGTAAAATTAATAAACTGGAAGGGGAAATAACAAATTTAGAAAAAGAATTACAAAGACAACATCAGAGGAAAGAAGAAGGATAATTATGAGCAAGAAACTCCAATATAATATGTTAAAAACCTATAGAAAAGAAAAGATGGTGATGAAAACTAAGCATAAGTATTCTGAACTAGGTGAAAGAGACCATAAAGTTTTAGCTGGCAATTGAAAACAGAATAAGAATCTAAAATTATTATTGCATCTAGAGATGAATCAAACTCTATTTCTTAATGAATGATCATTTTAAGCAATTTTATTTGAAATTATATAAATCAGAATCATTTTAAGATGAAAACGAAATAGATCGATTTTTATCTCAAAATTACCCAAGTTAAATTTGAAAGATCAAAGAATATTGTCAATTATATATTACACTACAAAAATGTAGATTGAAATGTGATTTGTCAGATAAATGTTTCAGATGCTACCTTCTTACATTCTACATGGTTATGTCTCAACTTGAAACATTTTTGGACAAATTTAATAAAATTTCCTGAACAGATAATAAATATTAAGCTTCCACAAGACCCTGTGTTGTTTTTATTAGTAAACATTTCAGGGATTAGGCTGAAATTAAAAATTAATTTATTTCAGAAAGAATTTCTTAAAATAGCATTAGCCATAGGTAGGAAATGTGTAGCAATGTCATGGAAATTGGAAGCAGATTTGGACAAGAATTTAAGTACTCAGTACTTAAAAATTTGGTCTCTATATATGCAATCTATTGGTGTTATAAATATATGAATATTTATATAATTGTAGTAATATATAATTATATAATTAATCTTGAACTTAATCTACTCCTTGGTGATGGATAGATTTAGAATTAGTTGTTATATTTAAATACAGTTAGTTGTAATATACATTATATACTTAATTATATGTAATTAAAATATATATACTATAAGTTTCAATCTTGAATTATATCCAGTTAATTCTTTGTCTATCTTTTCTTTTTCTTCTTTTCATTCTTTTGTTTTGTTTTCTTTTTTTTTATTTTCATGTCTTTCAACTATGGGGATTTTGGAGTGGGAGGGTGTGAGTGGGAGGGAAGGGGAGAAAATTATTTGAAAAACCATGAATTGTTTTGGTATATTATCGATCTATCTATTGTATTTGTATATGATCCTTAATACATGTAACAAATTAAATAAAATTTTTAAAAATAGGTGTAAATAATCTCCAGGAATAAATTAAAAAGTAACGCAGTTCTTTTATCAGGAGCAGATTAAGACCGAAATAAGGAATTCTTGTATTTTTTCTTCCTCTTCACCTCAATTCCCACATAGCAGCTAGCCTCATTTTGCTGGTTGAGATCTTATATCTATATGATTTATGATCAAACCCAACATAAACTTGCATTTTGGAGTCAGGTTATGGGATTAAGTCCTGCTGCAGTTCTCATGAAGTGCTTTCTGAAGCTGTAAGCATTGCCAACTAATGATAGATCTGAAAGATAAATTCTTGAATCATAGGAAAAGCACCAATAGGTCAAGTTCATTAATTAAAACCTGCTGCAAGTACATCTGCACATCACTGGATGGTATGAAGAATGAGATAAAATGCGGTTAAAGAGTCCTGTGGTTCAGGGTACATAAACATATTGTGGCACTATTTTTCATGAATAATGCAACTGAATTTCAATGTTTTCAAATGCAGGCAAAAGGTCAATCTGAATGAATTGTTCAGTTTACAAAACTTAGCCTACAGCTTTCAGTCACACCTGCGCAAATTGTAAGTTTAGCACTTAATTGGTTCTCCATATTTAGAACACTGACAGCTGAAAATGGGTCGCATTTCTTGCTTTAAAAAAGTCACTCATCTTTTAGAGAATGAGGCTTCTACTCCATTCACTGCAGAGTTGAGCTTTAAAGGTCTCGAATTAATTTTTAAAAAAGGACATTCTGGAAATGCTCAGCAGATCAAGCCTCATCTGCAGGAACAAAACAGAGATAACATTTCAAGTTGAAATAACAGCAAAAGTCAGTTAGCTTGTAATGAATGTCAGCACCTGAGATGGGTAAGTGCCATAAGAGGGGAGTGATTCAACCATCCATTCAGCTGCAATAGTCCCTGGCCTTTTGCTTTTCTTTCTCTTTTTCTTGTTATTTGGTTTTTATCAACATTAATGTTTGTTATGTCAAGGTAGTATGAGTGAGCTGTCTTGGTTTATAGGTGGAGGGAAGGGAGTTGGTAGAGACATGGCTTGTATATAAAGTATATAAAGTCATAAAGAAAAAAAATACATTTATTCATGTATATGTGATTGTGAACTGCCATTATTGGCAGGACGTGGAATAAGACCCTACAAGCTTGTGTGAAAATATAAATAAAATATTCACAAAAAAAGGGAGTAATTCTTGGGAATGGAAGGGGATGCTCCCTGCAAACTTCTGAAAGAGCAGGAGAGAGGAAAATGTGTTTGGTGGCTGTATCTCTATGAAGGTAGCAGAAATTGAAGAGAATGATCTGTTGAAATGAAGGAAACCCCTTTCACACTGCCAACCCGCTGGAAGTGGATTAATTTTCCTAGGCCTGCTGCACTCAAGAGCCTTTCCTACTGCACCATGATTTCCCTGGTTAATCAGCAACCTGGCATTTTAAGGAGGTACTACCTCCAGTGGTGACAATGCAAGAGCATGTTGTGCTTTCACACTGACAGAAGGCGATTAGTGAGTTAACTCAGCTAGGCCCTGACTCCTGCCCCCATCAAGTGTCAGTGTCCGATTGAATTTAACTCGCCCTGCCAGGTTGGGATGTTTCACACCACATGATTACCAGGTACAGACCTGGTAAATTATCCGGTTCAATCCACATGGTGCGATGGAGTTGAGGGCTTCTTTAAAATAGTAGAGAGTGTAGTGCGTCGAATGACTCGAAGACTTGTTGACTCAAACCAAGGCTTTTATTATTAGCGTAGTACATCGAAGTCGACCAGTCCAGACTGACCTGGGTCAGGAGCAGCCCTTTATGACCTGCCAGTAGGCGTGGCTACGGATCTCAGCCAATCACTATTAATATATGTAAATATATACATTGGTGATATTATCCTGTTCTATCACGGAGAGGAACCCATGTGCATGAAAAAAGAAGATATTTCAAAGAAACAAAAAGTTTAAATTTTGCAAATACAAGAGAAACAAAGTAACTGGGAGAATGGAAAGGTGTTCTTACAGGAGGCAGGATCAGAAGGATAGTAGTCCAGATGGGTTTCGGAGTCAGTAAGTTTGTTTTGGATGCTTGTAGCTAGCCTATCTCCTAAGAGGAGACAGAGGAATCCAGAAAAGGAAGAGTTATGAATTGAATATATGAAGGGTTGAAATTAGCAGCACAAGTAATGAAATTGTCAAGTTCAATCACAATCACAAATGCAATCACAACGTACCAGAAGAGATGAGGAAATGGCCCAGGTATGACCAAAAGAGTGAAAATGTCAAGATAGTTGATTTCATGTTGGCAGGTAGATGGAGAGAGAGCAAATGGTGAAAGGGAAGAGTTTAGGTTGTTCAGGAGTACTGGAGAGAGGTAAAAGTGTCCACATATTGGAATTGAAGACACCTGGCCAAAGAAATGGGTGAAGAAGAGTTCAACAACATGACTAGCTCAGAATTCATTGAATTGGGGACAAGCTGAGGCCAATCATTTGGGATCAGAGAAGGAAATATTAGAAGAAATTGGGAAAACAAGGCTGAAAGTAGGACTTAGGGGAAAGATAGAGAGCGAGGGGGCAAAATAGGGATATTGAAATGCAAGAGATGTTTGGATAAATTATCTTTGCTATCAGAAAGGAAGCAGAAAATCTTTTATTGCAGCAATAAATGGAGCCAAGTATACAGTAGAACTGCAGATCGTGACAGCTTTGAAATCAAGCAAGTCAAGGTGTTGTTGCAAACATTTAAAGCCTATTAAAAGTTTGTACAATGCATCAGTCTCCATTGGTGAACCTTGGAGACTGACTGACTATCATTAATCATTACTGATTTGGACTGAAGTTGTCAGCCAATTTTCTCTTTGGTGCTTCTTGGATAACTCCTTAAGGTGTACTGCATGAACTGGACCAACTGAATAGTTATTAGAAGCTGGCTGGGGATGTCAGAAACCCTAAGGACTTTGGCTTGAAAGAACCACATTAATGGACCTTCTTCCTTGAAGGATTCAGGGAACAAAGCTTCTTTCTCCAGATCACCAAAATTACAAGGTTTTCTAATTCATTATTGGCAATGATCTGTGATGGTATGCAGCAAGACATCCAGCTTCATGCACTGCTTTTCTCATATTATCCTCAACTTCAAGCCCTTGGATCATTGCAGGGGTTCCTTCTAATTTGTTCTATGTATTGCAGTTGGCTGTGTTGCCTGCAATCTTGCTAATTAGTTTATCTATATTTTTGTCAAAATCACCTCACAAAACAGAGGTCTCACTATTGGTCACAGACTCCAGTCAGAGGAACACCTCACCACCACCCTCTGTTTTCTATGGTCAAGATCATTTTGAATCCGATCTACCAAATCACAGTGAAAATTTAAAGGAGACTTGCGGGCAAGTTCTCTTTTGTACAGAGAGTGAGAGGTGCCTCTATCAGGCTACTAGAAGTTATGTTGGAAACAAATACTATAGTACCATTTACGAGGCCTTTCGATAGACACATGAATATGAAAGGGATGGAGGGATATCCATTAAGTACAAGAGTTGTAGTTTGACACAGGGAGTGGGAGGCGGCGGCCCCAGTCCAGGCACAGGGAGAGCAGCAGCGGCCCCGGTCCGGGCGAAGGGTAGACGGCGGCGGCCCCGATACGGGCAGGAGCAAGGGGGAGGCGGCGGCCCCAGTCCGGGCACAGGGAGAGCAGCGGCGGCCCCGGCCCCGGTCCGGGCGAAGGGTAGACGGCGGCGGCCCCGATACGGGCAGGAGCAAGGGGGAGGCGGCGGCCCCGGCCTCGGTCGAGTGAGGCAGACGGAGGCCCCGGTCCGGACAGGGAGTGGGAGGCGGCGGCCCCAGTCCGGGCACAGGGAGAGCAGCAGCGGCCCCGGCCCCGGTCCGGGCGAAGGGTAGACGGCGGCGGCCCCGATCCGGGCAGGAGCAAGGGGGAGACGGCGGCCCCAGTCCGGGCACAGGGAGAGCAGCAGCGGCCCCGGCCCCGGTCCGGGCAAAGGGTAGACGGCGGCGGCCCCGGTCCGGGCAGGAGCAAGGGGGAGACGGCGGCCCCGGCCTCGGTCGAGTGAGGCAGACGGAGGCCCCGGTCCGGGCAGTATGGACCGACCTAGGAGGGGAGGCAGGCCCCTCCAGCCCGGGTAAGAAACCTGCATAGGAGAAGGCCACTCCGATATAAAACCTACGACCCAGGGACCTCGCTGCCACGTCCCAGCTTGCTTGGCCACGGCACACGAACCATGGGTGTAAAGGGTGGGGCCAGTACTGCGCGCACTGCACTCCACCTAAAAGCTCCTTTGCGCAGGCCCGAGGACAGGTCCACGTCCTCCCCCTCCACGTCCTCCCCCTCCACGTCCTCCCCCTCCACGTCCTCCCCCTCCACGTCCTCCCCCTCCACGTCCTCCCCCTCCACGTCCTCCCCCTCCACGTCCTCCCCCTCCACGTCCTCCCCCTCCACGTCCTCCCCCTCCACGTCCTCCCCCTCCACGTCCTCCCCCTCCACGTCCTCCCCCTCCACGTCCTCCCCCTCCACGTCCTCCCCCTCAACTTTTTACCCCCTCCATAAATCTTCGTCCGCGAAGCCAAGCCAAAAAAAAAAGAATATTTGTCAAAGGCATGCGGATCTACAGGCCCTGTTCCTATGCTGTACTGTTGTATATTCTGTATTTCATTCTATATTCTAAGAAATCTCACCAATAACATCCCAACCACTGGTGTAAGTAAGGTAACCTGCACATAACAATGGACAACAAAAAATTTGCTTCCTGAACACTTTTGGGTGTATTTTATGGATTTTGGGCTGATAATCACAAAAAAAAACACATTAACACTATCCTATCATGTACTTTTTTTTAGCTATAACCTATTTTTGTGATTTCCTGTCATATTTTAAGTTTACTAGTATATTGCCAACAAACAAGCTGTTTTTGATCAGTCCAAGCATGCCTGAACATGCATTCAGTGCTTGTGCTATGCGAGTGTTTTCTTAGGCCTGGACATGCTCAGTCAGGAGAATTTTAAAAAAAATTAAACACAGCACAGTTACAGGCTATTTCAGCCCACAAGCCCATGCCAACTAATTACACCCAATTAACCTACAGCCTCTGGTACATTTCGAATGGTGGGAGGAAAGCAGAGCTCCCAGAAAAAACCCATGCAGACACAGGGAGAATGTACAAACTCCTTACAGACAGCGTGGGATTCGAACTCCCAACCCAATCACTGGTGTGTAACGGTGTTGTGCGAACTGCTACGTTAAACATGCTGCCCCCTATAAAAGCAGCTCACATACACAGATGTATTACATTGATTATAGATTGAACGCCTATTGATGCTCGTGCTCTTCAGGCAATAGTATAGTGAGTATTCTTAACAAATAGCATTTATTGTCTTCAGGATGATTCAAAGGAGCAGAAATGTCTCATCAATGTTCCAACACCTGCGATACATTCTGTAACATTTATGGTGAGTATTGTATATCCTTAAGGCTCAAAGATGTAGTGTGATGCACTTACTAAGAAAGTCTATGAGCTCTACTTTGGCTGTAAAATTGATGACCAAGACAAACCCTGAGCTCCTCACATTTGTTTTGCAACATGTGCAGTCAACCTGAGAGCTTGGCTCAGAGATGCACGGAAGTCAATGTCTTTACAGCCCCAATGATATGGTAAGAACAGAATGATGCTGTGACGGACTTTTGCTTCTGTCTGACCAATGTATTTGGCTTCTCTGCTAAAAATAAGAAATCTATTCAATACCCCAGTCTGCATTTTTTTCAGGTTTTCTGCACTTTATTAAAAATAGTTGACATTTATCTGTTGGCAAGCTGTTCTTGGGTTCACAAAGTATTTCAAACTGGGTCTTGTTTAAATCTTTTTTTTATTTTTCAAGATGGATGCTGCAGGAGATGAGCTGGCAATTAAATATGAAACAAGTCTGTTTGTCTGCCAGGACCTCACGAGCTGCTCTGACTAAGGGTGGAGGCCTGTCTGTGTGTGGTCTCAAAGACCTGCCAAGACAGGCACTCCCAGCAGACGAATTCTGCTTGTGTGTTTTTTAAATTTATTTTTCACACTGTGATCCATATCAATCAAAATACATACAAACATTTCCCTCTTAAATATACACAGTGGCATTTTCTCCCCCCTACCTTCCCTCCCCCCTTCCCACCCCCCCTCCAAACCCATTAAACATTCAACAAAAACAATACAATAAAACCATGAAACAATGTCATCACACAATGAAAATAAACAAGAAAATTGTGTCATCTACTTTGACACACTGGATCAAGTCATTTTGTCTTCTTATCATTTTATCATTTTAGGGGGTGGAGGTCCACGGTAGGCCCTCTCTGTTATGTTCCATGTATGGTTCCCAAATATGTTCAAATAATGTGACTTTACTTTTTTAATTATATGTTTTTTTTTCCAGTGGAATACATTTATTCATTTCCATGTACCATTGCTGTACTCTCAGGTTCTCTACTGATTTCCAAGTTGATATTATACATTTTTTTGCTACAGCTAAGGCTATCATAATAAATCTTTTTTGTGCTCCATCCAAATTGAGTCCAAGTTCTTTACTTCTTATATTTCTTAGAAGAAAGATCTCTGGATTTTTTGGTATGTTGCTTTTTGTGATTTTATTTAATACCTGATTTAGATCTTCCCAAAAATTTTTCACTTTCTCACATGCCCAAATTTCATGTTCTGTTGTTCCCATTTCCTTCTTACAGCAAAAACATCTATCTGATAATGTTGGATCCCATTTTTTTAACTTTTGGGGTGTAATATATAACCCTGTGTAACCAATTATACTGTATCATGCGTAACCTTGTGTTTATTATATTCTTCATAGTTCCAGAGCATAACTTTTCCCATGTTTCATTTTTTATCTTTATGTTTAAATTTTTTCCCACTTTTGTTTGGGTTTATAGTTTATTTCATCATTTTCCCTCTCTTGCAGCTTGATGTACATGTTCGTTATAAATCTTTTTATTATCATTGTGTCTGTAATCACATATTCAAAGCTGCTTCCTTCTGGTAATCTCAGTCTGTTTCCCAATTTATCCTTTAAGTAGGCTTTCAATTGATGGTATGCAAACATTGTACCATGAGTTATTCCATATTTGTACTTCATTTGTTTAAATGTTAATAAATTATTTCCCAAAAAACAAATTTCTATTCTTTTAATTGCTTTTCTCTCCCATTCTCTAAGGGAAAGGTTATCTATTGTAAAAGGGATTAGCTAATTTTGCGTCAATAATAATTTTGGTAGTTGGTAATTTGTTTTTTTTCCTTTCTAACTGAATCTTCTTCCATATATTGAGTAAATGATGCAGTACTGGTGAGCTTTTATATTGCACCAGCTTTTCATCCCACTTATAAAGTATATGTTCCGGTATTTTCTCCCCTATTTTATCTAGCTCTATCTTAGTCCGATCTGGTTTTTCCCTTGTCTGATAAAAATCTGATAAATACCTTAATTGTGCTGCTCTATAATAATTTTTAAAGTTTGGTAACTGCAAACCACCTTGTTTGTACCACTCTGTTAATTTATCTAACGCTATCCTCAGTTTCGCCACCCCCCCCCCTTTCTATAAAAATATCCTTATTATTCTCTTTAGTTAATTGAAGAATTTCTCTTAAGGGAATTGTTAACGATTGAAATAAGTATTGTATCCTTGGGAAGATATTCATTTTAATGCAATTTACCCTCCCAATCAACGTTAGTGGTAATTCTTTCCAATGTTCTGAGTCTTCCTGTAATTTCTTCATTAATGGGTAATGGCTGATAACTTAATTTGTACAGGTGGCTTAAATTATTATATAATCTAATACCAAGGTATGGGATTGCTTGCGTTTGCCATTTAAATGGTGATTATTTTTAAAAATTCTGAATAATCCGCATTACTCATTGGTATCGCTTCACTTTTATTTGCATTGATCTCGTACCCCGATATTTCTCCATATTGCTTCAATTTCTTATGTAGTTCTTTTACTGATATTTATGGTTCTGTTAAATATACTATGATGTCATCTGCAAATAAACAAATTTCATATTCCTCCTTCTTTATTTTTATCCCTTTTATTTTATTTTCTGTTCTTATCAGTTCTGACAATGGTTCTATTGCTAAAGCAAACAGTGAGGGGGATAGTGAACATCCCTGTCTAGTTGACCTACTTAATTTAAATTGGTTCGATACATATCCATTTACTGTCACTTTCGCCAGTGGTCCATTATATAATGCTTTAATCCAATTAATATATTTTTCTGGTAGATTGAACCTCTGTAATACTTTGAATAAATAATTCTATTCTACTCTGTCAAAGGCTTTTTCTGTGTCTAAAGCAACAGTCACTGTTGGCTTCTTATTTCCTTGAACTGCATGAATTAAATGAATAAGTTTACAGACATTATCCGCTGTTCGTCTTTTCTTAATAAATCCAGTTTGATCTTGTATTACTATTTGTGGTACACAATCGGCCAATCTGTTTGCTAATAATTTTGCTTTTATCTTATAATCTGAATTAAGTAAAGATATTGGTCTATATGATGCTGGTGTTAATGGATCCTTCCCCATCTTTGGTATTACTGTAATTATTGCTGTCTTACATGAATCTGGCAAGTTTTGTGTTTCTTCTATCTGGTTCATTACTTCCAGGAGAGGAGAAATTAATAACTCTTTAAATGTTTTATAGAATTCTATTGGGAATCCATCCTCTCCAGGCGTTTTATTGTTCGGCAGCTTTTTTAATATATCCTGTATTTCCTCTATTTCAAATGGTTTTATCAGCTTGTTTTCCTCCTCTTCTTGCAATTTCAGCAGTTCAATTTTAGCTAGAAACTCTTCTATTTTGTCTTCTTTCCCCTCATTCTCAGTTTGGTATAATTGTTCATAAAATTCCTTAAAGTTCTCATTAATCTCCATTTGTTTGTCCTTTTCCTTGATGCCAATACAATTCTTTTAGGTTGTTCTGTTTTAAGTTGCCAGGCTAACATTTTGTGTGTTTTTTCTCATAGCTCATAATACTTTTGCTTTATTTTCATTACGTTCTTCTGCACCTTATACGCTTGTAATGTTTCGCATTTTGTTTTTTTGTCGCCAATTCTCTTCTTTTTGTTATATCGTCCCTTGTTGCTAGTTCTTTTTCTGTATTTACTATCTCCCTTTCCAACTGTTCTATTTCCCAATTGTAGTCCTTTTACATCTTAGTTACATAACTTAATATCTGCCCTCTAATGAAGGCTTTCATTGCATCCCATAATATAAATTTGTATTTCACTGATTCCATATTTATTTCAAAGTACATTTTAATTTGGCATTCAATAAACTCTCTAAATTCCTGTATTTTAAGTAGCATGGAGTTTAATCTCCATCTATATGTTCTTGGAGGGATGTCCTCCAGTTCTATTGCTAATAACAGGGGTGAGTGATCAGATAGCAATCGAGCTTTACATTCAGTTTTCCTAACTCTCCCTTGAATATGGGCCGACAACAAAACATATCAATCCTTGAGTATGTTTTATGCCTACTCGAATAATATGAGTATTCCTTCTCCCTTGGATGCTGCCTCCTCCATATATCCATAAGTTTCATTTCCTGCATTGATTTAACCATAAATTTGGCCACTTTATTCTTTTTGCTAGTCTTTTGTCCAGTTTTATCCAACAATGAGTCCAAATTAAAGTTAAAATCCCCTCCTATCAATATATACCTCTGCGTATCTACAACATTCAAAAAAATATCTTGCATAAACTTTTGATCCTCTTCATTAGGTGCATATATATTGATCAAATTCCAGAATTCTGAATATAGCTGACATTTTATAATTACATACCTCCCTGCTGGATCTATTATTTCCTGCTCTATTTTGATTGGTACATTTTTATTGATTAATATAGCTACACCTCTGGCTTTTGAATTATATGATGCTGCTGTTACATGTCCTATCCAGTCTCTCCTTAATTTATTATGTTCCACTTCAGTTAGATGCGTTTCCTGCACAAATGCTATGTCTATTTTTTCTTTTTTCAGGAAATTTAATAGCCTTTTTCATTTAATTTGATTAGGTATTCCATTAATATTTATAGTCATATAGTTCAACATGGCCATCTCATATTATGTTTACACCTCATTTCCTCTTCCTCACCACCACCTTTCCCCTTTTTCCCATTTTCATCTCTCAGTTTTCCCTTTTTGAACTTAATGTATGATAACACTTTTTAAACATAAAATACTTCAACAACTCCCACATCTAAAATTCCCTTAACCCCAAATGTCCCCCCCTCTCTGAGTTGCCCCTTGTCCCTTGCCAGGCAACCACAACTCCCCTCTCTATTTGGATTGCGAACCCGCTCGCAAGCGTCAACTGATTTTGCAGTGACTGTTATTCTCTCCCACCCAACCCCCTCCAGAAAAGACTTTTATCTTCACATATAACAAAGCTTACCCTCTTCCCCCTTACTTCCTTTCTTCCCCTTTTCTTTCCCTTCTTTAGTTCTTACTTATACATTATTTTTACATTTTTATATGTAGTTTGTCATCGTTCCTCGTGCTTGTTACATCTCTTCATCTATCCTGTCCTGCAGGTGTTTTGCAAATTCTCGTGCTTCCTCCGGATCCAAGAACAGTCTGTTTTGCTCCCCAGGGATAAATATTTTAAGCACAACTGGATATCTTAACATAAGTTTATAGACTATTTTCCATAGGATCGATTTTGCTGTATTAAACTCCTTCCTCTTCTTTAGGAGTTCAAAACTTATGTCTGGGTAAAAAAAATATTTTTTGATCCTTGTATTCCAATGGTTTTTTTTGTCTTCTCTAATTTTATTGCTTGCCCACTCCAGTATATTTTCTCTTGTCGTGTATCTCAGAAATTTTACTAAAACGGATCTTGGTTTTTGTTGTGTCTGTGGTTTCGGTGCTAGTGTTCTGTGTGTCCTTTCTATTTCCATTCCTTCCTGTATTTCTGGCATTTCCAGGACCTTTGGGATCAGTTCTTTTATAAAATCTTTCATATTTGTGCCTTCTTCATCTTCCTTTAGTCCCACTATCTTTATATTGTTTCGCCTACTATAATTTTCCATTATTTCCATCTTCTGAGCGAACAACTCCTGTGACTCTAACTTTTTTGTCACTTTCTTCCAATTTTCTTCTTAAGTCATTCACTTCCATTTCAACAGCTGTTTCTCGTTCTTCCACATTTTCTAATCTTTTCCCTATTTCTGTCATGACCAGCTCTATTCTACTCACTTTTTCTTCTGTACTTTTCATTTTTCTTTTCATTTCACTAAATTCTAATGTCAACCATTCTTTTAAGGCTCTCATTTGTTCTTGAAATTTTTTTTATCTATATACTGTCCATCTATTTTACCTTCTATTTCTCTGTGCAGAGCTTGGTCTTCTTCTTCCTCTTCTTCTGTGTCTGCACCTGTGTTTGTATCTTCTAGTTCTCTTCCTTGTATCTGTGTCTCTTCTGACTTTCTTGTTAAGTTGCTTGCCCCACTTCGCTGGGTGTCTGTGATAGTACAGAATCTATCACCAATGTGTATATGTATAGATTGTAGTGTAGGATGACTGTGATTGGCTGAGAGTTTAGCCACACCTACTGGCAGTTCTTAAAGGATTGCTCCTAGCCAGACCAGGTCATTCTGAACTGGTCGACCTACTTGTGATATGCTCCAGTCTTTTAGTTAATAAAAGCCTTGGTTCGGATCAACAAGTCTTTGGTTCTTTTGATGCGCTCTACAGCGTCTTCTTGCATGGCTTCTTGCTGTTGGTCCTCTTCTTCTGGGCTAGTCATCTGTTGGGCCTCCTGTTGCTGTTCTTCTTTCCTATCACTCCCTTTCCTGTCACTTTCCTCTTCTTCCAGCTGAGAGCCCTGGTGTCGGGTATCCCTCAGCTGGTTGCGCTGTGTTAGTTCACTCCTCAGCTGGGCCCCCCTCCTGTCGGTGTTTTCTTTTTCCTTAATGTGCGCATTGCGCGCTTCTGTTTGGCTCAGAGAGCCATTTTTGCAGTCCAGCGGTCAGGAGGTCGCGACTCTGCAGGGTCATCACCAACCTTGGGGAGCGGGCTTTTTTCTCCATGACGGCTCCCTGTTTCTTCATGTAAGTAAGGCCTTCTCCTTTCTCTTCCGGAGTCTTTTCTTATTTTTGACCCGTTGTTTTTACTTTTTCCTTCTTGGGTGCCATTTTCTTTCTTTTCTTCACAACTTTATCTTTTATTTGTTATGTTTTGTGTTTCTTGAACTTTGTTTTTTCTTCACTTTATTTCTTCTTTTCTGGAGAGGGCTGGTATTCTCCTACCACTACTCCATCAAGTGACTCCTCCGAGACCAGTCTGCATGAAGAGAGTTTTCCAGTTCCAAAACCACCAGAAAAAATTATGGAGTTTGCTATTTGAGACAGAAATTTCCAAGAATAACTGTTGCCAAGATTAAGGAAGTCATTTTTGTTGGTCCACAAATCAGACACATTATCAATGACAAGCAGTTTGAGGCTGGAGAAAATACCATGGAAGGCATTTGAAAACATTGTTGAGAATTTTCTTGGCAACTACAGAGCACCAAACTACATTCAGCTGACTTGCAACATATTTCAAGCATACAAAACCATGAAGTGTAACATGTCATTGAAAATTCATTTTCTGCAATCGCACTTGGACTTCTTCCCTGTTCATCTTGCTGCAGTCAGTGGTGAATATAGTTTCACCAGGACATTGCCACCATGCAAACGTGGTTTCAGGGCAATTGGAATCCATCAATTCTGGCTGACTACTGTTGGACACTGACATGAGAGACACCAGGTGCTGATTACAAATGAAAATCAGTGGCAAAACATTGTTTGATCAGTTGAAATAACACAAATGTGTCAGCCTCATTAAGTAATTAAACATGCTAAATACCACAAAATTTAAATTAATGTTTCTTCAACTTCCTACATGATACAGAAAATTTGATATTATCTCTGTGTTCAGCTTGAAATTGTCTATCAAAATCTCCAATTTCTTTCCTCAGGAAGCAAACCTTTTGAAAAAAAATTGTTCAGTGTAATTTGCTAGATTATCCCTAATGTCCTTCTCAAACTAAGGAACAACACTGACAACTGATCACTTGGCTAAAGAGGATACAAAGTTCTCTGTCAACGTCACAGAAATCTCCTCTCTTGCATCTCTTAATACTTGAAATATATTCTATCAGGCTTTGAGGATTCATCATCTATCATTTTGTTTTAAATACATGTATGAAATGCTCAGGGATTTTCCTTAATCTTAATATCAAGACATTGTTAAGCAGTTACTTGGGGTGTACCTCAAAAAGGACCAGTGCAAACTTTTTCAGACCATCTAGGCAACACACAATCCACAAGGAGGTGGACAATCATCTCTCCTGCACAACGATCATCTCAAGGGCAACAATACACCAAATGTGAAAAAAAGCCCACATCATTGCCAGGCAAATTAAGTAATTTTTAAGATTTTTTCAACAGCTATCTATCTCTGTAGTACTGAAGATAGGTGAAAGAGTTCATAGTTTGAGGTGAAGACTGCTGACCAAACAAATGGACATAACATGGAGACAGTGTTCCCACTATTGATGTACCAAAGCAGGTACTAGGCTTCTGCCTTTCAGTTGTGCTGACTGCAGATGATGTGGTAAGCAAGTACCAGCAATAGTTGATCTTGAATTCTGCATTCTAGAGATCTGAGTTACATACATGGATATTTCGAGAGAGTTTGTGATGTTACGAGCCCAGAGAATCCATTAACCCAGCAGCAATAGATATTCACCAAGAAAAATGGTTACTTAAACAAAAGTTGCTTTTAATTATCTTTAAACATGAAAACAGAATCAAACTGCAACTTATTACTATTGACTTATTTAACCTAACTTATCCCCCTTCTAATTCTAAGCGCACGTGTATGTAATGTATGTATAAGTTAAACAAAGTTCTTTGGTTCACAATCCAATCTCACTTCTCACTCCCCCAAGTTCACTGTTTTTTTAATTTATTTTTTATTTTTCACACTATAAACCATACTGACCAAAATACATACAGACATTTTTCTCTTGAATATATACAGTGTCATTTTCTCCCCTTTTCCCCCCTCTCTTCCCTCCCTCCCTCTTCCCCCTTCCCATTTATTCAAAGTTCAATCTATAAGATACATTAAACCTGTTAAACAATGTCGTCACTTAATAAAAATAAACAAGAAATTTTTGTCTTTTACTTTTATATACTGAGTCAGTTCATTTCATTGTCTTCTCCTTCTGTCATTTTAGGTGGTGGAGGTCCATGGTAGGATTTCTCTATTGTATTTCATGTATGGTTCCTATATTTGTTCGAATATTGTGATGTTATTTCTTAAATTATATGTTATTTTTTCTAATGGAATACATTTATTTATTTCTATGTACCATTGTTGTATTCTCAAGTAGTCTTCTAATTTCCAGGTTGACATAATACATTTTTTTGCTACAGCTAGGGCTATCATAACAAATCTTTTTTGTGCTCCATCCAAATTGAGTCCAAATTCTTTATTTCTTATATTACTTAGAAGAAAGATCTCTGGGTTTTTTGGTATATTGCTTTTTGTGATTTTTTAAATATCTGGTTTAGATCTTCCCAAAATTTTTTCACTTTCTCACATGTCCAAATTGCATGTATTGTTGTTCCCGTTTCCTTTTTACAGCGAAAACTTTTGTCTGATATTGTTGGGTACCATTTATTTAACTTTTGGGGTGTGATGTATAGCCTGTGTAACCAATTATATTGTATCATGCGTAACCTCGTGTTTATTGTATTTCTCATAGTTCCGGAGCATAGCTTTTCCAATGTTTCATTCTTTTTCTTTATGTATAGATCTTGTTCCCATTTTTGTTTAGGTTTACAGTTTGTTTCCTCATTCTCCTTTTCTTGCAGTTTGATGTACATGTTTGTTATAAATTTTTTAATTGTAATCACATATTCAAAATTGCTTCCTTCTGGTAACCTGTTTCCCAATTTGTCCTTCAAGTAGGTTTTCAATTGGTGGTATGCAAACCTTGTATTGTGAGTTATATTATATTTGTCCTCCATTTGTTCAAAAGATAATAATTTATTTCCCGAAAAACAATTTTCTATTCTTTTGATCCCTTTTCTTTCCCATTCTCTGAAGGAAAGGTTATTTATTGTGAAAGGGATTAGTTGATTTTATGTCAATATTAATTTTGGTAGTTGATAATTTATTTTATTCCTTTCTACATGAATCTTCTTCCAAATGTTGAGCAGATGGTGCAATACCGGTGAATTCCTACGTTGCACCAATTTTTCATCCCACTTATACAGTATATGTTCAGGTATCTTCTCCCCTATTTTATCTAGCTCTAATCTGGTCCAATCTGGTTTTTCCCTTGTTTGATAAAAATCTGATAGGTATCTTAATTGTGCTGCTCTATGATAATTCTTAAAGTTTGGTAGTTGTAAGCCTCCTTGTTTCTTCCATTCTGTTAATTTATCTAGTGCTATTCTCGGTTTCCCCCCTTTCCATAAGAATTTTCTTATTATTTTCTTCAGCTCCTTGAAGAATTTCTCTGGTAGGTGAATTGGTAATGATTGAAATAGGTATTGTATCCTTGGGAAGATGTTCATTTTAATACAGTTTATCCTTCCTATCAGTGTTAGTGGTAAGTCTTTCCAGTGCTCTAAGTCATCTTGTAATTTTTTCATTAATGGCTGATAATTTAGTTTATATAGATGGCCGAGATTATTATTTAGTTTTATACCTCGGTATCGAATTGCTTGTGTTTGCCATTTGCCATCTAAATGGTGATTCTTTCTTAAACTTTGTGAAATCTGCATTATTCATTGGCATTGCTTCACTTTTATTTGTGTTGATCTTGTACACTGATACTTCTCCATATTCCTTCAATTTCTTATGTAATTCTTTTATTGATATTTCTGGTTCTGTTAAGTATATTATAACGTCATCTGCAAATAGACTGATTTTATATTCCTTCTCTTTTATTTTTATCCCTCATATTTTATTTTCTGTTCTTATCAGTTCTGCTAGTGGTTCTATAGCTAACACGAACGGTGAGGGAGATAGTGGACATCCCTGCCTTGTTGATCTGCTTAATTTAAATTGGTTTGATATATATCCATTTACTGTCACTTTCGCCAATGGTCCCTTATATAATGATTTAATCCAATTAATATATTTCTCTGGTAGGTTGAATTTTTGTAGTACTTTGAATAAATAATTCCATTCTACTCTGTCAAA
This sequence comes from Narcine bancroftii, assembly GCF_036971445.1. Taxonomy (NCBI): domain Eukaryota; kingdom Metazoa; phylum Chordata; class Chondrichthyes; order Torpediniformes; family Narcinidae; genus Narcine; species Narcine bancroftii. Next base: position 201,619,748 of record NC_091472.1, read on the forward strand.
GGCTTTCTCTGTGTCTAAAGCAACCGCTACTGTTGGAGTTTTGTTTCCTTCTACTGCATGGATTAAGTTAATGAATTTACAGATATTGTCCGTTGTTTGTCTTTTTTTAATAAATCCAGTTTGGTCTAGTTTTACTATTTTTGGTACACAGTCGGCCAATCTGTTTGCTAATAGTTTAGCTATTATCTTATAATCTGTGTTAAATCTGGTTCATTACTTCCAGGAGAAGAGGAATTAATAAGTCTTTAAATGTTTTATAGAATTCTATTGGGAGTCCATCCTCTCCCGATGTTTTGTTGTTTGGTAGTTTTTTTAATATCTCCTGTATTTCTTCTATTTCAAATGATTTTATTAATTTATTTTGCTCCTCTGATTGTAATTTCGGTAGTTCAATTTTAGTTAGAAATTCATCTATTTTGTCTTCTTTTCCTTCGTTTTCAGTTTGATATAGTTGTTCATAGAATTCCCTGAAGCAAGTTCACTGGTTTAAGGCAATTCTTATACTGTGCTCAGAATTTAACATTTATAAAGTTCACCAGGCTTTGGTGCTTGAAAGGTAAATGGTTACTGCTCAGGAAAGTTCTTGATGGTTTTCAGAGAGAGATTTGTTGTACATTTACTTCCATCAGCCACTTCAGTCCCTTGCCAAAAAACTTGACCATCAGGGTTCTCCAGATGATAACCTCTTTCTTTCAGGTCACCACAGAGTTCCTTCTTGTTTCCCTTATTCCAAGTGAAACATTAGACAGCCAGTCCTTTCCTCTTGCATGAACCACAAGGGCTTTGACCAGGCCATCTTTCAAAAGGCTTTCCACAAACTTGCCAGCTTGTCCTGTTCCAGTCCCAGCTATCTCTGCTGCTGTAACATTGTACAAGTGATCTCTCTCTCTCTCTCTCTCTCTCTCTCTCTCTCTCTCTCTCTCTCTCTCTCTCTCTTGAGAGAAAGGCTGTTTTACTCTCTCTGCTTGCAAAATCATATGACCCTCTTAGAACAACAAGTTCTCTTCCAGACAATCTGCAGCTCCAACAGATCTTTCAACTGTTCCCTTTTATCTTTGGCTTGGCTTCGCGGACGAAGATTTATGGAGGGGGTAAAAGTCCACGTCAGCTGCAGGCTCGTTTGTGGCTGACAAGTCCGATGCGGGACAGGCAGACACGGTTGCAGCGGTTGCAGGGGAAAATTGGTTGGTTGGGGTTGGGTGTTGGGTTTTTCCTCCTTTGCCTTTTGTCAGTGAGGTGGGCTCTGCGGTCTTCTTCAAAGGAGGTTGCTGCCCGCCAAACTGTGAGGCGCCAAGATGCACGGTTTGAGGCGTTATCAGCCCACTGGCGGTGGTCAATGTGGCAGGCACCAAGAGATTTCTTTAGGCTGTCCTTGTACCTTTTCTTTGGTGCACCTCTGTCACGGTGGCCAGTGGAGAGCTCGCCATATAACACGATCTTGGGAAGGCGATGGTCCTCCATTCTGGAGACGTGACCCATCCAGCGCAGCTGGATCTTCAGCAGCGTGGACTCGATGCTGTCGACCTCTGCCATCTCGAGTACTTCGACGTTAGGGATGAAAGCGCTCCAATGGATGTTGAGGATGGAGCGGAGACAACGCTGGTGGAAGCGTTCTAGGAGCCGTAGGTGGTGCCGGTAGAGGACCCATGATTCGGAGCCGAACAGGAGTGTGGGTATGACAACGGCTCTGTATACGCTTATCTTTGTGAGGTTTTTCAGTTGATTGTTTTTCCAGACTCTTTTGTGTAGTCTTCCAAAGGCGCTATTTGCCTTGGCGAGTCTGTTGTCTATCTCATTGTCGATCCTTGCATCTGATGAAATGGTGTAGCCGAGATAGGTAAACTGGTTGACCGTTTTGTGTTTTGTGTGCCCGATGGAGATGTGGGGGGGCTGGTAGTCATGGTGGGGAGCTGGCTGATGGAGGACCTCAGTTTTCTTCAGGCTGACTTCCAGGCCAAACATTTTGGCAGTTTCTGCAAAGCAGGACGTCAAGCGCTAAAGCGGCATCGTCTGCAAAGAGTAGTTCACGGACAAGTTGCTCTTGTGTCTTGGTGTGAGCTTGCAGGCGCCTCAGATTGAAGAGACTGCCATCCGTGCGGTACCGGATGTAAACAGCGTCTTCATTGTTGGGGTCTTTCATGGCTTGGTTCAGCATCATGCTGAAGAAGATTGAAAATCTTCTTTTCAATCTTCTTCAGCATGTTCCCTTTTATAAACAGCAATCCATTAGTGAAGTCTCTTAAGCACTCTTCAAAGCACTTTCAAAAGCTGTGGAGCTGATATATCTAGCATGGGGCAGAGCTCCAGTTCTAAAGTGTTTGTATGATACCTACTCAACCAAACCTTTCCCAATTTATCTCCCAAAATTATATCTATATACTCTGTCATAGTGATGGAGGAAATTCATGTTGTCTTCCTCAGCTCAAAAATGCCAAAGTGCTCTTGAGAAACCTGTTTTTTTATCTGATATGAATTAAATGGCATTATTGTTGTCATTGACCAGATCCATATCAACACCATTAAATCTGTTCACAGAAAACAACAATTTGCTACCAGTTAGCAAACTCAATCTGCTGGAGGAACTCAGCAGGTCAAGCAGCATCAGTAGGAGTAAAGAATGTCATAACTTTTCATCAGGACTGAGGAAAGAGTCCTCACTCTTTAGGATACTTTCCCCAGTTGTGATGAAGAACTTTGGCTTGAAACATCACTCATTCTTTTTCTCACTAACACATCCCATTGAGTCCTTCCAGCAGATTGTGTTTGCCACGTGAATGGATGGGCAAGTGCATAGTATTGAAATAATAATTTTCACGGACCAAATATTACCAAGTGAACCAACTTTACAGCAAAAGCTATTGAATAATGTGTTCACATTGAACTGGTATTAATCAATGTCAATTAACCATGCAGTTACTATGGCTTCAGCAGTTACCTCACAGCTCCAATTACTTGGGTTCTGGTGCTGTCTGTGTGAGCATAGATTTCCTTTGGGTACTCTGATTTCCTCCCAAAAATGTGATTGTTAATTGGTCCTTGAAAATTGTCCCTAATGTGTAGGTGAGTAGTGGAATCTGGGGGTGGGGAGCAAAGTGGGAAGAATAAAATAGTTGTATAAATAAGTCAGTGTGGTTGATGGGCTGAAGGGTCTCTTTCCACTGCTGTCTGGCTCTATGATTTATTCCATGGCTTATTGCTAGGCTATTTTCCTTCTAATTAAGAACAATGCAATGTATTCTGAATCCTTACATATGAATGTAAGATAAATGATAAATTACAGATAAATGTGAGGTGCTACATTTTAGAAAGGCAAATTTAAATAGGTCATATACATTGAATGGAGACAATTGAGGAGTGCAGAGCAACAAAGGGATTTAGGAGTTATGGTAAATAGTACCCTCAAGGCTGATACTCAGGTAGATGGTGTGATGAAGAAGGCATTTGGAATGTTGGCCTTCATAAATCGGAGTATTGAATTCAAGAGTAGGGAGGTTATGATGAAATTGTACAAGGCATTGGTGAGGCCAAATTTGGAGTACTGTGTACAGTTTTGGTCACCAAATTATAGGAAAGATATAAACAAAATAGAGAGAGTGCAGAGAAGGTTCACGAGAATGTTGACAGGATTTCAGGATCTGAGTTACAGGGAAAGGTTGTGCAGACTGGGGCTTTTTTCTCTGGAGCGTAGAAGATTGAGAGGGGACTTGATAGAGGTGTTTAAGATTTTAAAAGGGACAGACAGAGTAAATGTGGATAGGCTTTTTCAATTAAGAAAGGGGGAGATTCAAACTAGAGGACTTGGTTTAAGATTGAAGGGGGAAAATTATAAGGGGAACATGAGGGGAAATTTCTTTACGCAGAGGGTGGTGGGGATGTAGAATGAGCTTCCGGCAGACGTGGTCGAGGCGGAATCATTGGTTACATTTAAGGAAAGACTGGATCGTTACATGGATAAGAGGGGACTAGAGGGGTATGGACCGGGTGCTGGTCAGTGGGACTAGGAGGGTGGGGATTTGCTACGGCATGGACTAGTAGGGCCGAACTGGCCTGTTCTGTGCTGTAAGTGGTTATATGGTTATATGGTTTGATTTAAGACCACAATGATTAGGGAAGAACAGGTGATAATAGAAAATAAATATTTTCTGTGTCTAACAAACTTTAACTTCATAACTTCAACTTATTTAATACAAAAAATAGCTTAATCAGACAGCAATGTTGATTTTCACTAGTCATGTCCCACTTACCTGCCATCAGCATGTAACCACTGACTGAAAAGTCATCAAAAAGGTCACACACAACTGAAAAGTAACAAGGGCTCTTGAGTAAACGTTATCCAAAATGAAGTTCTCAAACTTATAGACAAAAGCTTCAGTTACAAATCTACAATCTCCCTGTCCATATCTTGGAAGATATACACCATAATGAACAAAAGGATCCCAGACATGATATGATGGTGATCACTTTGAAGAGAGACATTTTGTCCAAATGTGTTAACTTCAGAGGCATCACTTTGCTTTCTGACAGAGGGAAAACCGTCACCAGGGTCTTTCCCAACTACTTACTCTGTGATCAAAGAGCTGCTCCACATGTTCTAATATGGATTCTATCCATCTAAATGTGTAGCAGTATGTACTTTTCACTATGGAACAACTTTAAGAGAAATAAAGGGAACATCACCATCTATTGCACAAGTAAATCAAAAAATCCTGTAGACACTATGGTTGAAGTTAAAAAAAAAGGCACAGAATGCTGGAGAAGCTCAGCAGGTCTATTGCACATCTTCCCTTTTGACCTCACTAAAATCTTTCATCAAAAACCCACATCAAATTTGCTGCCCATAGAAATTCATTGACATTTTACAGTGTAGTGGCCTGCGCACAGAGACACAGACCAGACCACAAAATGCGCAACAAACGCACGGACCTGGGGGTGACATTGGCCGTCGTCCCAGATAACCTCTTGCACAGTGGGAAGATGGGGAACTATGTTGGAAATGCCAGCCAATCCAAGGCCAGCGCTCTGATGACATGGGGGTCCGACGTCAACACCTGAGGCCAATATAAGCGCAACAGCCACTGTGTTAAACCAGTCTTGATTCCAAGGCTTTAGTATGCATTCTTCTCCACTCTTACAAAGCGTGAACACTACAACAGCTGCTTTATAATAAATGTAATGCATGATCTTAGCCAATAGGTCTACAACAGAGCCAAGTTCAATCTCAGCAAAGGCAAGTATCAAACAACCTACATCAATGCCTCAACATTTTCTAGATATATGTGGCACCTTAACTTCAACAAATTTATCTTGATAGGGTGGAAAAATAATAAATTATTTGTCCATAGCCCATTCTGGAATCAATGTACTGTACTAATAAAAGTCAGTGGTGGTTGGGGTGGAGGTGAAAGGGCTGGAGATAATGAAGGGGGAAGGGCTAGAGGTAAGATAGTGGAGGAAGCACTGCAGTAGGCTATAATGTGTTGAATGACTAAAAGATCCCTGAGGGATAACCTTGAATAACAAGGGAAATCAACTGTGGATAACAAGGGAAATTAGAGACAGCATTAGGTCCAAAGAGAGAGCATATCAATTGGCCAATAAAAGTACCAAATCCAAAGACTGGGAACATTTCAAGATGCAGCAAAGGAGGACAAAGGGATTAATCAAGAGGGCAAAAATAAATTACGAAAGTAAGCTTGCGGCAAATATAAAAACCAACTGCAAAAGCTTTTATAAATATGTCAAGAGGAAAAGATTGGTGAAATCCAGAGTAGGTTCTTTGCAGTCAGAATCAGGGGAATATATAATGGGGAATAAGGAAATGGCAGACCAATTAAATTCTTACTTTAGTTCTGTTTTCACAAGAGAGGATACAAATAACCTCCCAAGAATGTTGGTAATCATAGAGACTAATGCAAGGGAGGAGCTGAAAGAAATTAGTATCTCTAAGGACATGGTCTTGGGGAAATTGAAGGGATTGAAGACCGATAAATCCTAAGGGCCTGATAATCGACATCCTAGGGTACTTAAGGAGGTGGACATTCAGATAATAGATGCTTTAAGAATTATTTTCCAGAACTCGACAGATTCAGGATCAGTACCCATGGATTGGAGGGTAGCTAATGTTACCCCACTATTTAAAAAGGGGGGTAGAGAAAAAGCAGGGAATTATAGGCCGATGAGCCTTACATCTTACATTAGTAGTGGGCAAAATGATGGAATCCATTATTAAGGATGTAATAGCAGAGCATATGATTAGCAGAGAAGGAATCGGACAGAGTCAACATGGACTTACAAAAGGTAAATCGTGCTTGACAAATCTTTTGGAATTCTTTGAAATCATGACAGGTAAAATAGATGGGGGAGAGTCAGTGGATATGGTGTACCTGGATTTCCAAAAGGCCTTCAATAAGGTTCCACATAAACAACTGGCATGCAAAATCAAGGCTCATGGGATGGGGGCAAGGTATTGATGTGGATTGAGAACTGGCTGGCAGATAGAAGACAGAGAGTTGGGATAAACGGCTCATTTTCTGAGTGGCAGGTGGTGACCAGTGGGGTGCCACAGGGATCTGTACTGGAACACCAGCTGTTCACAATTTACATTAATGATCTAGATGTAATATCTCCAAATTTGCAGACGACACTAAGCTAGGAGGGGTTGTGTGCATGGAAGAGGGGGTCAGGAGGAAGTCACGTGATGGAGTAGTGGCCGGACGGTGAACTGCAGCCCGCTCCAGAAAAGTTGAAAAAAATAAAGGAAAGCACAAAGGCACAAAAATAAAAATTAAAGTAAAGTGAATATAAAGGTGGAAAGAAGATGGCGTCGAAAAAAGAAAAGCCGAAACCAACGGTAAGAAGAGAGGAAGAGAAGACAACAGAAGAAGAAGGAGAAGGCCTTACCTGTTCGAAGAGGCCCGCGGTGGAGAGAAAAACCCGCTCCCTCAGGTCGGTAGAAAGTGGACTACAAAAATGGCTCGCTGAGCCGAGTAAAAGTGCGCTACCGCGCATGCAAAAAAACACATCGACGGGAGGGGCGACCAGCTGGAGAGTCGATCTCCACAGCCGGCAAAGACAGCTACAGAACAGCTGCAGCAAGAGGAGAACATAGAAGACAACGAAAACAAGAAAGAAGAGAAGAAAAAGAAAACAAAGAAACAACAGATGGCCAACCCAGAGAAAGAAGAAGAGGAAGAGGAAGAGTATAGTGAAATGGAAGAAGAAGGGAAAGGCAAGACAATGGATATATTTTCTCTTATTAAAGAATACATGGATTCATTTAAAGAATGGCAAGCACAAGAATTTAATGATTTAAGAAGAAGAATAAACAATACAGAAGAGAAAGTGAATAAAATAGATATGACCATATCAGAAATAGGAAAAAGAATGGACAAGGTGGAAGAACGAGAAGCAGCAGTAGAAATGGAGGTAGAGGACTTAAAAAAGAAATTAGAAGAATCTAATAAAAAAGTTAAAGAGACACAAGAGCTGTTAGCACAGAAAATAGATATAATGGAAAATTATAACAGAAGAAATAATATAAAGATAGTGGGCCTTAAGGAAGATGAAGGCAAGAATATGAGAGAGTTTATAAAAGATTGGATCCCCAGGATCTTAGGATGTCCAGAACTACAGCAAGAAATGGAAATAGAAAGGGCACATAGAGCATTAGCCTTTAAACTACAACCACAACAAAAGCCAAGATCCATTTTAGTAAAATTCCTAAGATATACTACAAGAGAAAAGGTACTGGAGAAAACAATGGAGAAAGTAAGAGAGGACAATAAGCCACTGGAGTACAAAGGGCAAAAAATTTTATTTATCCAGATATAAGTTTTGAACTCCTGAAGAAGAGAAAGGAGTTCAATACAGTAAAGGCGATTTTATGGAAGAAAGGGTATAAATTTATACTAAAGCATCCAGCGGTATTGAAAATATTTATTCCAGGACAGCAAAACAGACTATTCTCGGATCCAGAGGAAGCACGAAAATTTGCAGAACAATTACAAAATAGACTGAGAGATGAAGACGTGTAACGAGAGTACAAAAGACTGCGAACTAAAAAGACGTGTGTATAGGACTATATACATATATTACATAAGTGTATGTGCATTTAAAAGAAAATATATAGTGTATAGAGAAGAATTAATGAGGGAAAAAAAGGGGAAGAGAGGAGTAAAGAGGGAATTTAGAGAGTGACCTTTGTTGTATATAAAAATTGAAATCTTTTCTGGGGGGGGGCTGGGTAGGGAGAAATTATGGTCACTGCAAAATCAGTTGACACTTGCGAGTGAATTCGCAAATCCAAATGGAGAGGAGAGATGTGGTTGCCTGACAAGGGATAATGGGCAACTCAGGAAGGGGAGGGGACAATGGGGTTAAAGAAATATTAGGTAGGAGAATAAGGGGAATGTTTGATGTGTTAAAAATGTTGTCTTATAAACTGTTCAAAGAAAGAAAGCAGAAATGGATGAGAAGGAAAGGTGATGATGAGGAAACGGAAGGGAAAGATAAACAAAGTATAAAATGGCTACATTAAACTATATGACTTTAAATATTAATGGAATACATAACCAAATCAAAAGGAAGAAACTGCTAAATTTACTGAAAAAAGAAAAAAATTGATATTGCATTTGTGCAAGAATCACACTTAACTGAAGTGGAGCACAAGAAATTAAAGAGAGATTGGATAGGACATGTAACGGCAGCGTCATATAACTCAAAAGCTAGAGGAATGGCTATATTAATCAGTAAAAATGTACCAATTAAAATAGAAGAGGAAATAATAGATCCAGCAGGAAGATATGCAATGATAAAATGTCAGATATATTCGGAGTTTTGGAATTTACTTAATATATATTCGCCTAATGAAGAAGATCAAAAATTTATGCAGGATATTTTTCTGCAGATACGCAAGGGAATATATTAATAGGAGGGGATTTCAATCTCAATTTGGATTCAAACATAGATAAAACCGGGAAAAAAATTAACAGAAAGAATAAAGTAACCAAATTTATAATTAAATCGATGCAAGAAATGCAACTTTTGGATATATGGAGGAAACAACACCCAAAGGAAAAGGAATATTCATATTATTCGGATAGACATAAAACATATTCAAGAATAGATTTATTCCTGTTATCAGCCTGTATACAAGATAGAGTTAGGAAAACAGAATATAAAGCTAGAATATTATTGGACCATTCACCCTTGATATTGACAATAGAGTTAGAGGATATCCCTCCAAAAATGTATAGATGGAGATTAAACCCCATGCTACTTAAAAGACAGGATTTTAGAGAATTAATAGAAAGACAAATTAAAATGTATTTTGAAATAAATACGGAATCAGTGAAGGATAAGTTTATATTATGGGACGCAATGAAAGCGTTCATCAGAGGGCAAATAATAAGTTACGTAACTAAGATGAAGAAGGATTACAATCAGGAAATAGAACAGTTGGAAAAGGAAATAGCAGATATAGAGAAAGAATTAGCAAGGAAGGAAGACATTACTAAAAGAAGGGAATTGGTAGATAAAAAATAAAATATGAAACATTTCAAGCATATAAGGTGGAGAAAAATATAATGAAGACAAAGCAGAAATATTACGAACTAGGAGAAAAAACACACAAAATTCTAGCGTGGCAGCTTAAGACAAAACAAACTAAAAGAATGGTATTGGCATCAAGGAAAAAAGACAAACAGAACACATATAATCCAACGGAAATTAATGAAAATTTCAGAGAATTCTACGAACAATTATACGAAACTGAAAACGAAGGGAAAGAAGGCAAAATAGATGAATTCTTAACTAAAATTGAACTACCGAAATTACAAACAGAGGAACAAAATAAATTAATAGAACCATTTGAAATAGTAGAAATACAAGAGACAATAAAAAATCTGCCGAATAATAAAACACCAGGAGAGGATGGTTTCCCAATAGAATTCTATAAAACATTTAAAGATTTATTAATTCCTCCCCTCCTGGAAGTAATCAACCAGACTGATAAAACACAAAGCTTACCAGATTCGTGCAAAACAGCAATAATTACAGTAATACCAAAGGCAGGGAAAGATCCACTTGCACCAGCATCATATCGACCAATATCTCTACTTAACACAGATTACAAGATAATAGCTAAATTATTAGCAAACAGATTAGCTGATTATGTACCAAAAATAGTAAGTCTAGACCAAACTGGATTCATAAAAAAAAGACGAACAACAGATAATATTTGTAAGTTTATTAACTTAATTCATGCAGTAGAAGGAAATAAAACTCCAACAGTAGCGGTTGCTTTAGACGCAGAGAAGGCGTTCGACAGAGTAGAATGGAATTATTTATTCAAGGTACTACAAAAATTTAGTTTACCAGAGAAATATATTAATTGGATTAAAGCATTATATAAGGGGCCATTGGCAAGAGTGACAGTAAATGCATATGTATCAAAGCATTTTAACTTAAGCAGATCAACAAGACAGGAATGCCCATTATCGCCCTTATTGTTCGCGTTAGCCATAGAACCACTTGCAGAACTGATAAGAACAGAAAATAAAATAAAAGGGATAAAAATAAAAGGCAAGGAATACAAAATCAGTTTATTTGCAGATGATGTTATAGTATACCTAACGGAACCAGAAACATCAATAAAATTGAAAGAGTATGGAGAAGTGTTGGGATACAAGATTAATGCAAATAAAAGTGAAGCAATGCCAATGAATAATGTGGATTTCTCAAAATTCAAGAAAGAATCACTGTTTAGATGGCAAATGCAAACAATACAATACCTAGGTATACAAATAAATAAAAACCTCAGCCATCTATATAAACTTAATTATTATCCACTAATGAAAAATATACAGGAAGATTTAGAGCATTGGAAAGACTTACCATTAACACTAATAGGAAGGATAAACTGTATTAAAATGAACATTTTTCCAAGGATACAATATCTATTTCAGGCACTGCCAATACACTTGACAGAAAAATTATTTAAGGAGTTAAAGAAAATAATAAGGAAATTTTTATGGAAAGGGGGGAAACCGAGGATAGCACTAGATAAATTAACAGAATGGTATAGACAAGGAGGCTTACAACTGCCAAATTTTAAAAATTATTATAGAGCCGCACAATTAAGATATCTATCAGATTTTTACCAAACAAAAGAAAAGCCAGATGGACTAGATTAGAGCTAGACAAAATAGGGGAGAAGATACCTGAACATATATTATATGAATGGGATGAAAAATTGGAAAAAACATAGGAATTCTCCAGTATTGCACCATTTGCTTAATATTTGGAAGAAGATTCATGTAGAAAGAAATAAAACAAACTACCAATTATCAAAACTAATACTGACGCAAAATCAGCTAATCCCTTTTACAGTAGAGAACCTGTCTTTTAGAGAATGGGAGAAAAAAGGGATTAAAAGAATAGAAAATTGTTTTTCGGGGAATAAATTATTATCCTTTGAACAAATGAAGGATAAATATAATATAACTCAAGATACAGTGCTGGCATATTACCAATTGAAATCCTATTTAAAGGATAAATTGGGAAGTAGTCTGAAGTTACCAGAAGGAAGCAATTTTGAATATCTGATTACAGACACAATGATAATTTAAAAATTTATAACAAACATGTATATCAAATTACAAGAAAAGGAGAATGAGGAAATAAATGATAAAACTAAACAAAAGTGGGAACAAGATCTAAACATAAAGATAAAAAAGGAAACATGGGAGAGGTTATGTTTAGGAACTATGAGAAATACAATAAATACGAGATTACGTATGATACAATATAATTGGATACATAAGTTATATATCACTCCTCAAAAGTTAAATAAATGGGATCCAACAGTATCTGACAGATGTTTTCATTGTAAAAAAGAAATAGGAACAACAATTCATGCAATCTGGACTTGTGAAAAGGTGAAAAAATTTTGGGAAGATCTAAACCAAATATTAAATAAAATTACAGAAAGTAATATACCAAAAAACCCAGAGATCTTCCTCCTAAGTAACATAAAAAATAAAGAATTTGGACTTGATTTGGAGGGTGTACAAAAAGGATTTGTTAAGATAGCCCTGGCTGTAGCAAAAAAATGTATTATGTCAAACTGGAAATTAGAAGATAATTTGAAAATACAGCAATGGTATATAGAAATGAATAAATGTATTCCATTGGAAAAAATAACATATAGTTTAAGAAATAATATAACATTATTTGAACAAATATGGGAGCCGTACATGGAATATAATAGAGAAAACCTACCGGGACATCTATCACCTAAAATGACAAAAGGAAAAGAGAATGGAAAGAATTGACTCAGTGGAAGTTTTTGTTCGTTAATGTTGAGTGACAACATTGTTTGATGGGTTTGATGTATCTTGGACTCAGAGTTTTGAATGGATGGAGGGGGAGGTGGGGGGGAGGGGAGGAGGGAGGGGGGGAGAAAACGACACTGTATATATTTGAAAGGAGAAATGTGTATATCTTGAATAATGTGATCTATAGTGTGAAAAATTAAAAAAAATAAAAAAAAAGAAGAGGGGGTCAGAAAGCTCCAGTGTGATTTGGATAAATTGGGGGACTGGGCAGATATATGGCAAATGCACTACAATGTGGATAAATGTGAGGTTATCCACTTTGGTGATACAAACCGGAGGGCAGATTAATATTTGAATGGCAATAGATTGGGAGATGGGGAAGTGCAGAGAGACCTAGGGGTTCTTGTGCACCAGTCACTGAAGGCGAGCATGCAGGCACAGCAGGCGGTTAAAAAGGCAAATGGTATATTGGCCTTCATATCAAGAGGGTTTGAGTATAGGAATAAGGATACCTTACTGCAACTGTACAGAGCCTTGGTGAGACCCCACCTGGAGTATTGTGTGCAGTTTTGGTCACCTTATCTGAGGAAGGATGTTCTTGCAATGGAGGGAGTGCAAAGGCGATTCACCAGGCTGATACCTGGAATGGCAGGAATAACATATGAGGAAAGATTGCGCTATTTGGGATTGTACTCGCTGGAGTTTAGAAGATTGAGAGGGGATCTCATAGAGACATATAAAATTCTGGCAGCACTGGACAGAATGGATGCGGAAGAGATGTCTCCAATGGTGGGGGAGTCCAGAACCTGGGGCCATGGTTCGAGGATAATAGCCAAACCATTTAGGACCAAGATGAGGAGGAATTTCTTTACCCAGAGGGTGGTGAATCTGTGGAATTCATTGCCACAGAGGGCAGTAGAGGCAGGTTCATTGAATATATTTAAGAGGGAATTAGATATATTTCTTCAGTATAAGGGTATTAGGGGTTATGGAGAGAAGGCGGGGACGGGGTATTGAACTTTAAGATCAGCCATGATCTTCAGGGATGCATGAGGAGGCCAGATGTACCAGTATCTAACTTCTAACTCCTCTTTGATTTGCAGCCTTGTGTGTGGAGACCATGGACATTTTCCACAAGTCAGAGAGATACCTGTGTTGTAACTAATAGAATGGCTTGGCTAGAGTGATTTGTCCTGGAACACATCGCTACATTATTAAGCTTTGTGGCATCTATAGCTTGATTTCTTCAAATCACATGGAATGAATCAAATTGCATGCAAGTTAACTTTTGTGATAGCAGTGAGCTCAGATCAAAGCTCAGACCATGTGAGGGAAGTTACAAACCAATTTCCATACAAGACCATGTCCTAGGAGCATCAATCCCTGTGATGTCATTAGCTTTGAGAAATTTCTGGGATGCTGAGTGTCAATGATCTGGGTGTCTGAGTCTAGTACTGGGAAGTCAAAATCAGCTTTGGAGAAAAAGTGTTCCCACTAAGATCAACTGATGCCATCTTTGTCACAAATGCCATTCTTATTATAATGACTTCCATCTGTGATTGTACTCAGGGATTTTTTTGTAAAATGCAGTCTTAATGGTAATTAGCACAGATTAATTTCTGATGCTGACTCTGAATTAATCATGATCACTTAGTGCTCACGTGAGAAAGATCAGAACAAGTGCTGCTTCGACACACAAATTTGCAAACACAATGTGTCAGTGACACAGATTTGAGCCACTCATTTTTGTACAATGAGATTTCTTACTGGAACAGCTGTATTACTAACATTGCAAATTTAACCCATTAAAATTTATTGTATCAGCCTCATCCTGACTAGTACACTGAACTGGTTCATTTTACTTTAATTTCACTCTACTGGGCAGAGAGGCATTACATGCAGCAAGCCCACATAGTGGACCTTCAGTACTTCAATGTCTTTGAATTTCACTGTGTATTTCACTGAGAGCAATAATTTTGTTTCCATTGCACAAAAATACTAAGGTGGAAGACATTCATGACCAGCTCACCACTTCTACCCAGCTATATCCCAAAGAATTTACGGACTACTTAAGACTTGAGCTAATTCAACTTCCCATCCAATTTAAAGGCAATAAAAAGATAGTGTTGAAGCACATTAAAATTTTCAAAAGTCATAAATTCTTTGCAATAATAACTATCAATGTCACATCATTTACATTCTTGTGACTGTTTTAAAGTATTGTAATATTTATATTAGAACAATTTTCACTTCAATGCTCTGTTTTTCACCTAATAAGTAGATTGCCAACAGTTGAACATAGGGCTAGGTTAACAGATGGTGGGATTTGTATAATAAGCCATAAATACTGCAAATCACAAGTGTTCTATTAATTTAAAATCTGTGCACCCACTTCTTATCAGTAGCTGATTGAAAAACAATTAGGGTTTCAAATAAAAGTTGGTGCTGCAGATCCTCTGCCCATTTGTTTCTGACATTCAATGACTTCAGCAGATTTTCCTGGGTTCACACAAAAAAACATCTGTACCCTACTATCATCTTATGTAAGATACTCATTAGTCACACCCAAATGGCCAGATCTGCCAGTTGCTTAGCCTAGGAGATGAAATGCCTGATTTAACCACTTCTTATAACCATTGAACCTCATGGATGACCATAAATCACCAATGGGATTTAAGCAAGACTTGACCTCAGTTGTTTGGTGCTGGGCTCCAGAGCCGAATTAGGGCCAACTAATGTCCTCAGCACAGCCCAACAATGTTCCCCCTCGACTCTTCCATTGGCTAACTGACAAGACATTAAGACTCAATAAGTGCTGAATGTGATTAAAAAATCAGTATTCTTCCAGGCCAGACCCCACAACTATGTTAAATATAACCTGTATTTTTTTTTTCATTTATTGTGAGGCCCTAGTTAGCTGCACCTTGGTAAATCTGGCACTGGAAAAAAAAACTCTGTGGTGCCCCTTTCCCTTGGTGTCCCAAGCATGTGCTTATTTTGCTTAATGGTAAAATCAGCTGTTGAAAGGCAAAGGACAGTTCATACTTGTTTTATATAAATGTCTAAAATTGCCCTAATTTCCCTTACTCTGACAGTACACAATCTCTTGGCATTATTTTGAGCAAAAACAGACATATTTTTGGTGGTGTAAAGGACAATATTTTACCCTTAAAGCATATTATGAGATCTTACTTTACCCACACTAATGACAATTACAACAACCATACTTCAATTAATTTTATTTTTACTTTGACACCTCTGTGGAAGCATCAATCCCATTTTATGAAAACATTTCACTTTTTTCACAGGCCCTGAATTTCCTGTAAAGTTTAGATAACCAAAGCATCTCAGAGAGAGCTTTGCCTCTATTCCTCCCAAAGACATTTACGTGAATTATTTCAGGAGTGACCTGCCTTTAAAATTTTTAATTAAGACATGCAGCACGGTAACAGGCCATTTCAGCCCATGAGTCCATACCACCCAATTAACCTACATTACCAGTACATACTCATGGGCCAAAATGGTCTGTTACCATGTGTAGAACTCATCGAAAGAATCAAAGACTTGTTGATCCAAACCAAGGCTTTTATTAGCAAAAGACAGGAGCTCTTCACAGGTGGCCAACCAGTCCGGAATGATCCGACCTGGCCCAGACAGTAGGCATGGCTTAGCTCTCAGCCAATCGCTGTAAGCACAGTCTAGATACTGTAACTATATACATTATATACATTGGTGATAGATCTGTACTATCACACCATGCTCTATGTCTAAATTAAAAATTAAAAAGTTGGCCACCCTTGAATTATTTGCACTAGTTTTATGCCTAAATAATGTTATGTGCTAATTCTTATCCTTTTACATCACTTCTTGGTTACGTCAGAAAAAAATACTGTTTAGAATAGTGGTTTTCAACCTTTTTTTCCACACACCTATGCCATAAGTGCTCTGTGGTTAGTGAAGGATTACTTAAGGTGGTATGTGAGTAGAAGATAAAGGTTGAGAACCACTGGTTTAGAATATTAACATACATTCAACCCACACAAAGAAGATCCACGAACTCACTTTCTGCATTTACATTAATTCTGAATTGAGATTTGGGAGGATTTTTATAAAGACTGCTTATTGTGACCCCTGTGTTTTTCTTTCTCTGAATACTATTTTAAGGCATCTGTATCAATTAGCTTAATGAAGACTTTGACAATGTATTTTCTTGAATCTGTTACTTTGTGAATAAATTATAACTTGATAGTGAAAATCTTTAATAAGATCAATAAGTCAAGGAGGAATTTTAAATAATCCAGGCTTTCTTAAAACCTGCAGTTGGTTACCTGCACTAATGAGGTTCTCTGAAGAATCTTATTTTGATAACTATCTGAAATTACTTCCACCATGGTACTTATTATTTGATAGGCTGCACGCAACTAGTTTGGATACTAGGTATGATAATACTGTAAAGTTCTTGCTGGTGATCTGATAACTTGATCAAATGATTCAGACAGTAGTTCAATTTCCACCCTGCCTTGAACTTAATTTCTGTTCCAGTCATTAATTTAAATCTGAGACTGCTAGTTAAAAGCCAAGGGATTAAGGGATATAGAGAGATTTTATAATAAATATTTGTGCATGTATGTCTCTTTGACTGCTCTCCATGCAGATCAATATTGAACACTCTAAAAATGTCCAAGGAAGTTCTGTGGGGGTAATATTTGATGCTGAATGTTATGACCACATTGAATTTAATCTTTTTTTTTAAATTTTTTATTTTTCACACTATAAACCACATTGATCAAGATACATACATTTTTCTTTTCAAATATATACAGTGTCATTTTCTCACCCCCCCTCCCTCTTCCCATCCCACCCTCCCTACCTCCCCTCCCATTCATTTAAAGTTCAGAATCTAAGATACATTAAACCCGTCAAACAATGTTGTCACTCAATAAAAATAAACAAGAAGTTCCATTGAGTCAATTCTTTTCATTTCCTTCTCCTTCTGTCATTTTAGGTGGTAGATGTCCCCGGTAGGTTTTCTCTATTGTGTTTCATGTATGGCTCCCATATTTGTTCAAATATTGTAATTTT
Source organism: Narcine bancroftii (assembly GCF_036971445.1). Lineage (NCBI taxonomy): Eukaryota > Metazoa > Chordata > Chondrichthyes > Torpediniformes > Narcinidae > Narcine > Narcine bancroftii. The sequence goes on from NC_091472.1 coordinate 201,637,165, forward strand.
ATTTCTTAAATTATATGTTATTTTTTCTAGTGGAATACATTTATTCATTTCTATATACCATTGTTGTATTCTCAAGTTATCTTCTAATTTCCAGGCTGACATAATACATTTTTTTGCTACAGCTCGGGCTATCCTAACAAATCTTTTTTGTGCACCATCCAAATCAAGTCCAAATTCTTTGTTTTTTATGTTACTTAGGAGGAAGATCTCTGGGTTTTTTTGGTATATTGCTTTTTGTGATTTTATTTAATATCTGGTTTAGATCTTCCCAAAATGTTTTCACTTTCTCACATGTCCAAATTGCATGAATTGTTGTTCCCATTTCCTTTTTACAGCAAAAACATCTGTCAGATACTGTTGGGTCCCATTTATTTAACTTTTGAGGTGTAATCTATAGCCTGTGTATCCAGTTATATTGTATCATACGTAACCTCGTGTTTATTGTATTTCTCATAGTTCCAGAGCATAACTTCTCCCATGTTTCCTTATTTATCTTTATGTTTAAATCTTGTTCCCATTTTTGTTTAGTTTTACCATTTGTTTCCTCATTCTCCTTTTCTTGCAACCCCAACCCACCAATTTTCCCCTGCAACCGCTGCAATCGTGTCTGCCTGTCCCGCATCGGACTTGTCAGCCACAAACGAGCCTGCAGCTGACGTGGACTTTTTACCCCCTCCATAAATCTTCGTCCGTGAAGCCAAGCCAAAGAAGAATATACATATTTGTTATAAATTTTTTGATTATCATTGTGTCTGTAATCACATATTCAAAATTACTTCCCTCTGGTAACCTCAGACTGCTTCCCAATTTGTCCTTCAAGTAGGATTTCAGTTGGTAATATGCCAACACTGTACCTTGAAGGTCACATTAAGTTCATAAGTGTTATTTGACAAGTTTGCACTGACTTGCAATACTGTTTATTATACATTTACTGGCACTGATTTGCATTACTGTTTACTCTAATTGTGCTAACATTTGATGTTGAATGTCATGATCACATTGAATTTAGCCTTTAAGGTTATTTGAAGTTCAAAAGTTAAAAAAAAATTGAACTTGCACTAGGAACACCTCAATTAAATATAGTGCTGAGCATCAATGTACATTCAGAATAAAAATGTGACCAACCCCAGTTCAATGTGGACCCAAAAATGTGAAGCAACATTGGTAGCTCTTCACAAGCCCGTAGAGTTAGATAAAGGATAAAGCAAGAGACAGCAGAGGGACATCAGTCTTGCCTCACTGTTGATGCTTCCAGACATGCAAGGATCAGGCAGCAGGAAACTAAACAACAGCGATAGGCCCGTCTCAGTGCTCAGGCCTCCAGACAAACAAGGAAGAGGCAGCAGCAAAATGAGGAACAACACCAAGCCCACCTCAGTGCTGATGCCATCAGGCATTCCATGAGCAGACAACACATGTCTGTTGAGGAAGAACAAGCAAGACTCCAAGCATTGCGAACAAAAGCATGTAAAAATTTAATTTGGTGTCCACCATTGCTTTTAAGAAATAGATTTAATGATAAATTTTACAATAATATTTAAATTAAAAATGCAATACTTAACCATGACAAAATAATACCATCTCCTTCCTTATGATTACTGGGTACCAATTATTTATTCCAGCACACTAGCTTTGCACAACATTATACATTATATCTGTCTCACATTTGTTATAACTCACAATCAGAGTAGTTCCATAAATTCACATTGAAGACAGCTGTAAATTTTTTTGTATGCTGCTTTGAAATAATTTAATCCTGAATTAAAATAGTACAGGCTTTTTTATGCTTGGCTCAAATAATATTAAAATACGCTCATCTACAAATTTTAATGCACGCCACATGGGATATGAGCGCCAAATCAGAACCTATAGAATAGATTCCCATATCAGTTGCAACAGCAGGATATGTTTTTAGTGCCAAACTCTTTCTCATATGTCAAAAAAATTGTATGCGGGGGGGAGGGAGGAGGAAGAGAGAGAATATAGATTTTCAGGGACAGGTTTTTGTTTGTGAGAATTGTGCAAGAAGGGATGCACTCTGTGCAGAATGGCCATTGTATCAGCAGTCAGAATTAATTAGGCAAGATTCAAACACCCAATAAAATAAGCAATGTGGTGAAAAGAATTGGTGCACCAATTCCTCTGTTAAGAAGACCTTCTGGTGAAGTGCAGACCCTTCTACCTGCCCAGGGAATTCTCAGCCATGCTGTTTGCCACAGTCTACCTTCTGCCTTTGACTAAATGAGTGTAAAACCATGAAGGAGCTTTATGGTGCCATCTGTGAAGCTCAGACTTGCCACCCTGATGGTGCCATGATTGTTGCTGGCGACTTCAATCACGCCAACCTGAAAACGATCTTATCACGGTTTCAACAGCATGTGAACTTCACCACCAGAGGAGAGAACTCCCTGGATTAGGTGTATATCAACGATTCCAGGTGCATATAAAACTGTACCTCACCCCCACCTTGGTTACATATCTGTCCTGCTAACCTCGGCGTACAGACAGCTGGCAAAGAAAACTAGATCAGCTCGCAGGAAGGGACCATAGCAGTGCTGCAAGACTACTTTGAGACCATGGACTGGAGCTGTTTCAGGGAAGCAGCCACCTACAATAGTCATGTAAACATCGAGGAGTACACAAGCTCAGTGACTGGCTGCATCAGCATGTGCATTGAGGATGTTACCGAGATCAAATGCTTCACAACCAGGGCTGACCAGAAACCATGGTTAGATGCAGACATCCAGGCCCTTCTCGGAGTTCATGATGCTACCTTCAGGACAGGGGATAGGATGACACTAAGACCAGCCAGGGCTGAACTCTCCCATGCAATCCGGAAGGCAAAGTGTGGGTACACATAGAAGATTCACAGATAGCAGTGCAACACTGGTGACATGAGGCGTATGTGGGAAGGGATCAAGACTTTTACGGATCACGTCAACCTTGCGAATTAAGGATAACGATGACTCCCTTCCGGACAGTCTGAACATCTATGCATGGTTTGATGAGAAGAACAGGATGATGCCAAGGAAAGCTCCAAGTCCCTCTGATGAATTGGCCCCTTAGATAGCTGCATCTGAGGTGAGGCCCTATCCAAGGTGAACCCACACAAGATGGCAGGACCAGACAACATATCTGGTTGGGTACTGAAGGACTGAACAGACCAATTGACGGAGTCTTCACAGTGTGTTGCACTGTGGTGCAGCAAGCAAACACAAGAATCAGCAAAGACTGTACAACAGGCTTTAATCCATTAAAAGTCTGTTCACCAGTTTCTTTCCTAATGGTTCCATAAGTGACTGGCCCAGGAAGGGGTGACTCAGGTTTATATTCATTTCAGTTGATTGACAGCTGGCCAGGTGGAGTCAGCCCCCTTAGATGATCTTCCTGCAGGTACCTGCAGTTACCGCCTGCAGTAGGCTGGAGAGGTGGAGGGAGGAGGTCAGCCCCCGAATCCTGAGTGGGCCAAGGATAGCCATTGTGGGGAGGTTGAGCTGGGTACTCATGATCTTGGGGGGCTGGGGCTCCTGCTGGTGCCAGATACCTGGTCAAGACAGTGTCCTCACGGCCATTTGGATACCTGACATAGGTGTAGTTCTGGTTGGCATGGAGGAGGTGCACCTGCTCGGCCAGTGGGTCGGATTTGTGGCCGCACATGTGTTTGCGGAGGAGCACCAGTCCTGGTGATGTTAGCCAAGTTGGGAGGGAGTAACCAGTCGCCAATTTGCTGGGGAATGAGAAAAGACACTCGTGAGGAGTCTGATTAGTAGCTGTGCACAAGAGCGATCTTATGGTATGGAGTGCCTCGTGGAGGGCCTCTTGCCAGTCGTCAACGGACCAGCCTTTGAACCTCAGGGCCAGGAGAACTGCCTTCTAGATCACCCCATTTTTGCACTCCGACTGCCCATTGCCCCTGGGGTTGTAGCTAGTCGTGCGACCAGCTGCAATGTCTTGCGCTACCAGGTACTGGTGCAGCTCCTCACTCACGAAGCCAAACATGGTGAAGATCTGTGTCAGCGCCTTGATAATGGTGGCTTTGGAGGTATCAGGGCAGGGGATGGCGAAGGGAAAGTGGGAATATTCATCTACGACCGAGAGGAAGTAGACATTCTTGTTCGTGGAAGGCAGGGGACCCTTGAAGTCGATACTGAGCCATTCGAAAGGCCGAGTGACCTTGATGACATGGGCCTGTGGCAGGCAGAAGAAGCACAGTCTTCACTTCGCACAAACCCTGCATGACTCTGTCATTGTCCGGACTTCTTGGATGGTGAAGGGGAGGTTTCAGGACTTAATGAAGTGATACAGGCGTGAGATGCCCAGGGGGCAGACAGTGTCGTGCACTGCCTGTAGTTGGTCGGACTGCGCATTAGTGCAAGTCCAGGACAGGGTGTCAGGGGAGTCATTGAACTTTCCTGGTCTGTACTGGATGTCGTAGCTGAACGTGGCCAGCTCGACTCTCCAGCACAAGATCTTGTCGTTCTTGATATTGCCTTTGTGGGTGGTGCTGAACATGAATGGTGAACCTCCTGCCTGCCAGGTAGGATCGCTTGGGCCTCATTTTCAGTAGCGGCCCCCTTGGTTCAGTGTGGCTGTGAGGGCAACATTAGAGGCATCGCACTCCACCTGAAATGGGGTGACCTCATCCAAGGCATGCATCATGGCATCAGCGATGTCCTGCCTGATGTGAGCGAAAGCTGCTCACACTTCAGGTGGGCGGGGGGGGGAAAGTGGTGGCTTGGGCCAGTGAATGGACTTTGTCCGAAAAGAAAGGGACCCACTGGAAGTAGTTGGAGAAGAGCCAAAGGCCTCTGTGGAGGGCCTTGAGCATATGGGGGAGGGGCAGTTCCATTAATGGATACATGTGTTCGGGGTCGCGACCAATGACACCGTATTCCATGATGTACCCAGGATGGCAAGGCGGATGGTGATGAACACACACTTCTCTCTTTTATAAGTGAGGTTCAGCTCATCGGTTGTCTGGAGAAATCTCTCCAGGTTGTCATCGTGGTCCTGCTGGTCGTGGCTAAAGATGGTGACATTATCCAAGCATGGGAAGGTCACTGTTAGGTTGTGCCAGAGTACCTTGTGGTCTATCTCCTACTGAAAGTCAGAGACCCCATTAGTGACCCCAAAGGGAACTCGGCGGAACTGGTAGAGGCGACTGTCTGCCTCAAAGGCCGTATATGTTTTATCCTGGGTGTGGATAGGAAGCTGGTGGTAGGCCAACTTTAGGTCAATTGTTGAGAAGACCCTATTTCGGGCTATTCAGTTAGGTGTAGCAGTTAATGATCTGACCATAGTTGATGACTATCCTTGGTTTGCTACCCAATTTTACTACTAGGACTTGGGCTCTACAGGAATTGGTGCTGGGTTCCATGATACCTTCTGCCAGAAGATGCCTCATTTCTGCCTTGATGAAAACCCTGTTGGCCGTGCAATAGCACCTGCTCTTGACAGCAATAGCACCTGCTCTTGACAACTTGATTGCAGTCTGGCGTCAGGTAGTTGAAAAGGCATGGAGGGGTTACCGTAGTGTAGAGAGGCTGCAGATGGAATGGGGACGGTGGCTGGGCTGTGTGCTGTGGAGTGTGAGTGGGAGAAGAGGGTCACTGAAGGTGAGGATGAGGCTTTGGAGGTAGCACTGGAAGTCCAGCCCTAAGATGACTGGAGCACAGAGCTGGGGCATGACCAGGGGAACCTGAACCCTTGGTATGTTTCCCCCACCCCACCCTCACTGTGAGTGGTCCTGGGCAGCGAAGGTGATGGAAAGATTCATGGGATAGATTTTGAGTTTTAGTGTCCGGGCCACGTTTGGGTGCACAAAACTCTCAGTACTACTGCTATCGAACAGGCATTTTGTTACTTTCGCATTGACAGTGACGTCCATCATTGAGCACCCGAGTCCATGAGGAATCTCCTCTTTTAAGGTGGTGGACACTATCTCGGGGTTCAACTCGCTGCTCTCCGATGGATGTGGCGAGTAGCAGACACCAGCTTCCTTCCGGGATGTATGGTGCATTGGGAGGGTGATCAGGTATCCACCTATGATGTGCGCGTTGCGGCAGTCGGGTGACCCAACCAGCAGTGAAGCCAGGGATGACGTCATCTGTGTGGGCGGAAGTGACGTCTTCGGTGTGGGCGGAAGTTGTCCAGAGGAAGATGGCAGTGCCCGGGGTAAGCACACTGCAGTGGTGTGAGTCGGTGACATCAGTGGTGAGGGTGGAAGTGGCATGGTGAGTAATGGTGTTGCCCAGTCCTCACACATGTCGGCATTTGGGAGGGCTCCCAGCTGGTCACAGAGGGCTCCTGACGGGCCTGAAAAGGCACACCTTGGTGAAGTGGCCTTTCTTCCTGCATCAGGAGCAATGCGACTTCCTCGTCTGACTCACACCGTGACCCGCAGTACTTACAGGGCTGAGTTGCGCCAGTGGCTGCGATCATCTCCTCCATGTAGGGCCCCTTGGCGATGGCGGTCATTTGCATCTGCCAGGCCAGACATTGGGGGAGTCAGGCATTGAAGACCTCTGCAGCCTTCAGGGAGAGGACCACCTCCATTGTCCTGGTAAGTGCGGCAATGTTTTCCTCCAGCAGCTTCTGTCAGGTGCTGCTCGAGCTCAGCCCTCGCACGCAGGCATCCCGGATCAGTCACTCCACTTCCCCTTCGGTCACCCCGGTCTCAGCCAGGCAAGCCCGACGCACCCCATGCCCTGAAAGGAAGCCGCTACTCACCTCATTTGCCAGGCCAGGGGTTGGGGGAGTCAGGCATTGAAGGCCTCTGCACGATGAGCTGCAGCCTCCAGGGAGAGGACTACCTCTATTGTCCTGGTAAGTGAGGCAATGTTTTCCTCCAGCAGTTTCTGTCAGGCGCTCCTCAAGCTCAGCCCTCGCATGCAGGCGTCCCGGATCAGTCGCTCCACTTCCCCTTCAGTCATGGTCGGGCTAACTCATACAGGGCCCCCAGATTGGCATCTGCCATCTCACCTGGCTGCTGGATCCTGATGCTGAGCAGGTACCGTGTGCAGACCCTGTTTGCTGGGGGCTTGTACATGCTTTCCAGGATGGCCACCGCAGGTTCACAGTTTATGTAGTCTCTGATGGCTTGGAAGGCGCATGGGCCCAGCTTGGTGCAGAGCACCATGAGTCGCTTCTGGTTGGTGTTGATCACCTCAGCCTGTGTTTAGATGATCGCCTCAATTGCGTGCTTCCAGGTCTTGAAACGTCCCAGGGCATCTGGGTGTTGGGGGTCAATCTCCAGGCTTCCGATCATCAGAAACTTCTCCGTGGTCTCTCTTTAAAATGTTAACGGATTAAATTGTGGTGCACTGTGGTGCAGCAAACAAACAGAAGAACTCAGAAAAGACTGTACAACAGGCTTTAATCCATTATAAGTCCACACACCAGTTTCAGACCTGATGGCTCCATGAGTGACTGGCCTGGGGTGGGTGAGGGGGAAGCTCAGGTTTATAGTCAGGTCAGTTGATTGACAGTCAGCCAGGTGGAGTCTAGGTGGTCTTCCTGCAGGTTCAGAGGTCACCCCCTGCAATAGGCTGGTGGTCGTATCACCACACACAGACATCTTGAATACCTCACTGCAGCAGTTTCTTTGTTCCTGCAGGGTTCAAAACAGCCACCATCAACCTGGTACCCAAGAGGGTGACAATAACAGGCCTCAATGACTACTCCACCATTATGAAATGTTTTGAGCGTTTGTGATGAAATGCATCAAAGCACACCTCCCAGAGATGCTAGATCCATTTCGATTTACCTATAGAAGAAACCATTCCACAGACGATGCTATAACCTTGTTATTTCACTCTGTCCTGGCCCACCTGGCAACGATGCCTCATACATCAAGCTGCTGTTCATTGACTTCAGCTCGATGTTTAATATGATCATTCCCCAGAGACTGATGGAGAAGCTGTCCTTTCTGTGATTCAACACCCCTCTTTGTAAATGGATCCTGGACTTCCTAACAGAAAAAACAGTCTGTCTGGATCGGTAGCAGAATAATGAGCACCGTCACACTGAGCACTGGTGCACCTCAGGGGTGTGTTCTCAGCCCGCTCCTGTTTATGCTCTGACCCACAATTGTATCGCCAGACCCAGCTCCAGCAGTGTCATCGTGTTTTAGTCATTGGTCTCATCAGCAACAACCATGAGTCACACTACAGAGAAGAGGTGAAGATGGTGCGAGAGTAACAACCTGAGTCGCAATGTGGACAAGACAAATGAGATATTGTGGGCTTCAGAGGGATCAGGAATGACCACCCTCCAATACACATCAATAACTCTGTAATAGAGAGACTGGAGAGCACCAAGTTCCTTGGAGTTCACTTAACTATCGTGGACACTCATCATCTCACTTGTCAGGAAGGAGCAACAGTGACTGCACTTCCTGGGAAGACCGAAGCGGGCAAGGCTCCCAGACACCATCATGTCAACCTTCTATAGGAGCTCTATCAAGAGCATCCTGTCCAGCTGCATCAAAGTGTGGCATGAAAAGATGCACACAGCATCTTTCAGCTGCTCTTTTTGGAGAAGAGATACAGGAGTATCAGAGCAGCTGAGGAACAGCTTCTTCCCACAAGCATTGAGCATGCTGAATGACCAAAGGAACTGCTCACACTAACTATCTGAAACTCTCATTTGTAGAAAGCAATATTTATTTATTTAGTTATTTTTATAGATATAATATTTGTTCTGCATATGTAATATTTGTCTCTGTGTATGTGATGTCTGATTGTCTGCATGTACATTATACATGTACAATCAGAAAACAATAAACTTGAGTTGACTTGGCTTGAATTTGCTCCTAGATATTCAATGTGAGCTTTTTAACATTACATATTCATACTGTCATCAACACACACCAGAGTATATTGACGGACATGAAATATATTATTCAATTCAAATATACCCCTATACACATCTACTTCAATCTGTAATACAACTACTCCACACCCAGAGTCACACTTATGTCGTTAATGAGCTGCTTTACATAGCTAAAGATGGCATATGCATCACTCAGAATCTGAGCATCATCCAATCAGCCTACTTCAGATGGACCTTGCAATATCCACAGTGCAAACAAAGGTCCTCCACATGTGTGGTGGAAAGTGTGCTGACCAGCTGCATCATGGTCTAGTACAGGGACACCAGTTCCTCTGAGCGTAAAGCCCTCCAAAAGATAGTGGACACAGCCCAGGAAATCATGCACCCAACCCTTCCCACCATCGAGAACATCTACAGGGAACGCTGCCGTTAGAGAGCAACTGCAATCATTAGGGATCCACACCACCCAGCACACGCTCTGTTCTCGTTGCTACCATCAGGGAAGAGGTATAGATGCCACAAGACTAGCACCACCAGGTTCAGGAACAGCTGCTACCCCTCCCCCCCCCACCAACAATCAGGGACTCATTTAAGGATTCTAACCTGTACACTTTATATTGATTTTTTAAAATTTTCTCTGTATTGCACAGTCAATTTGTTTACATCTGTTTGCAGATCTTTACTTGTTTACATGTATACACTGTGTACAGTTTATTTTGCACTACAAGTAAGTGGTCATGCCTTACGGTTATATATGCTGTCGTGTATGTACTCTGACAATAAACTTGAAATCTGAATGCTGAAATCTGCTCTAACTTCACCCCATTGTACAACGCCACCCTCGAATCCAGGCAAAACAGATGACTAACCACATTTGGGATTGAAACCCACCATCTCCTTGTAGAAAAAGGATATTAGAAAATTAAAATCTTAAAACCAACACAAAACCCATGGCTTACTGGGCAGCAGTCATCTTTGCCTTCCAAAAAGAGAGACTTGAATTATCTACAAGCACCCTGAAACACAGAAAATGTAACACTAACCCATCTCCATAAATCTACCTGTAGGATAAGGAAACCATATCAGTAAACAGGCCAAAATTCCCAGCATTAAGGCCCTACTTGTCAGTTCATCTGTTTATATTTCTGATATCCTATTTCAAACTTGTCATGGACAGATGGATGTTCTCATAGTTTGCTTGAAATAATGCTCATACATTCAATTCCTGATTTTTAATTTAAATTTTCAACTATTAGGTTAGGGGGTATTGAAACTTTATTTAGTTTAGGATTAGTTAGATAGTTTATAATTATATCTTTTCTCCTGTTTTTATTATTTGAGCTGTAATTTGAATCAATTACTGTTTGTTTATGATGTATACCTGTTTGATTTATAATCTATAACCTTGCATTCTATATATTTTTGTGCTTAATAAAAAGATTAGAAAAGATATAATGTTCACACAGAAAGACTCATGGCAATTCTTGGCCCATAACTGCTTAAAATGGAGGATCATTTGGGGCAACACTGCAATGTACTTACCCACCCAATCTTCCAAAAACTTTCTGCTCCAAATGAAAAATATGCAGATCCCACATTGGTCTTCACAGTAATCTTAGAACTGAAGTGGAAACAAGTTATCTTTGATGTTGTGGGGTTATCTAAGAGAATGAGATTGCCTAAGAGAATTCAGATGAGGATTGTGCTCTGGATATATTCATGGGAATGCTGTGCAAATGTACTCAGAGGTAGCTAGAATGCTTCTTGCAAGAGGTCTTTCATGACCAGGAGAGCATGACTTACAATGGAGACAACTGTCTGTAGGAGGCTGCAGCAACAATCCCATTATACAGCAAAAATGGGATCTGGCTTTGAAATGAAACCAGGATTTTAAAAGTGTCTCATATGTTGATTAACGACAATAACTGGAGTAGAATAATTACAGTAGAAAGTAAACAAGAAAATCTGCAGATGCTGGTGTCTAGTGCAGTAGGTCACGCAGCATTGCAGAAAAAGTCTCTGACTCAACACTCTTCTCATTGGACCGTGGCCAGGTTCATTCAGAACAGGCAATTTCTCATCACAATAGGCTTTTGACATTGTGAAGCTAACTAAAATAATTAAGTATTTGAAGCATTAATGTGTTTTCCATGTAGTGAAAATTTTCAGGTGTTTGAATGAATTGCAATGAATAAAGAAGTACAGTTTGGGTGGCATGGTTGTAGTTAGTGCAATGCCTTTACAGCATCAGCGATTGGGACCAGGGTTCAAATCCCTTGCTGTCTGTAAGGAATTTGTACCTTCTCCCCATGTCTGCATGGGTTTTCCTCAGGGGCTCTGGTTTCCTCCCATTATTTGAAACGTACCAGGAGTTGTAGATTAATTGGGTGTAAATTGGGTGGCACAGGCTTGTGGGCTGAAAGGGTCTGTTACCGTGCAGTATATCTAGATTAATAGGACAAATCATTATCTGGTAATAACTTGTCATGTGTAGCATTAAATTGATATTTAATTGGCAGAATAGTCTTATGAAGATTGAAGCAGAAACGGATTTCAGCTACCAGGCCCTCCTGGGACACAAGCCATGTACCAGCAGCCTGGTTCCAGCCACAATGAGAACATTGGCCTTGGGGCTGTGTATTCAAATCATAAGTAGAGAATGATCACCAAGGAATGTCACTGGAGCAGTGGTTTTCAAACGGCCCCCTAAACTCACATCCCACCTTAAGCAATCCCCCTGCCATCGGGGCTCTGTGATTAGTAAGGTGTTGCTTAAGGTGATAGGTGAGTGGGAAGGGAAGATTGAGAATCACTGCTCTAGACCCAATTTTGCTTGAGAAAAATTGTCATTGGCCCATTTCCTTTGGAGTTCTGAAACCGTGCACATAACGAGTCAATTAGGGACGATTAAAACAGTGGTTTTCAAACATTTTCTTCCACTCACATACCACCTTAAGCAATCCCTTACTGATCACAGAGCATTTATGGCATAGGAATTGCTTAAGGTGGAATGTGAGTTTAGGGGGACAGTTTGAAAACCACTGCACTCGAGTGCTTTCAACAATGTTTCCTTTGATCTATTTAAATATTTTTTGCACTTATAAAGTGCAACGCATTTCAAAATATACAGCAACAAGCAAACAGCAGGAGGAACTCAGCAGGTCGAGCAGCACCTGTGGTGGGGATAGAGTATATTTCACGTTGAAACCCTGCATCAGGATAGCTTCTACAGTCTCTTGTGTTTCAATGATGAAATTTTTTGCAGACCATGATGTTCTTCAAAGGTCTATAAATAAATTACACTGGTCTTCAAATTTTGTTGTTGCTTTGAAAAACAGGTTTAAATTAATATATCTCCAGGGTAGATATTTATAATTTAATATTCAGACATTAAATTCACAGTACTACATTAGTACTAGACTCACAGTCAGTCAGGATTTGGGCCCACCATGCCCATGCTGGCTTTTGTATTTCGCTATATTAGGCCCATTTCCTGCATTTGGGCCACAGCCTTCTATACCTCAGTGATTCAAATGTTTGTTTACATGCTTCTTAAATCCTGTAAGAGTATCTGATTCACCACACCTTCTCAGGCAACATGGTCCAGATTCCAACCACCCTCTGGATGAAAACAATCCCCCTCGAATGCCATTGAATCTACTGCCTCCCACCATAAAACATCGTAAATGATGCCCATCACCTGGGACACAACCTCTTGTCACTGCCACCTTCAGGAAGGTGGTGGAAAAGCACCTGAAGCCCAGTAAGTCTACTTTCAAGAACAGTTTCTTTCCAACATTTATCAAGGTCTTGAACCTCCCCTGACTGGACTAATCATGAAATACTGGCACCACAGAGAGGAGTGTCTGAAAATTTTCATGATAATTGTTATGATTTATTATCTATCTACTTTTTATATTTATTATCTCTTTTTAAATTTTAATTTAGACATCCAGCATGGTAACAGGCCATTTTGGCCCATAAGCCAGTGCCGCCCAATTACACCTGGTTGACTTACACCCGTGGTATGTTTTTAACAGTGGGAGGAAACGGGAGCCCCCAGGAAAACCCACACGGATATGGGGAGAATGTACAAATAGCATGGGATTTGAACCCAAATCCCAATCAATGGCGCTGTAAAGGCATTGCACTAACCCCTACTCCAACCATGCCATCTGTTTTAATTTAATTTAATGTATATCATTGTGGTTTATTTTACAAAGTACCTGTTTTGGCTGCAGCAAATAAGAATTTTGGTACATATGACAATAAACTCATTTATGACAATAAACTCATTACTCATTCCTCTATGTGATCTTATTTTAGACACTGCCACCATGGACAAAATGTTCTTACTATTTATCCCTCTCATAATGTAGATCTCACACTTAATGTCACCAAAACCAAGGAGCTGATTGTTGACTTCAGGAAAGGAAAATCAGATGTGTACGATCCAGTGAGGGATTAGAGGTGGAGAATCACTATTTTGGAGGATCTTTCCTGGACCCAACACACTCATGGCATCATGAAAAAAACACGTCAATTCCTCAGGAGTTTGCAGAGGTTTGGTACGACACCAGAAACCCTGGGATATTGGGGTGTCTCTATACCAGACTATGATGCAGCTAGACAGCACACTTTCCACCACACATCTGTAGAAATTTCCTCATTAAGTAATTTAATCAATTCTAGAACTATGTGACAGTATATGAAATGATGGAGAAAGGACTAACTTCCTTTGTTACATCTCTCCCAATCCCTATTCTCAATCTCTTACAAGAAAGTTTGCATTTTGTTCCTACTGTAACTCACGTTCCAAGACCAATACTTGTTTTGATGATGAGTTTCAATGTGTTACTCTCTCAGAAAATAAAGCTGCATTAATTTAAATGCTATAATGAAACATCATTTACTCTTACGCCAACAGTGTATCTCGTGAAAGAATCCTTATATAAAGTTATTATACAATTTGGTTATGCATCAAAACAGGAGAAAAAGTTGGACATTCAAAGTTCTTGATAGTTTGAAAGATAACTGTCCAAAATATTTCTAGATGAATTGTGTATTTCTAATCAAAATGATAATATTCCATTTCAGTACATATTGGTAAAACATCATTACCCTTCACATCTACACATCGCACAAGACTGCTTTCAGGATCTTCCACCTCCACTTCTCCCTTGAGTTCCATTCACCAAGATACTCATTCACCTGCTTGAGCTCATTAAACAACTTCTCTTTTCCTCAAGGTCAACAGGGATGCAATGAGAATTCACGTGGGCTTTCTTTCCAGATTTTGTTTGCATTACTCAGACCCCTCCATAAATTTTCTTTCAAACATCAATAATTGGTGTTGCTTCCTGTGCTGGTGTAGAAACTAAAGTTGCATTACATTTGTTGCTATTTTTCCTTTACTCTCACATGGCCCATCTATGATTTTTCCCTTAATTTTCTGCATTTCTTTTTCTACAATGCAAGGGATAAACAAGCTATATCCATTACAGCCTCCACATTTATACATACAACATAGAACATTATATGTGGTGCCAACCAATATATTTCTACCAAAAAAATACTAAACCCTTCCTATCTCTTATGCCCCTAATGTTTCAGCTTCCACCACTACCCCTGGCAAGGTATTCCAGGCACCCATACTCTCTGTGCAAAAAGGTTACCTCTGATATCTCTCCTAAACTTTCCTCCCTTCACTTTGTACAGATGCTCTCTGGTGTTTGTTACTCCCGCCCTGGGAAAAAGGTGCTGGCTGTCCACCTTATCTATTTCTCTATGTTTGTTTTAGCAATTGAGCCATTAGCGCAATTGTTAAGACGGAAGCTGAAATTAAAGGAATTATAGTAAATAAAGAGGAATATAAAATTAATCTTTTTGCAGATGACAATTTATATAACAGATTCACAGAATTCTTTAGCAGTATTGTATAAAAAGTTGCAAGATTATGGCACGATATTGGGTTATAAAATTAATTGAGATAAAAGCAAAGTTATGCCATTGGTAGAAGGGAATTATGATCGATGTAAAGTGGTTGCTCAATTTAGGTGGATTAATAATCTGATTAAATATCTATGTATTAGAATTGATAAAAATTTAGAAAATTTATATAAGTTAAATTATGTTTCATTACTTGAGAAAATTAAAAAATATTTAAAAAGGTGGAATGACTTACCTATTACCTTGATGGGGAGAGTGAATTGTATCAAAATGAATATTTTTCAGGAGTACAGTATCTTTTTCAGTCTATTCCCTGTTTCATACTGCAACATTTTTTAAAAAATTTAAATTTAGTTATACAAAAATTTTTGTGGAAAGGAAAGATGAATAGGGTATCTTTGGAAAAATTGACATGGAAATTTGAATTGGGAGGATTAAAACTTCCCCACTTTCAGAATTACTATAAAGCGGCACAATTAAAATTTATTAACGCAATGTTTGATGCGACAAAATCTTCTGTTTTGGCTAAAATAGAGTTGGACAAAATTGGTGAAAAATCTATGATGGAATTTATTTATAAAAGGAATTCAAAAATTATTAATTGCTGCATCGCAATCTTGAGAGATGTATGGATTTGGATCCCAAGGTCCCTCTGTTCCTCCACACTGATAAGTATCCGACCATTATCCCTGTAATCAGCTTTATGGTTTGACCTTCCAAAATGCATCACCTCACACTTATCTGGAATGAACTCCATCTGCCACTTTTCCTCCCAACTCTGAATCCTGTCTACATCCTTTTATAACCTCCGACAACCTTCAACATTATCTACAATTCCTCAATGAGATGTGGGTGGAAGTGCAGCATTTCTGCAGTCACATAGGTAGGTGCCAAGGGGGTGATTAGTGGGAAGGGATGAGGGAGTCATGGAGGGAACAGTCCCTGCAGAAGGCAAAGAGGGGAAGATGTGTCTGATGGTGGGATCACAATATAGGTAGCAGAAATTGCAGAGGATAATATATTGTATGCGGAGGCTAGTGGGGTGGGAGGTGATGACAAGGGGAATCCTGACCTTGTTGCATCTTGGGTGGAATTGACAAGGGCAGATGTGCAAGAAATAGAAGAGATATGGGTAAGGGCCAAGTTGATGGTAGTAAAGGGGAAGCCAAATTTTTTGAAGAAAGAGAAAATCTTGGATATTTTGGAATGGAAGACCTCATCTTAGGAACATAAGTGAGTGAGTCAGAGGAATTGAGAGAAAGGAGTAGAATCCTTACAGGGGGAAGAATGTGAAGAGATACACTCAAGGTAACTGTAGTTAGTAGGCTTATAGAAAGTGTCTCCCAGGATGGAGATCAATAAAGTGAAGATATGAACCAAGTGAAATTGAGGTTGGGATGTAAGTTATCAGCAAAGTAGATAATGTTGATGATCTCATCATGAGTGCATGAGGCAGCACCAATGTAGTCATCAATATAGCGCAGGAAGAGTCAAAGAATCTTGCCTTTGTAGGCCAGTAGTATGGATTGCTTCACATAACCAACAAAAAGGTAGGCATACCTGGGAACCATGTAAGTGTCCATGGCTATCTTTTGACTTAGAGAAAATGGGAAGAGTCAAAGGAGAAGTTATTGAAGTTGAGAACAAGTTATGCCAGGAAGAAGAGGATGGTGGTGGAGGGGGACATGTTAGGTCTGTTGTTGGGAAAGACATGATGGGCTTTGAGACCTTTGGTTCAGGAAACTGGAAGTTGTTGAAGTGATGGAGGGTATATAAGGAACTGGATCAAGGGGAACAAATGAAGAAATGAAGTCAAGGTAAGATTATATCAGTTCACTGAGGCAGGAGGACACAGAAACAATGGACCTACCAGGACAATGGGGTTTGTGGATCATGGGTAGGAGGTAGAACTGGGCAGTGCATGGTTAGGATAAAATTAAATTGGAGGTAATGGGAGGGAGATTATTGGAAGTGACGAGGTCAAAGATGGTGCGTGAGGCAGTGGAAAGCTGTTTTTGATGATCTTGTTCAAGGGGTAAATAAAAAGAGGTGACTAAGAGCTGTCACCTGACTTTGGCACGATAGAGGTCAGTGCACTATACCACATGTACACCACTTCTGTCTGCAGATTTCATAGTGAAGCAAGGATTGGTCCAGACAAAATGGAGAGCAGAGCATTCCGAAGGTGTGAGATTAGAATAAGTGAGGGGAGGGCTGAAGTTGAGACTGTTGATGTCACAACTAGTTGGAAATATAAAGATCTAGGGGGGCAGAAGTCAGAATGAGGTGTCCAATAGGAGGAAGAAGGCTTAAGGCTGAAGGGGATGGAAAATTCTGGTGGAAGAATTAGACACTGAGAGGGAGACAACTGCTGAAGAGTCTAGCAAAGTCTATTTGTCTGCTTCTCCAAGTCTGCCTGTTGGTCATCCCTTCCCTCTCTGAGTGCACACACTTAAGCTGCTGTGAGACAACCATCCCATAAATTTTCTCAAATTGCTGTGAGCCATTTTCTAAAATACACACTAATTTGCATCACAATCACAAACTAAAAATGAATGATCCTGGTGCTCAGTGATCGTTTATCCCAGTGACTCTAGAATAAATAACTGCAGATTACAGGTGCAGTATCAGTTCACTGCAACTGTTCAAGGGCAGAAGAATTTTCAGTCCAATGTTTTTAATAATGGTCTGCTCATTGTCTGCTCATTGATGCCTTCAGAAGTTCAAAAGGTAAGTCTGTCTGGGTTCAACCAGCATTACATTTATACAGCATCGTTCATGATCTCAAAACATCCCAAAGGATTTTAGGGTTAATCAAATTCCTGTGAAATGTGATTATTGTAATATAGGAAACCTAGTTATTAAGATCATTGTAAAAGGGACAGTCCTATTCCACAAGCAGACAGCAATTTTGACTTAACGTGTTGGGCTAAAAGAGTCAGCCTTAAAGAGAACACTCAGAATACATAGATCATCACTGATGAGCTGAACGATGACCAACTAGAAGCACAAACTATTCTTAAGAATTAATATGTTGGCTGGCATGGCTCTAAATTAATTAGTATTATGAATGTCCACTGCTGCAACCTTTAGAGTGCACCAAAGTGAAAAGAATTATTTTCCTTCAGCATGCAATATAAATATAACCATTGCAGTTTGATATAGGTCAGGTTGCTAGAGGCTGCACTTTTTACACTTAACATAAATAACGTGCTCTGGGGGCTGCATGAAAGTGACCTTAAGATTACTAGTGACAGATATTTAGTTCTCTTCAATAATTATTCACATTACTGTTGATAAATATTCCCAAAAAAACCTAGATTAATCTCACCTCATTGAAGATAATTTAGGATACCATTTCAGAATAAATATTCTTGAAAGTATATATAATTTTAATTAATCAGAATAACATTACATCTTCAGAAAAGATTAAACATTACTGATATGGCATCTCTGTGATGGTTTCATTCATTCACAGTGGAGGTATTGTAACATTTCTCCCTCCATGGACAGAGTAGATGTGACAAAGTTGTCTTCCATGGTAGGGGAGTCTAGGACAAAAGTGCCCAACTTCAGGATTGAAGGGCACCTATTTAAAACCGAGATGGGGAGGAATTTCTTTACCCAGAGAGTGGTAGACTTCTGGAATTTGCTACCACGGACAGCTGTGGAGGTCAGGTTATTGGGTGTATTTAAGGCAGAGATGATAGGTATCTAAATAGTTTAGGGTATCAAAGATTATGGGGAGTATTAAGGTGAATGGGAGTGAGTGGGAGAATGAATCAGCTCATGATGGAATGGTGGAGCGGAGATGACAGGCCGAATGGCCTTCTACTGCTATATCTTATGGTCATATAGTCTCTATTACTTTCTCAGGCAGTGCGTAAAGACTTTAAACCTCTTTCCTCATGGAAATGTTCTTCCTCAGATCACCTCAAAACTTTTTACTTTTCACCTTACACTGTGGGCTTGGATACCTCAGCTGGAAATGTTTCTCACTATCTATTCTACATAGCCTCTCATAATTTTGTATGCCCCTGTTCTACGGCACTCCTCAGTGGCCTTGTATGACCTTTCTTGGTTTGTCCTTCCAAAATGCAACACCTCACACTTGACTGCATTAAATTCCATCTGTCATTTTTCAGCTGGTCCAGACCCCTTTGCAAGCTTTGAAAGCATTCCTCGTTATCAAAAATGTCTCCAATCTTTATGTTAATCTGCAAACTTGCTGATCAAATTTACCATATTATCATCCAGATCATTGATATAGATGACAAACAACAATACCGATCCCAGAGGCACATCACAAGTCACAGGCCTCCAGTCTGAGAAGTGTTACGGAGTCCAGAGGACCCAAAAAACCAGCAGCAATAGAAATGCACCACAACACAGGGCCTTCGATAAGGTTCCACATAAATGACTGGCTTGCAAAATCAAGGCTCATGGGATTGGGGGCAAGGTATTGATGTGGATTGAGAACTGCCTGGCAGATAGAAGACAGAGAGTTGGGATAAACGGATCATTTTCTGAGTGGCAGGCGGTAACCAGTGGGGTGCCACAGGGATCTGTACTGGGACCCCAGCTGTTCACAATTTACATTAATGATCTAGATGAGGGGATTGGATGTAATATCTCCAAATTTGCAGACGACACTAAGCTAGGAGGGGTTGTGTGCACTGAAGAGGGGGTCAGGAAGCTCCAGTATGATTTGGATAAATTGGGGGACTGGGCAGATACATGGCAAATGCACTACAATGTGGATAAATGTGAGGTTATCCACTTTGGTAATACAAACCAGAGGGCAGATTACTATTTGAATGGCAATAGATTGGGAGATGGGGAAGTGCAGAGAGACCTGGGGGTTCTTGTGCACCAGTCACTGAAGGCGAGCATGCAGGAACAGCAGGCGGTTAAAAAGGCAAATGGTATGTTGGCCTTCATATCAAGACGATTTGAGTATAGGAATAACGATACCTTACTGCAGTTGTACAGAGCCTTGGTGAGACCACACCTGGAGTATTGTGTGCAGTTTTGGTTGCCTTATTTGAGGAAGGATGTTCTTGCAGTGGAGGGAGTGCAAAGGCGATTCACCAGGCTGATACCTGGAATGGCAGGAATAACTTATGAGGAAAGATTGCACTATTTGGGATTGTACTCGCTGGAGTTTAGAAGATTGAGAGAGAATCTCATAGAGACATATAAAATTCTGGCAGGACTGGACAGAATGGATGCGGAAGAGATGTCTCCAATGGTGGGGGAGTCCAGAACCTGGGGCCATGGTTCGAGGATAATAGGCAAACCATTTAGAACCGAGATGAGGAGGAATTTCTTTACCCAGAGGGTGGTGAATCTGTGGAATTCATTGCCACAGGGAGCAGTAGAGGCAGGTTCATTGAATATATTTAAGAGGGAATTAGATATATTTCTTCAGTATAAGGGAATTAGGGGTTACGGAGAGAAGGTGGGGATGGGGTACTGAACTTTAAGATCAGCCATGATCTCATTGATGGCAGAGCAGGCTCGAAGGACTGAATGACCTACTCCTGCTCCTATCTTCTATGTTTCTATGTTTACTTAAACAAAAGTAGTTTTTAATTATATTTGAACAAGAAAACAGAATTAAACTTTAACTTATTACTTAACCTACTTAATTAACCTAACTACTTAATCCTCCCTCTAATACTAAGCACAGGTGTGTGCAATGTATATTTAAAATTAGAAAAGTTCTTTGGATCACAGTCCAATCTCATTGGTTGCAGGCAATTCTTGTACTGTGCACAGATATTAGTATTAACAAAGTTCACAGTCTTTGGTGCTTAACAGGTAAATAGTTACCACTCAGAAGGGTTCTTGTTGGTTTTCAGAGAGTTTTTCTTGTTCCAGGACATTCACAATTTATTCCTTCCCAATTAGTCTTCCTGACGAAACTTGCCCCCTTCAGGGTTCTCCAGATGATCCTCTTTCTTTCAGGTTACCTTTCACACCGCCGGTCTTCTCTTTCAACCAGACAGCCTTCCAAAGTTTGTCAGCTTTATCCTACTGGAAATAATTTCTGTGATTCCTCTCTCTGTTTCACACCTTCCCTCTCTGAGAGCAAAATTGTTCTCCTCTGCCTGCAACGATCACATGCTCTCCCAGGCAAGCTGCTGTTGATACTTTGTTGCCTCCTGCAAAAAGCATTCTGCAAAAGTCCTGCAAATATTCTGTTTTAAAATGTGTGTGAGTAAGCTGCTCTAACAATTCCTCCCAAACCACCTCTAAATACTCTGTCACAGAAACAAACATCCACCACTACTCTTTGGCTTCTCCCATATAGCCAATGTTGAATCCAATTTACTACTTCACCATAAATACCAAGCATCTGAACCTTCCTGATTAAACTCCCATGTGAAACCTTGTCAAAGGCCTCACTAAATTCTATGTAGGCAACATCCACAGCCTTACCTTCATCACCTTTCCTGGCAATCTCCTCGAAAAACTCTATTGGTTAAACACGACCTACCATGCACATAGCCATGTTGACTATCCCTAATCAGTCTCTGGGTATCCAAATCCTTGTATATCTGATGTCTTAAAACATCTTCTAATAATTTACCAACTACTCACATCAGGCTCACCAACTGGTCTATAATGTCCATGGTTTTATTTAAACAACAAAACAACGAGTTACCTTCCAATCCTCTGGCACCACACCCGTGGCTAAGGATATTTGAAATATTTCTGTCAGAGCCCCTGCAATTTCTACACTAACCTCCCTCAAGGTCCAAGAGAATATCTTGTCAAACCCCTGGAATTTATCCACTTTTATTTGCTTTAAGACATCAAGCACCTCTTCCTCTTTAATCTGTATAGGAATGACCTCACTGCTTGTTTTCCATACTTCTTTTGACTCTGTACCAGTTTCCTGAGTAAATACTGAAGCAAAAAACCATTTAAGATCTCCCCATCTTTTCTGCCCCAGTGCATAGCCAACCACTCTGATCCTCAAGGAGACCAATTTTGTCTCTTACTATTCTTTTGCTTTTAATATACTGGTCGAAACCCTGATGTTTCTACAAGTATATTAATTTCCTTCACATTGTCTGCCAAAGCAACCTCATGTCTTCTTTTAGCCTTCCTGCATCTTTCTTGAGTTTTTTTCTTGTTTTTATATACTCTTTAAGTACCTTATTTGCTCCATGTTGCCTATACCTGTTATATACTTCTCTCTTCTTCTGTACAGATCCCCAATATACCTTGAAAACAAAGGTTTCCTATGTCTGTTAACTTTGTCTTTAATCCTGTCAGGAACATACAAACTCTGAACTCTCAAAATTTCACCTTCAAAGGTCTTCCACTTACTTTGCACATAATTGCCTGAAAACAACTTATTTCAATCTATGCTTTCTACATTCTTTCTCATTCCTTCAAAATTGGCCTTCCACTAAATTTAGAATCTCAACCCGAGGTCTAGGCCTATCCTACTCCATAATTAACTTGAAACGAATGGCATTTATGATCATTGGACCCAATATGTTTCCCCAACACAGACTTCTTTCACCTGTCCTGTCTTGTTCCCAAATAGGAGATCCAGTATTGCACTCTCTCTAGTTGGTATCTCTATGTATTGATTTAGAAAACTTTTCATTTGATAAACTCCAAGCCATCTAGCCCTTTTACAGTATGGGAGTCCAAGTCAATATGTGGAATCAATTACTACCATAACCCTGTTTCCTGCAGCTATCTGCTATCTCTCTGCAGATTTGCTGCTCCAATTCTCATTGACTATTGGGCAATCTATAATACAACCCCATTAGTGTGGTCATAACATTCTTGTTCCTCAACTATAACCATATAGCCTCAGAAGACAAGCCCTCTGGTTTGTCCTGCCTGAGCACAGCTGTGATATTTTCCCTGGCGTGCAATGTCACTCCTCCCCCTTTCATCCACCCTGCTTTAACGTGTCTAAAACAAAATCACGGAATATTGAACTGCCAGTCCTGCCTTTCCTGAAACCAAGTTTCACTAATGGCTGCTATGTCATAATTCCACGTGCTAATCCACGCTCTAAGCTCATCTGCCTTTCTTACAATATTTCTTGCATTGAAATAGATGACCTGAGAAAATTTCCACCATGTACAGCACTTTGACTTCTTACATTACATGCAATTTTCACATTATCCACTCCTTCCTCCATTCCATTTACTGTTCTGGCGCTCTGGGGGTTCCCATCCCCCTGCAAATCTAGTTTAAACCCACTGGAGCAGCCATCCTGTCAGAATATGTCCCACCTTCCCTGGAAGAAAGCCCAATGATCCAGAAACCTGAAGCCCTCCCTCCTGCACTATGTTTTTAGCCACATGTTAAGCTGCATTATCCTCCTACATGGGTGGCAATCCTGAGATGACAATCCTGGAGATCCTGTCCTTTAACTTAGCACTTAACTCCTTGAGCTCTCCTTGAGGGACCTCTTCACCCTTCCTACCCACATCATTTGTCCCTAGATGGACATCTGGCTGCTCACCCTCCCTCCTGAGAATGCCATGAACTCAATCTGAGAGATCTCAAACTCTGGCACCAGAGAGGCAGCATACTATCCATGATACTTGATCTGTCCCACTGAACCTCTTATCTGTCCCCCTAACTATGGAATCCCATATCACTACAGCTCGCCTCCTCTCCTCCCTTCCCTTCTAGCCACAAGACCAGACTCCATGCCAGAGACCTGATTATTGTGGCTTGTCCCTGGTAGGTTGTTAAACCCCCCTCGTCCCCCCAATTCTTTTTATTGAGGGGACTGGCTACAGGGGTGCCCTGCACTGAATACCTTTCCCTCTCCTGACTGTCACCCATTTACCCCACACCTGCCTCCTCGGTGTGATAGTGTCCCTGTATCTCCTGTCTATCACCCTCTCAACCTCCTGAATGATTGGAGTTCATCTAACTCACCTCCACTTCCTTAACTCAGTTTTTAAGGAGCTGCAGCTGGATGCACCTTCACATATGAAGTTGTCAAGGATACTGCTGGTGTCCCTGACTACATACATTTTGCAAGAGCATCATTCCCCTGCCTTGGCTGCCATTCCCACAGTCTATTACTAGAGGAAAAAGAAGATAAATAAAACCTGCCTTTTTCCTGTGCCTATCTACTGAATTATTTTTGTTCCTCAAATACTGTGGCCCTTACTTAATACAACTCCTGCACCACCACCTCAACCTCCTCTCACCAAAGCCTCAAAGTCCCACTCCTACCCTGAGCTACTCACACACTGGCCACTCTCACTGGCTGTTCTACTTGTGCTTCCCCTCTTTTTATTGGCTGGAACTAATTGACCAGCAGAGAGATCCAAAGAACACTTACCAATCCCGCTGCTGATTTATCTGTTTGGAATCTGCTCATTTCTTACCTCACTCGCAGTTTTTTCCCTAGTTGAAACCCAACCCCTTATATTCTATACCTTAACTAATGAAGACAAACATCCCATGTGCTTTCTTCATCACCTTATCTATTTGTGCTGCCATCTTTGGATATGAACTCCAAGGTCATTTTTTTCCCCACAATACATGTTATGTCACAACCATCCACGGTGTACATCCTTGCCTTTACCTGACTCCCCAAAATGCACTACATTATACCTCATCTGATATTGGTCTGCCCAACTTACTAGATGATCAATATTAACCTGTATCCTTCTCACTCTCAACACCACCAATATGCATGTCATCTGGAAACTTACTAATCATACCGTCTACATTCACATCTAATTCATTAATATATATTACAAACAGAGCATCAAAAGTACACTGCTGGTCACAGTCTAATCAAAAAGTAGCGATCATCCTCTGTCTCCTCGTACCATGTCAATTTTGAATCCAGTTTGTCATCTTGCCTTGGAGCCAATCTTAAGTTCTGTTCCTTCCATGTGGGACCTTGCCAAAATCTTTAATGAAGTCCAGGTAAAGCAAATTCACTGAACTACCTGCATTAATATATTTAGTTACCACTTCAGCAAATGAAGTTAAATTCGACAGACAGGATCTCGTACTTTCACCATTGCAGTTAGTGCAATGCTATTACAGTACCAGCAACTCAGGTTCATAAATGCATAAGGAGTTTGTATGTTCTCCCCATGTCCATGTGGGTTTCTTCCAGGTGCCCTGATTTCCTTCCATGTTCCAAAGATGTACAGAGTTGGTAGGTTAATTGGTCACTTTGGTATAATTGAGCATTACAGGCTCATGTGCCAGAAGGGCCTGTTACCATGCTATATTAAAATTAAATATTATTATAAAAATCTGTGCTGACTCTCCTGATCATTTACTGTCTTCCCAAGTGTAAATTCATCCAAGTATAGATTGATCCTCAGAATTTTTTCCAATATTTTTCCCATCAGTGATGCAAGAACAAATGGATTCTAATTACTTCAATCCCTGATGCTCTCTTGATTAAAGGTACATCTTTACTACTTGGGATATGGCACCTCCAATAGCTAACAGTCATCTGGTACTTTACCTGTGGTCAGCCAAGATTAAAAATTCTGTCATGGCCCCCCACAATCTCCTCCCTCGCCTCCCACAAAGGCCTAGGATGCATTACATCAGGCCTTAAGCATTTATCCACCTCATACCCATGAAGACATCTAATATAAATGAAAAGTATATATTTAAGACCTTTCCCATGTCCTCTGGCTCCATGCACAGACTGTCTCTTTGGTCCCTAATGGGCCTCACTCGAGTGCAATACACAAATGTGCTGAAGAAACTTAGCAGGTCACACAATATCCAGAGGAAGTAAAGGGCCCTTTGCCAGATAGAAGCAAAAACAGGTAGGCAAGTCAATAAAGAGCTGGGGGAAGGGGGAAGAAGGAAAACAATGGTGGCGCTGGCAGAGCCACTGTAAGGTAATGGGATGGCAGACCCAGCTCTCCCATGAGGTCCAACTGCCCTGTCTGACTGCCATCACCTTCATACAGGCTTTAAATCGTCCTGTGACTTTGAGGTCTGGGCCCAAGATGGCAGTGCCTATGTACGACAGTCCCACGAGGGGTTGCAAACTCCAGGAAAGCAGAGGACTGACACAGGCCACCATCATCTCCCATCCGAAAAGGAGTAGCAGAAGAGACGACCCACAGGATGGTGACCACAGTGGCAGACCAGCGAGGGGCTCTGAGGTTGGTGGGCAGGCTGTTGGTAACTCGAAGCAAGGAACCCACACAGGCAGTGGGTTGCTGGTGACTCTGGTCAAGGGACTTACACCAGGCTGTGGACTGCTGGGGACAAGCTCGAGACTGGCTGAACAAAGATGTGTGAATGTGCCGAGGGCACTGAAGGCTTCCTGATCGAGTTAGAGGTTTGGATTCAGAGCTTGGGTTGCTAATAGTTTGGACTGAAGGCTGGGTGGCTACAGAGACAGTGGGAGTGCTGGAGGCTAATCCATAGACACTCAGTGACTCTGAGGGGGACTCTCTTTTGGTATTCTTTATCTGACTGTAAATGACACCAGGCATTTTGTGCTGATGGTGAATCTTTGTCTGCCTTATGGTAGTCTAAAGGAAATTTTGTGTAACATCACATCTTCTGTTTTATACCATGACAACAAAGAGGAGTACAGGCCAACAGGTAAAAGGTCAGAGGTGGATACAGGTGGGAAGGTAGAAGGGAGGAAAGTTGAGAAGTAATGGGGAGAGAGTAATAGGTGGCACGGTTGGGGTAGTGGTTAGCGCAACAACTTTACAGCGCCAACAATCAAGACCGGGGTTCGAATCCCACACTGCCTGTAAGGAGTTTGTACATTCTCCTTGTGTCTGCATGGGTTTTACCCAGGGGCTCTGGTTTCCTCCCACCATTCAAAACGTACTGGGGGAGTAGGTTAATTGGTTTTAAATTGGGCAGCAAGGACTCAGGTCAAAATGGCCTGTTACTGTGCTGTATGTATACATTTTTAAAAATTAAAAATGAAATTTAAATTTAAATATAAGAGTAGCTGATGGAAGAGGGAAGAGTGGAGAGCTGGAATAAAGGAGACAGAGAGATAAGGAAAGAGAGAGACTCAAGGGAGGGAAGAACAGAAATTGGAGAACTCAATGTAAATGCTATCTGTTTGGAGAGTGCCAAGACAGAATATAAGGTGTTGTTCCTCCAATTTACAGGTTGCCTCAGCTTGGCAGTGCATGTGGACATGGACAGATATGTCAGTGTGGAAATGGTTGGTGAAAATGAAATGATTGGCCACTCGGAGGACCTTTTTTTCCAAATAAACATACAAACTTTATTCAACTACAATGTTACAAGCACAAAACACACATAGAGCTACAACTAAAATCAAAAACTACCATAAACATGTGGCAACAAAACCGTGAAAAGCAGTAATTACAACCACCTGTCTATTACACAGTATTAAACATCAAATTAAAAAAACAATTTTCATCATCTACCACATCATTTCCTGAATTCGGACACCGCATGTTCCCACTCTTACACTGCATGGGCCCAGACGTAACCCAGAAAGACAGGCAGGCAGTCAGGTTTCCCCACCCCCACTGGGAGGTCCTTGCTGCTGTAGCAGACTGAGGGAAGGTGCTCAACAAAACAATCTCTCAGACTGCGTCCTGTCTAACCAATGTAGAGGAGACCACATCTGGAGCACTGAATCCAATAAATCACCCCTACAGATTCACAAGTGAACTGTTTACTGAGATTCCCTTTATTAACATCCATTGAGACATGAGATACCTTTGACTGTAAACTTTATTGGACCGACTACATAGATACTATAGTGAAACAAAAGTAAGCAGATGTTGGAATCAGGAGCAAAAAAATAAACCACTGGAAGAACTCAGCAGGTCAATCAATATTTGTGGAGGCAAAAGGGATGTGTTGATGTTTTGAGTCAATACCTGCATTAGAAAATAATAATCATTTCATATTCTCTGGCAGCAGCAGGCCAGTCTTCATCTGAAACTTTGACATGTATCTGGCTCCACAATTGTTGAATGGCCATCTGAGTTTTTCCATATATACTGTATATTGAGATCTTTTATGTCACTGAATCTTTGTATCAAACATCCACACTCTGTGATGGACAGCATTATCTGTGAACCTAATAAGTTATTTCTGCTGCATTGGGACGTTAGCCTAAATTACAGACGTAAGGTACAAAATAGAGTTTGGCCCACAAGTTTTACCCTGCTAAGATCAAAGTAATACTCATTGAGTGAAGGTAAAAGTGAAGAAGGATGTATGTACACTTGTTACTGAGAGGTGTGGCCATGGAGGAACTCTGCACTGGGCGCCCTTTACTCTTCTGAGTGGTCACCCAATTGCCTACAGCCTGTAACTGAAATGTGACCATGTCACTACAGCTGCAATCTATCATCTTCTCTGCCATCCAAGATTTATTTCATTTTCAACTGCACTGGTCTGAAAACAATATTTCTATATGCATTCACAAAACAATCAGTTCTTCCTTGTTTTTTTAAACACTGAAAACATGCTATTTAAAGAGACACACTCAAACTGCATCCTCTGTCGTAACTCATCTGCAATATCCTGAGACTTCCGATACTGTTCATAGACATGTCTGAACTTTGTTTGAGAAGATCAAGGTCATTGTCATACTCACTGTCCTAGCCTCAGGATTATTCCAAACTACGACTGCTCATCAAGAGTGGCAGAGAGGATCACTTGAGTCTCCCTCCCCCTCATCGTTGTGATCTACCACGATAATTGTCGGAAGAGAGCATGCAAAATCATAAAGGATCCCTTCCACCCTGCACACAGCATACAGGAGTATAAGAGCCAGTACCCATAGGCTGAGGAACAGCTTCTTCCCACAGGCAGTGAGAATGCTGAACGACCAAAGGAACTGCTCACACAAACCATCCGAGACTCTCATATTTATTAAACAATATTTATTTATTTGTATAGATTAAATACTTGTCCTGCATATGTATTGTTGTCTGTATATGTGATATTTCTGGTTGTATATCTCTTTTGTTTTGCATTGAGGACCAGAGAACAGTTGGCTGCATGGTTTGCATAGCAGTTAGAGCAATGCCTTGACAGTACCAGTGATCAGGAATGGGGTTCAATTCCCATCCTGTCTGTAAGGAGTTTATATGTTCTCTTTTGTCTGCATGTTTTTCCCCAGGGGCTCCAGTTTTCTCCCAACATTCCAAATGCACCAGGGGTGTAGGTTAATTGGGTGGCATAGACTTATGGCTGAAATGGCCTGATACGGTGCTGTATCTCTAAATTTTTTTAAAAATTAAGAACGCTGCTTCATCGGGTTGAACTTGTATGACAATAAACTTGACTTAACTTAGCCTTCTCTAAACCTTACTTCAGGTAAACTTGTTAGTGACCACTTTCTTTTATTAAACTGTCATTTGCATTCTCACTGATTAACAGATCAATTCCTTCCATCACTCCATCTAGGCTGCAGTCAGAAGAATGATAGTAACAGCTCCTTTCACCTACACTGACCTTCATCAGTCTTTCCAAATTACTCTCTAAGGTTGTTGAAGCTGAAGATTTCACATTACCATTTTGAGGGAAATTGTCTCCAAATTATGAAAAGATCAGTTTACATAAAGTTCTCAGAAATTGAATTTATATGTAGCCTAGAGACCCTCTGCACACCCTCAACCTTGCCTTTGATTTTCTTGGTATAGGTGAAAGGGTGCTGCATTGTCCATTTGAGAGTTGGCTACTAAGGTACAGCTGCAAGGGTGAGTGGCAACAGCTGCAAGATCAATAGAATACTGCAAGCTAAAACTAACACAGTGCAGCACCACACAGGGAAACCCAATATTACTGTTCTGGCATCAATACTTATGAGATTTCTAGATAACGAGTTAGTGTAATGAATAATGCTGTTTTAACAAATTATAAATAGTAAAGCTATTTCCACACAGGGACAGGGAAATGTCTCTACACAAAAAGTAGCGAGAATTACAGGGAAAGATTAACTAGGTTAGGGGACTTTATTCCTTGGAGCGAAGAAGAATGAGGGAAAATATGATAGAGGTTTACAAGATTGTGAGAGATATAAACAGAGTGGATGCGAATAGACTTTTTGCACTTAGATTGGGGGAGATAAATACAAGAGGTCATAGTTTTAAGCTAAAGGAGGAAAGATTTAGGGGGAACATTGGGCGAAGTTCTTCATTCAGAGAGTGATGCGAATGTGGAATGAGCTGCCATCTGATGTGGTGAACGCGAGCTTGATCGTGTGTTTTAAGAGTAAATTGGATTGATACATGGATGGGAGAGGCATGGAGGGTTATGAAATGAGAGTAGGTCAGTGGGACTAGTTAGATGGTGGTCAGCACAGATTAGAGGGGCTGAATGGCCTGTTTTCTGTGCTGTAGCATTCTAAGCTATGGATGTTATTGACTGGAATGGAAGCTATGTGATCTGGATGCAATGCCCAAAGTTTAGTGGCCTTGCATTGCATAGACAAAGTCAACAAAGGCATAATCAAAAGCTCAATTCCATGAACTGCAACATCCCCAGACTCTGCTTGATGAACCCAAACTTTTGTCACCCATTGAACAGCAATCTTTATTAATCAAGGCTCTCCCTAACACTTTAAATCCATCTCACCCTCACATATTTAGTGCAGCTGTAAGGGTTGTCTCATCGCCTTTCAGTTATTCAACCTTGACAGTGGCAACATCCATACCAGAAATTTTAACTGAACTTGCACATAAACACAATAGGAAAATGAAAAGGCTTCCATTGGTGTTTGTCAGTGTCAATAAAGATCCATTGGAATATGTAAGAATGTGAAGATATTCTTTGGAGAATATCAATATTTACAGTTATCTTTAGTAGATAGGTTCAGTAAAGAGGTTTAAAGACTTTTTTTAAATTTACTGTTTTTACAGGATCTGGGTATTAGTAAATATACCAACATTAATGTCCTTCCCAAACTTCATGAAGCACTTTCTTCAACTGCTAGAACCCTGATTAAGGTATTTTAACAATGTTGTGGAGTAGGGAGTTCCAAAATTTAGATTCACAACAGGCAATACATTTTTATTTCGGTGACTTAGAGAGAAACTAGCAGATGATGCTATTTCCATACACCTGCAGTCCTTATCTTACATGGTGATAGAGCTCATGAATTTGGGAGGCATGATTAGAGTGGTGCAGCAGTGGTATTTAGTATGGTTGACGGGTGCATTGTTTACCTGTACTCATTCAGGCAAATGGAAAGTTTTCTATCACACTCTTTACTTGTGCCTTGTAGATGATAGTAAGGCCATGGGGATTCCAAGTGGTGAGCTATTTGCTGCAGGATGTCAAGCCAGTAACCTACTCTTGCAGCTATAGTCCATTTGAGTTTCTGGTTTCTTAATGGAAAACAGTAATGCCTAGAATGTTATCTGTCACTATGAACCAATCCCTGAATGTTGTCTAAACCTTTCTACATGCAAGCTTGGACTGCTCAAATAGCAGAAAGATTCCGAATGGAACTAAACTTTGTGCAATCATAAATAAACATCCCCAATTTAGACCTTACGATGGAAGGAAGGTCATTGATGAAGCAGTTGAAGATAATTGGGCCTAGGACGCTGCTCAGAGGATCCCCTGCAGAGATAACTTGGGACTGGTCTAACTGAATTCCAACAATCACCACTATAATACCTTTATGCAATAGATGATTCCACCCTTTGCAGTGTTTTCCCCTTGAGACAAATTAATTTAAATTTTACCAAGAGTCCTTGTTGTCAAACACTTCTTTCATCCATGTTTAGTCGAAGTGATGAAGCTTAAAGTTGAACGATTAAAGTACAGTTGTATCATCGTAATTCTTCAGTACTCATCAAGAGTATTGAAGAAATTTAAAAGGAAATTGAACCATACTGAAAAAAATAGCAGAGAAATTTCAAATTCAGATCGAGGGTTAATTGAAACCTGATCATTTACTGTGAAAATTTGATTCCACTTCTGAAGGACATTAATTTTGGTGTATTCACACGTGAATTTGATCTTTAAGCACACTGGTTGAAATTCATTATTAAAGTATTCATTGGTAAATAAAGTATTTCAATTGCATTGGCAATAATTAGGAACTGATTCATTGCACTCCGATATGAATTCAAATCTCTGCAGAAAAGAACTATGATCACATAACTAATTGCCAAACAACGCTTAATCCTATATCCAGGCCAAACTGCAAGAAATGATGGTAAACAAGAAATCTGCAGATGTTAGGGCCAAGTGCAGTGCACAAAGGTGCAGAAGAAACTCAGCAGGTCATGCAGCAACCATGGAAAGCCCAAGGCAGTCAACATTTCAGGCCTGAGCCCTTCTTCAAGAATTTAATTATTTTTAAAAAAAATTAGACATACATCACTGTAACAGACCAACTTGGCTCTAAAAGTCCATGCTGCAAATTTTACACCCAATTTACCTACACCCCAGTACATTTTTGAATGGTGGGAGGAAACCGGAGCCCCTAGAGAAAACCCATGCAGGCATGGGGAGAACATACGAACTTACAGACAGAGGAGGATTTGAACCCAAGTCCAGTCCCGATCACTGGCGTTGTTAAGGCGTTGCACTAACCACTACACCAACAGCACAGGCAGAGGCCTGAATAAAAATGTGGGAGGGTGGGGTGTGGAGAGAATTTGGCTGAGGAGAACAGAACAGAAAGTAATAGGTGAGAAGAGAAAGAAGCTGAGAAGTGATGGGGCAGAGGTCAGAGGGTGGAGAAAGATAGCTCTTAGAAGGGGATGGTGAGCTGGAGGAAGGGAGAGTGATGAGGGAAAAAGAGAGAGACTGGGGAAGGGGGCTTAAAAGAAATTGGAGGTTGATATTGATGCTGTTTGGTTGGAGTCTTCTGGGATACAATTAGAAAGTCTTGTTCCTCCAATTTATGCCTCAACCTGGCATTTCATGAGGCCATGAAGTTATATGTCAGTGTGGTAAGAGGTGTGGAATTGAAGTGCAGAAAGCACAAAGACTAGAGATGTAGTGAACAGTGAGGAAGGCTTTTAAAGTATGCGGAGAGATCTGAACCAACTGGAAAAATGGGATGCAAAATAGCAGATGGAATTTAATGCAGACAAAGGTGAGGTGCTGCGCTTTGGAAGGATAAACCAAGGTAGGACATACACAGTAAATGGTAGGGCACTGAGGAGTGTGGTAGAAAAGAGGGATCTCGGAGTACAAATACATAATTCCCTGAAAGTAGCATCACAAGTAGATATGGTTGTAAAGAGAGCTTTTGGCACATTGCTATAGAAAGGATATCAATAAGATTGAAAGAGTGCAGAGAAGATTTACTAGGATTTTGCCAGACTTGAGGAACTGAGTTACATGGAAAGGTAAAAACAGGTCAGGACTTTATTCCTTGAGGTGTAGAAAAATGAGGTTAAAAAAAAGAGCTGCTGCAACGGCAAGGCAGTGGACCCTGGAGAGTGGAGACATAGCATTGCTCTAAAGGGTTCAACCGCCTGGTGCCAATGCTGGCAGCTCCATATAGGCTTTAAATTACCTGTCAAGGAGCCAACAGTGATTTTAAACTAAAATCTTGCAATCACCAGTCTGTGTCCAAGTTGGTGGCACCTGGCTTGGAAGCAGCCACAAGGAGGTGCAGACTCTGGGGAGCAATAGACAACCGCATGTCATGAGAAATAGGGAGGACACTCTCCGTTGAGAAGGAGAGGCCTACAGGATGGTGACCATGGCAGCAGACCTCCAAAGGGCTCAACAGCTGAAGAATCCATACAGACAATTTGCGGTAGGGGACTCACATGGGTTGCAGACTGCTGGAGACTGGTTCATAGGGACCAGGTATTGAAGGATTCAAGACAGTACTGAGGGCAAGGTGGGCTCTCGAAGGGTTTCCTGATCATGTCAGAGGAGTTCCCTATGGATCGAACAGGAGTCTGTGTGGCTGCAGACACAGTGACTCTGAAGGGACTCTCTTTTGCTTTTCTTTCTCTTATACTGTAAGAGATGTTGGGCAACACTAATGGTGACTCTGTCTGCCTTACAGCAGGCAGAAGGCAATTTTGTGTAAATTTAAATATAGCACATATAGCACGGTAATAGGCCCTTTCGGCCCATGAGCCCGTGCCACCTAATTACTCCCTATTAACCTACAAACCTGATACGTTTTTGAAAGGTGGGAGGAAATTAGAGCACCAGGAGGAAACCCATGCAGACATGAGGAGAATGTACAAACTCCTTGAAAGGCACTTTAAGGTGGCCAAAATCCCCACTTGTAAAACTGCATATTATGGCAATATGCAGCTGTCGGGAGGCCACTTGAATGGGGTTGGATGAGGTGCCTGCAAGGCGAACTTTGTAACCCTCCTCCAAGAGAGATAATCGCCGCAGCACAGTGGCCTCCCCAGACGCAGCCGTCTGAAAGTGACTGCATTCGGGATGGAAGTCAGCTGGCGAGCGCCTGACAGCTCCTCCTTCTCCCAGTTGACCCTTCCCCCGGCGCGGGACATCAGGGTGGGGGCAGCAGGTGTTGGCTGTCAATGTGGGGACTGCAGGGCTGGAGCGGCCAGCTGGGGAGTATGGGGCTGGGGCGGCTGGTGGGGGAGTACGGGGTTTACACCCGCACACAAAATCCAACTAAATTTAAAAGGCGAGAGTTTTTGATAAGTCATGATGCTCGGGGATGGCTTCCCCAGCCCCATACTTCCCCACCGCCGCCCCAGCCCGTATTCCCCCACTAGCCACTCCAGCCACGTACTCCCCCGCCAGTCGCTCCAGCCCTGTACTCCCCCGCTGGGGCAGAGCAGGGCTGAGCAATCAGTGTGGGGACATCCGGCGTGGGACGTACCGCGCTGATAGTCTGCGCTGGCTGTCCCAGCTCTGACAGCCAGTCATCCCAAATCTGACAACCCAAAGGACAGGAGCCGGAGTGCGCTCAGATGCGCATCCCAGTGCAGCTGTCCCTTCAGGTGGCCAGCGCTGCATTTTTAGTACTGCCACCTGAATGACAATTCAAAGGGCCGCTCCCTCTTCTTCAGGCGCATTCTTAGCAGAGAATACATCTGAAGAACTCTACAGACAGCGCGGGATTCGAACCCTCGTCACTGGTGCTGTGAAGCATTGCACTATCTGCTAAGTTAAACATGCTGCCTGTAATATTACATCTTCTGTACTATTACATGACAATAAAGGAATTTTGAATCTTGATAGAGGGATGCAAAATCATGATGGGCATAAACAGAGTAAATGCAAGCAGGCTTCTTCAACTGAGGTTAGGAAGATTAAAATGGTATCTAGTAAATAAATTTATTTCTGTAATGTATAATTTACATCAAAATAGGGATGCATAAATTGAGGTTATGATGGGAAGTAGATCAAAATAGACAAATAAATGAGAAAGATTGGATGGAATTATGCAAGAATAATATGACAAAAATTATAAATGTAATATAATTTTTTGCATCAGTTATATTTGGCTCCACAGAAACTAAATAGACTAAATCCTGTTATATCTGATTTATGTTTTAGGTGTGGACATGAGATTGAAACTTTTTGCATTCTACTTGGCAGTGTCTTAAATTCAGATATTTTTGGTTGGAAGACAATAATTTTTTGGATTACGGGGGTCAAGTTTCCACAGGATTTGATATTATTTTAAGGAAGTAATATTAAGGTTATAAGACCTAAAGTAAAATTAATTATGTATCAAATTGAATTTGTACAAATTGCTTTAGTAGTTGCTAGGAAGTATATAGCAATATCATGGAAGTCAGATAAAGATTTAGGTATGGAAAGATGGCACGTAGAACTTCATAGCTGTATACCATTAGAGAAGATTACTTATAGTTTATGAAATAAATATCATTTGTTTTGGAAAATATGGCACCCATATTTACAAAATTTGGGTTTGTATGTTTAATAGACTCTCTGAATATCTCATTTCTTGGTAACTTCTAATATTAGACTTTATGATGTAAATGCTTTATACCCTTGGCATTCTCTGATCCTTCTTTCTTTAACCTTTTTTTCTTACTTTTCTTTTTCTTCCTAGGGGTTTGAGGGAGGGAAGGGAGGAAGGGTTTTTTTTCCCTTATGTACCACATGTATAACTTTTTGAAATAATTTTTGAATATAATGAAATGCAATTAATTTTTTTTTTCAAATTTTATTTAAAAGATTTTTAAAAAACAAAATACAATCAAATAACAGCAAGAAAGTTTTAAAAAAATAAAGAAAAACCCTCCCCACCCTCCCAGCCCTTCAGCCAGCTCCCTTAAGGGGAGCCAAATACAAAAACAAAACAGAATATATAGAATATTTCAAAGTATTTTCAAATTCATATATTCCAAATAAGAAGACCACATATTAACAAAGAAGGAATAATTATCATGCATGTAATTTTTTCCAACGGAATACAAGCTCTTAATTCATTATGCCAACATACTATATTAATCTCCACATTATCTTTCCAAGTACTAGCTACACATTTTCATGCTACAGATAACGCTAAACGTACAAATGCAATTTAAAATTTATCCAACCCCAATCCCTTCAGAGAAACCATATAGTCCAACAAAAAAATCGATGGGACTAGTGGTAATTTAATTTTAAATAATATTTCCAAGACAAATCTAATTCCTTCCAAAAATGATTGTCCTTTAACTCAAGACCAAACAGCATGTAAAAAAGTTCCAGTACATAGTCCACATCGAAAACAAGGGTCCGAATTGCTAAACCCATATTTTTTCAATTTCTCTGGAGTCAAATATAACTGAAGTAAAAAATTATAATTAACCATTCCATATCTTACATTTGTCAATTTAGTTAAACAATTGTGACACATAACCTCCCAATTATCTTCAGGAAAAATATGTTAAATCAATTTCCCATTTAGGCCTAGATTTCTCCCATTCCAGTTTATCCATACTATCTTGTAACAATTGATATATATCCAAAATATAACCTTTCTTGGTATAGAGGAAATCAAGACTCAAATTTCATCAACATAGGTAAATTCATCTCTTTACCATAATTATCTTTTTTCAAAGCTCTGAGTTGGTAGTATACAAATAAAGAATTTACAGATATATCAAATTTCTCCCTCAATTGATTAAAGGAAAGAAACTGTCCTTCTTCAAAGCAATCCTGAACTATCTTTATACCCTTAGAATTCCATCTCTTTAAATGACTATTAAATATTGAAAAGGGAATAAGTTGATTATGGTATAATGGAATTTGAATTGATAGTTTACCCTTCAACCCTAAAACCATATTTCTTTTACCCCATATTTTTAACGTGTTTTAATACCGGCATATTACATTCCTGCAATAAATTCATATTCCATTTAAATATTAACTGATGTACCTCAACTTCAGAAATACATGCCATTTCCACCTTTGCCCAACTCAGAGGTTGGTCCATATCCATCAATCTACTAACAAATTTCAACTGAGCTGCTTCATAATAATTTTGAAAATGAGGTAATTGAAGACCACCCAATGCATATTTCCATGTAGGTTTATGTAAAGTTACTCATGCTAATTTCCCATTCCATAAAAATTCCCATACCACGTTATTCAAATCATGAAAGAAACTCTTTGAAAGTAAACAAGGTATTGACTGAAACAAATATTGGATTTGAGGAAAAATATTCATTTTAATACAATTTACTCAACCAATTAACGTTAATGGAAGATCATTCCATTTAATCAAATCCATTTTAATCCTTTTTAATAAAAGAACATAATTTAATTTATATAAAGATTGGTAATCTGCATTTACTATTTCTCCCAAATATTTAATTCTATCTGACCATTTCAATTTTATTATATTTTTATATTCTGAATAGTCTCCTTCCTCAACTGGTAATATTTCACTCTTTTCCCAATTTACCTTATATCCAGATAACTCCCCAAATTTCAGCAAGCAATCTTACAAATATTTCAAAGACTGCTCCGGTTCTGTCAAATAGACCAACACATCATCTGCAAATAAATTAATCTTATATTCATCATCTGCAATTCTCATCCCTTTAATCTTATTATTCTGTCATATTGTCTGAGCTAACGGTTCAATAGCCAATGCAAACAAGGCCTGTGATAATGGACAACCTTGCCGAGTTGACCGTGTTAATTTAAATGGTAAAGAAGGTTGACCATTTGTCACCACCCTAGCAATTGGGTTTTTATATAAAGCTTTAACCCCACCAATAAAATAAGGGGCAAAATTAAATTTCTCTAACACCTTAAATAAAAAATTCCATTCAACCCTATCAAAAGCTTTTACCGCATCCAGTGCAGTGGTTGGGTTGCTGTCTAGATGCCCTTCAACCCTGTGATCACCAATGTGATCAATCTAAGAATGTTATCAGATGCATTTCTATTCTTAATAAAACCTGTTTGATCTACATGTATCAACTGATGTAAATATTTAACAAGTCTATTCGCTAATACTTTTGCCATAATTTTATAATCTACATTTAGTAAAGAAATAGGCCTATATGAAGATACTTTCAATGGATCCCTATCTTTCTTTAAAATCACAGTAATTATGTTCAAGATTCCAGTAACACCTGATCTTCAGTTATTTGCTGTAGAACATCTCCAAATACCGAGGATAAATCTTCATAAAATACTTCATAAAATTCAGCTGAAAATCCATCATCCCCTGGTGACTTCCCATTCGGCATCTCTTGTATAGCTTCTTTAATCTCGAAATCTGTAAATGAAGCTTTTAATTCCCTAACCTCCTCCTCTCCTAAAACAGGTAAATTTAATTTAGATAAATAAGAATCAATAGAACCAGCTTCCAGCTTTCCCTCAGAAGTATATAACTGTTGATAAAATGAGTAAAACTGCTCATTAATTTCCTGAGGTTTATAGGTAACTATTGAATTCTTTTTAACACCATTAATAATTCATGATGTCTGTTCTGTTTTTAATTGCCATGCTAACACCTTATGAGCCCTCTCACCTAATTCATAATAAGATTGCTTAGATTGATTATTTAAACGCTCATACTGATAGGTTTGTAATGTATTATAACGTAGTTTCAATTTTGCTAAAGCTGCCTTTTTATCTTCTGTAACATTTTTCTGAAATTCCTTTTCCAACTCAGTAATTTGTTTCTCCAATGTTAAGATTTCCGCCACATTTTTAAAAAACTTTCGTAGTATAACTAATAATTTGTCCATGCAAAGATGCTTTCAAAGCATCCCATAATACAAAAGTACTACTTACTGTATTAATATTCTCAGCCAGAAATAAAGCAATCTGTTCTTTTACAAAAGTAACAAATTCTGGTTTCTTTAATAGCATCGTATTAAGTCGCCATCGATAAGACAATTGCACCACTTCCGAACTTGCACAAGAGAGAAACAACATAGAATGATCTGATATGACCCGGCTTTTATAGTCGGCTTGGAGTACTCTACCTTGTAAATGTGCTGATTCCAAAAAAAAATCTATTCTAGAAAATGAATCATGTCTAAATGAATGAAAAGAGAAATCTTTCTCTGTAGGATTTACTCTCCTCCAAATATCAATTAAATTCAATCTTTCATCAAGGCCCCTATTTGTATTGCCGTCTTTGATTTCCTTATACTTTTCGGAGACCTATCCAACAAAGGATCTAAAACACAGTTAAAATCTCCCCCAACCAAAATATTTTCCTTGGCCTGATTTAACAAGAAAAAAGCCTCTGACATAAACTTTTCTTCATCTACATTAGGTGCGTAGATATTTAACAAAGTTCATGATTCAGCAAACATTTTATAATTCAACCTCAAAACCCTCCCTGCATTACCTTCAAAGGATTCTAATTCAAATGGTAATTTCTTATGAATTAAGATCGCTACACCTCTCGCCTTGGAATTGAAAGAAGAAGAAAATACATGACCAACCCAATCTCTCTTCAATTTCATATGTTCTTTTTCAGTCAAATGTGTCTCTTGCAAAAAAGCAATATTGACTTTCATTTTTTTATATAAGCCAATACCCATTTACACTTAATAGGATTATTCAATCCCTGGACATTAAAAGTTGCAAAGTTCAAAATAGACATTTCAGTAAAAATTCTACTATAAAATATTACTCCCCTTTCTAATTCCCTAAATATTCTAAACTCTCCCCTATATAAAAATACCAGAAAAGCAAAAAATATATAAACTTCCCCTCAGTAAATTACTAAAAAGTAGTAAGTCCCTAAAAATCTGGGTGTGGTAAAACCCACTAGTGGCAGATGACTATCAGGTCTCAATGTCATCCACCCCCCCCCCCCCCATCAGACTTTCACAAAGTAATTATTCAGACATATTCAACCCAGTGATTCCAATCCCAATGATTGTTCCGAGTCTTCAATATCAAGAAGACTTTGCGTAAATTCAACCTTCTTTCCATGTTTCCCATTCCCATTTCCATTTACCCTCCTTTTAGGCATTGATAATGGCAACCGACCATTTCCTCGTAAATCTGGCAATGAATTAACAAAAATTAATGCATCATGATCATTTTCAAAAAATTGAGACTGAAAATTTCCATTAAAAGCTTTTAAGTACAGCCAGGTAACGAAAGGCAAACTCGTAACCCTTTCGCCACAACACTTCTTTAGCTGAATTAATTTCTCAGTGCCTTCTAATAATTTCTTGACTCAAATCCACATAGAAAAACATTCTGTTATTTTGAACTATCATTGGAGTCTGATTTTGCCATGCTTTCTGCACCGCAACTCGTAATATCATTTCTCTATCTCTTGATATTTCAAACAACGAATCAAAACTGCCCTCGGTAGTTGACCTGGAAATGGTTTTTTCCTCAATGCTCTATGCGCTCGATCCAACTCCATCTGGAAAAAATTCCTTACCCAGTACCTCAGGAATCCATTTCTTAAAAATTTTTACCAGATCTGAACCTTCCATATCTTCTGGAAGACCTACTATTTTTACATTATTTCTTCGACCTTGATTCTCTAATGAATCAATCTTCTTCAATAATTCCTTCTTCTGAATCCTCCAGTCCACGAAAGAGTCCTCCACTTTTTCCATTTTGTCTCTATTTGATTCTTACATTCAAAAAAAGCTTCTTCAATTTTTAAAAAGATTATCCTGTACCATATGTACTGTTTTTATACATCTACTAACATCACTTTTAACTACAGTCATATCTTTCTTCATAGAAGTAATCTCTTCACACATATTATTCATTTTAGTTTTCACTTCCATAAATCCTTGGTTTATCTGAGTAGACATCTGCATTGAGAATCCAGTCCAGGTTCCATCACATTCCCTTAAGGCCTACCTTCTCTGGTCTAAGTCCCCATTTCTTCCTGTGTTAATTCCAGTAACATTGAGCTCTCTTCCTCCCCCAACGCAGGGGCTCCTCTTCCAGTGTGGCTGCGAGTCTGGACACCCGTCGACAGCATGCCAACCTCATCAGCCCGCTGTCTTTTGGGCTCCCCCACAGCCCACACCTTTTCCAATAACTCATTGTCCCGCGACACACCATACATGCCTGGCAAAGTCACCGACCGTGCAGGTGCGTCTTCCAATGCTATACTGTGCACCCCCGGACCACCAGGCAATACTGAGGGCTCACGAGTCCGTCCTTGCTCAGCTGATCCAGGCACACGAGTCAGGGCCAGCCGAGCTCGACACTGAACCGGCGGCATCTTGTAAAGGCATGATCGGTGCCGATGTAATACTTAGCTGAGCAGGAGTCCTCTGAGGCTTGGGAGCTCCAATCCATGACTCCGTGGCTTCAACTTGGTAGGTAGGCCTCAATTCTTCAAAACGTAATTTCTTTTGCAATTGAGCTTTTGATGTCTTCAAGTTTGTAGCCATTTCAATCCTCCACTATTCCAAAGTCCGTAAATACTATTTTTAACCACTTTTACAAGTTTTAAAATTGGGTATTTATAAGTCTAACTGGGGGAAGGTGGAACTTCACGTCTTCCCTCTGTGCCATCTTGCTACGCCCCCCGAAATGCAATTAATATTGTGGCTTAAAATTTATAAATAAAATATTCAAAAAAGGAGAGATTAAAATTATAGGATGTGGGTTTAGGGTGAAAAGTTTAAAGGGAACATTTAGTGGATATTCATGCAGTGGTGTGAGTGTGGAATGAGCTGCCAGATGAATTGGTAAATGCAGGCTCCATTTTAACACAAGAGAAAAATTGGACAAACACATGAATGGGAGTGGTATGGGGGGATCTGGTCCAGGTGCATGTCAGTGGGACTACACAGAATAATAGATCAGCTCAGACTAGAAAGGCCAAAAGGCCTATTTCCACACTCTAGCGTTCTCTGGTTCTATGGCCACTGGGAGATCCTTTACTGTTGCAGTGGACAGAGCAAAAGTGGTCATTGAAGTGATCTCCCAAGATCACTTGTTTGAATATTTATCTCATAGTTAGAAATAATGCAATAATCTCAAATGTCACTCAAGTTTTGGAAAAATATAATATGAATTTTTCATGTGGATAAACTGAAATGTTGCAATCTGATGTAAATCAATTCACTGCTGAAGTCAATACTGTCTCAGAAGAAAGTTATTAGTACTGTACATTAAATCCTTTCATAGTTCGACCTTCATTGACAAGAAAAAGATTATTATTTACCTCCCAAGAAGTTAGGCCTGTGTTGTTCAGAAGTTAATTAAAAACCTCAGCAGGAAAAATCTGCCTTCTGCATTGGTGCAAGAAAAGGGCTCTATAAAAATTTACAAAGTGAATAAACACTATATTTTGTGAAGCTCCAGTGGTTACGGATGTAATAAAAATATTTGTGTGATCATTCTAGTACTAAACTATTGAAATTCCATGTAATTTAATGTTGTTTATGGAAGTAATGCAGCATTTAGTGTAACAATTTAATGCTAAAATGTTGAATTTTCAGATATTTTGCATTAATAGCCTGAATGCAGTAAAAATTAAACAGCTAGTTTTAAAATATTTTTTAATCCAATATCCATACATTAAAATTCTTGACCACATTTTTTGAAATACATGTATCAATAATTCATAATGAGGAATGAAGAATAATGCAGTTACTTCTTTGCCAATTTGGTCCAAGAATCGCGGTAACTCTTCTTATCCTTAATCGGCCTAAAATATTTGGTGAGAAATTATAATCATCTGTGCCCTTTTTGAGTGCTCTTAAAACTCCAAGTTGACATGCATTGCACACCAAGCATAACAATGCTAAGTGCCAGATTAGAAAAAGCTTTGCATTTACCAATAAAATCACCCCCTGACAGTTTGCAGACCCATCAATTCACAATATAAATTAATGTGCACCATTCATCAGTAAGAAAAGTCAAAAGCTTATAGGATAATCCTGTATTTCTTTTTTATTGCTACAGCTCTCCGAATTACAGACACTTTTGATAGTTATTCCTAATTGCAAAAGTCTACAGGTAACGGTGTGGCAGGTGGTAAATGTCACTTTAATAACTTCAATTTTTTTAAAACCAGATGCATTGACATTCAGAGTAAAAGAACAACCTGCTGGTGAAACTCAATGGGTCAAGCAGCATCAGTGGAAGAAAAAGAATTGTCAACATTTGGGTCAGATACCTTAATCAAGACCTAAAATGTTGCGCTCCTCCAGCAGATACTTTCTTTTCACTGCAGGTTTCAGCATCTCAGTCTCTCATGTATACACAAAAGTCCTGGAGCTCAGCAGTTCATGCAGTCTCTATAGGAAGCCAAGAGATATAACCAATATGAGCAGAAAGTAGGCAGGTGTCTAAATAAAAAGGTCAGGGTGGAGAAGAGGGAAGAAAGAGCCGGGGAAAGAGCATGGGCCAACAGGCAAGAGGTCATGGTGGATGTGGGAGGGAGCGCAGAAGAGAAAAAGGCTGAGAAGTAATATGGCAAAGGGGGTAGTTCTCTGAATGGAAACAGAGCCACGTAACAGGGACCTTCCAGTGGCCAATCATTTCATTTCCCACACCAACATGTCTGTCCATGCCTCATGCACTGCC
This sequence comes from Narcine bancroftii, assembly GCF_036971445.1. Classification (NCBI taxonomy): domain Eukaryota; kingdom Metazoa; phylum Chordata; class Chondrichthyes; order Torpediniformes; family Narcinidae; genus Narcine; species Narcine bancroftii. The sequence goes on from NC_091472.1 coordinate 201,680,875, forward strand.
AATACTGAGGCCACCTGCAAATTGGAGGAGCATCACTTAATAGTCCTTCTGGGCATTCTCCAGCCAGATGGCATTGACTGACTTCTCCAGTTTCCAGTGAGCCTCTACCCTGTCTCTCTTTCTTTCCCTGTCCCTCTGTCTCCATTCCTCCAGCTCCCCACCCCTTTATCACTCCATTCAGAGAGCTACTCCCTTCCCTTTAATGTTTTTCTCTTTGACCCTCCCACCCACATCCACCAATATCCTCTTGCCGGTTGGGATGTGCTTGTCCCTCCACCCCTTCTTCCCTCCTCCCCTCTCCTCCCCCCACCTTTATATTCAGAAGCCTGTCTGCTCTTTGCTTATACTTTGATAAGGGCTCAGGCCTAAAACATTGGTTATATCCTTTAGCTTCTGATAGATGCTACGTGAACTGCTGAGTTTCTCCAGCAGTTTTGTGCTTTCCACTACAATCACAGTGTCTGCAGACTTTCCTGTTGCATCAAGATTTGGTTATATTGGTGGAAATTTGCCTGGGATGAGGAGAATGAGCAAAGGACACAAAGATCCTTCCTTTTTTGTAAGGGCACTACAAGTATGATCATTCATAGTGCAGGGACATACTATAAGTCATCTACACTTAAAAAGACATGGACATTTAGACATAGAGAGATATTATATGGAAAAATGCTTTAGGCCAAGTCCATGCCAACTATCAACCACTCATTCACACTAATTCTACATTAATCTTATTTTAATTCTCTCCATATTCTCATCTACTCCCACAGATTGTACCATTCACCAACACATTGGGAGCAATTATGGTGGCCAAATTAACATTTAACCCGCACCTCCTTGGGATAAGTTAGTCCTCACTGAAATTTGCTACTTTCTCCATGCTGATTCTCTAGCTTGGAACCTATTCTTGTTGGCCACTGAACACTGATTTGAATATGGCCTTTATTCAATTTACAAACACAATTTGCTGAAGCAACTCAGCAGATCAAATAATATCTGTGGGAGAAAAGGAATGGTTGGCGTTTCAAGCCAGAACCCTTCATCAGGATGCATGCCAGCTATCTGTGCTTCCAATGTAGTACTCAGATGTTGAGTGCCTGCTGATTATGCTGCAATTCAGCTTCTCTGGCACTGTATCATGATTAGGTCCATGGTGGAAAGTAGACTCCAAGCTCTGCATAATATTTTGTGGCAAGATTGAACCAGGCTTCAGCAAACTCCCTACTGTGCATTTTCTAACAGAATTCTCAATGCACTTAACACTTTATTGTCTATGCTCATAAACTTTCAATACCCTGTCCTCATCTGAATTCTATGCGGCAGAATTTTCATACAACTCTACTCACTAACAAATTGTCACAGTTACCCTTACCCTGACTGAAGTCCATGTGCCCAGTGCTTTGACATATACAGATTATACAGAGGGGATTAATAAGCATTAGTGGAAATGACTGGTAGACTGGGTGGCCTGAAATATATGTGTCCATGCTGGATTCCCTATAATACTATGAAGCTCAGATGAATCATCAATTCAGCACCTCTGACTGAACAAGGTCCCAAATCTTTCAGCCTTATTTTTACCACCCACATAAGTGGGAATTTCAAATGAATATGGAAAATATAGAGAAACTCTTGGTGATTTATCCTCCCATTAAGCATTCAAAACCTGATGTGGTAGGATTAATATTTTTTTGTGTTTTAAACATCAGAAACGATTGTGACAGAATATAGATATACTTTTGGGAGATAAATTGGGGCAAGGTTTTAGTGTAGGTCACATACAAACACTTTAAAAAAGATCTTATTTAAAATACTGGAGCTTTGCTCATGCTAGACATGTTGGGGCCAACAGTCTTTGCAAAAGCTTTGGAGAGTGCCCAAGAGACTTCACTAATGGATTGTTGTTTACAAAAAGGCAACAGATGAAAGAGCTTGTCAGAGCCACCTTCTGTCTGAAGGGGAACTTGCTGTTCTTAGAGGGCTGTGTGCTTTTATCTCAGAGAGAGAGAGAGAGAGAGAGAGAGAGAGATCGAGAGATCAGCTCTACAGTGTTACAAACAGTAACAGCTGCTGGGAATGGAACAGGACAAGCTGGAAAGCTTGAGGAAAACCCCATTTGGAAGATGGGTTGTGAGTTCTTAGTTCAGCCTGGCCAAAGCCCTTATGGTTCATGCAAGAGGAGAGGACTGGCTGTCCAATGCATCACTTGGAAAAAGAGAAACAAAATGACACTCTGTGGTGACCTGAAAAAAATAGGTTATCATCTGGAGAACCCTGAGGGGGCAAGTTTCTTCGGCAAGTCAATGAAGTGGCTGATTAAAAAAAGGAATCAGTTGTGGTGTCAACGTACAACAAATCTCTCTCTCTGAAAACCAACAAGAATCTTCCTGAGCAGTAATCATTTACCTTTCAAGCACCAAAGCCTGGTGAACTTTATAAATGTTAAATTTTGTGCACAGTTTAAGAATTGCTGCAACCAGTGAACTTGGAGGAATGAGAAGTAAGATTGGACTGTGAATCAAAGAACTTTTCTGAAATTACACACATGTGTGCTTAGAATTAAAAGGGGGTTAAATTAGGTTAGTTAAGTCAATAGTGATAAGTTAAAGTATGATTCTGTTTTCATGTTTAAAGATAATTAAAAGCAACGTTTGTTGAAGTAACCATTTGTTTTGGTGAATATCTATTCCAGCTGGGTTTTGGGGTCCTCTGGGCTCTTAACACTATAAAATAAAGTGTATATTTGATAATTAAATTAAATTAATTTTTTTTAAAAATCTAGACATACAGCACTGTAACAGGTCAATTTGGCTCAATTTACAACCCATTAACCTACACCCCAGTACATTTTTGAAGGGTGGGAGGAAACCGGAGCCCCTGGGGAAAACTCACGCAGACTGTAAATGCGTTGCGCTTACTGCAACGCCAACGGTGCATGAAAGATATTCTTGGATAATTTATGGTCTACAAATAGCAAAATACAGCAGATTCTGGATACTTGAAAACAAAACATGCTGTAAATACTTAAGGTGTCAGGCTTTGCCTCTGGAAAGAGAAAGACAGTTACGAGCTTGAATTTTCCTGAGGAACACCCTAAATCCACTATGCAAATGCAAATGCAAGAATTTCCCCAAGTGACTGTAAAGTTTGGCAAATGTTTCCATTCCCAGGCTTCTTGATAATTTTTCACCTGTAATTTCCAAATTGCACTCTGATATTGATGACTTCAGCAGAGTCTCAACTTCCTGCACTTTCCCTTGCTCAGTTTAATGACTGCTATTTCAATGGAGAGAAATAAAAGGGAACTTTTGAGTCACCAACATTGAATTTAACTACTTAATTTTATTAATTATCTTCCAGTGTTATGGGTATTTTTAATATATATATTAAACTTTAAACCAAGGATAGGCCACGTTTTTTAAAACTCATATTCCACCTTAAGTATTCCCTTTGCCATCGGTGCTCTGTGATTAGTAAGGGATTGTTTAAGGTGGTATGTGAATGGAAAGAAAAACTTTGAAAACCACTGTTTAAATCATACCTAATTGACTCATTAGGTACACAGTTTCATAACTCCAAAGGAAATGGGCCAATGACAATTTTTCTCAAGCAATTTCAGTAACAATTGGGTCTAGAGCAGTGATTCTCAACCTTCCCTTCCCACTCACATACTGCCTTAAGCCATCCCTTATTAATCACATAGCACTTATGGCATAGGGAATACTTAAGGTTGAATGTGAGTTTTGAAAAAGGGTGCCCCAACCCTGCTTTAACTAAAGATTTTTCGACATTTTTGATATAATTTTTGATGATTTTCATATTTGTGAATGATAAAAATGTTTACAAATATACATATTGTTGGGATACATGCATTTCTACTATTTTCTGCATTCATTGTGGAATGCTAAACTTTATGGATAATCCTCTGAGGATAACTTGCTCAAGATACTGCAGGATTACAGAAGAATATCTGACATGGACAAGGTCGAGTTTTGTGTCTCTGCTCTAGTATAGCTAATGTTTAGCCCAATACACCACCAAAGTAAGGAAATTGGAAGTAATATCAATCCTAAAGATTGTGAACAATCTGATTAGAAAGTAAATTGTTTGTTAGCATTCATTAAACAACAGTGATAAGCCAGTATTTCTTGCTCATCTTATTCACTGTTTACTTACCTGTAGAGACTGTATGACTCCAAACACTGAAGAGATTTTAAGGGACATTTGTCCATCATGGTCTGGAGGAACAATGGGTGGGGATGATGGTATAGAGCAGGTGTTCCCAACCTTTTTGTTCCTCTGTACCCCTTGGGCATTTTTATAGGTTCCCGTGTACCACTAAAAATTAAGGATTAAAAAAACATGACCTTGTGCAATCTGACTGCAGATTGCAACACCATGTATTGTACAGTAGTGGTGATTCTCTCAGACCTAATGTACCCCCTGAAAAGTGCAAATGTACCACTGGGGGTACATGTACCCCAGGTTGGGAACCCCTGGGATAGAGAATAAGATTAGCTGCTGGAGGAGAGAATGGAGGAGGGGTTAAAGCAAGCAGGATTTTCAGTAAGAGTGAAACACATTAAAAGGCCCAATCTGTTTGAAAAGTATCACTCTAACATAATTTAATAATAGTTTGAAAGGAGATTACTGAGATCTGATGCCTTGTGGAAAGAAAATTCAGATTTAAACTAGCAGCACAGTGATTGTTTTACTGGGCTAGTGAACCTAAGGTTTGAACTAATGATATAGATATATAGCAAAGATAAAAATACATAACCAACTTTTTGGATTTGAGCCCTTCATTAAGGAATGGAAAAACATCAGCAGGCGTCCGAACAAAAAAGTGGGGGTGGGGAGATGTTTTAAGAATGTTTTTCAGCAATATCCAATTTAACTCCCATTCTGATTTTGTTCAATAATGTTGTCAATGTTCACCTAATGAGAAATCTAGTATTTTCCAATGAAAAAAGCTCCAAAGTGGGTTGGAGATTGTATTTTCCATTCAAATTGCATGGTCACAAATTTGGTTATTTATAATTTAGATAGGACAATAATAAATTCAGCTTAAATTTAAGCACCAGTGTTGATATTAATTACATACCCAAATTCAGCAAAGTAAATTAATGTCATTGTCTGTTGTTACAAAATTTTTGTATAACATCTCATTTTTCTTCGAACATTTAAATCATAATTTCCTATATCCAAATTTCATTAGAACTTCACATTCAGAAATCAAGGCTATGCTACCAACTGCTATGCAAGCTATTAAAAGTATTTTTGCAAAAGTTTAGGAATGGTAGTCAGATCATTTATACAGACAAATCTTGTTAAATTGTATGTGGTAAAACACAAAAGTCTGCAGATATTGTGATTCTGTAAAAATACAGAAAGGCAGGAAGAACTCAGCAGGTCTCGCAGCATCCATAGGAGGTAAAGATATATAATTGATGTTTAAAGCCCGAGTCGTTCTTCAAGGTATATGTAAAAAGCAGACAGCCACCTGAATTAACAGGCTGCCCTTCTCCCCAGACTTTTAATTCAGACACTTGCCTGATTTTTATTCATACCTTGAAGAAGGGCTCAGGCCCAAAACGTCAGTTTACCACCTATGAGTGCTGCAAGGCCTGGTGAGTTCCTCCAACATTTTTGTGATTTTGCTAAATTGCATGTCTATTTAAATAATTTCATCCTGACAATTTAAGTACCATCTAATGTTTAAGTTTTACAGCATTGAGTGGTACTGCACTCACATTGTTGTTATATGTCATTCCAAAAATTCAAATACTTTCCAGCAAAAATATGCTTCCATACTTTAATTTCTGCAGAAGGAATCCATTAAAAAAAATACCCTGTAGTCAATATTGTTGCAAGACTACCGAACAATGGGCACTAATGGGACAACTAGATTTAATAATATGTATCCTAGCAAGAACTCCATCGAGGTTAATCCTCATTTAGGCCCATTCCACAAATTCGTCCAAGTCTGAATATCTTACTAAATCACAGATTTCAACCCCTATTTCGTTATTCAGATTTAGTCCTCAATCAACAACCATCTCTTGACTTCCCAGCCTCCAAGGTCCACAAATTTAAAGTGTAGATCACGGTTTTCACCCATGTTCCCCTCTCCACATTCAAGACTTCAGTATTTGCCTCTGCTTTTCCCTAGGCTCCGACTGGGCCTTCATTGTTTGAAGCTAACTCATCTCAGGCTCATCCTGAGTCATCAATCATACATCCAGCCATTGATCCTCTCTCCTTGCTGACCTCTGGATCCAGATGTGATATCCAAAGTCTTGGACCTCAGATGGTACTGATGGTATAATACATAATGAACATAAAGGTGTGCTTCTTATACTGTGCATCAATTGTAACCATTCTACTCTTATGTTAAGTTGGTTCATTATTAATTGGAGGTAGAGATCCAGGAAGTGATGGTCAATTAAGCCTGGATTGCAGCAAATGAGGAGGCCTGCATCTGTCTCACCAGTTATTTCAAATATGCATAATAATATCACTCCAGCATCCTTTCTATGTCCACATGTCAAGTGAAAAAAATGTATGATCGAGTTAGGGCAAGATCACATGTGGTAATCAATTTATTTTACATTTACAGTGTAGCATGTTAAAAATACATTATAAAAGTGAGTTTCTAGGCCAACCTCATATTGATCAAAAGATTATCTGAACTGTAAACCAAATCACTGAAGCAAATACCATTAATAACTTTAAGAAACAATGAATATGATTATTGAGAAGAAAAGGGATATGACATATGGTGAAAAATGGTGAAAATAAAATTGAGATTGGCTTGTGAGGTTTAATCAGATTTTCTATTGCATAAATTTGTTTTTACCAAATAGTTTGCAATGTTTATTAGCATAATCATTAATTAAAACAAATTCTGTTAGGTCATGGCATATCAATCCCCTGTTGTGCTGAATAAAATATGTCATTATAGCAATATGGCATTTGAAATATTTAAAAGCTGCATATGGCAACACTTCAACAAGCTGCTGAAGTCAGTAGGTGCCATTTCAAAAATCTGTTCAATCCATTTATGTCAACTACAATTAAAAGTCACGATTATTATACATGCAGAACTAGAACACTGAAAGAAGGGAATGACTACAATATTTCCAAGGCTGAAGGACTTCAGTCAGATATTGAGATAAAGAGATCATATTTTCTTAGGAGGAAAAAAAAATTAGAATGCTATGACATAAACATTCACAATTCTAAACAGATTCAGCAGAGCAGATAAGGAGAAACGGTTTCTAATGGTAGAAAAATCAGTTACTGTGGCGGTGCACTCTTGTGGTGAACCGGCCCTGTTTGTACCACCGCATGGCGGGGGAGCCATGAGAAAAGGGAGCCATCAGGGGTTCTCCTACTCCTTACCCAGCGCGTGCTTCAGGCAGCCATTATGACGTCACCACTCACGTGTTGGCTGAACTCACGCTGCCCTTAAAGGGGTGCACGCGGGATTTGAATAAAACAGTCATTGAGAGCATCCAAGGTGGTGGCTGTGAGTTTCTTTGCTGTAGCTCCCACTACATTGGTGACCACGATGAGCCCAGACACTTTTCTGGTCTCCCAACATGGATCCAGCCAAGATCAACGCCGTCGCTGTGAAACTGTCCCCCTTCTGGACCCATCGCCCACGTACGTGGTTTGGACAGGCGGAGGCACAGTTTCACCTCAGGAACATCTCCGCAGACACCACGATGTTTTACCACGTCGTGAGCATGCTAGAAGAGGAGACGGCAGCCAGGGTGGACGATCTCATCCACAACCCACTAGGTGAGGGTAAACACCCTGCCCTCAAAAATCTCCTTCTGGGCACCTTCAGTCTCTCCCCACAATAGCGTGCCTCCAGACTCCTACATCTGGATGGGTTGGGAGACTGAATGCCATCAGCCCTCATGGATGAGATGTTAGTGCTGGCAGAAGATCACAAGCCCTGTTTCTTGTTCCACCAGATCTTCCTGGAGTAGATGCCTGAGGACATTCAGCTCCTGCTGGCAGACGAAGACTTCAGTGACTCACGGAGAGTCGCGGCCCGAGCAGACATCCTCTGGCACACAAAGAGAGAGAACAAAGCCGCCCTCAGTCAGGTCACCCATCCAGGAGCCAGCCCCCTCCAAGCACAAACCAGAGAAGCACCACCCCACTTGGTGCTTCTATCATCAATGCTGGGGGGCACAAGTTCACAAGAGCAGGCAACCCTGTACCTACCAGGGAAACGACTCGGCCAGCCGAGATAGCTGACCGATATAGGTGACCGATAAGTCCACTGGCTGGCATTTCCTTGTGGACAGTGGAGCAGAACTGAGCATCTTGCCCCCAACCGCCCTCGAGACCCGCACCTGACCTCATGGTCCCACCCTCCGGGCAGCTACGGTTCCGCCATCAAAACTTTCGGCACCCGCAGGGCGCAGATCCAGATCAGGAAAGATAAATTCCGCTGGAAGTTCGTGCTAGCCTCAATGGGTACCGCACTCTTGGGCGCCGACTTCCTCAGGGCACATGGCCTGCTGGTAGACATGAAGGGCAGAAGACTATTTAACGCCCACACATTCCACTTGGTCCTCCTCGATGCCACAGATGCCTGCAAGCCCAAAATAGCCACCATCACCGCCCCCAGGGACGAGTATTCCAGCTTGCTCGATGAGTCCCCCTCCATCCTGCTGATGACAGAAGACCCCCACTGCTGATGACAGAAGAATTCTCATCATAATGAAGAGAAATCCCCAAACATGTGGCCGATTGATCAGAAACACTTGTCAGGAGGATAGGTCAATGACTACTGTCCACAGAAGACTCATGAGGCTACACTGCAAGATGCAAATCATGGCAAAAGTGGTCTGCCTTGGATCTTGGGCATTTTCTTTACACCTCCACATTTTTCTCTTGCTATCAGACTGATACAGGTTAATCTTGGTCTCATTGTCCACAAGTCTTTTTTCTGGAATTCTGTAGGTTTTAAATACTTCTTGGAAAACTGTAATCTGGCCATTCTTTCTGTGGCTAACTAGTGGTTTGTATCTTGGCCATGGGAGGGGGGAGTTCCTCCCCTCAACATTTTGTTTGAGTGCCTGATGACATCTTTCCATACCTTGATGAAGGGATCAAGCCCAAAATATTGGTTATGTACCTTTACCTTTGTTATATAAAGTACACTGTTTGACCAGATGAGTTTCTCCAGCATTGTTTTTAAAATTTCTACAATTGAATAAAATCTGGAATTTACACTTTAATTACATATGAATTGTTTGATTACAAATTTTAAACTCTGGAGCACAACGGCAAATAAAGGAAAACATGCCTTTGTTCCCAATATTATGCAGGGCACTGTAGGGTCCAGTTTTGATCAGTTTGAGATCTTTTCTGGGTATCTCCCATTTAACATGGTTGTGCCACGTAACATGATGGTGGATATCCTGAATACAAAATTGATATTTTGTCTCTACAGTGATTTCTTTTTTCAAAGCAGTCACAGATAAATAAATGCATTTAGAACAGTAATGTGGCCACAACAAGGTCAAGTAGATTTGTCTCTTGCAATGTTCAAAGCCTGCATAAATAACACTGTCCTTCAGGATTTAGTCAGCTCAGTCAACAGCAATGCCACCAAACCAGTTTAGATAATAGACAAGTCCTCAACCTTGGGTACATTTATGCACTGGCCAACTTCAATATTTCTTCACTGGTGCTGAACATGGACAATGTGATATTGATTAGTAAGCTGAGAAGTTTCTGAATCTCTCAGAAATGTCCTGTCCTCCAAATCTTCATGAGGTGTGCAGGTTACTCACTTTTTCTGTTCTCAATGTCAATGTGAGTTTATTGTCATATACATAAGTGTAATATATACCTGATGTTAAATTTTGACTTGCTGCAGCCAACCTAGTATGCACAACACATCAACTACAATAGTAGGAATTAAATTCTACCTCTGGTGTATTTGTTCAACTAACAGGGTTTCCTTGCGTATTGGACCACTTGGAGGTCAGATGGCTAAAGATGGCAGATTTCCTTCCTTGAATGACGTTCATGAACTCACTGTTTTAAAAATGTAATATCTTCAAGATCACTATGAGGGAAATTAGCTGTTTAATTTTCATCTTCAACTTATGAAAGGGGTGTATCCCTGGAAAACATTCTAATAAGTGACATACTGGAGGAAACACCCGATACATGTTTTGGGACATAATCCATTCCTATGTTCAAAACTATTGAGCAGTTCAATATAACAAAAAATTGCTTCATAAATCACAGGCACATACTTCAAAGCATCAAAGGCATTACTGCAAGAATTCACTGATATACATTCATAAAACAATAAATAACTGTATTTAATTACATGGGACAACAAAGATTTTGCCCAAGATTTTGCTTCCTGAACATTTCTGGGTGTTTTTTTAAGGATTTCGCTGATCACAAAAATTGCCTTAAAATATTCCTAATATGTACCATTTTTTTGGATATGACCTATTTCTGTGATTTCCTGTCATATTTTTAATATGCTTCAAGCAACATGTCATTAAAAATTTATATTCTGCATTGGCAATTGAACTCCTTCCCTGCTGATCTTGGAGCAGTCAGTGACGAACATGGTGAAAGGTTTCACTAGGACATTGTGACCATAGAAAAATGGTATCAGGGCAACAATGCTGGCCGACTATTGTTGGACCCTTACCCGAGAGACATCAGATGCTGAGTACAAATGGAAAACAGTGGGAAAACATTTTTAGGTCCGTTGAACTAACACAATGTTTCAGTATTCCTTCTTTGGCTTGGCTTTGCGGACGAAGATTTATGGAGGGGGTAAAATTCCATGTCAGCTGCAGGCTCGTTTGTGGCTGACAAGTCCGATGCGGGACAGGCAGACACGGTTGCAGCGGTTGCAGGGGAAAATTGGTTGGTTGGGGTTGGGTGTTGGGTTTTTCCTCCTTTGCCTTTTGTCAGTGAGGTGGGCTCTGTGGTCTTCTTCAAAGGAGGTTGCTGCCCGCCAAACTGTGAGGCGCCAAGATGCACGGTTTGAGGCGATATCAGCCCACTGGCGGTGGTCAATGTGGCAGGCACCAAGCGATTTCTTTAGGCAGTCCTTGTACCTTTTCTTTGGTGCACCTCTGTCACGGTGGCCAGTGGAGAGCTCGCCATATAACACGATCTTGGGAAGGCGATGGTCCTCCATTCTGGAGACGTGACCCACCCAGCGCAGCTGGATCTTCAGCAGCATGGACTCGATGCTGTCGACCTCTGCCATCTCGAGTACTTCGACGTTAGGGATGAAAGCGCTCCAATGAATGTTGAGGATGGAGCGGAGACAACGCTGGTGGAAGCATTCTAGGAGCCGTAGGTGATGCCGGTAGAGGACCCATGATTCGGAGCCGAACAGGAGTGTGGGTATGACAACGGCTCTGTATACGCTTATCTTTGTGAGGTTTTTCAGTTGGTTGTTTTTCCAGACTCTTTTGTGTAGTCTTCCAAAGGCGCTATTTGCCTTGGCGAGTCTGTTGTCTATCTCATTGTCGATCCTTGCATCTGATGAAATAGTGCAGCCGAGATAGGTAAACTGGTTGACCGTTTTGAGTTTTGTGTGCCCGATGGAGATGTGGGGGGGCTGGTAGTCATGGTGGGGAGCTGGCTGATGGAGGACCTCAGTTTTCTTCAGTATTATTATGCGATTAAACATACTAAATACAATAAAAGTTAATTTAATGTTTCTCCTAGTTCCCTCGTGATACAGCAAATCTGAAATTATCTTTGTGTTCATCTTAAGTTGTCTATCATAAATCCCCAATTTTCTTTCAGGAAGCAAACCTTTTATCTTTGTTTTCGTTGTGATCAGGTTTCTGGTACTTTTTTACATGCTGTTTGGTTGTGTGATCGGTTACAACAATTTTGGAAAGGTATTCAATCTGTATTTAATAATCTATATAATCTTCATATTGTATTAGACCCTGATATATTTTTATTAGGGAATATGCAACCGTTGATTGATTTAGAATTAGATAATTACCAGTTCTCTTTTATTTACTTAGCGCTGGCAGTGGCTAAGAAATGTATTGCGATTACTTGGAAGAATAGAAATGTATTGTCTTAAGATAGGTGGTATTCAGAGATGAAATTTTGTTTGGTTATGGAAAGAATATCTTTTTCTATACAAGATAAGATGTCTTTTTATGAGTTAAAGTGGACCCCATTTATTGATTATATACAATTTAAATAAGTTTGAATTAATCATTTTTTTTCCTTTAAAAAAAACTTTTTTTAAATTATATATTTTTTCTATATATAGGTTTTCTTTTTTTCTTTCTTTTTTTTCTTCTTCTTTTTCTTTTTTTAGTTTTTTTTATTATTAGTTGGGTTTTTTTTCATTTAAGTTCTTTTTGTTTTTGTTTTTTCATATATATTCTTATATAATAAAAAATTTTTGGATTAATAATTAATACTTAATTAATTTTTTTTGTTTTTTTATATATATCGATCTTTTTTTAAAGATATATATTTTAAATGTTTTTTATTATACTAATAGTATTAATTCTTCACTCTTTATCGTGGGGTGGGGAGGGGGGGTTTAGGGGTTAAAAATAGTTTTTTTTTTAGTCTTAGTTTTTAGTTGTTAGGGGGAGATGCCGAGATTGGTATTGTATTAACTATGTTACTTTGTACTTGTATTACTTTATTTTGTATTTTTTCTGTACGTGAATTACTTACTTTCTTCATATGTTAAAATTAATAAATAAAGTTTCGAAAAAAAAAAGGAAGCAAACCTTTTGAAAAAAATTGTTCACCAGTGTTATCTAAATATAATTTCAATATTTGGCATGAATGGGATTTGAAAAGAGAATTGTTAGTTCAGGCCTTTGGATTTATAGTCCAGTATTTAATCACACAACATAATTATAGCATAAAGAAATGTGGAAAGCTAAAAATAGTCAGCAACTTTTGTGAAATAAATTTAAAATTAATAAATACATTTACAAATATGGAACTGAGCAACTCGAAATATGCAACAATTCATTTCCTCAACAAAATGGATAAAGAACATGAAATCATGGAGCATTTAAGAGTTTCTAACCACTCAACATCAATTGCAATAGATTTTATTTAGAAAAGCAATGAATTATTTTAATAAATTGTACTTCAACTCACTGATGGTCTTCCCCACATTGGAGAAACCAAACATGGATATGCAAGTTGAATGAGTGATTTGTGAAAACCTCCATTCAGACTGTACATGATCGAGTGCTTTTAGTTACTTGTTACTTCAGCTCCACTTCTCAGCCTGTAAGCTCAAGGAACTTTGCTTTGAAGGGCACATAAACGGCAGTCCAACTGGACACAATGCAGATTTCTATCCTCAACACCAACTACAACAGTTTATTTAATCAGAAGTTACAGTATTTTTAGTTGAGGTATTTATTATTCATTGTATGGTTCTTTAGTAATTGGAGAAAATAATTCTCCACTACTCATTCACACACTTTACATACCAACGTTCATATCTATTCTCATCCAATCATCACATTCTATTCCCGTGCTTTAATTTTATTTATCATCCACACTTTAACAGTTTTCTCCTTTTTGTTCTATCCTTCTTTTCTCCACATCTTAAAAAACTTGGTTATTCCCTAATTATTCCCAGTTCTGATAAAACATTTACAGTTGCTGCTTAACTTGCTGAGTATTACCATTTTATTTCTGATTCTATTCCATAGTATTTGCCTGAATGGACCTCAACTTCAATATGTACCTTTCTACTCACTACATGTTCAGTTTTTGATAATTGTATTTTTGTTTCAGAGTCGAATGGCTGAAAGTTTACGTCTTTTTGATTCTATCTGCAACAACAACTGGTTTATCAACACCTCGCTTATCCTGTTTCTGAACAAGAAAGATCTCCTAGCAGAAAAGATCAAACGAATTCCATTAACGGTGTGTTTCCCAGAATACAAGGGTCAGAATACATATGAAGAAGCTGCTGTCTACATTCAACGGCAATTTGAGGACCTGAATCGCAACAAGGAAACAAAGGAAATCTACTCCCACTTTACCTGTGCTACAGATACCAGTAACATTCAGTTTGTTTTTGATGCAGTCACTGATGTGATCATTCAAAATAACTTGAAGTATATTGGGCTCTGCTAAAAAATTGTCCATTTAATATTGAACAAAATCCATTAAGGATTCAAGAGGTCAAGAATAAAATTAAACATGAAAAATGCTGGACTTGGCAGCAAAAGATGGCAAAGAAAATGACCACAGTGATGATAACTGGATGAGGACTGACAACTGCACTGACTTGCACAACTAATTCACCAAAATTCAGGTGATTTGCAATCCAGTATCATGAGTTCCAGTATGGACTCATGAGAAACACTGTGAACTCTGAGAGAACCTCTCCTTTTCATGTGATGCGAATGAACTATAATTTATTTGCTCTCAGCTATTCCTGACATTATACGTACAATCTGCAAAATCAAAATCCAAGTTAGTTGTACACAGGTCAAAGATAACTGTCAACATTAACACAGGCAACAATTCTTTTCCTCACATTTGGTTAAAAAAGGGGTCACATACAAACTTCTTGACTCCTTGTAAATAAGAAATAATACAAAAGATTTTTTAAGAAAAGAAATTAAACATTTAATTTACTTGATATAATTGATGTGTTAAATGTTTCATCCTCCATTTTTGTTCTGAATTACACACCACTCTTCAATCAACTGATACTAATCTTACATTATACTGGGCTCACCATCATGAAAACGTCTTATTGGTCCAGTTCCAAAATTCAGTACAGATATTCTACAGGAAGGAGCGAAAAGAACAACATGGAAACTGCAGAAATTCCTTTGCTCTACAGACTTTTTACTTTTGGCTAGAAAATGGAGGTAATTAAAAAAAAAACTAAGAGATAAATGAATTAAGTTTTGCTAATCTGTAAACTACTAATACGACAACGATCTGTCTCAACTTGCGGTTTGGATTTCTGTCATAATAGCAACCTTTTGATGACTGAATGACACATTTGTAACTAAATCTAAAATGCTCAACATACAGCAATGATTTTTCTGTAATTTTTCCATGCAACATTCACATTAAAAAGTATGTAAATAGATTGGAAAAATGGAAAGTACCTACTAAAATGAAAAACACTGAAACAATGTCTAGTATGTGAATCTGCAGTTAAGGGCTTTGAGACAAATTTTAAAACACTGCTCACTTTATGAAATAAAATGAATTATGTTATTAGTGGGAAAACGTGTGATATCCATTATTGTAAAGATTATTTATTTTGGTAATACTTGCCTCTAAAAACTTAAAACCAAATTTTATTTATTGGCATTTATCATTGTAATATTTATCTAAAATATAAAATTATTATCTGATCATGAAGTAGGTAATTTGATTAAAACACTCTTAAATTGTCTTCCCTGCTTAAAGGGTAAACAAGCAGAACAAAGCATTTACCAGTTTCAGAAAATAATCTGCTCCCAGAAATCTTTTCTCAGTCATCAATAATTAATATACAAGAGAACCTGTGCTTTGTGCTCTTCTGCAAATAAAGTAATGATGTTTCTTACTGACCTGGAATAAAAATCCTCACAAAAATTTCAGTATTGTCTGGAAAAAGCTTCTCCTTTCTGGTACCTGCTGCTGGAACTCAAGAAAAATTTAGACACCCCACAGTTGTGATGTTGTCAACCAGTAGGTTGAGCAATCAATCATGTTAAAAATGTTATGAAATGCAGAGGCATTTTTAACTAAGATTTTAATTTTTTTTAAATTTAGACATTCAGCATGGTAACAGGTCATTTCAGCCCACAAGTCTGTGCCGTCCAATTTATACCTAATTGACCTACATCCCCCGGTATGTTTTGAATGGTGAGAGGAAACCAGTGTCCCCAGGGAAAACCCAGGCAGACATGGGGAGAACGTACAAACTCCTTACAGACACCACAGGATTTGAACCCCAGTTCCAATTGCTGGCATTGTAAAGGCGTTGCGCTAATCGCTATGTCAACTGTGCCACCCAATTTTAATCATTATAAAGAACAGGAACAGAAGTTTTTACCTGATAAAAATTGAAACACACAAAAATGGTAAAGGTAAGAACTGAAATTTCAAAAATAAACATTTCATAATTATAATGGGTGAGAAATTCTTCTATTCCTTGTGGTGGGAGTCACCCCTTGCCACTGATTTTACCCAGAAACAAAACGATATCATGCATGAGGCCAAGGCAGCAAAGGTGTACAAAGAAAGGCCTTCTCCTTCTGATGATAGGAATTGGGATAAGTTGTGGATTGTTGAAAGATATAATTAGCATCTCATCAGATGTATGGGAAACATATTTTCTGTTCCCTAATTTTGCTGAACAACTGTTAATTTTGTGATTATGTTTATTGTATTCTTTGATCAACATCTTCATGTCTGTGATGTTTCCTTTAATCTTTTGTTCTCTTGACTTTTAGTTATTCAATACATTTCTTCAGACGTATAGACCGAAATCTATAAATAATCCTTGTTACCCTTCTTAAATGCTACCTGATACTGATGGTTTTCAAATATATCCTTGTCAATGATGTACAAAGATAAGATGAAAGTAAAATATTGATTTCCATGCAGTAAAATGCCAGGAAATTAAATCAAAATTCAAAAGGTAAATTTAAAATGAACTATATTTTTCACTGGTAGAGGCATTTTGCACTGACAATGTTGGGCTGGGAAGTTTCTATATCAGTTCAAATCATTTTTGGTTGTTAAACTGAGTTTAACAATAACATTCTAGTGTTGAAATGTACATAATAAATCTCTGTTAATCTAGCACACTCTGGTTTTTGGTGGTGCTAGATTATCAGATTTTCCAGAATATTGGATGTTTTTCCAATACCCCATGAATATCCAAATACATTGCAACTCACTTTTCTTATATGTTACACCAGTGTTGAAAATCACTTTTCTTATATGTAACACCAGTGGTCACTGGACCTGATAGGTTGAAAGAGAAAGCAAGAAATTAGACTTTGTTTAGTTGGAAGAGGGAGCAGGAACCAAGACATAGTGAATGAGAGTGTGAGAATCTGGCAAATCAGAATTTTGAATGGGAATGAGGAACCTGGTGAGTTGGAAGACAGCACAATAATGAAACTCTAGCAGGTAGACAAGAGCATGAAAACTGGGGATTAGTAAGTGGAAGGAGCAGGAGAACTAGATCTCAGTAAGTGGAAGGCAGCATTGGAATCAGATTCCATACCACCACCAATTTGGGTACAGGAAGCAGTGGTCCAGTAAGTGGAAGGGAGCATCAGAACAAGGACCCTTGTAAGCAGAAGAGTGATTAGGACTAAGTCCCAGTAATGGAAGGAAGTTCAAAAAACAGCATCCTGCTGGGTTAAGGGCAGGACAGCTAGAGTAGTGGTTAGCACAATGCTATTATGGCGCCAATAATCTGGGATCAAATCTGGCGCTGTCTGTAAGCAGTTTGTACATTTTCCCTGTGTCTACACGAGTTTCCTCCGGGTACTCCGATTTCCTCCCACCCTTCAAAAAATTATGGGGATTTGGATTCAAATTGGTGTATTTGGAAGGCATGGCACATGGGCTGGAAGGGCCTATTACTATGTTGTGTGTCCAAATTTAAAAGGGAACACAGGAACCAAGGCATTGGAGATTAGAAAATTAAGTCAGAAAAAGGGTCCTGGTGAGTCAGATGTAAGCATTTTAAGCAGGGCCAAGAATAGGGAGCACAGAAACATTACTATGTGAGCCTGATGCTGGATAATCACATTTTCTGTATCACCAAGCAGCAGATTATTGGAATTTTACCATATGATAAAATAAGCTATTTTCCAAAGTGCAAAATGAGCAATTTAATATTAAGAGATAAATATTTCTCCCTTAGCATAAACAATTTTATTGAATAATATATAAAAAGGGAACCACAGAATCATAAAACATTACACCACAGAAACAGGCCCTTCGGCCCTTCTAGTCTGTGCCAAACTATTATTCTGCATAGTCCCACTAACCTGCACCCAGCCAATAGCCCTCCCTCCATACCTCTCCCATCCATGTACGTGTCTAAATTTTTCTTAATTTTTAAAATTGAGCTCGCATTCACTACTTCATCTGGCAGCTCGTTCAGCACTCCCACCACTCTCTGTGTGAAGAAGTTTCCCCTTATGTTCCCCCTAAACGTCCCCTTTCACCCTTAACCCAGGTCTTCTGGCTTTTATCTCACCTACCATTAGCGGAAAAAGCCTACCTACATTTAGTCTGTCTATATCTCTTATAATTTTAAATACCTCCATCAAATTTTCCCCATTCTTCTATACTCCAAGGAACAAAGTCCTAATCTGTTTAAGCTTTCCCTGCACATCAGTTCCTGAAGTTCCGGGCAACAGCCTGGTAAATCTTCTCTGCAATCTTTCTATCTTATTGTGGTCTTTCCTGCAGTCAGGTGACCAGAACTGAACACAATACTCCAAATTTGGCCTCACCAATACCTTGTACAACTTTACCATAACACCCCAATTGCTATACTCAATGCTTTGATGTATGAAGGCCAATACACCAAAGAGCTCTTTATAACCCTATCCACCTGTGATGCCCTTTTAGGAAATTATATATCTGTATTCCCAGATCCCTCTGCCCTACTGCACACCTCAGTCCCCTACCATTTACCGTGTATGTCCTTTCTTGGTTTATCCTTCCAAAATACACCTCACACTTGTCTGCATTAAATTCCATCTGTTTTCCAATCTTATCACAATCCATGAATTTCTCATTTCCTCAAAATTAGCCTTTCTCCAATTTAGAATTTCAACTCGAGACCCAGACCTATCTTTCTCCATAATTAACTTTAAACTAATGGCATTATGATCATTGGACCCAAAATATTCCCAAACACATACTTCTGTCACCTGTCCTGTCTTGTTCCCAAATAGAGATCCAGTATTACACTCTCTCTAGTTGGTACCTCTATATATTGATTGAGAAAACTTTCCAGAATACATTTGACAAAATCCAAGCCATCCAGCCCTTTTACAGTATGGGAGTTCCAGTGAATATGTGAAAAGTTAAAATCTCTTCCTACCACAATTTTAGTTGCTTGCTATCTCTCTACTGATTTGCTGCTCCAATTCTTGCTGACTGTCAAGTGGTCTATAATACAACCCCATTAGTGTGGTCATGCCTTTCCCGTTCCTCAGCTCTACCCAAGTCTTGTCTGAGCACAACTGTGATATTTTCCCTGACGAGAAATGCTACTCCTCCCCTTTTCATCCCCTGCTCTAATGTGTCTGAAATAATGGAAGAAAAGAACATTAAGTTGCCAGTCCCGCCCCTCCTGCAACCAAGTTTTGCAATGTCCACAATGTCATAATTCCATTTGCCAATCCATGCTCTAAGCTCGCCTGCCTTTCCTACAATACTCCTTGCATTGAAATGGATGCACTTGAGAACATTTCCTCCATGTAAAACTCTTTGACTCACATGCAATCTTCACCATCTTTTCCCTCCTCCACTCCCCTAACTCCTCTGCTGCTCTGACACTCTGGTTCCCATCCCTCTGTAAGTCTACTTTAAACCCCCCGGTGCAGCCCTAGTAAACCTTCCTGTAAGAATATTAATCCCCCTCTGGTTCAGATCAAAACTGTTCCATCAGAACAGTTTCCATCTTCCCTGGAAGAGAGCCCAATGATCCAGAAACTTGAAGCTCTCTCTCCTGCACATCTCTTTAGCCACATTTTAAGCTGCATTACCTTCCTATTTCTAACCTCTCTAGCATGTGGCACAGGTAGCATTCCTGAGATCACAACCCTAAAGATCCTGTCCTTCAACTTAGCACTTAACTCTCTGAACTTTCTTTGCAGGACCTCATCACCCTTCCTACCCATGTCATTGGTCCCCATATGGACCACAATATCTGGCAGCTCATCTTCTCTCCTGAGAAGGCCATGAACTCTATCTGAGATATCTTAGACCCTGGAACCAGGGAGGCAACATACCATTCTCAATCCATTCCCCTGAATCTCTTATCTATCTCCCCTTACTATGAAATCCCTATCACTACAGCTCACCTCCTCCTCCGTTCCCTTCTTAGCCACAGGACCAGACTCCATGCCAGAGACTTGATCGGTGTGGTTTGTCCCTGGTAGGTTCCCCCATCCTTAACTCAGTGTGTGAGGAGCTGCAGCTAGATCCACTTCTCACAGATGAAGTCATCAGGGATACTGCTGGCTTCCCTGACTACACACATTTTACAAGAGGAGCATT
The DNA here is from genome assembly GCF_036971445.1 of Narcine bancroftii. Classification (NCBI taxonomy): domain Eukaryota; kingdom Metazoa; phylum Chordata; class Chondrichthyes; order Torpediniformes; family Narcinidae; genus Narcine; species Narcine bancroftii. The sequence continues at coordinate 201,701,170 of NC_091472.1, forward strand.
CCCCTGTCTTGGCTGCCATTCTCACTGTCTATGACCAGAGGAAAAAAAAAGAGAAATATAAAATGTCCTTACCTATGCCTACCTGCTGAATCCTTTTAGTTCCTCAAATAGGGTGGTCCTAACCTACTTCAACTGCTGCACTACCAACTCAGCCTCTTCTCACTGAAGGCTCTTAAGCCAAAGTCTTACCACGCTCACTCAGACCATTTCAACAATGACCATTCCACTATACAGAATAGTTAATAGTTTTCAAAACTCTAATGAAATAAATAATTATTTGGGTAGTTCAAATTTCAAACTGTTCTGTTATCTGCTCTTTTGATGCAAATCTTTACTTCATCAGGACAAAAGTTTCATTCCTACCGGAATGCAATACATTCCATATTCTATTCTTGCTCCTCACATCTAAAACTGAAAACTCATAACAAATGGAAAATAAATCAAAACAAAACCAATAAAATATGAACTATATGCACCAAGCAAATACTTTCCTGTGTTCCAAGTGAAAGAATAATGTGGGAATTTATGTTCTATACTTTCTCTGAGTATAATTTTGCTGAAGGCCAATATTAAAAATCATTGGGTGAAATCTGAAAGCAATTACATGGTGTGGTACAATAAAAACAGAGCTGCAATCTCATGATCCAAGAATGCCAGAACATGTTTTACATTGTAATTTTATGTTCTTGGTCTTCAGATCCAGCATTTAATATCATATGTTCACTTTTGTAATAATTTTTGCTAAACTATAAAGGTAATGATGGCATGTTAATTATTATTACCATCTATCCTGATTTTGTAGAGATTGACCAGTCATGTTGAAACTGAAAAAGTTAGGGAAACTGGCAGAAAATGCCAAAAACAATTATGGATTTTGATCGGAAGAAATTGGATCAGGAGAGAAAATAAGATCAAAACGTAAAATAGTTTTGTGGGACAAAATAGGCTGAACCAACTGATCTGCCAGAATAGTATTTTAGAGAGGAGGCAAAAATGGGTTGGCTGGTCATCAGAAGGCTGGAGTTTATGGAGATCTTCTGGGGATTCGCCTGAGGAAACGAAGTCAGTGAGAATCTCGGAAATGAGAGCTTGAAGTCTGGCCAGTTTGGATGAAAGTTAATTGACCTGAAACATTAACTCAAATTTACTTTCCACATTGCTACCTGATCACTTTCAGCATCTTCTGTTTTATGTTTAACTTCCAGCATTTGTTGATTTTTTTTGGCTGAAGAGCAGTAAATGGAGAGTGCTAGAGAACGAACACTGGGATAATAAATTGTGATTAATTATGTCCAGTTGATCTTGTTCAAACTTTCATAAAATGTTTGCTGTGTGGCTAGCACCTGTGCAAGCTAACTTTGACTTCTTAAAACTGACCTAAGGTCAAGTCATGTCAGAAGTCATTTCATAGGTTATTGTAACCTACTAAAACAGATGGTGGAACCTTGGTTAACAAAGTGTGCAGCAATAGGATGAAACAGCAGTGAGAGGAAGTAAATGGGAAAATATCAAACTCCCAAGGCAGAGTAAACTAATGTAAATGTTCTACTGATTTCACACACAGAATTGAAGTCTGATACAATTGCCCACCTCAAGATTCAAGATTCATTTTATTGTCAAGTTCACAAAGTACATAAAAGTCTTTCCCTTAAAGACACACAAAAGAGGTGTTTTTAATACAGTGTTACTATCAAGTCAAGAGAGAGAAGCAAAAGAAATGCACTTCAGAGACATCGAAACATCAGCAGAAATGACTCACACATACACGGACAGGTTGATTTTGAACAAATAGGGTCCAATGTCTTCAAAAGGAGAAGGAAGTCACTCACAACAAGGGGAAGGAGTTCACTTAATTTGGCAAGCAGATGAAAATTAAGATGCAGACAAAAATGAACAAATATCCACAAACAATTGGATACTGGAATAAGAAAGAGTACATTGTTAAAAGGATTTGACCAAAAGGAAAAATGATGTGAAGATAACAGAGTAATGCCTCAAAACAGAATTATAATAAATATTATAATTTGTCAATCCTCCTCTTCCTTGTGGCTATACGGGCTCACGGGAAAGGCTTTGGGAGTAAACCCTGAGGGAAAAATTAAAAATTAAGCTGAGCAGCCTCCAGCCAATAAGGTGCTGTCCTTCCACTGTTAGTGTTCCTCATTGGGTGCGTGGGGATAATAGATAATTCCATGAAGAGCAGTCTGTAACTACTTCACCCGACAAGAAAGAAAACAAACCCAATAAGACAGCAAGAAAAGGCTGACCAGTTTGACAAGTCAGTGCAGGGTGCTATGACTACTTCCTCACAAGGAGATACTGCAACAGAACAATGGTCATACCTTAGCGACACCATCATCAAATCAGCACTCTCTCTCTCTTTGGAAGAAAGACCACAAAGAGCTGTGACTGGTTTGAGACAAACTCCAACATCATGACGCTTGTCATCGAAGCCAAGCATGCAGCTCTCACAGAGAACAAGTGCTCACCATCCAACCAAACATTTCAGGCACCTTGAAGTGCTAGAAGTAAAGTGGAACAGACTGCAGGCTGTGTGCAAATGAGCACCGGTTCCAGCTCAGTGAGGACATCCAGACACCAGCTGTGACAGGCAACATCAGATCGATGTATGATGGTATCAAAAAGGCTCTCAGCCTATTGCAGAGCAAGACAGCATCCCTGAAGTCATCCAGCTGTGAAATAATTACCAATAAAAGCAAGCAGATGGAACGCTGGGTAGAACACTTCTCTGAGCTCTATTCGAGAGAAAAAGTTGTTGCTAGTTCAGCCATTGGTGCCATCGATTGTCTACCAGTCATGGATGAACTTGACTCTGAACCAACCATTGAGGACCTCAGCAAGGCAACTGATGTCTGGCACGAGGGAAAGTTCCTGGCAATGATGCAATCCCTCCAGACCTGATCAAAAACAGCAAGAGCTCACTCATCCAACCTGTACACGAGGTCCTCCATCAGTGCTGGAAGGAAGGAGCTGTACCACAGAATCACTTTGTACAAGAAGAAGGATGATAGATGCAACTGCAACAACTACAGTGATATCTCCCTTCTGAATATTGTTGGCAAAGTCTTTGCTCATGTAACTCTAGCACATCTACAAACTCTGGCAAAACGGGTCTACCCTGAACCTCAATGTGGTTTTCACGCAGGGAGGTCAACTGGCAGGGACATCATGTTATGCAGTAGAGTCAAGAAGTGGAAATCAGACTCTCCTGGGAATTAATTTAAAAAGTACCAAATAAGCAAAGTACATTTAATCAAACATTAAAAACTGCTTAAGAATTACTTTATAATGATCTAACTAAAAAAGGGAAGACTGTCATTGGCCTATCGTGAACACAGACAGAACAATGACAAGATAAAGAAACAAGGCTTACTGACTTGATGGATCTGGGAGGTGAGGTGAGAGCTCATCCTGGATGACCCAGGCCCCTATGGGGACCAACCATCTGACACTCCACAGCGCCATCACAACCGCTTCTCCGGAATGAAGGCATTGAAGAGGAAGATGCGAAACTGCGCATATGCGGGAAGATGGACATGTGCAGACCAGAAGAGCTCCAAGATGTTGCTGGACCCAGCAGAATTTTGCTGGCTCAGAAACATACCAAGTGTTATTTCAGGAACAAAAAGAGATTTCTCTGTCTGATTTGCAGGCCAATGATGAAGAGGAAGAAGAGAAGAAGATCAAGAATAGGAAGTAATAAAGCAGATCAAAGTTTCTAAAGATAAAGGTAGGAAACTAAAAATTCCACAGGAAGAAGATTGTACAAATGCTCAGTTATTAAAAGAACTGAGGGAGATGAGAATGGGCATGAAAAAAATCAGATAAAAGGATGAAGAAGTACTTTGCTATTGCACATAAATTGTAAAATAAATTGAATAATGTAGATGAAAAAGTTAAGACTGTGGAAGCTGGTTTGGAAGAGGTACAGGATAAAATGGTGAAAATGGAATATGATGCATGGGCCAATGAAAAGAAAAAACTTTGGAGAAAAATTGATCTACTACAGAATGTTAGTAGAAGAAATAATATTAAAATGTTGGGCTTAAAGAAGGTGAAGAAGGTGAGGATCCAATAAGATTTTTTCAATGATGGATTCCAGAGGTCCTGGGACCAGACAAATTCAAAAATATTATTGAAATTGAAAGGGCATATAGAGCTTTGAGACCTTGGCCTCCGCCAGATCAGAAGTTTAGCATTTATAAAATCCCTTTCTTTTCAAGATTAGAGAGAAAATATTGGCTTTAATAGCACGTGCTAAAGATAGACATGGAATTTCATGGAACAAATATTTTTCAATCCTGATATAAGTTTGGAATTGCTGAAGAGAAGGAAAGAATTTAATACAGTAAAACATGCTTTATGGCAAAAGGCCTACAGATTCATTTTGTGTCATCCTGCTACTTTGAAGATTTTCTTGCAAGGAGGACAGAACAAGTTCTTTACAGATCATGTTTGTAAGGAAGAATTTGTTGAAACACTACCAGTTAATCAGCAAGAGGGAGAAGGAGTTTGAAAATGCTTTGATTAATATAAAGTGTTTTTTTTTATTTTTTACTTTCTGCATAGACGAGATTGATAATGGTAAACATCTGGGGGTGGGGGGATTAGAAGAGTATGGACTGACTACTACTGACTCATGTGTGGGTTGTGCATCATTTAAACAACATTAAATGAGGGGATTTTTATTATTTTCTTTTTTAAAAATTTTTTTTAATATTATAATTGTTGTAAAGCTAAACTGATTATGTATAACTCTTCTTTCTTTTTCCTACCTGGATTGTCAAAGAGGATGACACTTAACACAGTAGACAATGAATACTTGGATGGCTGAAGAGGTGCAGGGAGAGAGATGAAGGGGAAATATCATTGGATTTGGACTAAATTAATTATCAATGAGTAACATACTGAGCTTTCTAAGTTTTAATCTTAAAAGAATAAATGGTCAAGTGAAGAGAATATTGACACATTAAAAAAATGAAAGTAGATTTAGCTTTTTTTTACAAGAGACTTATTTAATTGAAACAGAACATCAAAAATTAAAAAGAGACTGGGTGGGATATGTCACAGCTTCTTTTAATTCAAAAGCAAGGGGAATGGGAATCTTGATAAAACAAAAAGACTCTTCCAGTTACGATATAAAATGCTGTAATTGACCCTGTAGAACACACATGTCAAACTCAGGCCCGCGGGCCAAATTTGGCCCGTGATATAATTATATTTGGCCCGCAAGATCATATCAAATATGTATTAGAGCTGGCCCGCTGGACCTTTCTGAACGAGAAGCAAAAGCTCCAGAAGGTGGAGGAGATGAAAAGAAGTCTGGTTTTACAGCAAACTAGCAAACTATGTTCACCAAAGCAGAATCCCAAAGTGAGCCTGCTGTAAAAGTTAGTTTTATTGTGGCCGCAGAGATCGCCAAATCAGCCAGGCCCTTTACAGAGGGAGAGTTTGTTAAAAAGTGCCTGCTCAAAGTTTGCGATGTCATTTGCCCAGATAAAAATCAAGCGTTTTTAAATGTGAACCTGAGCAGAAACATCGTGGCTGCGCGTGCTTGTGAGCTTGCTACTAATCTAGAAGAACAACTGAAGGAGAAGGGGAAAGATTTTATGGCATACTCACTTGCTGTAGACGAGAGCAGCGACACATCAGATACTGCCCAGCTATCAATATTCATCCGTGGAGTGGACACGAAACTTTCCGTTACAGAGGAACTTTTAGGATTAAAATCCATGCATGGCACAACCACAGGAAAAGAAATCTTCGAGGAGGTGTCCAAATCTTCGAGGAGGTGTCCAAATGTCTCAATGAAATGATGCTGCCTTGGGATAAACTTGTGGGACTAACGACAGATGGTGCGTCCGCGATGTGTGGTCAGAAAAGTGGACTGGTAGGCAGGATTCGGGAGAAGATGCGGGAGAATCATGCAGGTGAGCTTACAGTTTACTACTGCATAATCCACGAGGAAGCCTTGTGTGGCAAAGCCTTGAAAATGGAGCATATTATGAACACTGTAACTCGAGTAGTTAACTTCATAAGAGCCAAAGGTTTAAATCACTGCCAGTTCAAGTCCTTTCTGGAGGAGTTAGGGTCAGAATACGGAGATGTGCCCTATCACACAGAGGTGCGATGGCTTAGCCGAGGAAAAGTACTGAAGAGATGCTTTGAGCTGCGTGAAGAAATATGTCTGTTTATGGAGAGCAAAAGCAAAGACACAACAGAGCTCAGGGATAAAAAGTTTCAATGTGAGCTGGCATTCTTGTGTGACATCGTGAGCCATCTCGATGCGCTAAACCTGCAGCTGCAGGGACGAGGGCACGTCATTACAGACATGTACAGTGCAGTGAGGGCTTTTAGAACCAAGTTGTGCTTGTGGGAGATTCAGATGCCGCAGGGAAACATGGCTCATTTTCTGTGCTGCCAAATTATGAAAGAACAGATCTCACCTGCCGTGTTGCCCAGTGCAGAGTTTGCTGAAAAACTAAGCGTACTTCGTGCGGAGTTTTCCCGATGATTTGCTGGCTTTGAAGCCCAGAAATGCAGATTTGAACTACTCAGCAATCCGTTTGTAGTTGACGTGACAAATGCTCCAACCAACCTCCAAATGGAGCTGATTGAGCTCCAGTGTAATGACACACTCGAGTCAAAGTATGACTCTGTCGGTGCTGCGCAGTTCCCACAGTTCCTTCCTGACACACTGCCCCAACTCCGTGCACAAGCTGCTCAAATGCTGTCAATGTTCGGCAGCACGTATCTCTGCGAACAACTCTTCTCTTTGATGAAGATAAACAAAACACCACACAGGAGTCGTCTTACTGACGAGCACCTTCATTCAGTCCTGAAGATTTCCTCAGCTCAGAGTCTGACCCCAGAGTTTGATGAACTTGCATCTAAGAAGAGATGCCAAGTATCTGGTTTAGACCCAGATGCATCAGAGTGTAGCAAGCTAAGCTTGGATTAATATTTTCTTTGGTTAACTTTGGACTGTTCATAGTTGAAAGATTGGATTTTCATTGAAGCAATTTGTTATTTTTTTGACTTGTTGGCTTGTGAAAAAAACATTTAAAAGGAGCTTAAAGACTATAAAGAAATATTATTTATTGAATATTTTATTTCTCATTTGTTAATGCTTCTTCTGGAAAGAGTTTAACCAAAACTATTGTTAAACATTTATTTTAATAAAAAAAGTTTAACATTACATATGTTGAAAGAAGAGAAAACATGCAGATGTTGTTGAAAATTTTCAATAAATATTTAGTTTGGCCCTCGACTTAGTCTAAGTTTTTAATTTTGGCCCTCGGTGAATTGAGTTTGACACCCCTGCTGTAGAAGATGTTATAGTACATTGTCAATTTCTTTTCAGAATTCTGGACCCTTTTGAATATATATATATATGCACTGAATGTGGCTTACAAAAATTTTATACAATAAACATTTCTTAATGTGGCAGGAGCGCACATCAGAATATTTTAAAAGCTGGGGTCTTCAATTTTTGTCTAGATTGTTTTAGATAGATCAACTTGAACAGTAACAAGGGCAAAGGCAGTGAAAGCCATTTTGACATTAATGAAGGACTTAAATTTAATAGAAATATGGAGAAGAATTCACCTGAGAGAGATTATTCTTTTTATTCAAATAGACGCAATCCTTATTCAAGGATAGATTTAATTTTAATATCAGAACATCTTCAAAGTAGAACCAATCAGGTTGACTATAAAGCAAGAATTTTATCTGATAATTCACCTTTATTAATAATGCTTACAAAGTTCGCTAAAGAAGAATCAATTTATAGATGGAGATTTAACTCAATGTTATTAAAAAGACCATATTTTTGTGATTTTGTTAGAAGACAAATTCAAATTTTTCTTGAAACTAATTCTAATTTGGTTAATGATAAATTTATTTTATGGGACATGATGAAAGCATATTTAAGAGGACAAATTATGGATTGCATGACAGAATTGGACCAATTGGAAAAAGAGATAATGTGTTTAGAAAAAGATCTGCAAAGACACGCCTCTGAAGAAAAATGTAGAAGGCTTATAAATAAGAAACTTCAATATAATATATTACAAACATTTAAAACATAAAAGACAATAATGAGAACTAAGCATAGATATTATGAGTTAGGTGAAAGGGCTCATAAGGTTTTTGCTTGGCAGTTTAAAACAGAACAAATTCCAAGAATGATCAATGCAATTAGAGTCAAATGCGACTACCTACAAACTCAAGAAATCAATGAAGTTTTTAAACAATTTTATTCTCCATTATATAAATCGAATTCGCAGAGAGACGATAATAAAATAGAAGACTTTTTGTCACAAATAAGGTTATGAAAATTAACCTTTCAAGAGCAAGAATAGTTGGATGCCCCTTTAACTCCAATGGAGGTGGGGGTGACATTGAGCTCATAACACAGTAATACATCTCCAGGAGAATATGGTTTCCCACCTGAATTTTACAAAGAATTTAATGATTTTTGATTCTTCCTTTTATGGAAGTATTAGGTGGTAACACACACTCTCCCCGAATCTTTTTCTTCTGCAATAATAACAGTAATACTTTAAAAAAAAAGACCGAGACCCTTTAAAGCCATCGTCATATAGCCAATGTCATTGTTAAATGTAGATTATAAAATAATTGCAAAAATTTTAGCTGATAGATTGACAAACTTTTTGCCAACTTTCATAAATATGGATCAAACAGGGTTTGGAGAAAGAGGAAATCTGCAGATATGTAACTAAATTACTTAGTATAATACATCTAGTATAAAAGAGGGGATATAAAAGTGTGGCAGTGGCTCTGGATGCAGAAAAATCATTTGATAGATTAGAATAGGACTAACATGTTTGAAAGATTCAGGATGGGACAGGTATTTGTAAATTGGATTAGAGATTTATATATTGAACCCAAGGCTAAAGTTGTGACAAATGGGCAGATTTCAGCATCGTTTCCATTAGCTAGATCAAATAGACGAAGATGTCTATTATCACCTGCTTTATTTATTTTAGTGATTGAACCTCTTGCAGAACGAATTTGGTTATTCCTGATAATAAAAGATTTAAAGTTAATCAATAAGAATATAAAATTAAATTATTTGCTGATGACATTTTGATCTACTTGACAGAACCAATAGGTTTGCTACATAAATTATATTTGAGACTGGGGAGAATATGGGAAAGTATTGGGTTATTAACTAAATTGGGAAAAAAGTGAAATGATGCCCCTTATTATCAGGGATTATACTCAGTGTCAACAAGATACCCAATTTAAACAGCCAATGAATGGAATAAAATATTTAGGATTACAGGTAGTTAATAAATGAGATTATGTGTATAAATTGAATTAGGTAACTTTACTTAAGAAAATTGGAGAAGATTTGAATAAGTGGACGATGCTGCCAATAACATTATTGAGTAGGGTTAATTGTGTTAAAATGAATATATTTCCTAGAGAACAATATTTATTTCAAATGCCACAAAAGATTTTTTTCAAGAATGAAATAAATATATAAGAAATTTTCTTTTGAAGGGAAAGATGTCAAGAGTTTTTTTTTAGACAAATTGACATGGAAGTTTGAGTTAGAACGTTTACAGTTACCAAATTTTAAAAATGACTATAAGGCAGCTCAATTGAGATTTTTGACCTCTTTCTTTGAAGAGGGGAAAAGCCAGCATGGATTAAAATAGAAATTGATAAAATAGGAGAGAGAATATCGGAAGATATTATATATTAATGGGAATCGATATTAATATCTTGGGAGAGGGAAGCACCCTTGTTGAAACATTTGATTAATATTTGGAATAATGGAAAAAACAAATTAGAACAAGGAGGGTTGTCCTGCCTAAAATGCCTTTGATACAAAATTGACTTAGTCCATTTTTAAAGGATAATCAATTTTTAAGAATTTGGACACAGAAAGGAATTAGATATATAGAAGATTGTTGTGAAGGAAGGAATTTAATGTAATTTGAACAATTAAAAAAATTAATATGGGATAAAAAATAATACATTTTTTTGTTATTATCAATTAAGGGCTTATTTAAGAGATAAATTGGGTCCAGCAATTTTGTTACTGAAATGTGGTGATGTAGAAATGTTGATGTATAATAGATGTTGATGTATAAAGACATTTATTTCAACTATGTATACTTTATTGCAGAAGTGGACTCACAAACAGGAGATACATGGTCTAGACAGCAATGGGAGCAATATTAACATGGATGAACAAAATTAGTCCAATCTGTGCCAAGATAGTATGACAAATACTATAAATGTTAGGTATAATTTAGTTCAATAAATGTTTTACATCAATTATATCTCATGCCACAGAAGTTAGATAGATTGAAATAAGATTTATCAGGCAAGTGTTTTAGATGTGGTCAGGAGATAGGTACCTTTTAACAATCAATTTGGTATTGTCGTATAATGAGATTTTTTGGTTAGATTTGGCAATTTATTTAGAACAGATTGCAGGAATTAAATTTCCACAAAACCCAATGTTATTTTTATTAGGCAATATTAAAGGGATAAAACCAAAATTGAAATGATCGATATATCAAAAAGAATTTGTAATGATTGCCTTAGTAGTAGTAAGATAATGTACGGCAGTAACATGGAAATCAGGTATCCAACTAGACATGAAACGATGGAATGCAAAAATGCATAGCTGCGGTCCACTTGAGAAAATTACTTATAATCTGAGAAATAAATATGATGCATTTTTGGCATCTGTATTTACAAATGGAGGGAATTAATTTATAGATGTTTTCCCTAAGATTCAAACATCATTAATCTCCTTGGAAGTATGAAAAGCTATAAATGATTAGAAACGTGTGGTGAAGGGTGCCCTTCGGCAACCAGGTTTCTATTCTTCTTTTCTTACTTTATTTTTCTTTTTATATGCTTTTGTCTTTTTCATTTATTTCTTTTCTTGGGGTTTTATTTAGGACAGGGGGTTGGGGTTAAATACCATCATGTATAATGGATTTGTTATTAATATTTGATTACTGTATTTTGCATCTGGTTATGATGACATGTATGGAAAAAATGTAAAATAAAATTTTCAAAAAAAAAGGAACATCAACTGTCGACATTTTCTCACTCTGTCAACTACAGGAGAAATGCAAAGAACAACAGAAATCCCCTATATGCTGCTTTCATTGACTTAACCAAGGCATTTGACCTTGTTAGCAGGGATGGGCTCTTTCAGATTCTCTCCAAGATCGACTGTCCCACAAAACTCCATAGTATCATGATGACATAAGGGCTACTGTTCAGTACAATGACAGCTCATTAGAATACTTCACTATTCACAATGGAGTCAAACAAGGATACATGTTGGCCCCAACATTATTCAGCATCTTTTTCTCTCTGCTATTGAAGCATGCTTTTGGGACATTGACAGAAGGCATCTGCATGTACACCAGGTCTAATGGGCAGCTGTTCAATCCTGCGCACCTGTGAGCAAGTATGAAGGTGTGAAAGATCTTACTACATGATATGCTCTTTGCCAGCAACTGCAAACTCTCATGGACCATTATTCTAAGGCATGCAAGGACTTCGGATTTACCATCAGCCTAAAGAAAATAAAAAATCTTGGCCAGAATGTAGTGGAAACACCAGTCATTACCATTGACAAATACGGTCTAGAAGTGGTCCAGAGTTCACATACATGGGGTCAACAATTAGCGACACTCTTTCCCTTGATGCCAAAATCAATAGGCACATTGATCCTTGCTTGACTCTCCTCATGGGTCTTGGAGAATCAGAAATTCATTACAGACACCGAGAGTGCTGTGTACAATACATGCATTATCAGCACCCTCATGCTGGACTTCCCACAATGTTCACACTTTTAAGACCATGCAAACTGCACTTGTTAGGTCATGTCCGTTGCATGAAGGATGGTAGACTGCCAAAGGATACAAAGAAATAGCAATAGGCAAGAGGAATGTTGGTAGACACCAGCTTCGCTTCAAGGACCTCTGCAAGTGCGACATGAAAGCTTTAACAATCAACACAGAGTTCTGGGAGGATACAGCAGATGACCGCAACAAATGGTGAGGTAGTCTTCATCAACACCTTGATGGCAAAAGGGTGATCTTGAATCAGTTTAAGGAGCATAAAGCTAAGCAAAGAACACAGCAGACAGGGGACAACAATTTGACGATGCACTATATTTGCAGCAACAGTGGGAGAGCCTGCTGTTCCAGGATCGGCACCCATTGCCAGTCAATGCTGCTAAACAAAACAGTGACTACCAGAGGCCCAATACCCATGGTCAATCAAGACTAACAGAGGCAAAGAGACTATCATTGTAAATATTCTTGAAACAAGGTCTTCAAGAAAGAAGGGGAAGAAAATAAAAGGGGAACTACAATAATGAAGAAGAATAAAGGGGAAGAAGATCTAAACAACCACTGTTAGAAAACAACAGAGCTATGATTATACTTCTGGGTATAGCTTGCAATACACCAACTAGTGAGATGTTGAGTAGTAAATTCAGTGATTTTCAAAGATATTAAATAAAAAGAGACATAATACTGTTTTGGGCCTAGAGGATCCCAAAACCCAGCAGCAATAGAAATTCACCAAGACAAATGGTTACTTAAACAAAAGTTACTTTTAATTATCTTTAAACATGAAAACAGGATAAAATTCTAACTTATTACTATTAACTTACTTAACCTAACTTAACCCCCTTCTAATTCTACGTGCACGTGTATGTAATGTGTGTGTAAGTTCCGAAAAATTCTTTAATTCACAGTCCAATCTCACTTATCTCTCCTCCAAGTTCACTGTTTGCAGGCAATTCTTATACTGTGCACAGAATTTTAACATTTATGAATTTCACCAAGCCAGTCCTCTCCTCCAAGTTCACTGTTTGCAGGCAATTCTTATACTGTGCACAGAATTTTAACATTTATGAATTTCACCAAGCCAGTCCTCTCCTCTTATATGGACCACAAGGGTTTTGACCAGACTGAACTAAGAACTCACAACACGTCTTCAAAATAGGGTTTTTCCACAAGCTTGCCAGCTTGTCCTGTTCCAGTTGCTGCTGATGAACTATAGAACTGTAGAAGTGAATTCTCTCACTCGCTCTCTCTCTCTCTCTCTCTCAGAGAAAACCACATGACCCTCTTAGAACAGCCAACTGCACTCAGACAGACTGCGGCTCCGGACCTAATCTTCTGAGTTCATTCATCTGTTTCTTTCCAAAATAATAATCCATTACTCCACAGCATGTCCAATTGACACCAACTTGTGAAGTCCTTATAGGCATTCTTCAATGTTTATGCAAAGGCACTCAGAGCCTGAACTTGGCTGAACTCAAGCCAGAGCTCTGGCATTTTAAATGAGATCTGTTTTGAAGTGTTTGCATCCTGCCACAATTTATCTCCTTTAAAACATATCTATATACAATATAGAATATAACATAATCTTTCACACTTTCTCCCACAAAGGAATTTTAACTCTTGAGTTAAAATTCAGTTATAACTAAAGAGTTTACAATACTAAAGTGATTACAATATTCAATATATAACATGTTATAACAATGTAACCAAATGTTGAGAGTATATATTTCTATACATGATCAATTTTAATATCTTGACAAACAAGCTGCTATCACATTATTTGTTACTCTGATATGATTAATTTGCAGATTATATTCTTGCAATATTAAACTCCAGTTTAACAATCTTCTCTTTTTTTTCAAAAACACCAGAGGATTGTGGTCAGTAAATATCACAATTGGTTCATGAGAAGTACCGAGATATACATGAAAATTCTGCAAAGCAAGTATTATAGACAACAATTCCTCTCAATAGTGCAATAGTTCCTTTGATGAACATTGAATTTTTTGAAAAGTAGGTAACGAGATGGTCAATTTCATCAAGTTTTTGTAACAAAACTGCACCTGCTGCCCCCTCACTGAAATCCACTGACTAAAGAAAATGGTCTGTCAAAATCAGATTTTAAAGGCATAGCATCTCCTTTAAATTTTCTAAAGCTCTCTGACAAATTTTAGACCACACAAATTTCTCCCTTTTTCAAGTGATTGGTTAAAGGAAGAGTTACCTCAGCAAAATTTCTGCAAAATTTTCTATAGCTTGAATAGGTGCAACTTTGCCATAACCAAATACATTATTTAAATATGTTACAGTAGCATGTCAAAATTGACATTTTGCTAAATTAACAGTTAAGTTTGCCTTGTATAATTTTGCAAACAATTTGTCCAATTCCCTCAGATGTTCTTCTCATGTGTCACTTTTTGTGACCAAGTCATCAATATAAGCATCTGTATGTGTCAACCCTTGGATTACTGATTAATCATCCTTTGGAATGTTGCAGGGGCATTTTTCATGCCAAAAGGTAACACATTATACTTATATAAGCCAGTTACAAAAGCCGAAATATTCTTTCCTCTCTCAGTTAGAGGCACACACCAAGTATCCCTTCAATAAATTCACCTTAGTAAGAAATTTAGCTTTCCCAATTTTATCAATACAGTCATCTATTCTCAGAATAGGATAAGCATCTGTTTTGGTTACTGAATCAATCTTCCTGTAATCTGTACAGAAACTAACAGTTCCATCTGGTTTCGGTACCAGAATACAAGGAGAACTCCAATCTGAGTTCAAATAATATCATTTCTCAACATATATTCCACCTCCTGATCCATAATTTTACTTTTCTGAATGTTTATTCTATATGATGGTTGTTTTATGGGACTTGCCTGTCCCACATCAACATCATGATAAATCACTGATGTTCTATACAGGAAACAAATTTGTATATTTCATAATTAATTCTTTCAACTGCATCTGTTCTTGTGACTTTAGATGGCCTAACTTTTCCTCCAGATTTTCCAAATTTGCTGAGTTCGACAGGCGCACAGGAACCATAGTTTCTTTATGGTTATCCTCACAAGATTCTGTTTCCATAATCTTGTGATCCATAACTTCTTCAACCCTGTCAACAACTAACACTTCTGATACAAACTCATAATAAGGTTTCATTTTAAATTCACCCTTCAAGTAATATCAACAAGCCATTTCTTTAGTCTCCTGTTCACTTACTGGTTTGTCCCTTAAGTCAATAAGATCTGTATCTGTTTTCTGTTGCTGAATTAACTCTGTCCTTGACAAAAATAAATCCTTACTCTCACAATTAACCTGCTCTTTCAAAAGTACTTTAGAAGTACTGGGCAAATCTCTATCAACTGGATCTTCCTCTGCTCTCATCATATTTTTAGACAAAAGACCTTGTTACAGCACATG
This sequence comes from Narcine bancroftii, assembly GCF_036971445.1. Taxonomy (NCBI): domain Eukaryota; kingdom Metazoa; phylum Chordata; class Chondrichthyes; order Torpediniformes; family Narcinidae; genus Narcine; species Narcine bancroftii. Next base: position 201,716,478 of record NC_091472.1, read on the forward strand.
CAGGATATATCCCACAATCCTCCTCAATATCATCCTTATGAGGCTGATTTTTTAATCTCAAAACTGACCCAACTTTATCCTCTGCCAAATTATTCCCTAATAAAAATGAGACTCCTTGCATGGGTAACTTTGAAATAACTCCTACTACAACAGGTCCTTTAACAAATTCTGAATTCAGCACTATGTTGTGAAGAGATATTGACTCGACCTCATCTCCAACACCTCTAATCAAAGTAGTCTCCCCTGTGTCAGTCTTTTGATCAAGAGTCAAAACATTTTCCAACAACAATGACTGAGCAGCTCCAGTATCTCTAAGAATTTTAACCGGAACCTGTGATTCTCCCTCCTTTATTGAAATCAAGCCCTCTGACACAAAAGGTTTGAAAACATCCATGACAGCCTTACCAGGTTTGGAACATCTGCTCTCCTTATATTCAACTGTCTGAATACATGCTTCTGGTAAAACCTCCTTTTCTCATCTCCTTTTCAACTCAAAACAATTCGCAAAAACCTGACCATGTTTCTTACAAAAATCGCATATAAATCCTGAAGTTCTGTCCTTTTCCACCTTAACCTTCATCTTTACTCTTAACATTCTCCCCAGACTTAATTTCAGACTTACTCGTCTGCTCCACATTAACCTTCTGAACATCCTTACTATTCTGAAATTTGTTTTTGTGAATCAGGGAATATTCATTTGCTAACCCTGCCGTTTGCCGTCATGTCCCCACATCTCTCTCATCCAGGTATATATAATTTAATCTCATTTGGAATACACCTTTTAATTTCCTCAATTAATATCAATTTCTCAATCTGTCAAAATCATTATTTATTCCTTTTGACCAAAGGACAAAACATACAGATTTTCCCAGAATAAAATCCATATAAGATTGGTTCCATGTTTTCACCAAACTCCTAATTATTTGTCTATATGTGAAAGGAATCATTGTGTTTTATATTGTATATAGATGAGATTTTTGGAGATAAGGTGTGGCAGGTTTTTGTTTAGTGTAGGTCAAATACAAACACTTCAAAACAGATCTCATTTAAAATACTGGAGCTCTGCTCTAGCTAGACAGGCCGGCTCCAAAGCCTTTGCAAAAACTTTTAAGAGTGCCCAAGGAACTTCACTAATGGATTGTTGTTTTGAAAAGCAACAGATAAAAGGTTCAGAGCCACAGTCTGTCTGAGTGCAGCTTGCTGCTCTAAGGGGGGTCATATAGTTTTTCAAGCAGTGAGAGTCAAACAGGCTTTTCTCTCAGAGAGAGAGACAGACAGACAGAGGGAGAGAGTGTTCTGCAGTGCTAGAGTTCAGCAGCAGCAGATGGGACTGGAGTAGGACAAGCTGGCAAGCTTGTAGAAAAACCCCATTTTGAAGATGGGTTGTGAATTCTTAGTCCAACCTGGTCAAAGCCCTTGTGGTCCATACAAGAGGAGAGGACTGGCTGCCTAATGTTTCACTTGAAAGGAACTCTGTGGTCACCTGAAAGAAAGAAGTTATCATCTGGAGAACCCTGATGGGGCAAGCTTCTTCAACAAGACACTGAAGTGGCTGATCAAAAGGGATCAGTTTGTGTCCGGTGAACAACAAATCTCTTTCTGAAAACTGACAAGAACCTTCCTGAGCAATAACCATTTACCTTTCAAGCACCAAAGCCTGGTGAAATTCATAAATGTTAAATTCTGTGCAGAGTATAAAAATTGCCTGCAACCAGTGAACTTGGAGGAGTGAGAAGTGAGATTGGACTGTGAATCAAAGAACTGCTTTGAACTTACATACACACATTTCATATACGTGTGCTAAGAATTAGAAGGGGGTTAAGTTAGGATAAGTTAATAGTAATAAGTTAGAGTTTGATCCTGTTTTCATGTTTAAAGATAATTAAAAGCAACTTTTGTTGAAGTAACTATTTGTCTTGGTGAATATCTATTGCTGCTGGGATTTGGGGTCCTCTGGACTCGTAACATATATGCTTCTGGAACCAACTCATAAGCTTTCAATACTGCTTGTTTAACCTTTTGGTCTGTAGTCAAACTAGAGTATGCTTTTCCCTTCAATACACTTTGGAGTATAAGAAGCCATTTTTCTTTTGGCCATCTTGAACCCTCAGCAACCTTTTCAAAAAGCTAAAAATATGTATCTATATCTCTCTCATCAAAAGGAGGAACTAGATTTATCTCTCTATTAGCAAAAAACTTCTCCTAGGAGTTACAGCCTCAATTCTCATACCTCCCTGCATCTCAATTTTTAACTTCTCTAATTGAAACTGGCTGTCCCTTTCAATTTACTCCCTCCATTTTTCAGCTACCTCTAACTCGTATATCCTCCATTTTTCAGTTTCCTTTGCCTCATATATCCTCTGTTATTCATCCTCCTTTATTTTTCAGCTTCTTCTTTCTTTTTCAGCTTTGTCTGCCTCATATTGTCTCTGTTTTTTAGCCTCCTCTGCCTCATTTTATTGTTTCCGCAACTGAAAGTTCTGTTTCTCTCTTTCTTCCAATACCCGCCATTTTTCTCTTTCTTCTTCCACCCTCAATTTCTCCATTTCCAATTCCAATTCAACAGATATTTCCTCTGGAAAAATTTCTAAGTCTTTCTCAATAAATATTCCCTCACCTATACAATATTTCAGTATAATCCTCTGTATTTGTATTTTCCTCATCTAATGTTTGACTTCAGTCAGCTTTAATGCCTTAGAAATAAACATCAGTTCCTCTTTTCTCTTGCTCTGCATCTCCGCAGGTCATGGTTGTGACAAAAATGTATTAACATCCATGCTGCTGTTTTCCACACACACAAGCTTTAAATTATCTTGGAAAAACCAATTAACTAATAAATAGCAAAAACTCCAAAAGTTTAATATTGGGTATTATGTTTAATGTTGGGTATTGGACATCATGATGCCCACCCTGTGTGTCAGTAGCCAGGTTAGTCTAATAGAAGTAAAGGATGAGAACGCATTACATCTCTGAGAATTAATTGTGTGTGTGCATATACAACAGTGGTGACGAGGAATGAAATGAACCCTATGCATACTCCATGAACTAACCATGAAAAATAAAACAGAAGAAAGGTAGAAAACAACTACCTAACAAACCCAACAAATTTCCACCAAAAGATCAGGGTGAAAGTGCACCAAGATGGTGGAGAAAAAGTTCGGAGAATTCAACAAAGAAGAAGAAAGTTGTGATAACTATGTATAACTGTTTAACCACTATTGCATGGCCCACAATATTGTGGAAGGTCCAGTAAACCACAAACATGCCCTCTTCCTCAGTATAATGACTCCTTAAGACCTTGCTGTCCCCAGAGGATCCAGGGACAAAGACATTCAATGAATTATGCACAGCTCAAAGGAACCATTTAAGCCCAAAACCACCAGTTATGGCAGAAAGGCAACGATTCTATGAAAGGAGGCAAGGAGCAGGAGAAACAGTAAGTGAATACCTGGTATCTTTGCGCAAACTGGCGGAGCACTGTCTTTTTGCGCAGTTTCTAAATCAGACACTGCGAAACAGATTAGTGATGGGGCTGACAAATCACCAAGCAAGGCAAAAATTATTAGGAATGTATCAAGACTTTACTTTGCAGATTGCATACAGAGCCTGCAGCTCTGAAATGGCAGATAAAAACTTGGATGTGGGTCAACCAGACCTACTGGTTAGGAGGTCTTCCTGCCAACAATGCTTCCGTTGTGGGAAATATAACCACCTACCAAAAAACTGTTTCTTCAAAAATTCTAAATGCAACCATTGCAAAACAAGGACATATCAAAGCCAAATGTCTGCTTCTAAAGTGCAGGTGGCCTGCAAATAAACAGGAAGCTAAAGTCAAAACAATTGCAGAGAGAGAGAGAAGCAACCTAGCAATGATGATGATAACAGCCCAACGGCTGACCTTCAAGCTCCTGAAATTTCAACTCCTGGGATGTTACACATCTGAAGAGTAAATGGAGGAAACACAGCAATCTTTATACAGTTAAAAATAAATGGACACCCCCTGAAGATGGAGTTAGACGCAAGGGCAGAGGTGTCCCTAATGGCTTTCATAAAGAGGAGATTGGAGTATAAGAGTAGAGAAGCCCTCCTGCAGTTATACAGGGCCCTGGTGAGATCTCACCTGGAGTATTGTGTCCAGTTCTGGTCCCCATATTTAAGAAAGGACATACTTGCTATAGAGGGAGTGGAGCGCAGGTTTACAAGGTTAGTTCCCAGGATTGCAGGATTGTCATATGTGGATAGATTAGAAAGTCTTGGACTATATGCGATGAAGTTTAGAAGGATGAGGGGAGACATGACTGAGGTATTTAAGATTATCAAAGGACTTGTCAGGGTGAAATCAGAGTACATGTTCCCAATGATGGGAGAGACTAGGACTAGAGGGCATAGTTTAAGAATACAGGGAAAGCCATTTAACACAGAAATGAGGAGAAAATTTTTTTACCCAGAGAGTTGTGGGTCTGTGGAATACATTGCCACAGAGGGTAGTGGGGGCAGATTCATTGGATAGATTTAAGAGAGAGTTGGATAAAGATCAGCCATGATCCGATAAATGATGGTGCTGGCTCAAAGGGCCAATTGGCCTACTCCAGCACCTATAGTCTATTGTCTACATATAAAGGAATACTGGCTACCATGCCTCCCAGTAAAAACAACTGAAATAACTCCAATATCTGTTACAGGAGACAAAATCAAAGTGTTTGGAAAAATTACAGTCCAAGTACAATACAAATAACAGCAACCAAAAACACTCTCTCTCTCCGTCGAAGGTACCCAGGGACCAGCACTCTTCAGAAGAAACTGGCTACAACACATTTCCCTAGACTGGCAGGATATCGGTTCAATACTAAATGTAAACCCCATGGACACCTCTCAGCCAGAACTCGACCAAATCCTCAAGAACCATGCAGAGGTTTTCCAACAAGAATTGGGGAAATCAGAGGTGTTCAAGCCAAATTGCAATTAAAAGATAATGCATAACCAAAATTCTTTAAACCCAGAACAGTCCCATTTGCTATAAAAGGAAAAAATTGAGGCTGAATTAAGCAGACTAAAACATGAAGGCATATTAGAACCAATACAATACAGCGATTGGGCAGCGCCCATTGTACCCATATGAAAAGCAAACTGTGAAATTCGCATTTGCGGTGACTACAAAATCAAAATTCCTGAACACCCAATGCCCAAGGCAAAAGAATTGTTCCAAGCACTAAATGGAAGGCAAAAATTCACAAAACTAGATTTGTCACAAGCATATCAACAGATAGAATTGGACAAAAGTCAAGGGAATATGTGACAATCAATACCCATCTGAGTCTATTCACCTGTACACACCTGCCTTATGGAACTTCAGCAACACCTGTGATTTTTCAAGCAACAATGGACAAATTACTACATGGACACTCAGTTGGGTGTTACCTCGATGATATCATCATCACGGGCTGAAACACTTACAATACCTTGCCTTGAAAGGGTTTTAACCAAAGTACAAGAAGTTAATATACAATTACAAAAAGATCTAAGTGTCTTCATGCGCCTCTCAGTAACATAACTTGGGTTTACAATCGACCACAAGGGGGTGCGAATGAATTCAGCAGGAACAGAAGCCGTTCTCAAGGCCCCATACCCAACCAACAAATCGGAATTACAGACCTTCCTAGGACTTGTTAATCCCTTCCGAAAACATATCCCTAATATGTCTACACTATGCAGCCCGCTGAACCAATTACTCAAGAAAGATTAAACATGGTATTGGAACACAGAAACTAAAAACACAGTCGATCAACTAAAGGAAATACTAACATCAAAAAATAAGAAGCTGATCCACTGCAACCTTAGTAAAGAAGTTACACTAGCCCATGGATACTTCACCAGTGAGACGAGGAACGGTACTGTCCCAAATCAGAGAAAAAGGTGAGCAACCAGTAGTGTTTGCTTCGCGAACATTAACCACAAGTGAATGCAATTACACCCAACTAGAAAAAGAAGGATTGGCAATCATTTTTGGTGTAAAAATATTCCACCAATATTTTTACAGCAAAAATTTACCCTGATCACAGACAACAAGCCTCTTAGTTTAATCCTGGAGCCACACAAAGGTATACCAGTATTAGCTGCAGCCAGAATTCAAAGATGGACCATTCTACTAGTGGCATAAAACTATGATATAAAACATAAATAAGGAACAGTCAATAGCCATGCAGATGCCTTATCACACATGCAGTTACCTGAAACATCAGAACATTTTTTTAAAAATTATGTGCGACAACACTATCAGACATATTTTGTCCGCACCCTATCACCCAAGTACTAATGGGGTGGCAGAATGTTTTGTACAAACTTTCAAAATGCCTCCTGGACATACAAAATCACAGATTTCTTATTGGGTTACAGAAACATGCCACATTCTAACACAAAACGCACCCCCAGCAGAACTAATGTTTGGCCACAACTTGTGGACCAGGCTGTCCACAGTTCATTCAGCTCTGGGTCTCCGAATGCAAGAAACAGCATTGCCACAGACCTCACCTAGAACATTGGAAGTGGGCGATAGAGTGCTGGTGCAAAATTATACACAATATAAAGACCCATGGATGATAGGAGTAACCTTACAAAAATTGAGCCCCTGCTCATACTCTATTCTAGTGAGGGACAGATTGTGGAAGAGACACATTGACCAATTACGAGCATTGACTGACACTAAGGTCCATGAACTGCCTCATGAACTGGAGGAGGTGGAATCAGTCCTGCCTTGGCCTGCCCTGACTATCCCACCCCTCAACCTGAGTCGGGGGGGGGGGGGGGGGTAGAGATGGTCATGGAGCCAAGCAGTCCAGTGAGGAGTCCAGTAACTGAGACATGCAGCCAGGAGGGCAGTGAAGAAGGGCAGTCACCACTGACTTGACCACTGACCTGACTATCAACAGGTCCTGAGCAAAGACCGGCACAGCAAACCACGCCAAGGTGCTCCAAAAGAGAAAGAAAACCACCTGAACATTTTAAGGACTATGTGCCCTGATTATTGTTAAATACTTTCCCTTTTATACTTATAATTACTCATGAGATGGGGGAAAGAGTGTTGGGTAAAAGTCCACCCTCTGCTGGACATCATGACGCCCACGTCATGATGTCACCCTTCCATATGTATAACCCTGTGTATCAGTAGCCAGGTTAGCCTAATAGAAGTAAAGGATGAGAAAGCATTGCATCTCTGAGTTTTAATTGTGTGAGTGCATACACAACATTTAAGATCCCAAAACTCCAATTTTCAATTCCAGACAAGTCCTCAAATGTTATGAGCCCAGAGGACCCAAAACCCAGCAGCAATAGAAATTCACCAAGACAAATGGTTAATTAAACAAAAGTTGCTTTTAATTATCTTTAAACATAATTAAAATTTAACTTATTACTATTAACTTACTTACTTAACCTTACTTAACCTCCTTATAATTCTAATTGTATGTAATATGTGTATACATTCAGAAAAGTTCTTTAATTCACAGTCTAATCTAATTTCTCACTCCTCCAATTTACTAGTTGCAGGCAATTCTTATACTGTGCACAGAATTTAACATTTATGAATTTCACCAGGCTTTGGTGCTTGAAGGGTAAATGGTTACTGCTCAGGAAGGTTCTTGTCAGTTTTCAAAGAGAGATTTGTTGCTCATTGGACACCTACAACTGATCCCTTTTGTTCAGCCATGTCAGTGTCTTGCTGAAGAAACTTGGCCCATCAGGGTTTTCCAAATGATAACCTCTTTCTTTCAGGTCACCACAGAGTTCCTTTTCTGTTTCCCTTATTTCAAGTGAAACATTATGCAGCCAGTCCTCTCTTGTATGGACCACAATGGCTTTGACCAGGCTGAACTAAGCACTCACAACCTGACTTCAAAATGTTTTTTTTTTCCCACAAGCTGCTACTGCTGATCCGTAGAACAGTAGAACTGAATTCTCTCTCTCTCTCTCTCTCTCTCTCTCACTCAGAGAAAATCACATGACTCCCTTAGACCAGCCAACTGCACTCAGACTGACTGCAGCTCTAGACCTAATCTTCTGAGTTCATTTATCTGTTGCTTTCCAGAACAATAATCCTTACTCCACAGCATGTCCAATTAGCACCTGCTTGTGAAGTCCTTATAGGTATTCTTCAAAGTTTGTGCAAAGGCACTTGGAGCCTGAACTGTCCGACTTGCGCAAAGCTCTGGCATTTTCAATGAGATCTGATTTGAAGGGTTTGTATCTGTATGTGACCTAAACTAAAAAAAACCTGCCACTGTTTATCTGCTTTAAAACATATCTATATACAATATAAAATATAATATAATCTGTCACATGTAGAAAACTAAGAATGGGAGGCTTTAACTGTCCAAATGCTGGATGAAATGGGGGAATGTCTGAAGTGCATTTCATCAATGAGGAAAGAATCATAAAGTAAAGCCACAATGCATAACCAATGTTTCAGCCTTTAGCCCTTCATCAAGGTGAAAGGCTCAAGCCTGAAACGTTGGTTAGGCATTTTTATCTTTGCTATATGAAGTACACTGTTTGACCTGCTGAGTTTCTCCAGCTTTGTTTTTACTTCCACCATGGTGTCCACAGAACTTCATGTTTTACTTTTTGAGGAAAGAATCATTGCTGGATCTTTGCTGGATCAGGGAAAATGATGGATCAACTGGAGCAACTATCAATAGTGGATTGTTGAGGGAACAGCGAATATAATGTCATATGGTTTAGTAGTTAAAGTATCAAAAAGGTTCCAATGCGATCCACAGTAAAAACAGAACAATTACTTTTTTTGTGTTTTTTATGAATCTGGAAAAAATGCCTATGGTTATGTATTTGTCTTTGTGTAAGTAACTTTATAAAGGGGGAAGAGGACCAATTTAAGCATGAAACAGAATGATGATAGGTAGGAGTGAGTGCTACAAATAAGGGGCAGTAACAATTAAAAAGAGGGGAAACTTAAGCAGAGTGGCCAGTGTACGAGTGGCTCAGTGTAGGAGTGGAACTTTGCGGCTTTAGCTCAAGAGGCTTTGACAAGGAGGCACAAGTGAGGAGCGAGTAAGGCTTCTTTTTTTGTAGTGATTATATAAAAGTCACCAAATTGGATGTAATTATATAAAGAAGTCATGCAGGATCAGGAGATGTGTGCAGCTGCATGTTGTGGGAGCAGGTGGACCCCATTGTTGTTCATGATGACTACATTTGCGGCAAGTGTTGGTTGCTCAAAGAATTCATGCTCAAAATTGATGACCTAGAATCTGAGCTTTAAACACTGTGACACATCAGGGAGGGGAGGTACATGGACACTTTGTTTCAGAAGGTGGTCACATCCATTAGAATAGCTGCCTCAAATTCAGCCTGTGGAAAGGTGTGACTGTGAGTGAGGCAAGTAGTGGGATCCAAGAGACAATGTTGGAGGAGCCTCTGCCCTTGATCTTGTCTCAGAAGTCCAAGATTCTTATTCCTTGTGTGGATAAGAGTGGGGGCTGTAGGAAGGATGAGCAATCTGACCATGGCATTGTGGTTCAGGAAGCCATTCAAGGGGGGTGAAAAGAGAAATGTAGTGGTAATTCAGAATACTTTAGTTTGGGGAAAAGACAAAGTTCTTTGTCGCAGGGATAGAGTGTCCTGAAGGCTGTGTTGCCTGTCTGATGCCCAGGTTCAGGATATCTTATCTGACATGCAGAAGAGTTTGCAGTGGAGGGGAAAGGGACGTCATGATCTATGTGGGAACCAATAATAGGGAAGGAAGAAACTGTTCAAAGGGGATGGGCTTGATCCTGATGATTGCATAACTATTGTTGGTCATGCCCCTGCTCTGTGCACCGATCCTCCTGGGCCTCGACTTCCAGAGTCAGTTCAGGAGTGTGACAATGGCGTTTGGGGTGCCCCAACCTCCACTCACCGTTTATAACCCCCAATCGAACACCCAGCCTTCAGCACCACCCTGCAGCCTCACCACCCTGCGGATGGCCCCTCCATCACTATTTGCAAACCTCACCCCAGACTGTAAACTGATTGCCACCAAGAGTAGGCGCTATAGTGCTGAGGATATGGCATTCATCCAGGCCAAGGTTCAGCGACCTTGTCGAACTTGACATTCATCTTCCTGGTGCCAAAGGTCGGAATGTTAGAACTGTTAACCACTTGTAATTGCAGGTCCAGGGTACGATGGCATGTGTCAAAACCGGTGGGTGGAAATACACTAACATCTGAACCCGCGTCCACTAGAAATTTTCACTGGGACAACTGGTCCCATACATACAGTAGGTTTTCAGGTTTTTCGCCATCTGCTATAGCCCTTACTGGCAGTTGGCCTAGGCGTTTCCCACAAACAAGCAGGGTGGAAGGCACTTGCAGGAATTAACTCCCCAATGCCTGTGATAATAACATCAAGATGTTTGCCCATTTTGGGGCGATGTCTGTTTGTTGGAAGTAATGTGCTAAAAGCACTAGAGTGTGACACAGGGTCAAGAGTGGAGGGGTTGGTTGCACAGATTTGTCTTTCCTAAATGGCATTTTTAGCCAGCCATAGAATGTCTACCTCTGCTACTACAGCCCTTGGGTCTTCAAATGAACAATTGGATAACAAGAGCCTAATATCATCTGGCATTCACTCTAAAAAAGAACTGCTCAAAAAGCAGATTGGGACTTCCATCAGATGCCAGGAACAGCATTTCATCCATTAGTTCTGAAGGGGCGCGGTCTCCCAACCCATCAAGATATAGTAGTTTGGTGCCCTTTAATTATGGGACATACCATATACTCGTAATAAAAGTGCTTTTAAAGCATCATACTTACTGGGATGTGGTGGATCCCAAAGAAAATTGCCGAACCTCTTAGCGATGGCCTGGTCCAGGGCACTGATGAAATTGTAATAATGAGTGGTGTCCAACTTGATTTTGCAAAGGTGAAATTGTGCTTCAGCCTGTTGGAACCACAGTTCAGGCTCAGCTGTCCAGAAAGGTGGTAACTTCACAGCAACAGCTGCAGAGTCCATGTTTGTCCAAAAATACATTTTTTGACTCATCAGGGTCACCATTTGTGGCCACTGGAATCACAGTGGGCACAATGAAATAATGATGCAAGGCATTTTTTGAGTGAATCAAATGGATTTACTCTTCATAACCTGCACAACTTTTAAAAGCCTGAATCATGCACCCGACATACGCTGATGTCATCATGCACTAACATCACATAGCTGGTTTGATGCCTTCTGGGAGTTGCAATGCCACCATAGCGCCATTACAATATCACTTATAAATATCATGTTACATATGCTAGCCCTGTGACCTTAGAATTCAGAAGCCACATGGCTCGGTGGAAAAATCTGTTTTGCAATCTAGTCGTGAGGGCCCGAACGCTTTGGTACCACTTCCTGGATGGCAGGGGGACAAGAGGGGTGTGTGGATTCCTTCACAATGCTTATGGCTTTCCACAAACATTATAAATCTCTATCATGGCAGGAAGAGAGACCCCAATAATCCCCATAGCAGTCTTTACTACCTGCTGCAGAGACTTGTGTTCCTGGGAAGGTGCAGTTCCTGAAACAAGCAGTGATGCAGTTACATAGGATGCTCTCATTGCATCCCCTAAAGAATGTAGAAGAAAGAAGGAGGTGGAGGGTGGAAGCTGGACTTCCCTCAACCTCCACAGGAAGTAAAGATGTTGTTTGGCCTTCTTGGCAATGGATCTGGTGTTGAGGGACCAGGAGAAATTCTCCGCCAGGTGCACGCCAAGGAATTTGGTGCTCTTGACTACCTTAATGGTGAAGCCATTGAGGGTCAGTGGAGAGTGATCCCCCTGGGCTCTCCTGAAGTCAACTACCATCTCCTTTGTTTTGTTAAATTTCAGGTGTAATTTGTCATCTCTGCACCAGTCCGTTAGTGTTTTCACCTCTTCTCTGTAAGCTGACACATCATTCATGGTCATCAAAAAAAGCTTTGGAGAGTGCCCAAGACTCTTCACTAATAGATTGTTGTTTACCATAAGGTAACAGATGAAAGAGCTTGTCGGAGCCGCATTCTGTCTGGAGAGGAATTTGCTGTTCTAAGAGGGTCATGTGGTTTTGCAAGAAGAGAGAGTCAAACAGGCATTCTCTCTAAGAGAGATAGAGAGAAAGAGAGAGAGACGGAGACAGTTTTACAGACAGCAGCAGCAACTAAAACTGGAACAGAACAAGCTGCCAAGCTCTGGGAAAACCCCATTTGGAAGACGGTTCTGAGTACTTAGTTCAACCTGGTCAAAGCCCTTGTGGTTCTTGCAATAGGAGAGGACTGGCTGTCTAATGTTTCACTTGGAATAAGAGAAGCAAAAAGGCACTCTGTGGTGACCTGAAAGAAAGAGGTTATCATCTGGAGAACCCTGAGGGGGCAAGTTTTGTCAGAAAGACACTGAAGTGGCTGATTAAAAAGGAATCAGTCATAGAAGTCCTGGAACAACAAATCTCTCTCTGAAAACCGACAAGAACCTTCTTGAGCAGTAAACATTTACCTTTCAAGTACCAAAGCCTGGTGAACTTTATAAATGTTTAAATTCTGTGCACAATATAGAATTGTCTGCAACCAGTGAACTTGAAGGAATGAGAAGTGAGATTGGACTGTGAATCAAATAACTTTTCTGAACTTACACACACATTACATACACATCCACATAGAATTAGAAGGGGGTTAAGTTAGGTTAGTTAAGTCAATAGTAACAAGTTAAAGTGTGATTCTGTTTTCATGTTTAAAGATAATTAAAAGCAACTTTTGTTGAAGTAACCATTTGTCTTGGTGAATATCTATTGCAGCTGGGTTTTGGGGTCCTCTGGGCTCGTAACAATATACCTACCAAAAATAAACTAAATCCGCCCTTCCTCATTAAAATTGTGGCACCTCGCCATTAGTTCATCAATCATGCAATACACAATCTCAAGCAACCATAAAATTCACTTATTTGGCATCTACCAATCCCCATAGGTGCTGGATACCAGGGGTTTTAGTGAAAATCACATCTACCGCCCTATCTTCATCAATTTTTTTGTTACTTCCTCAAAAAACTCATTAAGGCTCATGAGGCACAACCTTCCCTTCACAAAGACATGTTGACTATACTTTTCTAAATGTTCACAATTCCTGTCCTTAAGAACCCTCTCCAATAGATTGCCCATCACTAATGCGAGACTCACTGGTCTATAATTCCCTGGATTCTCCCTCTTGCTTTTTTAAATTTATTTTATATTGAGATTTAAACAAACATTTCCATGGCTTTCCACATAAAAATATTTACCTAAAGTATACACTTATAGAGAGAAGAGGAAAGTCAGAACAAGAAAAAAGAGAAAACTATGTACAAGTATGGATTTGTACAAATCATGGATTTGTAAGAATAAGGTCATGCCTATGTAGTTAAACTATTTTTCCCAATATGAATCAAATTATTCCAACTTATGATTAACAGATGCTATTATCTTCTCCATGTTACAAATGTCTATTATATTTTCCTTCCATGCGCTTAAAGTTGGGCTCTCCTATTTTAAGCATTTCCTGGTAAAAGTCTTATTACCAGCCACCAGTAGTATATTCATTAAATATTTATCTATTTTCAACCATTCTTGAGCTATATACCCAAAATATATGGTCTTAATTTATAAGAGTGTTTCACATTTTAAAATGTCTTGTAGGGCATTGTGTATCAAACTCCAATACTTTGATAACAGGGCAGTCCCACAAAATCTGATATTGGTTGCATTTTGATTTCCAAAATGTCTCCAGAAAAGAAGGATTTCTGAGAGGGTGTGATAAAGTATCTTATCAGGTTTTTCCACCCAAACTCCTTCCAATTCTGTGAACTGGTACACCTCCATATTATTATCCTTCTTCAGATATAGTTCTCCTTCCTTCCTTTTCCCATTTTGTTTTAATATATGAAGTCGAGTGTGTTTTAAGATTTGACAGACCACTTGAAATGATTTTACTACCATTATCTGAATTATATGTTTTTCTAAACAGTTCTATCAAACATGTATTTGCCTTGGTTACAATTTTAACTCTCTTATTAACATAATGTCACATCTGCAAATACCGATAAAAGTCTTATTTTTCTAATGTGTTTCTCTTTAAGCATTTCAAAACTGAATATTTTTTATTTCGTTATATTACAAAGAACTGTTAGTTCTTTAGCTATCCAGTCACTAAATCTAGCATCCAATTTATTCAGTGTGAAATCCAAATTATAAGCACACCATTTAAGAATTGTAATATCTCCCTCTAGTTTATATTCTTTTATAGTTTTTTCCATATTTTAAGAGTCATTTTCACTCATTGGTTATCAATACCATTTATATCTTTGAAGGTTGTTATCAGCCAAAATTGCCTGTATATGGATGGAAAGTATCTTCTCCTCAATATTTTTCCATTGAGCATCATATCACAGCTCTCAACTATTATTGCTGCAAAATAATCTTTAAAAGAAGGTAGGCCCCATCCTCCCTTTTCCTTGGCTAATTACAAAGTTTTGAGACAAACTCTAGGCCTTTTACCTTGCCTTATATATCTTGATAATATTTTATCCCATTCATTGAATTGATTTTGGTTAATCTCTATTGGTAGGATCTGAAAAAGATATAATAGTCTGGGCAATATATTCATTTTAATTGATTCAATCCTTGAACTGAGATTTAAAAAAGGAATTAGGTTCTATCTTATAATATACTATATAGGTAAATAATTGCTTTCTAATAATTTTGCCAAATCTTTTGGCGTAACGATGCCCAAGTATTTAACAGTCTCTGCCATTCCCAGAGATATCTACTTTTAATGTTTCTTGGTGGGCTATGAGAAAATTTTGGTTTTATCTGTTTGTTAATCTTGTATCCTGTTAACTGACCATTTCATTCAAAGGATTGGATCAATTTAGGTCGAGTATGTTGGTTGCCCTAAATATATCAAAATCTCATCTGCATAACAGGCCAATTTATGCTCTGTCCCTTTAATAGTAATTCCCTGATATCCTCATTCTGCCTGATGTATTGAGCTAATGATTCTAAATATAATGTGAGGAGTAGTGGTGACCATGTCTCATACCCTTTTCTAGTATAAAACTACTGGATAAATATCCATTGATTTTAATCCTAACAGTAGAATTTTCATATAGTGCCTGTATAATTTTAATAATTGTATCATGTAAACCAAATCTATGCAAAACTCTGTAAAGAAAATTTCAATTAACTGAATCAAATGCCTTTTCAGCATCCATGCTAATAACTATTGCTTTAATTTTATTTTTTGTGCATGATCCATAATGTGAAATGTCCTTCATATATTGTCTTGTGTTGACATTGTTGTATAAAACCTGTCTGACCATTATGTATTAATGTAAGTAAAAATTCTTCTAGTCATTTGGCCATATTGAAGGTAAAAAATCTATAATCTACATTAAGAACAGATATTGGTCTATAGGGCCCACATTCCATTTTATCCTTGTCTTCTTTCGTTAAAGCTGTGTTTATCGCCCCCTTCCAACTGGGTGGCATTTGCGCCTTTTTTTAGGCACAGTTCAATGTGGTGATTAAAAGAGGAATTAACTCATGTTATCATTCTTTATACCACACTGCTGTATATCCATCTAATCCTGGTGACTTGCTTAATTTAAGCCTAATTGCAATTTTTAGTTCAACTTAAGTTATGTCAGCAATCAATGTTCTATTTTGTTCTTAAAATGGGTAACTAAAGAATTCAAGAAGGTATCAGTCTGGTTTATGCTTCCTCTTGAATCATTGGAAT
This sequence comes from Narcine bancroftii, assembly GCF_036971445.1. Classification (NCBI taxonomy): domain Eukaryota; kingdom Metazoa; phylum Chordata; class Chondrichthyes; order Torpediniformes; family Narcinidae; genus Narcine; species Narcine bancroftii. The sequence goes on from NC_091472.1 coordinate 201,732,245, forward strand.
ATAGAGTTTTATAAAATACTTCAAAAGCTTCTTGAATTTCATTTTTGTTCTTGGATCCATAACTCCTTGAATTGGATTTTCTGCTATCTTTTTTCCTGGTTTTCATGTCAATATTTTCATAGATTTAGATCCACTTTCGGTGTCTCTGTTTCAGAAACATTAAATATTTCCTGATTTCTTGTGTTGCCAAACTATTAATTTCATTCCTGTTTTTTTAAATTTCCTCTAATGGATCCTGTGCCAAACTCAATTTTGTTTTCTTTCCAGTTCCTTCATCTTATTTTGTAATTCCTTTAATGTTTTATTCCTTACTTTTTTTCTTATATGAAGATAGTGCTATAATTTTCCCTCTTAAAACAGACTTCAGAGTATCACATAAAATAGGGAGGTAAAACCTCTCCATTATCATTGAATTTTAAGGAAAGATCAATTTCTTTTTAATTTTTTTATTTAAAATACGGATTGTGAATAGATTTGAATTTAGATTCCAAATAGTATTGTTTGGTTGTGTGGTGTATTGTTAGCCAGAATCAGACACACACAAAGATAAAGACTGTACAACAGGCTTTAATCCACAAAGACTTCCACAGAGCCAGGCTGGCTGTGGCTGCAGCAACTCTGGGAGGCCTCGAGAAGCTGGCACAGGCTTATATCCTGTAGGGTAATTGACACCTGACCAGATGGGGCTTGATCCATTCAGGCCAACTGATTGATAGCCGGACAGGTGTTGTCCTGTCCGCTTACACTCCTGCAGGTACAGAGGGTTTCCCCCTTGTACAGCTCGTCGAAAGAATCAAAGACTTGTTGATCCAAACCAAGGCTTTTATTAGCAAAAGACAGGAGCTCTTCACAGGTGGCCGACCAGTCCGGAATGATACGACCTGGCTAGGGATACAACCCTTTAAGGCCCAGACAGTAGGCGTGGCTTAGCTCTCAGCCAATCGCTGTAAGCACAGTCTAGATACTGTATCTATATACACTATATACATTGGTGATAGATCTGTACTATCACATTCACCCCTTCTTGGAGAACTGACCCTGGAAAAAAAACAAAAAAACGAGGGAGAGAATGAAAGGAAGGGGTAGGTTAAGGACTGTAGCGGTCAGGGGGTCTGACCGTCGTGGTGCCGGGATTGGGGTCGCTGGAGTGGTGTCGACAGCGGGCTCGTCGGGTGCGACCGCTCCTTCGCTCAATTCCCCAGTCGTGTTGTCAGCAGGGTGGCCCGGGTCGTTGGGGTACTGTTGGTCCTTCTGTTGTGGCACTGGGCCTGGGGAATAAAGAGTTCGGGAAGGTTGGGTTGGGGGGTTTGCTGGGTCTACCGCGTCCTGAGCTAGGTCCCGTACCGAAACAGTGTCCTCCCGCCCGTCTGGGAACTCAACGTAGGCGTAATGCGGGTTCGTGTGGAGTAGAGTCACTTGGTCGTCCAAGGGGTCGTTCTTTGAGTGCCAGACATGGCATTGCAAAAGGACGGGGCCAGGGACGGTGAGCCGTGCCGGTTCAGTGGTTCCTGATTCGGATTTCCTCAGGAAAAGGAACATCCTTTCGTGGGGGGTGGCATTTGTTGCAGTACATAGGAGGGAGCGGATGGAGTGTAAGGCACTAGTGAGAACCTCCTGCCAGTGAGAGGTGGGGAGACCTTTAGACCGGAGAGCCAGTGTAACCGCTCTCCATATGGTGGCATTCTCCCTCTCGACCTGGCCATTACCGCGTGGGTTAAGTCCATTAGGGGATGCATGCAGTCAGGATCTGGCATGACTATCCCGTTCTCCACCACGCAACCTAGAATCGCGAGTTGTGTGGTCCAGAAGACACATTTGTCCAAATTGTAAGTCAGGTTCAGCCGACGGGCTGTTTGAAGAAATTTGTCTAGGTTGGCTTCATGGACCTGCGTGTCGTGGCCGCAGATGGTGATATTGTCCAGATACGGGAAGGTAGCGGTTAGGCCGTTCTGGTCCACCATCCGGTCCATTTCCCACTGGATGACCGCGACACCATTCGTGACCCCGAATGGTACCCTGAGAAATTGATATAGCCGCCCATTCGCTTCGATCCTCACAGCGGATCGGGAGCTGGTGGTAGGCCGAACGTAGGTCAATGGTGGAGAATATGCGGTATTGGGTGATCTGGTTCACCACATCCATGACGCGTGGCAGGGTGTACGCATCCAGGAGCATGAAGCGGTTAATGGTCTGGCTATAGTCGACCACCATCCGTAATTTTTCCCCGTTCTTGACAACCACCACCTGGGCTCTCCAGGGACTTGAACTGGGTTCGATGATGCCCTCATCCAGCAATCTACGCACCTCACTCCAAATGAATTGCCTATTTTCGTAACTATATTGCCGACTTTTGGTGGCCACAGGCTTCCAGCCATGGGTGAGGTTTGCGAAGAGTGCTGGCGGGGCAATCCGGAGTGTGGAAAGGCCGCAGGATTGGCCCCGGGGGCAGGTTGCTCGGGTGCTTCGGGGGTGGGGCGATGGCAGACCGAGAGGGGGGGCATGGGGTCCCCCAAAGTGTAGGGACACCGTTCGGAACTGACAGTGAAAGTCTAATCCCAGCAACACTGGGGCGCACAATTGGGGAAGGATGAATAATTTGAAGTGGGTGACCGTTACGCCCTGTACTTCCAGCATGGCGGTGCAATACCCCTTTATCCCGGTCAAGTGCGACCTCGTCGCTAATGAGATCCTCTGAGTAGTGGGGATAATGTCAAGTCCCCAACGGAGGGCCAGATCTGCCTGGTTAAAACTGTCAGTTGACCCAGAGTCAAATAAGCAATTGGTGTAGTGTCCATGCACTTTAATCAGATCCATTGCTCTGGTGAGGGGATGAGAGCATTGCTGGTTTAGTGTTATTGAAGCAGTTGACAGTGGAGTTCCGCGTGATGACGTCACGCAACGGGATGACGTCACGCAACAGGATGACGTAATAGACATAGTCAATGCTGGAGGAGCAGGTTGGAGGACCTCCCGGAAGTGCTGTTGTGGCGGCGTCGGCAGATAAAAGGTAAGTAGTGGGGTTTGTACTTGCTCGCGGTTGTCAGTGGGTAGGTCGTCGGTCGCGGCGGTCGGGCCCCGGCGGTTGTCAGCGATGGACGCTAGGGTGAGTACCTGGTTGGCCGCGGCGGGTCCCCAGTCAGTCGTGGTGGCCGCATCAGCGGTGGCGTAGGCAGCGGCAGACAGGGAGGGGCAGCAGCAGCAGTAGCGTTGGCCGCGGGGGTGGCTGTGGCGGCAGCAGCAGCAGCGGTAGCGTTGGCCCCGGGGGTGGCTGTGGCGGCGGCAGCAGCAGCGGTAGCGTCGGCCCCGGGGGTGGCTGTGGCGGCGGCAGCAGCAGCGGTTCCCACAGTCAGGACCGAGGCCGGGTCGAGTGTTCCCCACGGGGGCGAGAGGCAGGCCAACACCATGGTTGTGAGGGTGGGCTGCCCTTTCTGGGTTCGGCGTCTCCGTGACATCAGGCGTTGCCATGCAGGGCAGCCCTCGCTCTCATTGGACGAGAGCTCTGGGGAAGAAGAGTTTGAATGGGATAGTGGCGGTTGGGCTTCACACGAGGCACTGTGTTTGCTGGCAGCCATTTTAGACTTACAGACTGCAGCAAAGTGGCCGTTTTTAAGGCACTTCTGGCACCTGGCTTTTCTTGCTGGGCACTGGGACCTGCTGTGCTTATCCCTCCTGCAGAAATAACATTTTGGGTTCGCAGGGGGCAGTGTAGCAGCAGCCGACAGGCCATCAGTATCTCGGGGGTGGAAGGGTAGAACGGCACTCTACTCACATCAGAACGTGGGGTCCAGACCCTAGAGAACTCGGTGGACTTTAAGGCTGCATCATCCATTGTGATTGCAACCCAGGCCACGTCCTCAAGTTTTTCTACCCCTTGCTCGAGCAAGCGTAGCCTCACTTCGTTCGATCGGAGCCCGGCCATATAGGCATCCCGGATGAGATCGTTTGTGATCTCGGCAGCAGTTTTGTCCACACAGTTACAGTTCTTGCCCAATGCCTTTAATACTTGTAAATATGCCCTGCTGGACTCACCGTGCTGTTGCTTCCTCGACGCAAGCACGAGCCAGGCATGAACTCTGTTCATTGGTTGATCATACAGTTTTTCAGTACCTTTATGGCTGCGGTGTAAGTGGTCTCATCCTGGATGTTCTCATAGACTCTCAAAGACACCATAGACAGAAATGCTGTTAGACGCTGGTTATCCTCCTCCACCTCAATGAATCTCAGGAAGTTTTCAAAGTTCAGCAGCCAAAAATTAAAGGCTTTGAAGGCTGTAGCTGACTGTGGGTCGATGTCAAGTTTTTCTGGCCGAGTTAAACGCTCCATCCCTTTCAAAAAAAATTCTTTTTGCTAATAAAATTGTAGAGCTCGTCGAAAGAATCAAAGACTTGTTGATCCAAACCAAGGCTTTTATTAGCAAAAGACAGGAGCTCTTCACAGGTGGCCGACCAGTCCGGAATGATCCGACCTGGCTAGGGATACAACCCTTTAAGTCCCAGACAGTAGGCGTGGCTTAGCTCTCAGCCAATCGCTGTAAGCACAGTCTAGATACTGTAACTATATACACTATATACATTGGTGATAGATCTGTACTATCACACCCCTGCAGTAGGTCGGTCGGTGGTGTACCACCACATTCACCCACTTCTTTAAAATTGTCCCGGGGGGGGCAGTATCAAGGAATCGCACCCACTATATACATACGATATTTACAGGTTGAGAAGACTTGGTGGCCGCCGGGGTCTCTGTGACCGTTTTAGGACTGGCTCCTGGTCACTGGGCAGAGTGGAAGTGGGAGGGATGGTAGCAGCGGTGTGTGTGGCTGGTGTAGTGCTGCGCGGAGGGGTGGCCAGGGGGGGCCAGGGTCGACGTATGCGGGTCGTATTGGATGGGTGGGAAAGCGGGTTCATCTCCCAAGGCTGAAGCGGGCTCCTGGTGGTCAAGGAGGCCTTGCATGCCCCATAGCTGCCTGGGGACGGGGATGTATGCCTGGTCAGCGTCATCCTGAGTTGGAGGGTGGCATGGTATGGTTGGTGCTCCTGCTGGTGCCAGGACCCTGGTTGAGAGGGTGTCTTCCCTACCACTACTGAACCTAACGTAAGCGTAGTTATGGTTTGCATGTAGGAGGAAAACCTGCTCCACCAGGGCTTCAGCCTTGTGTGTCCGAACATGCTTACGCAGGAGCACCGGTTCCGAGGATGTGAGCCATGCTGGGAGTAACATTCCAGTCGCTGATCACCTGGGAAATGAGAACAAGCGTTCGTGATGCGTCTCATTGGTAGCAGTGCACAGCAGTGACCAAGTAGCATGGAGCGCCTTGGGCAGGGCATCCTGCCATTACTCAATGGGCCACCCTTTTGATCTGACAGCCAGGAGAACTGCCTTCCAGACCACCCCATTCTCGTGTTCCACTTCCCCGTTGCCTCTTGGGTTATAGCTTGTCGTGCGACTGGTCGCGGTGCCCCTTGCTGTCAGGTACTGGCGCAGCTCGTCGCTCATAAAACTAGACCCCTGGTCGCTGTGGATGAAGGTGGGGTCGCCAAACATGGTGAAAATCTGCCCCAAGGTCCTGATGACGGTGGCCATGGAGGTATCCGGACAAGGAATGCCGAAACGGAAGTGGAGTACTCATCCACTACGTGAGGTAGTAGATGTTTCGGTTCGTGGAAGGCAGGGGCACTTTGAAGTCCATGCCGAGATGCTCGAAAGGCCGAGAAGCCATTACAACGTGGGCCTGGTGGGTGGGGGGGAGTAGCGGAAGAAGCGGGATTTACACTCTGCACAGATCTGACAGGCCTCGGTCATGTCCCTGACGTCCCTGATGGTGCACGGCATATTTCAGAATTTAACGAAATGGTACAACCGGGTTACGCCCGGATGGCAGAGGGACTCATGCAATGCCTGCAACCTGTCGTCATGCATAGACACACAGGTGCAAGAGAGGACATCAAGGGAGTTGCTAAACTTCCCGGGGCGGTACTGGATGTCGTAGCTGTAGGTTGCCAGATCGACTCTCCAGCGCAGGATCTTGTCGTTCTTGATCTTGCTCTTGTGGTTAGTGTTAAACTTGAACACCACAACCCGCTGGTCTGTGAGGAGGTAGAGGCGCCAGTGGCGGACTGCTTCCACAATCGCCTGGGCCTCCTTTTCAATGGTGGAGTGCCCAAGCTCGGAGCATTGGAGGGTCCTGGAGAAGAAGGTGACGGGGCGCTCCCCTTGGTTGAGGGTAGCAGCGAGGGCCACCTCAGAGGCATCACTCTCCACTTGGAAGGGGGAGTCCTCATCCACAGACTGCATCATGATGTCTGCGATGTCTTGCCTGATGTGGGTGAAGGCTGCCTGCGCCTCAGGTGGGAGGGGAAAAGTTGTGGCTTGGGCCAGTGGGCGAACCTTGTCCAAAAACGAGGAACCCACTGTGACTAATAAGAGAACAGGCCCAGGCACCTGCAGAGGGCCTTTAGTGTGGTGGGGGGGAGGGGTAACTCCATTAATGGACATATCCTTTCCGGATCTGGGCCAATGACTCCATGGGCCACGATGTACCCCAGGATGGCGAGGCAGGTGGTGCTGAACACACATTTCTCCTTGTTGTAAGTGAGGTTCAGCTCTGCGGCCATCTAGAGGAATTTTTCCAGGTTAGCATCATGGCAGCTGGTCACGGCTGTAGATAGTGACATTATCCAGATATGGGAACGTCGCCTTCAGCTTGTGCCAGTCTACCATACGATCCATCTCCCGCTGGAAGACGGAGACCCCGTTCGTGACCCCAAAAGGAACCCGGTGGAATTGGTACAGGCACCCTACTGCCTCAAAGGCAGTGTAGGGCTTGTCCTTCGGGTGGATAGGGATTTAGTGATACGCCGAATTCAGGTCAATCGTGGAGAAAACCCGGAAGCGGGCTATCTCATTGACCATGTCGGTGATCCTCGGCAGGGGGTAGGCATCCAGCTGGGTGTACCGATTAATGGTCTGGCTGTAATCCACGACCATCCTCGGCTTACTTCCCCCTTTGACCACCAGGACATGGATTCTCCAAGGGCTGTTACTGGGCTCTATAACACCTTCTGCCAGGAGTTGCCGCACCTCTGCCTTGATGAAGTCCCTGTCTACAGCACAATAGCGCCTACTTCTGGTGGCGATCGGCTTGCAGCCTAGCGCAAGATGTGGAAAGAGCACTGGTGAGGTGATGCGCAGTGTGGAAAGGCCACAGGTTGGCTGGGCCTGGTAGGTTGTGCTGTGCAATGTGAGTGGAGGTTGGGGCCCCCCGAAGGCAAAGGTGACACTCTGCAGGTGGCACTGGAAAGCCAGGCCCAGGAGGAGTGGTGCGCAAAGTTTGGGCATGACCAGGAGCCTTGACCCTCCCCTCCCACTATTATATCGACTGAGCAACGCCCGAGGGTACCAACAGTCTTATCCTTGGAGGCGAGGGCAATCGAGCAGGTGGTGGGGTGGACCTTTAACTTTAGGGACTGGGCCATGCTCGGGTGAATGAAGTTCTCGGTGCTGCCACTGACCAACAGGCACTTTGTTGCCTGCCCACTGACTCACACGTCCTCATCGAGCGCCCGAGATTGTGGGTGATGTCCCTGGTCAGCGTGGTGACGGCCAGGACTGTCTCGGAGTCAGAGTCATCGCTATCCAGAGGGTTGGGGAGTGTCGATAGGGTGGCCTGGTCATCGCCTGTGTTGACCACATTGACATTGGTCATGAGATGCAGCGTGCAGTAGCCGATGGCCTCCGAAAGCTTGGGGAGCGTTGGTAGGACGGCCTGGTCATCGCCTGTGTTGACCGTATGGCTATCGGTCACTGGGTGTGCTGTGCGGCAGCTGATGATACCCGGAGGTGTGGGGAGCAATGGTAGGGCGGCCTGATCATTGCCCATGTTGACCATGTCGTTTTCAACGTCGTCAGGGTCCCTCCGTGTCGGGCGCTGCCTGGCCCAAGATGGCAGCGGCACGTGAGGGGCCGCTGGGTGGCTGGCCTCCTTCCCCAGCCATGTCCGCTGCGCCGGGGGAAGTGACATCATCATGGCCGACAGCAGTGATGTCATTACGTCAGCCGGAAATGACGTCACACCGTGAGCCGGAAGTGACGTTGCTGTAGTTCTCTGTGAGCAGCGCCGGCGAGTGCAGGGGCTGGTGCAGATGCTCGCTGGTGGGGCTGGATGTTGCGCGGTCGAAGTTGGGGAAGTCATCGAGGGGACAATGGAGCTGCCCGGCACACGCATGAGGCAGGGACTGCGGGGGAGGTGGGGAGGTCATAGAAGGCCGCTGAGCTGCCGGCAGGTTTAGAGAGGCACACTTTTGCAAAGTGTCGCATCGGGAACAATACTGGTTCCTACCTGTGCAGTTTTGGAGCGATCATCGATCTGACCCACACCCAGGACCCATAGTACTTACAGGGGCACCGGGCGCCTGCAGCAGCAATGTTCTCCTCCCCAGCTCGGCCTGGGGCTGCAGCTGCAGTGTAAGAGGTTCATGAGGGAGCCTGGGGGAACCTGAAATCGAAGGCTTCAACGTGCAGGGCTGCTGCTTCCAGGGTTTGGACCACTTCCACAGTCCTGGTTAGGGTAGAGATGTTATCTTCCAGCAGCTTCTGCCAGATGGCCCTCGAGCATAGCCCTTGGACAAAGGTGTCCTCCTCTACTCCTACCCCGGGTTCAGGCAGACACGGTCGGGCCAACTCTCGCAAGTGTCCCAGGTAAGACTCAGCCATCTCCCCAGGTTGCTGGGATCGAGTGTTGAGGAAGTACCTTCCACAGACCACATTCATGGGGGGCTTGTACAAGTTCTTGAGAGAGTCCATTGTACATGGAGCAGCCTTTGGTTACCTGGAAGGCGCAGGGACCCAGCTTTAACCGGAGTAGGACCAATCTCTTCCAATCGGAGTCCAGGATGTCGCACTCATGTGCCTTGATGATTGTCTCGACCGCGTGCTGCCAGATCTCTAAGCGTGTCTGGGCTTCCGGGTGGCGTGGGTCGACCTCGAGGCTCCCTGTGCACAGGAGTTTTTCCATAGCCACCGTGGAAAACTTTGTGGATTAAATTAGGGTGCACTGTTAGCCAGAATCAGACACACACAAAGATAAAGACTGTACAACAGACTAATCCACAAAGACTTCCACAGAGACAAGCTGGCTGTGGCTGCAGCAACTCTGAGTGAGACCTCGGGAGGCCGGCGCAGGCTTATATCCCAGAGGGTGATTGACACCCGACCGGGTGGGGCTTGATCCATTCAGGCCGACTGATTGACAGCCGGCCAGGTGTTGTCCTGTCCCCTTATCCTCCTGCAGGTACAGAGGTTGCCCCCTGCAGTAGGCCAGTGGTGTACCACCACAATAACAAATATGTACATTAAGCTGCAAGGCAAGGAAAATTATGAAATAAGGTATAAACCCAAACAAAAGTGGGAAAAGGACTTAAATATAAAGATAAAGAACAAAACATGGGAAAAGTTATGTTCTGGAACTACGAAGAATACAATAAACGCAAGGTTATGCATGATATAATATAATTAGTTACACAGACTATATATCACTCCTCAAAAATTAAAAGAATGGAACATTATCGGATAGGTGTTTTTGCTGTAAAAATGAAATGGGAAAAACAATACATGCAATTTGGGCAAAAATTGCCCAAAAATCACAAAAAACAACATACCCAAAAATCCAGAAAATGTTCTTTTAAATAACATAGTAAAGAATTAGGTCTCAAATTGGATAAAGCACAAAAAAGATTCATTATGATAGCCTTAGCAGTAGCAAAAAAATGTGTAATGTCAACTTGGAAAATGGATAAGAGCCTGAGAGTACAGCAATGGTACATGGAAATGAATAAGTGTATTCCATTGGAAAAAAATCACATATAATTTAAAAGACAAAGTTACATTGTTTGAAAAAATCTGGGAACCATACATGGAACATAACAGAAAAAGCTGGCCTCAGATCTCCACTACCTAAAATGATAAGAAGATAAACACGATTAGATTTAATGTGTATAAGTAGATGACACGTCTTTCTTGTTTATTTTCCTTTTGTATAAAGATGTTGTTTTATTGTATTTTATATGTTCAATATTTATTGGTTTTGGAGGGGGGTGGGAAGGGGGGAGGGAGGGATGAGAGAAAAAAGAGAAAATGTCACTATGTATATTTAAAGAGATGCATCTGTAAATATTTTGGTTGATATGGTTCATAGTGCGATAAATAAAGAATTACAAAAAAATGGTTGCAACTCAAGTTAATGGGGTGGTTAAGAAGGTGTATTGTATGTTGACCTTCATTAGTCAGGGGATTGAGTTCAAGAACAATGAGGTAATGTTGCAGCTCTATAAAACTCTGGTTGGACTACACTTGGAGAATGGCATTCAGTTCTGTTCACCTCAATATAGACAGGATGTAGATGCTTTGGAGAGAGTGCAGAGGAGATTTACCAGCATGTTACCTGGATTGGGGTACATGTCATATGAAGCAAGGGCTTTTCTCTTTAGAGCGACTTAGGTTGAGAGGTGACTTTATGGAGATTATGAAGGCTCTCGATGGGGGCGGGGGGGGGGGGGTGGAGGGAGTGGAAGAATGTTTAAGAGAGATGTCAGAAGTACATTGTCTTATTCAAAGAGTGGTGGTGCCTGGAATGCATTGCCAGGTTTGGTGCTGGAGGCTCATGTAGAAAGTAGAAGGTTGTGTTCATAGGAATAATGTAGAAAGTTGTGTTTATAAAAAACCAACATAAGCTTTACTCAGTCAAGAAGCTCCCATAGAACAGAGTATAACTAACAAACCTCCCAGACAGGAATCAATTCTCACCTCTTCCACAGAGCCCCCCTGGGCAGATATCCTGATGCCAGCTCCATATCTTAACACAATAGTGCTAACTGACTAGTGATAAGAGTCAAAGAGCTGTCAAAAGGCAGCCCATTCATAAATCAGTTTCTGGTCCAAATACAGCTGATTGCTTACTACCTGTTGCAATGTAAATTGTCAAAGGCTGTAATAAGCATCCAGGAACATTGATGGCACACCACTCTGTCCCTGGTTGACATTGTTTCTGCCCGAAGTTATGGCCACCATTGTTAAGTTCAAAAGTGTATTCATTTGCATGTGTTAATTGGAAACCAGGAATCAGGCAGACAAAGAGAATGGATATTGGTGTGTATTCAGAGCAACCCTTCCAAACTTTTGTATACAAGAAGGATGTCTCTTAATTATGACTTGTATGGGAGAATCAAATCATTTCCCTATCTTTAGGAAGAGGATATGCAAAATGTAAAACATAAGTTGTAACAATACATTCAAAGAAATTATATCCAATTTGTATGCAGGAAAATTCTTTAAATATTGTACCCTGTAACTGTGTTCTTTTAAATGAGATCAAACAGTATTAGTGAGGTGACCTTGTCTACCCAACACTACAGACTTTTCATTCCCACTAGCATTATTTAAATAAAGTCTGTTTGAATTGTACTGTGTGGCTTCGTTGTACTTTTTGTACCTTGACAGGAGTGCGACTATCACACTGGTACAATAGCATAATTCAAAAGACTCTGAAGCCACTTTCAGGTGCTCAGATACAGATAATACGCCAGCAGATATGGAAGGGGAATTTTGGCCACCTGAAAGTGTCTTTAGAGAGGTACATGGATGCAAAAAGATTAGTGGGTTATGGGTGTGAGGTTGTATTGTGGAGTAGGTTTACATGGGTCAGCACAACATTGTGGGCCAAAGAGCCTGCACTATGCTGTAATGTTCCGTTCTAAAATTTTAGAAACTTCTATCAGGTCTCCCTTCAGCCTCTAACACCATAGAGAAAATAACACGATTGTCCAACATTTCCCCATAGCTCATACCCTCTAATCCAGACAACATCCTGGCTAATTCTCCTCTGTACGTTTTACAAAACCTCCACATCTTTCCTGTAAAGGAGTGACCAGAATTGTATACAATGCCCCAGCCAATGAAGGCAAGCACACCATACCCCTCTTTTACCACCCTAAAAACTTTCAAGGATTCACATCCCAAAATTTCCTGACAAATTTCCAGAATGATATGAGACCACCTGTGAATAGTCATTATTTTTTTCACTATCCTATAAATTACTGTACAACTGAGGAATATTGATAAATGTACAAAAGGATATATTAAAATCAAAAGGGATTTCCACCACCTGGTGGTGTTAGAATGCTGAAACCAATTCCAGTGGCATATTAATTACAATGGGGACTATACTTTCTCAGATTGCATGCATCAGAAAAATGGTAAATGAAATGATCTAAGTGCCAAGATACAAATTAATCACTGAGTATTAACCAATATGACTTATGAAATGGTTTGGTTTTCAAGATATTAACATGAAAAAATAACATTTTAATTGAAATTTAAAACATACACTGAACAATAAATATTTATGACAACTTTAAATCAAATTGTTGAACAGATATTTTGAGCCCAGTGTTACAGAGTTCTGTGTTGTGTATTGGCCTATGTGTTGTGTGATTTTGTGTTGGAAAGTGACAGTTTGCCTTTAAGAGCCAAGGTGAAGGTGGACTGCAGAGAGTGAGAGAGAGTGGGAGACGGACTGGGCATGTGCAGAAGATGATCTAGAAATTTCTGGACTTGGAAGACAAACCACCACTGGGTGGTGCTGTGGAGTGGAAGGTGACCCAAAACATGAGTCATTGTCTGGGAGACAGATTAGAATGTTGGGCATTTTAAAAGGGAGGAACATTCCGAAGGCAGCCAGAAGGATCTGGACCAAGCCATTGTTCCTCTCTCTGCAAGCAACACAAGAAGAGCACTTTGAATTGTCATATAATAAAAAGTGTTATATTACACAAAATTGCCTTTTGTCTGCTGTAAGGCAGACAGATTCACCATTGGCAGAAATTGCTTGAACAGTCAGAGGAACAGAAGTAAAAAAAAGAGTTACCCCCCAGAGTCACCGAGCGTCCGTGGATTTGTCTCCAGCGCTCCCGCAGCCTCCTCAGCTACATAGAGTCCAGTCCAAACCGTCGGCAGCCTGAGCTCCAGATATGAACCTCCGTTCCGATCAGTAACCCTTCAGTGCCATCGGCACCCTCTCACATCCCAGTTCAATATCTGGTACCCTTTCAGCCACTTTCAAGCCAGTCAACAGCAGTCTGCAGCCTGGTGCAAGTCTCTTAGATTATGAATTTTGCTGGTATGATAGTGTTAAATGCTCAGTTGTAGTCAATGAATAAGTAGGTAAGTGAATTGAAAGATTTTAAAGATTTCATTTGACATCCAAAAATAACGTGACTGCAGAAATCTACTACTGTACTTCAAGAATATCTTGTACTGATCAATTTTTCTCTGCATGGACTCAATAGGGCAGTGATCACCATGATTCTCGCTGACACATATCAAACTGCTGTACATTTTTAACCAATGAATCGCACAAAGGTTGGAGTAGAGAAGGAAGCTGTCAGATCTATATTCGCTCTATAAAAAAAGTAAGCCAGATAGTTCTTCTCACCATGATTCTGCAAAGCATTCTCTTTGAATGACTAACTTGTTTCCTTTCTGAATGTCATGATTGAATCTGCCTTCATTGCTGACCTGCACCACCTTCCACCTCAATTGTGCGGTTAGCACAATTCTATTACAGTGGAAGTGAAAAGTGCAGAGAACAAAACAAAGGACTCTACATCACCTTTGTTGACCTCACCAAAGCCTTCGACACCGTGAGCAGGAAAGGGCTTTGGCAAATACTAGAGCGCATCGGATGTCCCCCAAAGTTCCTCAACATGATTATCCAACTGCACGAAAACCAACAAGGTCGGGTCAGATACAGCAATGAGCTCTCTGAACCCTTCTCCATTAACAATGGCGTGAAGCAAGGCTGTGTTCTCGCACCAACCCTCTTTTCAATCTTCTTCAGCATGATGCTGAACCAAGCCATGAAAGACCCCAACAATGAAGACGCTGTTTACATCCGGTACCGCACGGATGGCAGTCTCTTCAATCTGAGGCGCCTGCAAGCTCACACCAAGACACAAGAGAAACTTGTCCGTGAACTACTCTTTGCAGATGATGCCGCTTTAGTTGCCCATTCAGAGCCAGCTCTTCAGCGCTTGACGTCCTGCTTTGCGGAAACTGCCAAAATGTTTGGCCTGGAAGTCAGCCTGAAGAAAACTGAGGTCCTCCATCAGCCAGCTCCCCACCATGACTACCAGCCCCCCCACATCTCCATCGGGCACACAAAACTCAAAACGGTCAACCAGTTTACCTATCTCGGCTGCACCATTTCATCAGATGCAAGGATCGACAATGAGAAAGACAACAGACTCGCCAAGGCAAATAGCGCCTTTGGAAGACTACACAAAAGAGTCTGGAAAAACAACCAACTGAAAAACCTCACAAAGATAAGCGTATACAGAGCCGTTGTCATACCCACACTCCTGTTCAGCTCCGAATCATGGGTCATCTACCGGCACCACCTACGGCTCCTAGAACGCTTCCACCAGCGTTGTCTCCGCTCCATCCTCAACATCCATTGGAGCGCTTACACCCCTAACGTCGAAGTACTCGAGATGGCAGAGGTCGACAGCATCGAGTCCACGCTGCTGAAGATCCAGCTGCGCTGGATGGGTCACGTCTCCAGAATGGAGGACCATCGCCTTCCCAAGATCCTGTTATATGGCGAGCTCTCCACTGGCCACCGTGACAGAGGTGCACCAAAGAAAAGGTACAAGGACTGCCTAAAGAAATCTCTTGGTGCCTGCCACATTGACCACCGCCAGTAGGCTGATAACGCCTCAAACCGTGCATCTTGGCGCCTCACAGTTTGGCGGGCAGCAACCTCCTTTGAAGAAGACCGCAGAGCCCACCTCACGAACAAAAGGCAAAGGAGGAAAAACCCAACACCCAACCCCAACCAACCAATTTTCCCTTGCAACCGCTGCAATCGTGTCTGCCTGTCCCGCATCGGACTTGTCAGCCACAAACGAGCCTGCAGCTGACGTGGACTTTTTACCCCCTCCATAAATCTTCGTCCGCGAAGCCAAGCCAAAGATTACAGTACTAGTGACCTGGGTTTGAATTTGGTGTTGTCTGTAAGGAGTTTGTACGTTCTTTCTGTGTCTGCTTGGGTTTCCTCCAGGTACTCTGGCTTCTCCCACCCTTCCAAACCTAGAGGGATTGTAGGTAAATTAGGATATTTGGGAGGCATGGGCTCATGGGCTGGAAGTGCTGTATGTCTAAATAGTCTACAATAACTTGCTTTTTAAAAAAAAATATTACTACATGTGTCATTTCTAGTTCATTTGCTATGTCCTTGGGTTATAACACTTCTACCATTGAGAATTGTTTTCCTCCATCAATTTTGTCTGGAGACATTTTTAATTTTGTACATATCTCCATCCTTCTACTTGTGTTACAAGATCAAACCAACAACCACAAAGAAGGCATATCACACAGGGGTAAAGATGAACAATTATTTTATTAACAAAAAATTCACCTTCAAACGTTAATTCAAAATCCCCCCATTTTATAACAATGCCCACTGGTTAATAACAAATTTCTATAACAGTATAAAACTAATAAACTCCCCAGCCTAAATATAACATATGTATTCAAAGTCTAAGTTATATTTCCAATCAGCCCACAGAAAAAAATACTTAGACATAAAACAAACAAAAAACACATAAGACTCACAAAACTTCGATCTCAATCAAAGTAAAGATCGTAAACAAAATTCAGTTTGTTTGGTAAACTGAAGCCAAAAGTTCTTTGAGAGAGAGAGAGCACAAAATTCGAAGTGGTCTTCTTGCGTTGCTTGCAGAGAGAGGAACAATGGCTTGGTCCGGATCCTTCTGGCTGCCTTTGGAATGTTCATCCATTTTAAAATGCCCAATATTCTAATCTGTCCCCCAGACAATGACTCATGTTTTGGGCCCCCTTCCACTCCACAGCACACCCAGTGGTGGTTTGTCTTCCAAGTTCAGAAATTTCTAGATCATCTTCTGCACATGCCCAGTCTGTCTCCCACTCTCTCTCACTCTCAGCAGTCCACCTTCACCTTGGCTCTTAAAGGCAAACTGTCACTTTCCAACAGAAAACCACACAACACAGGCCAATACACAACACAGAACTCTGTAACACACCTTCCCTGCTAAAAAAAAAATTTGGTCCACAAGAACAAATTTTTAACAATTAATGCAAGTATTGCATAAATAAAATAAACACTCCATTTTTATAGTAAGTATGTGATTAGATTAATATCTACCCAGATTATCATCTTGACAAACAATCTGCTAATACATTATCTGTCCCCTTTATATGTTTAATAATTAAATCATACTCTTGTAACATTAAGCTCGAGTTCAATAACCGTATGTTCTTATTTTTCATTTTAGACAGAAAACAATGGATTATGATCAATATATATTATTAACGGTTTTTGAGCAGTACAAATATACACATCAAAATGTTGCAATGCTAAAACAAGCGATAATAACTACTCAATGGTCGAATCATTTCGTTGATGGTCATTAAACTTTTTTGAGAATTACGAAATAGAATGTTCTACTCCATCACCATTCTTCTGTAGCAGTACAGCATCAACTGGTTCATCACTGGCATCCACAGCTAAAGCGAATGGGTTTTCAAATTTAGGGGATACAAGTACAGGCTGATGGCATAAAATGGCCTTTAACTTCAGAAACGCTTCGTGGCATGCATCTGAGAGATAAATTTTTCTTTCTTTCCAAGTAGTTTTTTTAATGAGAGTGCAATTTCTGCAAAGTTTTTACAAAATTGACGATAGTAGCCAATCATACCTAGAAATCTCCGAAGAGGTTTCTTATTACCGGGGATAGGGAACGCAGTGATAGCCAATACTTCTGCTCCAACCGGTGCCACCTGTCCCTGTCCTATCACATAACCCAGATAAATTACAGTGGCATGTCCAAACTCACTCTTGTGAAAATTCACTTTAAGGTGTGCTTTCACCATTCTCTGAAATAACTGCTCTAATTCAAGCACGTGTTCTTGCCATGTATCCATACTAATTACTAAATCATCGATATAGACTCCTGTGTGCTCTAAACCCTGAATTACTGCATTAATCATTCTCTGAAATGTGCCAGGTGCATTTTTCATCCTGAAAGGCATAACATTATACTCATACAATCCTGAAGGTGTAACAAATGCAGAAATCTCCCTGCCTTTCTCCGTCAAAGAGATCAATCTTTGTAAGAAACTTAACCTTCCCAACCTTATCTTTACAATCATCTATTCTGGGGATAGGGAATACATCAGTCTTTGTCAACATGTTTACCTTTCGATAATCTGTACAAAACCTAATTGAGCCATCTGGAACACAGAGAACACAGGGTGAACTCCAATTTGAACTTGATTTTCAGATGATGTCATTTTTGAGCATATAATCCACCTCTTGATCCAAGAATCTGCCCTTTTCCTGATTAACTCGGTAAGGTTGATGCTTAATAGGCTTAACATCACCGACCTCCACATCATGACAAGCCACAGTAGTTCTTTTTGGAACATCTGGGAATATATCCTTAAAGTTCATAAGTAATGTCTTCATTGATTTAGTCAAATACATTAACTAGGTTTCTAAGTTTTGCAAAACTATGGAATTTTCAAGCCTGGGGCTTATCACTTTCTGTGCTCCATTACCTTCCACGAAACTTATCTCCTCCCTAATTTCCTCTATAATTATCACCTTGGTTGGAATCCTAGTTTCCTCCTCAGTCATTTTCTCAAAGTAAGGTTTAAGCATGCTCACGTGACAGACCTGTGTCTTTCTTCAATGATCAGGCATCTCAATGACATAGGTGACCTGGTTAAGTTTTGATTTCACCTTATCTGATCCTGAAAACTGAGCTCTCAAAGGGGTTGACTGCATTGGAAACAAAACCAATACTTTGTTGCCAGGTTTAATGTCCCTAATTTTTGCTTTTTGATCGTACCGAATTTTTATTTTCCCTTGAGCAGTTTTTAAATTTTTCCTTGCTATCTCGCAAGCCTGATGTCATCTGTTTTTAAATTTGAAAACATAATCCAACAGATTTGATTGTATATCATTATGTATCCACTGTTCCTTCAAGAATAGTAATGGTCCCCTGACTTCATGACCAAACACCAACTCAAATGGACTAAAGCCAAGAAACTCCTGAGTTGCCTCTCTAACAGGAAACAATAGCAAATGGATTTCTTCACCCCAATCCTTTTTATTTTCCACGCAATAAGCCCTCATCATATTTTTCAGTTAAATGGAACCTTTCCAAGGCCCCTTGACTTTCAGGATGATAGGCAGACGACACAATTTGATGGACTCCCAATTCATACACCACCTGTTGAAATATTCCAGACATAAAATTACTCCCTTGGTCCGATTGAATTTCCCTTGGTAGGCCAAACAGTGTGAAAAATTTTAGCATAGCCTTCATAATCGTCTTTGCTTTAATATTTCTCAAGGGAATAGCCTCTGGAAACCTTGAAGCTGTGCACATGAGTGTAAACAAATATTAATTTCCTGTTTTGGTTTTTGGAAATGGGCCAACACAATCCACTATCACTTTTGAGAAGGGCTCCCCGAAAGCAGGGATGGGTTGTAAAGGTGCCACTGGTGGTCCTTGATTTGGCAAGGACAGGTTCTACAAAAGTTCACAACATCCTTTCTTAATTTCAGCCAATAAAACTGTTTCCTTATCTGTTCTACCATCTTTTTCACTCCAAGATGATTTCCTAAAAGTGTACTATGAGCCAACTTTAATATTTAATTCCTGTAAGTTTTGGGAATTACAACTTGCCTTATTACCACCCAGTTTTCACTGGCAGGTATCACTTTTGGTCTCCACTTTCTTATCAATATTCCATCTTGAAAAAAGTAACCTACTGGCACAGTTTCAATATCCTGGTTAGACAGAATCTTATCTCTTATGATCAGGATCATGCTTTTGTCGGGCTATTAATTCTTCTGTTGACAACAGCAAAGCTGGATCCTTAGGTTTGTCCTCAATGCTTGCCTCCACTACAGGATCATCACAGACTTTCTCTACCTCTACTTTTTTTCTAGACATGGCTCTAGTAATGGCACATGCAGGGTAGATTTCCAAATCCTTTTCAGAATCAAACCAATGCTTACTTGTGAGTTTCACTGGAGGTATGACTTTACCCTCTGCTAAATGATTCCCTAAGAAAAGAGAAACTCCATCCACCGGCAGACTTGATTTTATCCCTATCATAACCGGGCCATTAACTAAGTCTGATTTCATCACTATTCTATGCAAAGGTATAGGCTCTGCTTCACCACCAAAGCCTTTAATTAAATTCACATCTCTAATATCGGTCTCTTCACCAAAATTCAAAACGTTACTTAATACAAGCGATTGGGCTGCACCAGTATCCCGCAGGATTTTAAATGGCACTTGATTGGATCCTTCTTTAACTGAAATGAAACCTTCTTCAGTTATGAATGGTTGAAAAATATCCCTAACTTTTTCACTCTGAACACAGGTAGTTGGTGCCACCCCTTTCTCTTTCTTCCTTTTCAGTACAGGACAATTTGCTATTATGTGCCCTGGCTTCTTACAATAGTGGCAAATAACACTCGAAAATTTTTCCTTCTCCCATTTCTCTTCCTCTCTTCCTTTAACCTCACTTCTAGATTTTCTTTCTCCTCTACTTGGGTTATCAGCAGTATTCCTTTGAAAGACTTTCCCTGGTGTACACTTAGGCTTGTGAGTTAACACATATTCCTCTGCAAATTTAGCCAATTTTTGCCACGTTTTTATATTTTTCTCTAGCCAAGTATACTAGAATATCATCAGGAACACAATTTTTAATCTCCTCAATCAGAATGATTTCCCTCAATAAATCAAAGTTATTTTCTACTTTCATGGTGGCACACCACCGATCAAAACACACAACCTTCCTATAAGCAAAATCCAGGTAAGATTGGGTTTCTGCTTTTTTTAAACTCCTGAACTTTTGTCTATAAGCCTCTGGGACTAGTTCGTAAGATTGCCTGCTTTACAAATTTGTAATCATCTGCTCATTGTACAGTGAGACACGAATACACCTGTTGGGCTTTCCCTTTAAGAACACTTTGTAGCAGGTGTGACCATTGGTCTGGTGGCTATTTTAAATTTACAGCTACTTTCTCAAAATGCTGGAAATACTGGTATATTTCAGGTTTCTCAAATGGAGGAACTAACCTCACTTCTCTACTGACCAGAAACCTTTCCTCCTTGACTAGCATGTGGGTTTTGGGCTTCTCCCTCTCCTTGGGTTAGGATCTGTTTCAATTTAGCTAGTTCTAGCTCATGTTTCTGTTCTTTCTCTCTCTCTCCTCCCTTGCGCTGCCCTTTGAATCTTGAACCTGATTATTCCTATCCAACTGGATCTTCTATTTTCTCATCAGCAGACCCCAATCAGTGTGGCTTGGTAACAACACCTCCAGCTCATGAACAATCATTACAGTGGCAAATCATGGCTGTGTACTTAGCCTTCTGCACCATTCTCTCTGTGCTCACAATTACATAGCTATGTTCAACTCCAAAGCAATCTATAAATTCACTGACTACACCACTGTTGTTGACCGAATAATAGGTAATGATGAGGTAAGCCAGAGGATGGTGATCGGAAATCTGATTGCATGGTGCCAGAACAGTAATTTTGCTCTCATTGTCAGCAAGTCCAAGGAGTTTATTGTGAACCTTAGGAAGGGGAAGCTGAGGGACCATGTATCTGTCTTCATTGACAAACATGGTAGTGGAGAGAATTAGTAACTTCAAGATCCTGGAAGGTCAGAGGACCTCACCTGGAGCCAACACATCACGATAACCATGAATCGATACAACAATGTCTCCACTTTGAGGAGATATGGCATATCATCAAATAGTGAGTGATACCATCATGGCCTGGTTGAAACTTGAGTGCCCAAGAATGCAGAAGACTGCAGAGGTTGCAAGCCTACTTAAGTCAATCACGGGCACCAACTTCCCCTCTATTGAAGACATCGACGGGAGTTGCTGCCTCATGAAGGCAGCCAAATTATAAAGGATCTCCATCACCCTGGTCACCATCTCCTCACTGCTAAGTTCAGGCAAAGGTACACAATCCTGAAGTCCAGCATCTCCAGGTTCCAGAACAGCTATCAGGCTCTGAACCTCCTCATACTGCCCAAACCCTAAGCATAAACTATTCTTGGACCACCAAAAGATTTGTCTACACAATAAAAATATTACCTTTCCCTTGCATTAGCTGCAACATTGAATACTTGCATATCAACCTTTTATATTTATCATCTCTTTTTCTTTCTTGGCATAATGTGGTAAGTTAATTCATACTATTGTAGATGGTGTATCTTATGTACCTTTATGGCTGCAACAACTAAGAATTTGGATGCATCTGTACATTGTGCTAATGGGTGTGACACTAAACTCTCATCGCCAAATGTTTCATTCTTTTATCCTTCATCGAATATGACAGCAACTAATATTCATTTATGTGCTTCTATAGTAAGTGAGAGGGATTTAGTCTCTCTTTAGATCGATGTTGCTTGCCTACCTGATATGTAATTATGCAATTGCACAAATGAGACTGCTTATTACCAGTTTTTTCCATGAAAAATATTCACTGCTGCAGGTAATGCTCCACAAAGCCTTCACATTGCACTATTTTTAAAAAAATTAGTTGAGTGCTTTGAACTTGGCTTTTGAGGCAGGTTTTGCTTTTTCTCTCTGCTGTGTTATTTCTCTCTACCCATATTTCAGCATGGTCTTCAGCAAAACAGCTGAAGAGAGACCTTGTCCCAGAAATCCTTGCAGAGTCCTAAAATCTAAAAGGTGGGAAGAGAGTCATCTTACACCATTGGTTAAATCATCAGATAACCATTGGATTTCTTGAAGTAGATAAATTACTTCAATTTAATCTCAGGAGTCAAAATGAGTATTTTAAGTGTTCTTTCATTCATTGCTAATTCGACAATAACCGTTTTAGAAATGTTTGTGGTGAACTGCTGTACATTCATTTATCTGGCTCTGCCCTGCTCTATGACTGTACCCATGGCTCCTCCCTCTTGATCCTGAATAAAGGCTCCAACACCATAACCCCTCCCCAGAAAGCCTGGGTCACGGCACAGGATAACCTTCAAGTTTATTGTAAATAAAAGCCTATTGTTCTGTAACTCCAGTCTTTTGAGTTATTGATAGCACATCAACGTTAACCCATTATTACAAGCTCTTATACTGTCTATGCCATTATTAGTTAACTTTTTCCCTCCATGATCTATCCATCAGGACTACTTTTTCATTTAAATGTCAGGCAAAGCTATCTTAATAAAAATAAAGGCATTATGTGAGCTCCCAGGAAATGTGACATTGATAAAATAATTTTTTTCTCATGGTAATTGGTTCCAAGACATTGAAAGATTCTTCAAATCTTGAAGAACACAGGGATGTCCAGAGGATCCTTGAACTGAGAAAAATGTTGGGTTATGCAGGAAGGAAATTTTAGGCAGTTGGTAGAGTAGGTTATCATGTCAACATAACATTGTGGGCCAAAGGGCCTGTATTGTGCTGTTAGCACGATGCCTTTACAGCGCCAGCGATAGGGACCGGACAAGAGTTCAAGTCTCACGCTGTCTGTTAGGACTTTGTACACTACAGCCATGAGGCATAGTGACTCAGCAGCACCCGTAGGTCTACGGAGAAGCCCAGGCCTACTCAACATGAGGTAGTACGTACTCCAGATGTCATGACGCCTGGTCACCTGTTGTTTGACTACATCAAGCCTGACAGCATGTCAATAAATGCTTCTGTTCTTCTCTGGCTGAAACCTGAGGTGTAGTCTTGTTTTTCTTCCTATTTCAACATGGTGGCATATGTCCATAACTTACATCTACCACATGATATATAAAACCTGCCCTTACCTGTGCTTACCTGCTGAATCCATTTTGTTCCTCAAATAGGGTGGCCTTTACTTACTTGAACTCCTACACCACCACCTCAGCCCCTGTTCGCTGAAGCCCCTTGAGCCAAAACCTTTCCACTTTGACTCAGTCCATTTCAATGAAGACTGCTCCCTGTTTACTTTAAAAGAAAACCACTCCATGTAACAGTGCATGGCTATGTCATATCAGATAACTAAGGGGCACCATGAGAGTTAACCCATATAAATCATTCTTTGAAGATTTTGTCAAAAGGTTAATAAAAAAACTGCAGGAAATTTGAATGGTCTCCCTTCTTTCATAACTGATTTTGTTCAACAAAATCTACAAATCACTCACAAAATAAAAAAGTCTTTGAAATAAAATAAATCTTACTGAGACAATAAGGAAAAGGAAACAGAAACAAAAATCTAATAAAACAGGATCACTTCAACAATGTGATATGCACTACTGGACTGAATAACCAATGTTACAAAACCAATCAATCCAGAAATCTAGCCAACATGAGTGTCCCAATCATAAATTTACACAAGAAAATAATTCAATCTTTCAATATGATACAATGACACACAAATATATATATATATAAATTTTCAGTCTATAGGTAAGCATCAATTTCTCACAAACAATATTATTCTAGATGATATTTGGTTTAAAAAAAAGCAATCCTCTTTAGATTTATCACTAGCTGCAGGCAGCCTGGAAATTTACATCTGAAATGCTTTATCTAGATCAGTGGTCCTCAACTTTTATTCACCCACTGACTACCTTAAGTATTCTTTTGTTGACTACCCACAGACCACCAGTGGAAGAGGTGAGTAGGGAGAGAGTGCGGTTGGTGAACTCAAACCCCTTCCCAGACAATTGACAGGATTTTTGTGCAGTACACAAATATGCTGGAGAAACTCAGCACGTTACGTAGCATCAAGTAAAACAAAATCAATGTTTTGAACCTGAGCCCTTTTTTAATCCTTTATTTAAAATTTAAAAACCATGATACATAAAGTTAATAAACACAATACAAAATATAAAATATTAATAAGTATACATGGCATATAACAGAAAAACCCCTCTAACCTCCCTACTCAAAAAACCCTCCCCCTTTGTATACCCCTTACATAAAACCACCCCTAAACTTCCCCCTAACTACCCATTCTAAAAAGAAAAGAAAAAAGAGAAAAGAGATGTAAACTATAATGACAAAGATAAATATCATGGATTGAGGCATTATCTAGTAAATTATATGTTATTTTTTCCAGTGGTATACAGATCTCAATTCTGTATGCCATCAAAGTAAATTCAATTCTAGATAATTTTTCCCAAGTAATCGCAATACATTTTCTCGCAACTGCTAATGCTGATGCTAATCTCAAAAATACTATTTCAAATTTATTTAATCTTAATTCCAAACATATCGTTTTAATATTACTTAATGAAAATATTGATGGATCCATTGGGAATTTAACTTTAAAAATATTTTGTAAAAGTTCCTTAAACCGCATCCAAAAAACTTTCACCTTTTCACAAAACCATGTTGAATGTAAAAACGTTCCTTTTTCTTTCAGGCACCTAAAATATAAATCCATCGAAAGTAAATTGTATCTCATTAATTTCTCAGGAGTTAAATATAATTGGTTTATAAAATTATAATGAACTAATCTATATCTTACATTCACTAGTTTTGTCATACTCTTTACCCAAATTTCTCCAATAATCCTGAGTAATTTGTATTCCTAAATGTTTTTTCCCATTTTAACCTAGTTTTTTAAAAATTTGGCTTTGTGGCTGTGTGAGCAGTGGAAGAAACAGCCACCACGTTGAGGGTCCTTAACGACAGTTTTTATTCAAATTCAGCACCCCCCTATAAGGGCAGCATGAACTCAGTCACTTGGTGCATTGTGACATCATAATCACTGCCCAGGGTGCGCGCTGGAAGGGATGCTGAAGTCAGAGAGAAACCTCTGATGACGCCATTTCCCCATAGCTGCCCCGCCATGTGGCGATACAAGCGGGGCCGGTTCGCCATGAGGATGTGAGCACCACACAACCCAACCCACCCCCAGAACCAGCTACGCATCCTGTCGCTTGGGTGGCCGGCCCCAATGCTTGGGCGCAGCCATCTGCATCGGCAGTGATAAGACCAGCTGGTCCACCTTCAGGCAGTCCACTGTAAAATTTTCCTCTCTCCCCCCAACATCTAGGGTGAAGGTTCCGTCAGACTGGTGCAAGACATTGTATGACCTTGTGGTCGAGTTCTTTGGGGAGATGAAACAGACGGGTGCCGTGGCGTACCAGGGCTGGGGGAGTTAGGAAGGCCAGTCACCTGCATTGGTCCACCAGCAGATTTTTGTTGGTGGCTGTGGTGTCAGGGTCTTGGCCAAAGAACTCACCCGGCAGGGAAAGCAGTGTACCATGAACCATCTCCGCTACTGAAGCCTGCAGGTTCTCCTTGAATGCCATCCTAATCCCAAGGAGGACCCAGTCTTGTCCAGAGAGTCTGGACACCAAAACAGGCGATCCATTGGCTGACCAGAGTCCTGGCGCACGTCTCCGCGGAGGCCTCCTTAATTGGGATGGCCTTCCAGCCACCTTGTGGCCCAATCCACCACCATGAGGAGATAACAAGTATCCTTGGACACCGGCAGGGGCCCGACGACATCAAACTGGATGTGTTGGAATCTGCGAACTACCAGGTCGAAGTTCTGGATGGGGGCTCGCTTATGTTGCTGGACCTTGGAGGTCTGGCATCTGGTACAGTTCCTGGCCAGTTCTGCCACCTCCTTCTTCAGCCCATGCCACACAAACCGCTCACAACCATCCGCTGGGTGAGCGAGGTCATGGATCAGACTGAAGGCTTTTGCTCTCCAGTGCAGCTGGATCAACGGGCGCAGCATGCCTGCTAAGACATCACAGAGCAATGTGTCTGGGCTGCTGGACACCCGGACATCCTTGAGTTTGAGGCCCAAGATGGCAGTCCGCAAGGCCTGCGTCTCCGCATCGTTCCTCTGTGCCTGAGCCAATTGGTCGTAATCCAGGCCGAGCACAAGAGTGTTTATCGCTGGACGGGAGAGCGCATCCGTCACTACATTGTCCTTGCTGGCCCTGAGTCGGATGTCGGTCATGAACTCAGACACGTACAAGAGGTGGTGCTGCTTTCTGGCGGACCACGGATCCTTGGCCATCGCCAGTGCTTGAGTGAGGGGCTTGTGATCCATGAAGGCTGTGAACGGCCTGTCCTCGAGGAGATAATGGAAATGGCGGATAGTCAAATACAGTGCCAGGAACTCCTGGTCGAAAGTACTGTATTTGAGCTCTGGCAGGCACAGCTGCTTGCTGAAAAAGGCCAGCGGGCACCATTGTCCATTGAGCCACTGTTCCAGAACACCCCCTGCCATAGCTGAGGCATCCATGGAGAGCGCCATGCGTGGCGCTGGCTAGAGCCTCCTTTGTCGCGATGAAACCCCTGTCCACCTCATCTGACCATGATAACGTCTTTTCTTTGGTGGCCATGAGTGCTTACAATGGGCGCATGGTGCGCGCGGCTCCGGGGATGAAATGATGATAGAAGTTCACCATCCCCGTGAACTCTTGGAAGCTTAAACAGCCGCTACCTTCTCTGGCGCTGGCACGGCCCCAGCCACCAAAATGGTGTGCCCCAGGAAGTGAAGGGACTCCTTACCAAACTGGCATTTGGCTGCGTTGACAGTGAGGCTGAAGTCCACCAGTCAGGCAAAGAGTGTGCAAATGTGGGGTTTGTGTTCATCGCGGTTGCGACTGGCAATGAGAATATCATCCAGGTAAATGAACACAA
This sequence comes from Narcine bancroftii, assembly GCF_036971445.1. Lineage (NCBI taxonomy): Eukaryota > Metazoa > Chordata > Chondrichthyes > Torpediniformes > Narcinidae > Narcine > Narcine bancroftii. Next base: position 201,758,986 of record NC_091472.1, read on the forward strand.
ACTCCAGGTCTTTTCCAATGAGGCACTGGAACATTTAGACCGAAGGGCATACGCAGGAACTCGAAGAGGCCGAAAGGGGTGATAATGTCCATTTTACCACGTCGCCTGGATGCACCAGGATCTGATGGTATTCCCGCACGAGGTCCACTTTGGAGAAGACCCGTGCACCGTGGAGGTCGGTGGAGATATCCTGTTTGTGGTGCATCGGGTACCTGTCGAGGATGGTTGCATTGTTCAATCGACGGTAGTCCCCGCATGGTCTCCAGCCCACGGACGATTTCGGGACCATAGGAAGCGGCAATGCCCAGGCACTGTCAGAGTGCCGGACGATTCCTAGTTCCTAGAGCCTGGAGAACTCCTCCTTTGCCTGCTGGAGCTTCTTGGGCGGCAGCCGTCTGGGTCTAGTGTGCAACGGGGGGCCCTGTGTGGCAATGTGGAGGAAGACCCCATGCTGGGGCAGGGCGGCGTTGAACCGTGGCTCTAAGAGTGGGGAATTCATGGAGGATCTCATCTAATTCATCCCTGGCGGCAGATATGGTGGCGATTTCGGGACTGCTGGCTTCTGCTGTGTCTAGTCAGGTGGAGTGGAATGTTCAGGCATTGACCAGCCTTTTGCCCTTCAAGTCAACCAGTAAGCCGTGAGCTCTAAGGAAATCGGACCCTAACAGCGCAGTGCCCACAGAGGCAAGGATGAACCTCCAGTGGAACTTTTCCTTCCCGATCTGGATCTGTGCTCTGCAGGTGCCATAGGTCCTGATGGTGGAGCTGTTGGCCGCCCACAGGGTTGGACCTCTAGATTGGGTGTGAGTGTCTAATGCTGTGGGGGCAGGATGCTGAGCTCAGCCCCTGTGTCTGCCAGGAATCGGCAGCTGGTGGATCTGTCCATCACATGAAGGAAGCTGTTTGTGTGGCCAGCTATCGCAGCCATCAACGGCGGCTGGCCTGGTTGTTTCCCTGAAACCCACAGGGCTGGCGGCACTTACGGACTTGGGCTCCCCAGTGCTGGTGGTAGAAACACCAGGTTGACTGGGCCTCCTCTGGCTTGGTCTTGGGAGCAGCTTGCAGTCAGCTGGCAGCTGGTCGTGCCACCTGGTTGAGGGCTGCCTCGTTCTCCCTCTTCGTGCACCAGAGGGCATCCGGACGGGCTGCTGCTTTCTTCAGGTTAAAGAAGTCTTCATCTGTGCGGAGCAGCTGGATGTCCTCTGGCATCTGTTCCAGGAATATCTGGCGGAAGAGAAAATAAGGCTTGTGGTCTTCCGCCAGGGCCAGCATTTCGTCCATCAGCGCCAATGGACTATGGTTCCCAAGCTCATCTAGGTGAAGGAGCCTGGAAGCCCATTGCTGGGGAGTTAGCCCGAAAGTTCCAAGCAGCAGGTCTTTGTGGGTGGTGTACTTGTTCGTAGCCTGGGGGTGGTGGATGTCATCGTCCACCATCGCTGCCATATCTTGGTCCAGAGCGTTCACGTCATGATAGAACATCGTGGCCTCTGAGGAGATGTTGCCGAGTTGAAATTGTGCTTCCGCTTGCCCGAACCACGATCTCAATCGGTGGGTCCAAAAGGGGGAAAGCTTGGTGGAGACAGCGTTAACCTCTGCTGAATCCATGATGATTTGAATCCAGAAAAATATCTGGGCTCATTGGGGTCACTACTGTGGTGGTGTGAGCAGTGGAAGAAACACAGCCACCACGTTGAGGGTCGTTAATGACAGTTTTTGTTCAAATTCAGCACGCCCCTAAAAGGGCAGCATCAGCTCAGTCTCCTGGTGCATTGTGACATCATAATCTCTGCCTAGTGTGCGCACTGGAAGAGATGCTGGAGTCCGAGAGAAACCTCTGATGACGCCATTTCCTCGTGGCTCTCTCACCACGTGGCGATACAAGCGGGGCCAGTTTGCCATGAGGATGTGCGCCGCCACAGCTTAAACATTTTATTCTGTAATAAAATGCATGCATTTCTGATATATCTTTTTTCCTACCATCCGAAATTAAAATTTCAACATTAGTCTGTCCAGGCAACCTCCGAGTATTCCCAAATTGATCCATCAACAAAGCTCTAACTTGATAACAAAAGATTATTCAATGGTATTTCATATTTTTCCCTTCATTCTTTGAAATATAATAAAATATATTTTATTATATTTTATTACCACCGTAGGTGGTGCCGGTAGAGGACCCATGATTCGGAGCCGAACAGGAGTGTGGGTATGACAACGGCTCTGTATACGCTTATCTTTGTGAGGTTTTTCAGTTGGTTGTTTTTCATAACAATCCTGTACAAATTGAATTCCTTTTTGATCCTATATTTTCAAAAATTGATTATTAACCATGAAAGGGAAAAGTTTATTCTGATACAAAGATGTCTTCATAGAAACTTTACCACATGTACCTATCTCTTCATTTATCTTATTCCATATTTCCATCAAGTATATCAAAATTGGTGAATTATATTTATGTAACAACTTCAAATTCCATTTACATACAAATAGATCCTTCTTATTCTCATTAATTCAATTTAATTCAATATCTGCCCATACCAATGGAGTTTCCAAATCAAACATTCTATTAATAAACTTTAATTATAATAATTTTGAAAATTCAGAAGTTATAAACCTCCTAAATCATACCCCCACATTAATTTTTGTAAATCTACTCTTGGCATTTTATCTTTCCATAAAAACTTCCTAACTATAAAATTCAAATCCTTAAAAAAATTTTGAGGAACTTTACAAGGAATATATTGCAATCTTGGAAAAAATATTCATTTTAATACATTTAACTCTACCTATTAAAGTTATTGGTAAATCTTTCCATCAATTTAAATCAATGCTAATGTTATAAAATAAAGGTAAATAATTTAATCATAAAATTTTTATCAACTTTAACACCTAAATATATATTTTGATCTGACCATTTAAATTTAACAACATTCTTACAAGGGGTATAATCATCTTTAATTAATGGCATAATTTAATTTTTCCCCAATTAATTTTATAACCAGGTATTACTCCATATTGCTTCAATCTGTCTTCTAAAAATCTCAAAGATTCTTTTGGTTCTGTTAAATAAATTATTTAAAAATAAATTAATTTTAAATTAATCAGATTTCACTTTAATACCTTTAATATTATTATATTGTCTTATTAATTGTGCCAGAGGTTCAATAATCAATGCAAACAGTGCCGGTGACAAAGGGCAACCCTGTCTAGTAGACCTCTCCAATCTATCTTTCTTCTTCTTTGGCTTGGCTTCGCGGACGAAGATTTATGGAGGGGGTAAAAAGTCCACGTCAGCTGCAGGCTCGTTTGTGGCTGACAAGTCCGATGTGGGACAGGCAGACACGATTGCAGCGGTTGCAGGGGAAGATTGGTTGGTTGGGGTTGGGTGTTGGGTTTTTCCTCCTTTGTCTTTTGTCAGTGAGGTGGGCTCTGCGGTCTTCTTCAAAGGAGGTTGCTGCCCGCCAAACTGTGAGGCGCCAAGATGCACGGTTTGAGGCGTTATCAGCCCACTGGCGGTGGTCAATGTGGCAGGCACCAAGAGATTTCTTTAGGCAGTCCTTGTACCTTTTCTTTGGTGCACCTCTGTCACGGTGGCCAGTGGAGAGCTCGCCATATAACACGATCTTGGGAAGGCGATGGTCCTCCATTCTGGAGACGTGACCCATCCAGCGCAGCTGGATCTTCAGCAGCGTGGACTCGATGCTGTCGACCTCTGCCATCTCGAGTACCTCGACGTTAGGGGTGTGAGCGCTCCAATGGATGTTGAGGATGGAGTGGAGACAACGCTGGTGGAAGCGTTCTAGGAGCCGTAGGTGGTGCCGGTAGAGGACCCATGATTCGGAGCCGAACAGGAGTGTGGGTATGACAACGGCTCTGTATACGCTTATCTTTGTGAGGTTTTTCAGTTGGTTGTTTTTCCAGACTCTTTGGTGTAGTCTTCCAAAGGCGCTATTTGCCTTGGCGAGTCTGTTGTCTATCTCATTGTCGATCCTTGCATCTGATGAAATGGTAAAGTGATGATATCTGCCCATTCGTCACAACTCTAGCCATTGGCTTTTTATATATTACTTAATCCAACTAATAAATACTGATCCAAATTTAAATTTTTTCAACACGTTAAATCCAGCCTGATCTATATGAATCAAAGAAGATAGATACTTGCCAGTCTATTGGCTAGAACTTTCATTACAATTTCATAATCAATATTTAACAGGTCTAAAAGAACTTGCTTTCAAAGGGTCTCTATCTTTCTTAAGAATAACTATAATAGTTTGAGAAAAAGAATCTGGTAAAGAATGAATTTCTATAGCTTATTTAAGAATCTCAATCAATAAAGGTATCAATAAATCTTGAAATTTCTTATAAAACTCAGCCGTAAACCTATCTTCACCTGGAGATTTCCCTTTAGGCATTGATTTAAGTGCTTCTATAATCTGCTTTTGAGTAAAAGGGGTTTCCAATTCCTTAATTTCCTTATTAGTTAATGAAGGGAATTGAAGATCAGATTAAAAAATCATCTATCTTAACTTCATCTTTCACAGCCTCAGAAGTATATAATTTTTATAAAACTCCATAAACAGATAATTTATTTCTTGAGGTTTATATGTAATATCTGAATCTTTTCTAATAGCATTTATCATTCTTGATACTTGTTCTGATTTCAATTGCCAAGCTAAAAAATTATAAACCCTTTCCCCTAACTCATAACCATATAACCATATAACCATTTACAGCACAGAACAGGCCAGTTTGGCCCTACTAGTCCATGTCGGAACAAATCCCCACCCTCCTAGTCCCACTGACCAGCACCTGGTCCATACCCCTCTAATCCTCTCATTTCACAACAAGGTGCTAATTGAATTCATTCATAAAATGAATGGACTGGAGACAAACTGGCTACAAGTACCTTTCTGCAAAGTGTTCACAGAAAGGTCACTCTTTGGTTTTGTTAATCTAAGACAACATCTTGACCAAGGAGAAAAACTCCCGTTGTTTGCTGAAGAAGGTGGGGTATTTGCAAGTGAGAGAGTCACATGGGCTTTCTGGTAGTTGGCAATTGGAGAGAGAGAGAGAGAGAGAGAGAGAGAGAGAGAGAGATAGAGAGAGAGAAGAGAAGCTCTTTCAGTCAGCTTGTGTGTGGGTAACACTGAAAAGCAGTTGAACAGTGCAAGCCAGAAAGAGGTGGTTGAAACTGATGAAAAGTTCCAGAGCAATGGATGGCTGGAAATGCTATCTGTCTGATGTTTCTCTTGGAATAAGAGAAACAGAAGGAACTCTGTCGTAACCTGAAAGAAAGAGGTTACCATCCGGAAAACCCTGATGGGGCAAGTTTCATCAGTGAGACCTTGAGGTGACTAGTGGTGGTACCTCATTTGTGGAAATCCTGGAACAACAAATCTCTCTCTGCAAACCCTACAAGAACCTTCCTGAGCGGTAAACATTTACCTTTCAGACACCAAAGCCTGGTGAACTTTATACATGTTGAATTCTGTACACAGTATAAGAAATCCCTGCATCCAGAGAACTTGGAAAAAGTGAGATTGAACTGTGAACCAAAGAACTTTTCTTAAATTTACACACACATTACATACACATGTGCTTAGAATTAGAAGGGGGTTAATTTGGGTTAGTTAAGTATAGAGTTAAGTTAAAGTTTGATTCTATTTTCATGTTAAAGTTGATTAAAAATAACTTTTGTTTTAAAAACCACATCTTGGTGAGTGTCCATTGCTGCTGGGTTTTGGGGTCCTTTGGGCTTGTAACAGTAGCGAAAGAGGAGTGAAGCTTTGACTTGAGAGGTTCTGTGTAGGAGTGAAGCTTTGACTTGAGAGGTTCTGTGTAGGAGTGAAGCTTTGACTTAAGAGGTTTGAGAGGCTGATGAAGAGCTTATTCCTGCAGAGGTAAGGCTGGTAAGTTTCTTCAATAAATTTAATTAATTTTGCAGTAGGTAATGGAGGCAAATGTTAGGGATGTCCAGTGCTCTGGTAGTAAAATGTGGGAAGCTAGGGGCTGCATGTTATTCCTGATGACTACACCTGCAAAAGGTACATCCAGCTGCAGTTCCTGACAAACCAAGTTAGGGAGCTGTATGAACATTAGATCTTAAAGGAGGCTAAGGTAGTGGTAGACAGGAGTTTCAGGGAATAAGTTGCCTCTAAAAGTCAGAAGATGGGTGACTGTCAGGAAGGAGAAGAGGCAGAAAGAGCAGTGCATCCCTATGACTGTTCCCCTCAACAAGCATACTGTTTAAGATACTGTTGAGGGGGAATGATCTACCAGGGACAAGTAGAGGTAGTCATGTCTCCAGCACAGAGGCTTTCCCCCTGGCTCAGAAGGGAAGGGGGCAATGGTGATTGGGGACTCATTGGTTAAGAGAGGAGATAGGAGGTTCTGTGAACAAGATTGAGGCTCCTGGATGGTATGTTGCCTTCTTGGTATCAGGATCTGGATGTCTCTGAATTCACAGCATTCTGGAGGGAGAGGGTGTGCAGCTGGATATTGTGGTTCATATGGGGACCAATGACAGATAAAAGTAGGGATGAGGTCCTGAAGAGAGAATATAGGGAGTTAAATAAAAAGTTAAAAAGCAGGGCCTCAAGGGTAGTAATCTCAGGATTGCTGCCTGTGCCATATGCCAAAGAGTGTAGGACCAGGAAGTTGTGGCAGATGAGTGTGACTGAAGAATTGGTTCTGGGGCAGGGGTTCAGATTTGTGGATCATTGGATATCTCATCTAGGGAAGGTATGACCTGTACAAAAAAGACAAGCTGCACCTGAATGGGAGGGGAACTAATTTCCTGGAGGGCAAGTTTTCCTAGAGCTGTTGGGGAAGGTTTAAACTAGTTTGGAGTGGGGGGGAAGGAATCAGAAAGTTAGGCAGAGAAGGACAAAAACATCATGCTATGTGCACTGAATTGGTGAGGAAGGACAAGCTGGGGATAAAACCTAAAGGTAGCCAGTTAGAGGGTTTGAAATGTGTCTACTTCAACACTAGGAGTATTAGAAACAAAGGGGATGATCTTAGAGCATGGATCAGTATGTGGAATTATGATGTTGTGGGTATTACTGAAACTTGGCTGGAGGAAGGGCAAGATTGGCTGATGCAGGCACCTGGGTTTGGATGTTTTAAAAAGACTAAGATGGGAGGTAGAAAAGTGGGGGGTGGAGTGTGGGGTGGGAATAGCATCACTGGTCAGGGATAATATCAAGGCTGTAGCAAGGAAGAATGCTAGAGAGTGTCCACTGAGTCAGTGTGGGTGGAAGTCAGAAATAGGAAGGGAGTTATCATTGTGCTGGGAGTAGTCTGTAGTCCCCCAAATAGCCCTCAAAACACTGAGCAGATAACCAGGCAATTTTTTGGAATGGTGTGGGAAATACAGGGTTGTAGTTATGGGTGATTTCAACTTCCATAATAATGACTGGCACTTACTGACTACAAGAGGGATAGATGGGGCTGAATTTATCAAGTGTGCACAAGAAGGATTCCTGACACTGTATGTGGACCAGCTGACAAAAGGAGAGGCCATATTGGTTCTGGGGATTTAATCTGGTCAGGTGGTGGACCTCAGAGGGGGAGCATTTTGGTGACAGGGACCATAATTCCCTTAGATTCAACATAGCGATGGAAAAGGGAAAAAAAATAGTCAAACTGGGAAAATGCTTATTAAGGAATTAGCCAGGAACTAGCCAGAATAAATGGAAACAGATGTTAAAGGTTGAAAGCACAGAAGTGATGTGGAGGAAGATTAGGGACCACATGTCCAGGGTTCAAGATAGGTTGGTCCCAATGAGACAAGGATGGTAGGAAAAGGGAACTGTGACTGACAAAACTGGTCAAGCAAATAGTCAAGAGGTAAAGGAAACATACATTAGATATAGGAATCAGGAAACGTGAAGGGTTCATGAGAAGTATATGGTAGCCAGAAAGGACTTGGGAGAGCTCAAAGGGGGCATGATAAGTCCTTGGCACGTAGAATTAATAAGAACCCCAAGGTGTTCTGTGCATATGTGAAGAACGGAAGGATGACTAGAATGAAGGGGGGCGCTGCTTAAAAACAATAAGGGAGGCCACATGCCTGTGGCAGAGGAGGTTGGGGAGGTCCTAAATGAATACTTTGCTTCAGTATTCACAAGAGAAAAGAATCTTGATCACAGGCCTGTGTGCTGAACAATGAGGAGATTAAGGAAGCAGAAATGTTGGATCTTCTTAAAAAAAATAAATCAAAATTGGCAAGTCCCCAAGGCCAGATGTAATATACCCCAGACTGCTGTGGGTAGTGAAAGAAGAGATAGCTGGGACACTAGCTATGATCTTTGAATCTACTTTGGCTGCCGGGAAGGCATCAGAGGACTGGAGAAAGGCAAATGTAGTCACTATTTTTTTTAAGTAATAAGGAGAATCCTGGGAATTATAGACCTGTGAGTCTTGCATTGCATCAGTAATGTGCAAACTATTGGAGAGGATTCTTAAGGATAGCATCTATGAGCATTTGGTGAAGTACAGTCTACTCAGGATAGTCACCATGGCTTTGTGAAGGGAAGGTTGTGCCTCAAGACTATTTGAGTTTTTTGAGGTTACAAAAGAAATTGATGGGGGTAGGGTGGTACATGTAGACTACATGGATTTTAGCAAGGCATTTGATAAGCTCCCCCATGAGTGACTCATCCAGAAAGTCATGGGGCACAGGATAAGTGGACCATTAGCTGTGTCGATTTAGATTTTTTAAAAAATTGTTTTGTAAGAAGAAAGCAGAGAATAGTAGTGGAAGGAAAGTATCCTGCCTGGAAGTTAGTGACTAATGGAGTGCCACAGGGATTTGTTCTGGAACCCCTGCTCTTTGATTTTTATAAACTACCTGGATGAAGAGATTGGAAGGATGGGTCAGTAAATTTTCAGATGACATGAAGGTTGGAAGAGTTGTGGAGAGTAGTAGTGGAAGGAAAGTATCCTGCCTGGAAGTTAGTGACTAATGGAGTGCCACAGGGATTTGTTCTGGAACCCCTGCTCTTTGATTTTTATAAACTACCTGGATGAAGAGATTGGAAGGATGGGTCAGTAAATTTTCAGATGACATGAAGGTTGGAAGAGATGAAGGTTTCAAAAGGATACAGACAGGATGCAGAGTTGGACAGAAAAGTGGCAGATGGATTTCAATCCAGATAGGTGTGAGAGATGATGCATTTGGGAAGGACAAACCAGAAGGCTGAGTACAGGGTTAATGGTCAGTTACTTAAGAGTGTGGATGAACAGAGGGACCTTGGTGTCCAAAACATGCATTCCTCAAGGTTGCTGCACAGGTGGATAGGATAGTTAAGAAGGCCTATGAGATGCTGGGATTCATTAATAGGGAATTGAATTCAGGAGTGGAGAGGTCATGTTGCAACTCTACAAATCTTTTGTAAGACCACAATTGGAGTACTGTGTTCAGTTCTGGTCACCTCATTATAGGAAGAATGTGGAAGGTATGGAGAGGGTGCAGAGGAGATTTACCAGGATGTTGACTGGATTGGGAAACCAGTCTTGTGAGGCAAGGTAAGCAGAGTGTAGAAAGATAAGAGGAGACTTGATAGAAGTCTACAAGATTAAGAGGCATCAATAGGGTGGACAACCAGTACCTATTTCCCAGGGCAGAATCAGCAAACACCATACTTAAAGGTGAGGGAGAGAGGTTTAGGGCAGACATCAGGGGTAAGTTTTTTTTTTACACTGTTACAAACTGTGTAAAGAGCAGCAATAGGCAATGTTTAATTTTAAAATGCTAATTTTGTATCTTACTGTTAAACTGAATCTTAATACTTAAACTATCCTCAACACCAAATCTATCCCCAACTATGCACAGGTTTGCATTATACCCAACCCATTAGAGTCCAGGCCAAAATCAAGAAAGTTACTTCAAAGTTCAATCTTTCAAATTCAGTGTTGAAGTGTAGGCCTTTGAAATTTGATGCCCAGAATTAATGATGACCTGATGGGAAGACTGGAGTTGTGGCTGCTACATCCTCTCAAGTTCTCCTTACATTGCTTTTGAAGAAATGTCCATCCACTCAAGCTGTGGCCATAACACTTCTAGTCCTTTTGTCGGTGTCTTGGGTAAACTTGTACCTCCCACTTTGTTCGTTTTAGATTGGTCACAGTGTTCAAGCTACCGAAAGAAAATAGACACACACACCAAGAGCAGTTCAGTTTATACAAGTCTTTATTACTAAATCTAAAGCTGAATTCACACTACAATATGCAAGCCCTTCCCAATTATACTTATCAATGCCTGGACTGGTCCCAACTGCCAAAGCGAGGCGATGACTACACACTTGTAGTAGGTTGTCTGGGCTACGGTAGCAGCTTCTCCACCTCCCCGGACCGGGACGTCGCTTTGGAATCTTGAAGTTCTTCTTCTTGCTGAGAGATGTTGCCACCTCTTAGACAGTCTCAAACTTCAGCAGTGGGACCATGGCTTATATTACCCAAAAGTTGTTTACTTCAGATCTTATCTCTTTGAACAAATAATTTAATTATCTTCAAGATCTCCTGACAGTCTGCAACCAACAAAAGACAACTGGATCTCTTGGCCTCATGGTGGAAGTTGGATAATGTCTACTGATTCATATGCATGCCTGGGCCCCATAGTGTAAATTTAGATAATGTCTTCCTAATCAACTGCATCCTGGGCCCCATGGTGGAATTTAGATGTGTTTACTAAATATGCATCTTGGGCCTCATAGTGGAATTGGGATTATGTCTTCTGATGCAACTGCATCCCTTCTTTTATAAGCTAGTCTAAATCCTCCATTACAGTCGGCAAGACTCAAACTGAGTGGTCTCCACAAAGCTTCCAAGATCGTGGCACTGGTCTCTCCAAGTGACCTTCACTGTTAGCACTTTGCTTCCCATAAGACCCTCCTGGCACAGGTCAATCCACTGAAAAGCTCCAGTCATTCACAGAGCAGGCTTTGCTCTGAATTTCACAAATTCATGGCCACAAGAGCTGCTTCAAAAAGCTGTTTTCTCTTCACCTGACAGTGGTTTCCCTTGCAAATCTGGAACAGACTATGACAAGCCTTCCCTCAGTTCTACCAATGTATTGAGTTGTTGCTGGGTTGTGACTTGTGTTGTGATGGTGCTTGTGTGAAATGTTAAATGTTAACTGTGACCATTCAGTTCTTCCTATCAAAACTATCCCTGACAGTGATAATCCCATTTTACTAAAAGGGGAGCTCATAATAAGAGTTGTAGAATGCTTTGCCAGGGATGGTGGTGGAGACTGAAACATTGGGAACATTTAAGAGACTCTTAGACACCTGGATAAAAGAAAAATAGAGGATTATGGGATAGGGAGGGTTTAGAACTTTTTTAGGAAGGAATATGGGACAGCACAACATTGAAGGCTGAAGGCCTATACTGTGTATTGTTCTATGTTCCAACACCTTTGGTGTAGCTTGTGGACTTTGGGCTGCTTATAAAAATCCAATTAAAATTATCCTAGATGCAGTGCAACTTATTTTTGTGATTTCCTATCATATAAGTCTACTTCAAGCATACAAAACCTCAGTGCAACATATAATTGAAAATTCATTTTCTGCATTCACACTTGAACTTCTTCCCTGCTGATCTTGATACAGTCAGTGACGAACATTCTGAAAGGTTTCACCAAGACATTACAACCATGGAAAAGGAGTATCAGGGCAACTGGAATTCATCAATGCTGGCTGACTATTGTTGCACACTGACCCAAGGCATCAGATGTTGAGTACAAATGAAATTCAGCAACAAAACATTTTTAGGTCAGTTGAATTAACATAATGTGTCTGCATCATTACAAAATTAAACATGCTAAATACAAAAAAAGTTAATTTAATGTTTCGCCAATTTCCTATGTGATACAACAAATCTGAAATTATCTTTTGTCATAATCCCCATTTTTTAGGAAGCAAACCTGGGGGTGGGGGTGGGGAAAGAGGAAGGAAATTGTGTAATTTGCACAAAATCAATTATAAAGTTCTTGACACTCGAAGAAATATATGGAATACCAGGATCTCAATCAGCCATGATGTCAGTCCTTTAGATAAGAAATCCAATACCGTGCATGGCATCACATTGGTTTCCTCCCATAGATATCCCACAAATTCAAATGTTTATCACCCTCTCTTAAAAGTATATATATTTTTGCAGAGATCAATCCCCTTTCAAAGCAAAGTATACCCCAACAAATTTATGATTAAATTGTAAAATTTCCAATTGAGTGAATTTAAATTATTGCTTATTTACCAATAATTATCAATCCAAAATATGTTCCCCTATTATTTCCAGAAAAGTATTTTAAGTGTTTTAAGAAGTTCCAGTAAACTCTAAATAATCCCATTCTTGCTTCTTCATATAAATGCAAGGCAATACATATTGCACAAACATTATCAACTTCCAGTCCAGACACATGCAGACCAAAAGTAGATTTCATGACAAATCCATATAAATAATTTCATTCTCACAAACAAAGAAGAAAAAATCAAAGCTTCTCTATTTCTTTGATATAATATTGCCTTTTGTTACTCCTTTGTCTTTTTTCAAATGCATGGCAAATAACCTTTTCTTTTTACTCAAGGGAAAACTAAGAAATTGTATCCACCAACTTAATAGATAAATTACAAATATCAAACTCACATTGCCTCAAACAAATGGCTGAACAATTGAGGAGGAAGCTTCATAGCTATTATTAAGTAATAACATTTCCTTCCAAATCTCAGTCTTCTAATGGGATAATTCAGGGTAATGCAATCTAGGACCAATCTCAATCATTAGATTTTTAACAATCCTGGTTAGCAATTAACCATTACCACTGATTGTTCAGCAGGGAAGTTGGATCAATAGAATTTACAATTGTTCTAAAATAACACATCAGTTAAAATTATAATGTGGGATGTTTTCATTCTCAATATACCTCTTCTCTTCACACTACCTAATCAAAATTCCTACCTGCAGGAATCTCCGACAACATCTCTATAGCCATGTGCACGTTTTTACGACAAATGTCCACAGGATCATTGAGCAGATCAGACAGTGGTAAAATTGCTTCATGTTTAATTATTGCAAACCTACAGGGGGAAAAAAAGGAGTAAAAATTAAAATGTACAATAAATTCCTCAACTGAAAGCGAGTTTGGTTGTTTTGCTCTTGTTAAAAATGTATTATTTAGAGCATTTTGGCAATGTTAAAACTTGATTAAAAAGTATTATTATAGAGGTCACGTGATGAGGAGCCAGCAGTAGGATGTCGACCCCCCCTTGTCGTAGTGATAAATAATATAGTTCGGTTATCGACTATAATGCCTTGCATGATAATATAGCTTGGTTATCAATTGTAATGGCTGGCATGTTACACAGGACCATGAGGGAGTGAAAAAACAGTAATGGTGGAATAAAGACTGAGCATATTTGAACTCAACCTAAGTGTGTTGACTTTATTTGACCTCAGGATTCAACATTGGTGATGAGGATAAACTGAGATTCTTGATATTTAGCTAGACAGAAGAAAATATGGCATTTGGAGGAATTGAAGCCATAGGGTTTGTCTTCATTAGACCGACTGGAGAAGCAATCATAGTTAGTGCTTGCTGGGTGGCTTGGTCGAAGGAATTTGATTTACATGCCGACATTTTAGGACTGTTTGTCGACGGGGTGATGCCAGCAGAGCTCACACTGAGGAGGGCTCTTGTATACTGCTGGGGCTGCAGTGCGGGAGATTTTCAAGACGGGGAGCAAAGCTAATTTAATAGGGCTGTTGACACTTTGAAAAAGCATTTTGTTGTGGAATCAAATACCACATTCCAATGCCATATCTTTTAACAGATCAAAGAGAGGGACATGGAAAGCATTGTTCAATTGGTCACCCGACTCAGGAAGGCGGCCGAAGATTGCAATTATGGAGCAGATTTGGAAAACCAGATTCGAGATCAGGTGGTACAAAGTTGTACATCAAACCACTTGAGGCACAAGTTGTTGAACAAAGGTGCAACACTCACTCTGGCAGAAACAATGACAATAGCAGCATCATTTGTAGCAGTGGAAATTCAATTTCAGACTATGAAACTGTCCCTAGCTGGACATGATGGTACATATTCTGGTCAAGTTCATGAGATATTTACCGCAGCAAGCAAAGGACAGGAACATGTTCAGAATAACTAGTGTGCTTACCGTGGTCATGAATGTTATCGATGTGACAATATCAGATATTTTGGAAAAGATTTGTGCTGTACGGCCAGGGGTCAAGTGTGCAGAAGTTTTGGTAGAAAGGCCCATTTTGCCAAGACATACAGAGCCCCACCCCAGGTAAGAGTTGAACCAAGATAAACAAATAATTGTGGAGGAAGAAGGGGGATGAGAGGCAGAAGTAGGCTGAGGGGCAAACAAAATGTACATCATGTTGAAAAGGGCTCATGTGAATGAACACATGGTGATGATCAGGAAAAACAAATTGAGACAAGATATGCTTTTGCCATTAACAATAAACACGCAAATGCAAAGGTGCCAGTGGTGATTGGAGGTGTGAAGGTTGACAGTGGGAATGACACCAACATTATAGACAGAATATTGTGGGAGGAACTGAAAAAGAAAAAGATAAAATGTACAACCAGAAGATGTGAGAAAAAGTTGTTTCATTGAAGCCGCTTCAAACAATTGGATGCTTTACAACAGAGGTGCAGGTGGATGTCCAGAGTAATCTTGTTACCATCTACCACAATGGCAGAGTTTGCTCTCATAGGGGAACCTCTACTGAGTAAGGAGACAGCACAGACAATGGGTGTATTATGTATAGGAGTAAAGGTGAACTCAGTGCAATCCTATATTAATCTGAAGGAGGAATTCCGGTCAGTTTTTGAAGGATTTGGAAATCTAAGGAACAGGCAGATCAAACTAAAAATGAATCCAAAGATTAGGCCAGTAGCACAACCCATGAGAAGGATACCGTTTGGGCTGAGGGAGAAAGTAGAAGCAAAAATACATGAAATTATCCAATAAGACTGGAACAGCAGTCAAAACAAAACCTATGTGGCCATCAGTGATGAACTGTGCACAATTGGAAGGTGTGTACTCAGGGGAATCATATTTGTCATTGCACAGAAATCAAGAGGTAGGATTGTAGCACTGGTTCACAAGGGATATTTGGGAATTGTTGGGACAAAGCAAAACTTCCGTTCAAAGGTTTGGTGGCTAGGAATGGAAAAAGATGTGGAAAAATATGTGGGATCATGTCTCTTCTTTGGCTTGGCTTCACGGACGAAGATTTATGGAGGGGTAATGTCCACGTCAGCTGCAGGCTCGTTTGTGGCTGACAAGTCCGATGCGGGACAGGCAGACACAGTTGCAGCGGTTGCAAGGGAAAATTGGTTGGTTGGGGTTGGGTGTTGGGTTTTTCCTCCTTTGTCTTTTGTCAGTGAGGTGGGCTCTGCAGTCTTCTTCAAAGGAGGTTGCTGCCCGCCGAACTGTGAGGCGCCAAGATGTACAGTTTGAGGCGATATCAGCCCACTGGCGGTGGTCAATGTGGCAGGTACCAAGAGATTTCTTTAGGCAGTCCTTGTACCTCTTCTTTGGTGCACCTCTGTCACGGTGGCCAGTGGAGAGCTCGCCATATAACACGATCTTGGGAAGGCGATGGTCCTCCATTCTGGAGACGTGACCTACCCAGCGCAGTTGGATCTTCAGCAGCGTGGATTCGATGCTGTCAGCCTCTGCCATCTCGAGTACTTCGATGTTAGGGATGAAGTCACTCCAATGAATGTTGAGGATGGAGCGGAGACAACGCTGGTGGAAGCGTTCTAGGAGCCGTAGGTGATGATGACAAGCAGACCTGACCCACTTGAACCATTACAAAGCACATTGCTACCAGCAGGACTATGGGAGGATATTGCAGTGGACTTCTAGGGCCCATCCCCAACTGGAGAGTCGATTATGGTGGTTGTCGACTATTACAGTAGATATTATGAGTATGCCATAATGAAATCAACAACAGCAGAAAAGACTATCGCAGCACTGAGGGAGATCTTCGCCAGACATGGCTTACCAGTGGCTTTGCATTCAGGCAATGGACCTCAATTCATATCAGAGATATTCCGAGAATTCATGAAAACTATTGGTGTGCACAAGGTTACACCAAAGTGGCCACAGACCAATGGAGAAGTTGAATGTCAGAATCAGTCACTGGAGAAAAGAATGAGAATCGCTCAAGCAGAAGGCAAGGACTGGAAAGAAGCAGCATATAGAGCGACACCACAAAGTACCACAGGAAAAAGTCCAGCAGAACTCTTGTTTGGAAGAAAGATCAGAACCAAACTACCACTGGTTGTTGACATGGTGAATGACCAGGAAGTGGAAGACCATGATACTGAAAGAAAAGAGGCAACAAACCTGTATGTGGACATGAAAAGGAATGCCAGACCTTCAGATGTAATACCAGGGGATGAGGTACTGGTGAGGAAAGAAAGTCCGAATAAAATGGACACATCATTTTATTCACCAACCATATATTGTGGTGTCCAGAGAAGGAAATCAGGTGATGGTCCAGTCACCAGAGGGTGTTACTTATGACAGAAACACATCACATGCGAAAAAGTATTATCATCGCAATGCTTCAGTGATGTTGACACCAGATGAAACTGCGAGAGAGCAGAGTCGAGATGACTAGCTCGATGGAACTGGAATGAACCAGCTGGAAAGAGAAACTACTGGAAACCAGCATCAAGGCAGTAGATAAACTGAGCAGGACACCACAGGCAGCAGTCCAGACAATACCAGGAGGTAGACCGCAACGTCAGCAACAACCACCTCGGAGATATCAAGACTTCGTGATGTAGTAGCATGGAGAACTTTCTATTTTATGGTTTGGAAATCTGTGTTTGTAAATCATCCAGGAAATTGTGTGATTTAGAAATTGAAGTTGACATTGGTATTGAAAATAATCTTTATTGAACAATGACTGTTTTAAAAGTAGTTTAACACACAACCTCATCATTTATTTGATGAGGGAGGGATGTCATAGTGATAAAAATTATAGCTTGGAAAGTGCTGACTTTATTTGACACTCCTGAGCTCCCACAACAAAGTTAAGGATGGGGGGAGAGTTAAAAAGTCTAGAAAACTAAGAAAACCAAAAAGTCTTAATAAAGGCTCTTGCCTTATCCTAATGGGAAAGAAAAGCTGCAGCCAAGGGAAGACGGCCAACAAGCTGAGGGGATCTTCTGCTGCCTGAATGAGCCCTGCCTCGTGGAAGCCATGATGGCACTTCCAGCTCTAGGTGTCAGGGGATGTTTCCAGTGTGGATCCAGTGAGGTAGTCTTGGATGACAGCCTGGAGGGAGATACTGGTGGTGGACCTGGTACTCATCATAACAACAGCCTAACGTCAACAAGAAGGGGAGGGGACAAGGAGCCCTCACTGCAGGATGTATTTGAACATAGGGAGAAGACTGGCCAAAGATCTAAAAGAAAAGACTGACAAGCTACATAAGATGGACAAATGGGAGATTGTCCTAACTGGTTTAGCTGGAAGGGTGACTGAATTGGAGGACAGAACTGGTAATAGCAAAGACAAAATAAACAAACTGGAGACAGAATTTGCCACTTGGGAGATGGAGATGAGACACCTCTGGCAGAGGATAGATCCTCTGCAAAACCATAGCTGGAGCGGTCCTGGGAAAGGAACAACTGGGGGATATGGTAGAGTTAGAAAGCCCAATGGACTTCTTTCCCAGGCCCCAGAGACTATGCTTGGTCCTGATGAAACTTTTGCATCACCAGGATCATGAGAAGATTTTAAGGGCAGCAACGGTCGGGGCAAAAGCAAGGGGGGGGGGGTCGGAGGGGAAAATTATATTATTTTATCTGGATATAAGCGCAGCCCTCTTTAAGCAGAGGAAAGAATTTGATCCAATAAAGAGGATGGCAAAACAAAAAGGCCTTCGATAAGGTCCCGCATAAACGACTGGCTTACAAAATCAAGGCTCATGGGATTGGGGGCAAAGTATTGATGTGGATTGAGAACTGGCTGGCAGGTAGAAGACAGAGAGTTAGGATAAATGGCTCATTTTCTGAGTGGCAGGCGGTGACCAGTGGGGTGCCACAGGGATCTGTACTGGGACCCCAGCTGTTCACAATTTACATTAATGATCTGATGAGGGGATTGGATGTAATATCTCCAAATTTGCAGATGACACTAAGCTAGGAGGGATTGTGTGCACGGAAGAGGGGGTCAGGAAGCTCCAGTGTGATTTGGATAAATTGAGGGACTGGGCAGATACATGGCAAATTCACTACAATGTGGATAAATGTGAGGTTATCCACTTTGGTAATACAATCTGGAGGGCAGATTACTATTTGAATGGCAATAGATTAAGAGATGGGGAAGTGCAGAGAGACCTAGGGGTACTTGTACACCAGTCTCTGAAGGCGAGCATGCAGGTACAGCAGGCGGTTAAAAAGGCAAATGGTATGTTGGCCTTCATATCAAGAGGGTTTGAGTATAGGAACAAGGATACCTTACTGCAGCTGTACAGGTCCTTGTTGAGACCACACCTGGAGTATTGTGTGCAGTTTTGGTCACTCTAAGAAAGGATGTTCTTGCAATGGAGGGAGTGCAGAGGCGATTCACCAGGCTGATACCTGGAATGGCAGGAATGACTTATGAGGAAAGATTGCGCAAATTGGGATTGTACTCGCTGGAGTTTAGAAGATTGAGAGGGGATCTCATAGAGACCTATAAAATTCTGGCAGGACTGAACAGAATGGATGCAGATGGGATGTTTCCAATGATGGGAAAATCCAGAACCCGGGGCCATGGTTTGAGGATAATAGGCAAACCATTTAGGACCGAGATGAGGAGGAATTTCTTTACCCAGAGGGTGGTTAATCTGTGGAATTCATTGCCACAGAGGGCAGTAGAGGCAGGTTCATTAAATATATTTAAGAGGGAATTAGATACATTTCTTCAGTATAAGGGTATTAAAGGTTACTGAGAGAAGGCGGGGTACTGAACTTTAAGATCAGCCATGATCTCGTTGAATGGCGGAGCAGGCTCGAAGGGTCGAATGACCTACTCCTGCTCCTATCTTCTATGTTTCTATGGTACGAATGTGTCTAAGGTACCCAGCAATTCTAAAAGTTATAATGCCAGGAGGCGAAAGAAAGTTTTTATCGGAGACCAGGGAATTTCTGAAGTGGTTGCCAGTCTGCCAGAAATAATATACATGGGAGTAATTCCTAATGGTTAGTGATAATATTTTTTGTTGCTTACATGAATATACTATTGAAAATATTGTAAATAAGTTATGGGAAGAATATTTGGAAAGGAAATGGTCTGGGAGGGGGTGTGGGTAGAGAGTGGTGAGAGGTAGATGGGTGCAAAATGCACAACCTTTAGAAATTAAGGGGATGGTGATAGTATGGAAGGTAAAATCACCAGAGGTTGGGTGGAGGAAGGGTTAGAGGGAACTAGAAGCGGTAAAAGAAAGTATATGGGCAAGAGGTTCAAGTTCAGTGTAGCATCTTTTGTTATCCTCGTCTGTTTTTTTTTCCTTTTTTCTTTGAGTTGTACTTTTTTTTCTTACCCTTCTGGGCTATATGGCCTTGGTCTCTGTTTTACCTTTTCAGGGTTTGTTGCAGGCCCAGTGGGCTGGAAATCACAGCTGGAGGAATAAGGTTGGGTGAGGACTGACAAGGGGCAGCAGGGACAATGAGAGAGCACGGATTGGAGGATCTCTGGGACAATGATCAACAACATAAAATGCATTAATTTTAACATTAATGGTTTGAATGGCAAAAAGAGGAAACTAGTCTTGGCACACATTTGAAAAAAAAAGGGTGGATCTGGCCTTCCTTCAGGAAACTCACTTAATGAAGTGGAAACACCAAAGATTAAAAAGGAGCTGGGTGGCCCAAGTAATATCCTCCTTATTCAGTTCACATGCAGGGGGGTGGGGGGTGGGGTGACAATTTTGATAGGGAAGAGTGTTCTTGTGAGAATGAAGAATGTGACTACAGATAAAATGCGAAGATTTGTAATGATGCACTGTCAGATATATTCGGAATCCTAGACCTGAGTAAATGACACACCCCCAATTTTGATGATGAAAAGTTTATACAGAGAACTTTCCTAATATTGACAGAAGGAAAGGAGAATATCCTAAATGGGAAAGATTTCAATTTTTGTCTGGACGTCATCTGAGATAAGTCAACAAAGAAAATAACTAAAACAAAGGAGGCGAAGGCTACCACTGGCTATATGCAGCTGAATTTGATAGATGTTCAGAGACAAAAGGATCTGAGGGAGAGGGACTATTCCTTCTACTTGAAACAACATGACTCCTATTCTAGAATTGACTTTTTCCTGGGTAGGATCATGGAAGCTGAGTACACAGCACAACTTCTCTCAGACCATTCACCCCTGATGCTAACAGTAGTAATGTCAGATAAGCAGGATACAGCATACAGATGGTATCTTAATGGGTTACTGTTAAAGAAGCCGGAGTTTTGTAGTTTTATAAGAAAGCACAGATATATTTTGCAAGGCCAAATGTTCCTCTACTCAAAAAAAATTCTCCTATTGAATACCCTCAAAGCATATTTGAGAGGCCAGATAATTGGATACACCAAGACAGGGAAGAAAGAATATATGAGGGAGGTGGATCATTTGGAGCAAGAAATTACCCACTTAGAAAAGGAATACCACAAATCAGGCTCAGAGGACCACTACAAGGCTCTAGCAAACAAGAAAATGAAGTATAATATGCTTCAAACCTATAACATGGAAAAGGCCACAATGAAGTCAAAATAAAAATACTATGAATTGGGGGAGAGAGCCCATAAAATTCTCTCTTGGCAGTTGAGGGCAGAACAGGATTTAAGGACTATCAATGCAATACAAACTGGGAAGGGCAGGACCATGTACAAACCAAAGGAGATTAACGAGACCTTCAAAGAATTTTATAAGGGTTTATACAAATCAGAACAAACAAGGGGGGTCTAATAAAATTAATGGGTTCCTGTCCAAGTTAGAGCTTCCAAATTTGGATCCAGAAGAACAGGGTAGTCTAGATCTTCCTTTCACAGAGGAAAAGATGGAAAGCATTGAACTCACTGCAGACTAACAAGTCTCCAGGGGAGGATAGGTTTCCATCTGAGTTCTAAGGAATTCAAGGATTTACTGATACCCCTCTATATGGAGGTGTTGGACCATGCAATGGAGACCCATACCATCCCAGAATTTTTCTCGACAGTAATCATTACGACTATACTCAAAAAAAGACAAAGATCTGTTATTGCCGCCTTCCTATAGACCTATTTCACTGTTAAATACAGATTATAAGATACTTGCCAAAGCTCTAGCAAATAGATTGTCTAATTATTTGCCAAAACTGATAAAGACCAGGCAGGTTTTGTGCAAAAGAGACAGGCAACGGATAATATTGGCAGACTGTTGAATATCATTCATCTGGCAAAAACCAGGAATGAGAGGGCTCTGGTTGTGGCCCTGGTTGCAGAAAAGGCACTTGATAGACTGGAGTGGGATTTTCTATTCTAAGTGCTGGAAAAGTTTGGGTTAGGGCCAACTTTCACAAATTGGATAAGGGTGTTGTACCATGTGCCCAATGCTAAAGTTGTGACCAATGGATAAATATTTCTAGCATTCCCACTGACAAGATCAAGTAGACAAGGATGCCCATTGTCTCCAGCCCTGTTCATGTTGGCCATAGAGCTATTAGATGGGATCCAGGTGTTAAAGGTTTTAGAGCAAGCCAGGAAGAACATAAAATCAATTTATTTGCAGGTAACGTAAACTTGTTGTCTAAGCTGCGCTCTACATTGGAGAACTATGGGGAGATCTCTGGCTACAAGGTTAATTGGAACATGAGTGAAATTTTACAGTTCACCAAGGAGGACTACAGTCATATGAGCAAAGCAGATATTTAAAGTGGCCGCAAAATGGGATCAAATATTTAGGATTGAGAATAGATAACAACTTAAATAATTTATACAGGTTGAACTATACACCCTTGCTGGAGAGGATTGAGGAGGACTTAAATAGGTGGATGTCCCTGCCAATAACCTTGGTGGGCAGGGTCAATTGGATTAAAATGAATGTGTTGCCGGGGCTTCATTACCTCTTTCAGCCACTGCCTATGGTGTTGTCCCAGAAATTCTTCTAAAATCTGATCTCACAGGTAAGAATATTCCTGTGGAATGGAAAGGTGGCTAGGGTCTCTATGAAAAAATTGACCTGGAATTACAGTCTGGGCAGTTTACAATATTAAGAAATATTATTGAAAAACTCATTTTCACTCTTTGGGGGAGGGGGGAATGTACCATCCTGGCCATAAATTAGCTTGCAATAT
Source organism: Narcine bancroftii (assembly GCF_036971445.1). Classification (NCBI taxonomy): domain Eukaryota; kingdom Metazoa; phylum Chordata; class Chondrichthyes; order Torpediniformes; family Narcinidae; genus Narcine; species Narcine bancroftii. Next base: position 201,781,351 of record NC_091472.1, read on the forward strand.
GGTGGGTGAGAAGGTGGCAGAAGATTTTATTTATAAATGGGACGCTAAATTGTTATCTGGAAAAGCAGGCAGCTCTCTTTCAAAATGTCATTGCTGTTTGGAATAAAATCAACCAATATTTAGGTATCAAAGTAGGGCTGTCCCATTTAAAAAAAAAACCCTGATTCCGAATTGATTAATACCTTTAATGCCGTCATAATGGTGTCAGGTGCATAGAGGACAGTTATGAGCAGGGGCAATGTATGTCATTCGAAAAACTCAAACAAAAGTATGGTTTATCGAACAAGACGTTCCACTGCTACCTTCAGATAAGATCTTTCTTACAGAACAAATTAGGTTCAACCACGGCCCTGCCAAAATGCAGCGACATAGAGTCTGTAATCCGAAGGGGGGAGCACTCATAAATTCATATTGGCAGTGTATTTCTTGCTCCTGTCAGAAGGACCCAAGCTGGGCCTTCATAAATTGAGGCAGAGGTGGGAGTCGGACTTTGGAGTAGCAATTGATGAGAGGTGGAGGTCCAACTTGTGTCTGGACAGCATGACTATAATCATCAATGCACGCTGCAAAAACTGAACAGATCAAAATCAGAATTATAGTTATATTGTTATAGTTAATGTTATAGTTGCAGCATCGAGACAGGAACCTTTGTGCTCGCAACCTCAACATGTACCAAGGTGAGACCCTGTTGGGTGGAACTAGGCCAAGCCCTAGGAAAAATCATAGGTAAAGAATTCCCACAGGACCCTGAGTTGTTCCTGCTGGGAAACATTATGGACACAAGACTTACAATGAAACTGTCCAAATTCCAAATTCAATTTGTGATTATTGCATTGGCAGTGGCCAGGAAGTGCATAGCAGTTACTTGGAAATCCAACTCCTGCCTGAGCATCACGCACTGGAACATGGAAATGCAAAGCTGTGTTCCCCTGGAGAAAATCACTTACAATTTAAGGAAAAATATATGACACCTTCAAAAAAATTTGGCAGCCATATATGAATTTCGAGGAAGCATGACTATAGACCATTGTGCCCTGCTGTCCTGCCTTGCCTGCCCACCCCTCCACCACTTGGGAGGGGGAGGTGTGGTGGGGGGGTCTAACTCATCCCAACCAGGCAAAGTTAAGAAACTGAAACAGCCTGTGCTCTGGCCGCCGTGCCGTGACAAACCCACCAAATCCTCCCATATGTTTCTTCCCTTTGTTGTGTTTGCTTTTAGTGTCCTGTGTATATGTGGTTGTTTATACGTTCATTGTTAAAAGGGGGGTGGGGGGTGGGATGGAAGGGAGATATAAGGTGCTTGGACTCTACAGAAAATAAAAATACTATGAATTGGGGGAGTATATTATGGATTATTGTAAATTGTCAAGATCCAGCTCTTCAGCGCTTGACGTCCTGTTTTGCGGAAACTGCCAAAATGTTTGGCCTGGAAGTCAGCCTGAAGAAATCTGAGGTCCTCCATCAGCCAGCTCACCACCATGACCACCAGCCCCCCCACATCTCTATCGGGCACACAAAACTCAAATCGGTCAACCAGTTTACCTATCTCGGCTGCACCATTTCATCGGATGCAGGGATCGACAACGAGATAGACAACAGACTCGCCAAGGCAAATAGCGCCTTTGGAAGACTACACAAAAGAGTCTGGAAAAACAACCAACTGAAAAACCTCACAAAGATTAGCGTATACAGAGCCGTTGTCATACCCACACTCCTGTTCGGCTCCGAATCATGGGTCCTTTACCGGCATCACCTACGGCTCCTAGAATGCTTCCACCAGCGTTGTCTCCGCTCCATCCTCAACATTCATTGGAGCGACTTCATCTCCAACATCGAAGTACTCGAGATGGCAGAGGCCGACAGCATCGAATCCACGCTGCTGAAGATCCAACTGCACTGGGTAGGTCACGTCTCCAGAATGGAAGACCATCGCCTTCCCAAGATCGTGTTATTTGGCGAGCTCTCCACTGGCCACCGAGACAGAGGTGCACCAAAGAAGAGGTACAAGGACTGCCTAAAGAAAGCTCTTGGTGCCTGCCACATTGACCATCGCCAGTGGGCTGATATCACCTCAAACCGAGCATCTTGACGCCTCACAGTTCGGCGGGCAGCAACCTCCTTTGAAGAAGACTGCAGAGCCCACCTCACTGTCAAAAGACAAAGGAGGAAAAACCCAACACCCAACCCCAACCAACCAATTTTCCCTTGCAACCGCTGCAACCGTGTCTGCCTGTCCCGCATTGGACTTGTCAGCCACAAACGAGCCTGCAGCTGACGTGGACATTACCCCTCCATTAATCTTCGTCCGCGAAGCCAAGCCAAAGAAAGAAAAAATTGTAAATTGTCAATGCTGACTATGTTAACATTGATGTTGATAACTGTTGGAGTTCAAGACTGGAAAATCAAATAAAATATTCAAAAAATATTATATTTGTAAATGTGTTTAAAGTACTTCATAAGCTACTGTTGAATCAGTGAAACAACTTGTTAATCGTGTGATTGTAATCTCCATGTTCCAGGTCCTTTATTTTATCTGATCCTTAATACTCATCTGGTGTCATCTAGTGCCATACCATAGCAATTTTGCATCACTTAATACATTATTAAAATAAAATTTCATTGCTCACAACAAAAATAATGTGATTCCAAGCATCAAGTAATTTCTGGGAAAATGATGCTTTGAATTACAGATTTTTATCTAATAGCTTTCAGTTTGGATCAGACATTTTACAGCATGATACAGCTATGTTTTGTAGTGTTGATCAAAATAAGCATTCTTCGCAAAGTGATTTGTATTCTTTGTTTAAATAACTGAAAGGCAACTTGTTTCAGGCCTGTTGTTGAAGCTCCTTTTCTTTACAGTATTGTAGGAAATTTTCAAAATGAATATTGCAATAAAAGATGTCTAAGCCAGGAATCACATTCTATCTTCTTTGGCTTGGCTTCACGGACGAAGATTTATGGAGGGGGTAAAAAGTCCACGTCAGCTGCAGGCTCGTTTGTGGCTGACAAGTCCGATGAGGGACAGGCAGACACGATTGCAGCGGTTGCAAGGGAAAATTGGTTGGTTGGGGTTGGGTGTTGGGTTTTTCCTCCTTTGCCTTTTGTCAGTGAGGTGGGCTCTGCGGTCTTCTTCAAAGGAGGCTGCTGCCCGCCAAACTGTGAGGCGCCAAGATGCACGGTTTGAGGCGATATCAGCCCACTGGCGGTGGTCAATGTGGCAGGCACCAAGAACTTTCTTTAGGCAGTCCTTGTACCTTTTCTTTGGTGCACCTCTGTCACGGTGGCCAGTGGAGAGCTCGCCATATAACACGATCTTGGGAAGTCGATGGTCCTCCATTCTGGAGACGTGACCCATCCAGTGCAGCTGGATCTTCAGCAGCGTGGACTCGATGCTGTCGACCTCTGCCATCTCGAGTACTTTGACGTTAGGGGTGTAAGCGCTTCAATGGATGTTGAGGATGGAGCGGAGACAACGCTGGTGGAAGCGTTCTAGGAGCCGTAGGTGGTGCCGGTAGAGGACCCATGATTCGGAGCCGAACAGGAGTGTGGGTATGACAACGGCTCTGTATACGCTTATCTTTGTGAGGTTTTTCAGTTGGTTGTTTTTCCAGACTCTTTTGTGTAGTCTTCCAAAGGCGCTATTTGCCTTGGCGAGTCTGTTGTCTATCTCATTGTCGATCCTTGCATCTGATGAAATGGTGCAGCCGAGATAGGTAAACTGGTTGACCGTTTTGAGTTTTGTGTGCCCGATGGAGATGTGGGGGGGCTGGTAGTCATGGTGGGGAACTGGCTGATGGAGGACCTCAGTTTTCTTCAGGCTGACTTCCAGGCCAAACATTTTGGCAGTTTCCGCAAAGCAGGACGTCAAGCGCTGAAGAGCTGGCTCTGAATGGGCAACTAAAGCGGCATCATCTGCAAAGAGTAGTTCACGGACAAGTTTCTCTTGTGTCTTGGTGTGAGCTTGCAGGCGCCTCAGATTGAAGAGACTGCCATCCGTGCGGTACCGGATGTAAACAGCGTCTTCATTGTTGGGGTCTTTCATGGCTTGGTTCAGCATCATGCTGAAGAAGATTGAAAAGAGGGTTGGTGCGAGAACACAGCCTTGCTTCACGCCATTGTTAATGGAGAAGGGTTCGGAGAGCTCATTGCTGTATCTGACCCGACCTTGTTGGTTTTCGTTCTATAATCCTATCCAAAATGGGGCAAGGAAACAGCAAAGATAAAGGAAATAAAGAAGCTGGAGGTTGACAGGTCAGACAGCAACCATGAATAGAAATTAATCATCGTGGTTTCAGATCGGGACCTTCTAAGGAAGGAGAGATGTCAAGTGTATAAAGAAGGTGGGAGAATGGACCAAGTGATCAGTAGGTGGGAGAGGTGGAGAGATAGGTACAGGAAGAGACCACTGGAAAATGTGAAACAGCAAGCTCACCCCTCGCAGTGGGGGGAGAGGGTAAGGAAAATTAGGCCCCCCATGAGATCATTAGCTCAACTGAGATTTCTCTCCCCTCTCTGGACTCTGTCTACATCTCCCATTTACTAAGAAAGGCAGTCAACATATTAAAGGACCCATTACACCAGACACATTCTCTTTTTTCCTTCTACCATTGGGGAAAAGATTCAATGGTATGAAATGGTGCATCAATAAACATAAAGACAGCTTCTTCCCTCAGCCATTAGGCTCCTGAATGAACCCCACAACAATGTTACCATGCTGTCCTTGCTTGATATAAATTGATTTTGTTTTCATTGTAATTCTAAATGCTGTAAATTATGGTGTTCTACTTTATATGGCTGTCTGAATGTTAGAATTAAACTGTTAGACTGCTCACAAAAGAACCCCTTTTGCTGTAGTTGGTACATTGTGATAAATAAACAAACTCTAATCCATCATTTGGAGATGCATTTGCTAGTGAGTGTGATATTCTGGCTTTTGTCATTTTAGAGTTCATTGAAAATAAACAACTGGTCACCACTATTACATACTAACATGCAAGAGATTGCAATAGTTTCAGCATTTCTCCATTCGTCTCCACCCAACAAATGAAGGCAAAATAATAAACTGACACTTTCACAGTTGGAAGCAATGCAGCCAGGTCCACTAGATTGTAGGTCTTCATCTTGTAAAGCTGCAGGAAACTACCAGCAACTTACATGACTGTGAAATCACTGCTCTTCAATAGATTAAGTAAACTGAGCCTTTACCTGGAAACCCTTTGGTCCTTATGATAACCTTGGGCATTCTTGTGTCCCTCTCACATTGACACAGTGTTAATCCCACTTCATAACATAATTACTGCTGCGGATATATGAGCTTCTTCTTCAGATGTGCTGCCAGAAACATTCAACAAGTCTTACAAAATAATATTGTCATATAGCAAGGTCGCTATGGCTACAGATTGGTTATAGCTCTCGGTTATAGGCCTAAGGCTGTACCTCGAATACACAGGAGAAGAAACACACACACACACACACACACACACACTCATGCCAGTAGAGCGTATTCAACACTGAGTTTATTCAGTGGCAGCTTTGCCTTTTATAGTCAGCTCAGCCGCATCACCACCAGGGCATGGCTTGAGTGGGCTGGCTGCCGACTGGTTATCTCAGATGCTCAGGCCCCAATTGGGCCCCCTGTGATCCACTGGCGGTGATTGGCCAGTTTCACGCTCTGCCGGCGCCTTATGGCAATGGGTGTTTCAGCTCACGCATTTTGCCAGTCATATCCTGTGTCGGCCCGAGCTGCTACACGACAATACCCCCCCCCCCCCCACACCAGATCGGGGCACTGTTTTTAGGAGGCCAACCCCTGCACCCTGGGCTGGTCAAAGTCCAAGTAGGTCAGTTTCCACTGGTTGAATATGAAAGTTTCTTCCTGGCTGCCAATGTCCAAATTAAAGGTGGAGCAGTTGTGTCTGAGGACATGGTATGGCACCTCGTAAGGCTGTTGCAGAGGTAGCCGGTGAGCCCAGCGCTGAACAAACACGTATTTACAATCAGTAAAGTTCTTTAGGACATAAGTGCAGGGTTTGCTGTAGGGTCTAGGTTTAGCAGGGGGCACAATTCCTAGGTGCTTGCATAGTCGGGATAATGTGGTCACCGTGGGTTCCCTAAGTCCTCAGGGGCCATCACAAATTCACCCAGTATATCTAGGGGTGTGCCATTTACTAACTTGGCAGAGGATGCTTTGAGGTGCTCCTTGGGTGTGGTGCAGATGCCCAACAAGACCCACGAGAGTTTGTCGGCCCAGTTAGGTCTGGTAAGCTGTGCCATTAAGGCTACCTTTAGGTGTCTGTGGAACCTTTCCACCAACCCTTTGGCCTGTGGGTGATACGCTGTGATGTGGTGGAGTTGGGTTCCCAGGGCATGGGCTAGCACGGTCAACAGACTGGAAGTGAATTGAGCCCCCCTGTCCGATATAAGGTGTTCAGGGACCCCAAAATGCATTACCCAAGTGTTGAGTAAAGCCTGTGCGCATGCTTCTTGGAATCCTCTGATAGCAGCACTGCCTCTGGCCATCTGGACCTCCAGTCAACCATTGTGAGAAATTTACGTGCACCTCTGGATGTCAATGTGCTCGTGGCTGAAGCGACGATGTGCTGGCTCAAATGTCTGTGGTGGAGCTTTGATATGAGTTTGGATTTTGGATGACTGGCACTGAGTACAAGTCCTGGCCCACAGGGTCACCTGTTTTCCACCATTTTGACTATAGTCCGGTTGGCAGATTGAACCAAGTTGTGGACCGAGTTGGAAACCCACTTCTTCCATGTAGCCTTTCCAGGAAGATCTGCTGGAACAGCAGGCAGGAGATGTAGCCATCAATGAGAATGAGCATGTTGCTCGAGGGCAGAAGGAACCCTGTCCCCCAAACCGTTGAGATGCAAAAGTCAGGCAGTGCGCTCATGCTTTGAGAGACCAAAAGTGCGGGTTTACAGCTGTTACAGAGTTCTGTGTTGTGTATTGGCCTTGTTTTATGTTAAAAAATGACAGTTTGCCTTAGAAAGACAAGGTGAAGGTGGACTGCTGAGAGAGTGGGAGACGGATTGAGCATGTGCAGAAAATGATCTAAAAATTTCTGGACTTGGACGATAAACCACTACTGGGGGTGCTGTGGAGTGGAAGAAGGCCCAGAGCAGGAGTCATGGTCTGGAGGAGTTTAGAATGTTGGGATTTCAAAAAGGAGGAACATTCCGAAGGCAGCCAGAAGGATCCGGACCAAGACAGTTGTTCCTCTCTCTGCAAACAACACAAGACAACTCTCTCTCTCTTTCTCTCTCTCTCTCTCTCTCAAAGATATTTTGGCTTCAGCTTACCAAACAAACTGAATTTTGTTTATGATCTTTGCTTCGGTTGAGATCGAAGTTTTGTGAGTCTTGTGTGTTTTGTATTTGTTTTGTGTCTAAGTTTTTCTGTGGGCTGGTTGGAAATGTAACTTAGACTTTGATTACATATGTTATATTTAGGCTGGGGAATTTATTAGTTTTACACTAATATAGAGATTTGCATAGTAACTAGTGGGCATTGTTATAAAAGGGAGGATTTTGAATTAAAGTTTGAAGATGAATTTTTTGTTAATAAAGTAATTGTTCATCTTTACCCATGTGTGATATGCCTTCTTTGCGGTTGCTAGTTTGATCTTGTAACATAATTTGGGGGGCTTGTCCGGGATCAAACCAATTTGGAAGCTTTAGGGGTGATTGACTTGTGCTTAGTTATCAGTCATCTGAGTTTGACTCAACCTCCAGCTTGAAATTAAAAATAAACGGTGAGTGTATAAATCACCAGCAGAAAAAAAAACAGCATCTATGAATATTGACCAGTTCATAGCTAACCCTTCAGTGGTTAATTTAAAAATGGCTAAAAAGTCAGAAATGATGGTTATAGTTGGCAAGTTAAAACTTCTTACAGTAAGGAATAAGGTGAAAAAAAAGGAAATTGCCCGAAAGATTGTTAAGCACAATGTAGGAAAGGGGGTATTTGAAGAAGCTGCATTAGAACAGTTTCCAAAGGAGAAAACTTCAAGTAAAGTTGGCTTTGAGAAGTTAGAGGAAAAGAGAGAGGCAGAAAGGAAAGCCGAAAGGGAAGCAGTAAGGCAGGCAGAAAGGGAAGAGAGAGAGGAAAAAGAGAGGCAGAAAGGAAAGCCGAACGGGAACCAGTAAGGCAGGCAGAAGTAGAGGAAAGAGCAGCCGCATGGGAGGAGAGAGAGAGAAAGAATGGAAACATGAGCTCGAACTACCTAGATTGAGGCAGACCCTAACCCAAGGAGAGGAAGAAGCCCAAAACCCATGTGCTGGTCAGGAGGAGAGGTTTCCGGTCAGTAGAGAAGTGAGGTTAGTTCCTCCATTTGAGGAAGCTGAAATAGACCAGTATTTTCAGCATTTTGAGAAAGTAGTTGTAAATTTAAAATGGCCACCAGACAAGTGGTCACTCCTGCTACAAAGTGTTCTTAAAGGAAAAGACCAACAGGTGTATTCGTGTCTCACTGTACAACAAGCAGCTGATTACGAATTTGTAAAGCAGGCTATACTTTGATCTTATGAACTAGTTCCAGAGGCTGAGAGACAAAGGTTCAGGAGTTTTTAAAAAGCGGCAACCCAATCTTACCTGGATTTTGCTTTTCGGAAGGAGGTGTGTTTTGATCGGTGGTGCGCCACAAAGAAAGTAGAAAATAACTTTGATTTATTGAGGGAAATCATTCTGATTGAGATTAAAAATTGTGTTCCTGACAATATTCAAGTTTACTTGGCAAAAAAAAATAAAAACTTTGCAAAAATTGGCTAAATTTGAAGAGGAATATGCTTTAACCCACAAGCCTAAGTGGACACCAGGGAAAACCTTTCAAAGGAATACTTCTGATCACCCAAGTAGAGGAGAAAGAAAATCTAGAAGTGAGGTTAAAGGAAGAGAAATGGGTGAAGGAAAATTTTTTGAGTGTTATTTCCCACGATTGTAAAAAGCTAGGGTACATAATAGCAAATTGTCCTGAACTGAAAAGGAAGAAAGAGAAAGGGGTGGTACCAACTGCCTGTGTTCAGAATGAGAAAGTTAGGGATATTTTTAAACCATTCATAACTGAAGGTTTCATTTCAGTTACAGAAGGATCCAATCACGTGCCATTTAAAATCCTGCGGGATACTGGAGCAGCCCAATCGCTTGTATTAAGCAACATTTTGTTTTTGGTGAGAAGACCGATACGGGAGATGTGAATTTAATTAAAGGCTTTGGTGGTGAAGCAGAGCCTATACCTTTGCATAGTATAATGATGAAATCAGACTTGATGGCCCGGTTACGATAGGGATAAAATCAAGTCTGCCAGTGGATGGAGTTTCTCTTTTGTTAGGGAATCATTTAGCAGAGGGTAAAGTCAGACCTCCTGTGAAACTCACAAGTAAGCCATTGGTTTATGATTCTGAAAAGGATTTGGAAATCTACCCTGCATGTGACATTACTAGACATGTGACATGGAAATCTACCCTGCATGTGCCATGTCTAGAAAAAACGTAGAGGTAGAGAAAGTCTGTGATGATCCTGTAGTGGAGGCAAGCATTGAGGACAAACCTAAGGATCCAGCTTTGCTGTTGTCAAGAGAAAAATTAATAGCTAGACAAAAGCATGATCCTGATCTTGCTGGGATAAGAGATAAGATTCGGTCTAACCAGGATATTGAAACTATGCCAATAGGTTACTTTGTTTAAGATGGAATATTGATGAGAAAGTGGAGACTAAAGTGATACCTGCCAGTGAAAACTAGGCGGTAATAAGGCAAGTTGTAATTCCCAAAAGTTACAGGAATGAAATATTAAAGTTGGCTAATAGTACACCTTTTGGAGGTCATCTTGGAGTGAAGAAGATGGTAGAAAAGATAAGGAAACAGTTTTATTGGCTGAAATTAAGAAAGGATGTTGTGAACTTTTGTAGAATCTGTCACACTTGTCAACTGGTGGGCAAGCCTAATCAAGGACCACCAGTGGCACCTTTACAACCCATCTCTGCTTTCGGGCAGCCCTTCTCAAAAGTGATAGTGGATTGTGTTGGCCCATTTCCAAAAACCAAAACAGGAAATTAATATTTGTTTATACTCATGTGCACAGCTTCAAGTTTTCAAAAGGCTATTCCCCTTAGAAACATTAAAGCAAAGACGATTATGAAAACTATGCTAAAATTTTTCACACTGTTTGGCCTACCAAGGGAAATTCAATCGGAACAAGGGAGTAATTTTATGTCTGGAATATTTCAACAGGTGGTGTATGAATTGGGAGTCCATCAAATTGTGTCGTCTGCCTATCATCCTGAAAGTCAAGGGGCCTTGGAAAGGTTCCATTTAACTGAAAAATATGATGAGGGCTTATTGCGGGGAAAATAAAAAGGATTGGGATGAAGGAATCCATTTGTTATTGTTTGCTGTTAGAGAGGCAACTCAGGAGTCTCTTGGCTTTAGTCCATTTGAGTTGATGCATGTGGTCATGAAGTAAGGGGTCCATTACTATTCTTGAAGGAACAGTGGATACATAATGATATACAATCAAATCTGTTGGATTATGTTTTCAAATTTATAAACAGATGACATCAGGTTTGCAAGATGGCAAGGAAAAATTTAAAAACTGCTCAAGGAAAAATGAAAATTCGGTATGATCAAAAAGCAAAAATTAGGGACATTAAACCTGGCAACAAAGTATTGGTTTTGTTTCCAATGCAGTCAAACCCTTTGAGAGCTCAGTTTTCAGGATCAGATAAGGTGAAATCAAAACTTAACCAGGTCACCTATGTCATTGAGATGCCTGATCATTGAAGAAAGACACAGGTCTGTCACGTGAGCATGCTTAAACCTTACTTTGAGAAAATGACTGAGGAGGAAACTAGGATTCCAACCAAGGTGATAATTATAGAGGAAATTAGGGAGGAGATAAGTTTCGTGGAAGGTAATGGAGCACAGAAAGTGATAAGCCCCAGGCTTGAAAATTCCATAGTTTTGCAAAACTTAGAAACCTAGTTAATGTATTTGACTAAATCAATGAAGACATTACTTATGAACTTTAAGGATATATTCCCAGATGTTCCAAAAAGAACTACTGTGGCTTGTCATGATGTGGAGGTCGGTGATGTTAAGCCTATTAAGCATCAACCTTACCGAGTTAATCAGGAAAAGGGCAGATTCTTGGATCAAGAGGTGGATTGTATGCTCAAAAATGACATCATCTGAAAATCAAGTTCAAATTGGAGTTCACCCTGTGTTCTCTGTGTTCCATCTGTGTTCCAGATGGCTCAATTAGGTTTTGTACAGATTATCGAAAGGTAAACATGTTGACAAAGACTGATGTATTCCCTATCCCCAGAATAGATGACTGTAAAGATAAGGTTAGGAAGGTTAAGTTTCTTACAAAGATTGATCTCTTAAAAGGATACTGGTGTGTTCCTTTAACAGAGAAAGGCAGGGAGATTTCTGCATTTGTTACACCTTCAGGATTGTATGAGTATAATGTTTTCAGTGCCAACCGCTCAGTCCAAGATTCTGCCCTGCTCCAGCTCCCTCAACAGCTCCTAAGGCTAGAGCTGGATGAGGTCCTCACCCTGGATGAGACATATAAGGCAATTGAACAACTGAAAAGTAGCAAAGCAGCAGATATGGATGGAATCCCCCCAGAGGTCTGGAAGGCTGGCGGCAAAACTCTGCATGACAAACTGCATGAGTTTTTCAAGCTTTGATGGGACCAAGGAAAACTGCCTCAGGACCTTCGTGATGCCATCATCATCACCCTGTACAAAAACAAAGGCGAGAAATCAGACTGCTCAAACTACAGGGGAATCACGCTGTTCTCCATTGCAGGCAAAATCTTCGCTAGGATTCTCCTAAATAGAATAATACCTAGTGTGACCGAGAATATTCTCCCAGAATCACAGTGTGGCTTTCGCGCAAACAGAGGAACTACTGACATGGTCTTTGCCCTCAGACAGCTCCAAGAAAAGTGCAGAGAACAAAACAAAGGACTCTACATCACCTTTGTTGACCTCACCAAAGCCTTTGACACCATGTGCAGGAAAGGGCTTTGGCAAATACTAGAGCGCATCGGATGCCCCCCAAAGTTCCTCAACATGGTTATCCAACTGCACGAAAACCAACAAGGTCGGGTCAGATACAGCAATGAGCTCTCTGAACCCTTCTCCATTAACAATGGCGTGAAGTAAGGCTGCGTTCTCGCACCAACCCTCTTTTCAATCTTCTTCAGCATGATGCTGAACCAAGCCATGAAAGACCTCAACAATGAAGATGCTGTTTACATCCGGTACCGCACGGATGGCAGTCTCTTCAATCTGAGGCGCCTGCAAGCTCACACCAAGACACAAGAGAAACTTGTCCGTGAACTACTCTTTGCAGGGGGAGGAGTCACGTGATGGAGTAGTGGCCGGACGGTGAACTCCAGCCCTCTGCAGAAAAGTCGGAAAAAACAAAGGAAAACACAAAGGCACTAAAATAAAAATTAAAGTAAAGTGAGTATAAAGGTGGAAAGAAGATGGCGACGAAAAAAGAAAAATCGAAACCAACGGTAAGAAGAGAGGAAGAGAAGACAACGGAAGAAGAAGGAGAAGGCCTTACCTGTTCGAAGAGGCCCGCGGTGGAGAGAGAAACCCGCTCCCTTAGGTCGGTAGAAAGTGGACTACAAAAATGGCTCGCTGTGCCGAGTAAAAGTGCGCAACCGCGCATGCGTGAGGAGTTGCGCATGCGCGATGCGCATGCAAAAAAACACACCGGCGGGAGGGGTGACCAGCTGGGGAGTCGATCTCCACAGCCGGCAATGACAGCTGCAGAACAGCTGCAGCAAGAGGAGAACATAGAAGACAACGAAAACAAGAAAGAAGAGAAGAAAAGGACAACAAAGAAACAACAGATGGCCAACCCAGATGAAGAAGAAATGGAAGAGGAAGAGTACAGTGAAATAGAAGAAGAAGGGAAAGGCAAGACAAAGGATATACTTTCTCTTATTAAAGAATACATGGAGTCATTTAAAGAATGGCGTGCAAGAATTTAATGATTTAAGAAGAAGAATAAACAACACAGAAGAGAAAATGAATAAAATAGATATGACCTTATCAGAAATGGGAAAAAGAATGGACAAGGTGGAAGAACGAGAAGCAGCAGTAGAAATGGAGGTAGATGACTTAAAAAAGAAATTATAGGAATCTAATAAAAAAGTTAAAGAGACACAAGAGCTGTTAGCTCAGAAAATGGATATCATGGAAAATTATAACAGAAGAAATAACATAAAGATAGTGGGCCTTAAGGAAGATGAAGAAGGCAAGAATATGAGAGAGTTTATAAAAGATTGGATCCCTAGGATCCTAGGATGTCCAGAATTACAGCAAGAAATGAAAATAGAAAGGGCACATAGAGCATTGGCCTTTAAACCACAACCACAACAAAAGCCAAGATCTATTTTAGTAAAATTCCTAAGATATACTGCAAGAGAAAAGGTACTGGAGAAAACAATGGAAAAAGTAAGAGAGGACAACAAGCCACTGGAGTACAAAGGGCGAAAAATCTTCATTTATCCAGATATAAGTTTTGAATTCCTGAAGAAGAGAAAGGATTTCAATACAGCAAAGGCGATTTTATGGAAGAAAGGGTATAAATTTATACTAAAGCATCCAGCGGTATTGAAAACATTTATTCCAGGTCAGCAAAACAGACTATTCTCAGATCCAGAGGAAGCACGAATATTTGCAGAACAATTACAAAATAGACTGAGAGATGAAGACGTGTAACGAGAGTACAAAAGACTGCGAACTAAAAAGACACATAAGTTTTGAACTCCTGAAGAAGAGGAAGGAGTTCAATACAGCGAAAACGATCTTATGCAAAAAAAATATTCTCGGATCCAGAGGAAGCAAGGAAATTTGCAGAACAACTACAAAACAAACAGAGAGATGAAGACATGTAATAAGAGTAAAAATGACCATGATTTATATGTACGTGGGTAAAGAGGTATATGTGTGTATATGTATAGTGTGCACACATGAATGTATCCGTATTTAGAGGAAAATATAGAGAGTATAGACAAGAATTAATAAGGGAAGGAAATGGAATAGAGGGAATAAGGAGGGAATTAAAAGAGTGACCTTTGTTACATATGAAAAGTGAAATCTTTTCTGGGGGGGGCTGGGTGGGGAGGAGTTGCGGTCACTGCAAAATCAGCTGACGCTTGCGAGTGAATTCGCAAATCCAAATGGAGAGGGGAGATGTGGTTGTCCGACAAGGGATAAAGGACAACTCAGGAGGGGAAGGGGAGATTGGGGCTAAAGAAGTTTTAAATAGGAGAATAAGGAAAATGTTTGATGTTTTAGGAATGTTGTCTTATAAAGGATTCAAAACAAGAAAACAGAAATGGATAAGAAGGAAAGGTAATGATGGAGAAACGGAAAGGGAAGATAAACAAAGTATAAAATGGCTACGTTGAACTATATGACTTTAAATATTAATGGAATACATAACCAAATTAAAAGGAAGAAACTGCTAAATTTACTGAAAAAAGAAAAAAATTGATATAGCATTTGTGCAAGAAACACATTTAACTGAATTGGAGCACAAGAAATTAAAGAGAGATTGGGTAGGACACGTAACAGCAGCATTGTATAATTCAAAAGCAAGAGGAGTAGCTATATTAATTAGTAAAAATGTGCCATTTAAAATAGAAGAGGAAATAATAGATCCAGCAGGGAGATATGTAATGATAAAATGTCAGATATATTCAGAGTTTTGAAATCTACTCAATGTATATTCACCTAACGAAGAAGATCAAAAATTTATGCAAGATATCTTTTTGAAGATAGCAGATATGCAAGGGAACATATTAATAGGAGGGGATTTCTACCTGAATTTGGATTCAAATATGGACAAAACTGGGAAAAAAATTAACAGAAAGAACAAAGTAACCAAATTTATAATTAAATCGATGGAAGAAATGCAACTTTTGGATATATGGAGGAAACAACACCCAAAGGAAAAGGAATATTCATATTACTCAGCTAGACATAAAACATACTCAAGAATAGACCTATTTTTGTTATGAGCTCGTATGCAAGATAGAGTAAGAAAAACAGAATATAAAGCTAGAATACTATCGGACCATTCACCCTTAATATTGACAGTAAAGTTAGAGGACATCCCTCCAAGAATGTATAGATGGAGATTAAACCCCATGTTACTTAAAAGGCAGGATTTTAGAGAATTTATTGAAAGACAAATTAAAATGTATTTTGAAATACATACGAAATCAGTGAAAGATAAGTTTACACTATGGGATGCAATGAAAGCATTCATTAGAGGGCAAATAATAAGTTATGTAACCAAGATGAAAAAGGACTATAATCAGGAAACAGAGCAGTTGGAAAGGGAAATAGTAAATATAGAAAAAGAATTAGCAATGAAGGAAGATACAACTAAAAGAAGAGAATTGGCGGATAAAAAAATAAAATATGAAACACTACAAACATATAAGGTGGAGAAGAATATAATGAAGACAAAACAGAAATATTATGAACTGGGTGAAAAAACGCACAAAATCCTAGCATGGCAGCTTAAGACAGAACAAGCTAAGAAAATGGTATTGGCATCAAGGAAAAAAGACAAACAAATTACATATAATCCAAAAGAAATTAAGGAAAACTTTAGAGAATTCTATGAACAATTATACCGAACTGAAAACGAAGGGAAAGAAGGGAAAATAGATGAATTTCTAACTAAAATTGAACTACCAAAATTACAAATAGAGGAACAAAATAAATTAACAGAGCCATTTGGAATAGTAGAAATAGAAGAGATAATAAAAAAAATTACCAAATAATAAGACACCAGGAGAGGATGGATTCCCAATAGAATTCTATAAAACATTTAAAGACTTATTAATTCCGCCCCTCCTGGAAGTAATCAACCAGATTGATAAAACACAAAGCTTACCAGATTCATGTAAAACAGCAATAATTACAGTAATACTAAAGCAAGGGAAAGATCCACTCTCACCAGCGTCATATAGACCAATATCTTTACTTAACACAGATTATAAGATAATAGCTAAACTATTAGCAAACAGATTAGCAGAGTATGTACCGAAAATGGTAAATCTAGACCAAACTGGATTTATCAAAAAAAGACGCACAACAGACAATATTTGTAAATTTATTAACTTAATTCATGCAGTAGAAGGGAATAAAGCACCAACAGTAGCAGTTGCTTTAGACGCAGAGAAGGCCTTTTACAGAGTAGAATGGAATTATTTGTTCAAAGTATTGCAAAAATTCAGTTTACCGGAGAAGTATATTAATTGGATTAAAGCATTATATAAGGGACCATTAGCGAAAGTGACAGTAAATGGATATGTATCAAAGCAATTTAACTTAAGCAGGTCAACACAGCAGGGATGCCCACTATCACTTTTACTGTTTGCGTTAGCTATAGAACCACTAGCAGAATTGATAAGAACAGAAAATAATATAAAAGGGATAAAAATAAAAGACAAGGAATATAAAATCAGTTTATTTGCGGATGATGTTATAGTATACTTAACAGAACCAGAACTATCAATAAAAGAATTATATAAGAAATTGAAGGAATATGGAGAAGTGTCGGGTTACAAGATCAACGTAAATAAAAGTGAAGCATTGCCTATGAATAATGCGGATTTCTCAAAATTTAAGAAGGAATCACCATTTAGATGGCAAATGCAAGCAATAAGATACCTAGGTGTACAAATAAATAAAAATCTCGGCCAACTATATAAACTCAATTATTATCCACTAATGAAAAAATTACAGGATGATTTAGAGCATTGGAAAGATTTACCACTAACACTAATAGGAAGGATAAACTGTATTAAAATGAACATTTTTCCAAGGATATTATACCTATTTCAGGCATTGCCAATACAACTGACAGAGAAATTCTTCAAGGAGTTAAATAAAATAATAAGGAAATTTTTATGGAAAGGGGGGAAACCGAGGATAGCACTAGATAAATTAACAGAATGGTATAAACAAGGAGGCTTACAACTGCCAAACTTTAAAAATTATTATAGAGCTGCACAATTAAGATACCTATCAGATTTTTATCAAACAAGGGAAAAGCCAGATTGGACTAGATTAGAATTAGATAAAATAGGGGAAAAGATACCTGAACACATATTATATAAATGGGATGAAAAATTGGTACAACATAGAAATTCTCCAGTATTACATCATCTACTCAATATTTGGAAGAAGATTCATGTAGAAAGAAATAAAACAAATTATCAATTACCAAAACTAATATTGACGCAAAACAAGTTACTCCCTTTTACAATAGATAAACTTTCCTTTAGAGAATGGGAGAAAAAAGGGATTAAAAGAATAGAAAATTGTTTTTCAGGAAATAGATTATTATCCTTTGAACAAATGAAAGATAAATACAATATAACTCAAGATACAGCGCTGGCATATTACCAATTGAGATCCTACTTGAAGGATAAATTAGGAAGCAGTTTGAGTTTGCCAGAGGGAAGTAACTTTGAATATGTGATTACAGATACAATGATAATCAAAAGATTTATAACAAATATGTATATTAAACTGCAAGAAAAGGAGAATGAGGAAACAAATGGTAAAACTAAACAAAAATGGGAACAAGATTTAAATATAAAGATAAAAAAGGAAACATGGGAGAAGTTATGCTCTGGAACGATGAGAAATACAATAAATACGAGGTTACGTATGATACAATATAACTGGATACACAGGCTATACATTACACCTCAAAAGTTAAATAAATGGGACCCAACACTATCTGATAGATGTTTTTGATGTAAAAAATAAATGGGAACAACAATTCATGCAATCTGGACATGTGAGAAAGTAGAAAAATTTTGGGAAGATCTAAATCAGATATTAAATAAAATAACAGAAAACAATATACCAAAGAATCCAGAGATCTTCCTCCTAAGTAACATAAAAAACAAAGAATTTGGAATTGATCTGGAGGATGCTCAAAAAAGATTTGTTAAGATAGCTCTAGCCGTCGCAAAAAAATGTATTATGTCAACCTGGAAATTGGAAGATAATTTGAAAATACAACAATGGTATATAGAAATGAATAAATGTATTCCATTAGAAAAAATAACATATAGTTTAAGAAATAATATTGAAATATTCGAACAAATATGGGAGCCTTACATGAAACACAATAGCGAAAACCTACCGGGGACAATCACTACCTAAGTTAACGGAAGGAAAAGAAATGAAAAGAATGGAATCAGTGGAATTTCTGGAGTATTTTTATTGAATGACAACATTGTCTGACTGGTTTAATGTATCCTAGATTTTGTACCTTAAATGGACGGGAGGGGGGAGGTAGGGAGGGTGGGATGGGAGGAGGGAGGGTGGGATGGGAGGAGGGAGGGGGGGTGAAAAATAGCACTGTATATGTATGAAAAGGAAAAAGTGTGTATCATGGTTAATGTGATTTATGGTGTGAAAAATAAAAAATTTTTTTTTAAAAATCTACTCTTTGCAGACGATGCCACTTTAGTTGCCCATTCAGAGCCAGCTCTTAGGCGCTTGATGTCCTGTTTTGCGGAAACTGCCAAAATGTTTGGCCTGGAAGTCAGCCTGAAGAAATCTGAGGTCCTCCATCAGCCAGCTCACCACCATGACCACCAGCCCCCCCACATCTCCATCGGGCACACAAAACTCAAATCGGTCAACCAGTTTACCTATCTCGGCTGCACCATTTCATCGGATGCAGGGATCGACAACGAGATAGACAACAGACTCGCCAAGGCAAATAGCGCCTTTGGAAGACTACACAAAAGAGTCTGGAAAAACAACCAACTGAAAAACCTCACAAAGATTAGCGTATACAGAGCCGTTGTCATACCCACACTCCTGTTCGGCTCCGAATCATGGGTCCTTTACCGGCATCACCTACGGCTCCTAGAATGCTTCCACCAGCGTTGTCTCCGCTCCATCCTCAACATTCATTGGAGCGACTTCATCTCCAACATCGAAGTACTCGAGATGGCAGAGGCCGACAGCATCGAATCCACGCTGCTGAAGATCCAACTGCACTGGGTAGGTCATGTCTCCAGAATGGAGGACCATCGCCTTCCCAAGATTGTGTTATATGGCGAGCTCTCCACTGGCCACCGTGTCAGAGGTGCACCAAAGAAGAAGGACTGCCTACAGAAATCTCTTGATGCCTGCCACATTGACCACCGCCAGTGGGCTGATATCGCCTCAAACCGTACATCTTGGCGCCTCACAGTTCGGCGGGCAGCAACCTCCTTTGAAGAAGACCGCAGAGCCCACCTCACTGACAAAAGACAAAGGAGGAAAAACCCAACATCCAACCCCAACCAACCAATTTTCTCCTACAACCGCTGTAACCGTGTCTGCCTGCCCCGCATCAGACTTGTCAGCCACAAACGAGCCTGCAGCTGACGTGGAAATTTACCCCCTCCATAAATCTTCGAGCACACAGGAGCCTATCTTGATGATTTAGTAATTAGTATGAATACATGGGAAGAACACATGCTTGAATTAGTGCAGTTATTTCAGAGATTGGTGGAAGCGCACCACACAGTGAATTCACACAAGAGTGACTTTGGACATGACATTGAAATTTATCTGAGTTATGTGGTCGGACAGGGACAGGTGTCACCAGATGGAGCAAAGGTATTGGCTATCACTGTGCTCCCTATTCCCTGTAATAAGAAAGCTCTTCGGAGATTTCTAGTTATGATTGGCTACTATTGTAGATTTTGTAAAAACTTTGCAGAAATTGCACTCGCCTTAACAAAACTACTTGGAAAGAAAGAAAAAAATTATCTGGTCAGATGCATGCCAAGAAGCGTTTCTGAAGTTAATGGCCATTTTATGCCATCAGCCTGTACTTTTGTCCCCTAACTTTGAAAAGCCATTCTTTTTAGCCGTGGACACCAGTGACGAGATGGTTGGTGCTGTACTGTTACAGAAGAAGGATGGTGATGGAGTAGAACATCCTATTTTGTACTTCTCAAAAACGTTTAACGACCATCAACAAAATTACTCAACCATTGAGAAAGAAGGAGTTATTACTGCTTGTTTTAGCATTGCAACATTTTGATATGTAAATTTGTACTGGTCAAAAACCATTAATAATATATTCTGATCATAATCCATTAGTTTTTCTGTGTAAAATGAAAAATAAGAACAGACGTTTATTATATTGGAGCTTACTATTACAAGAGTATTATTTAATTATTACACACATTAAGGGGATGGATAATGTAATAGCAGATTGTTTGTCAAGATGTTAATCTGGGTAGATATGAATCTAATCACATACTTATTGTAAAAAAAAAGGAGTGTTTATTTTATTTTATTTATGTAATACTTCCATTAATTGTTAAAATCTGTTCTTGTGGACCAATTTTTTTTAGCACGGGACGTGTTACAGAGTTCTGTGTTGTACATTGGCCTATGTGTTGTGTGGTTTTATGTTACAAAATGACAGTTTAGCTTAGAGAGTGCTGAGAGAGTGGGAGACAGACTGAGCATGTGCAGAAAAATTATCTAAAAATTTCTGAACTTGGACGATAAACCACCACTGGGGGTGCTGTGGAGTTGAAGAAGGCCCAGACAGGAGTAATGGTCTGGAGGACCATTCAGAATGTTGGGATTTCAAAAAGAATGAACATTCCAAAGGCAGCCAGATGGATCTGGACCAAGCTACTTGTTCCTCTCTCTGCAAGCAACACAAGACAACTTTGAATTTTGTGCTTTCTCTCTCTCTCAAATATCTTTTGGCTTCAGTTTACCAAACAAACTAAATTTTGTTTATGATCTTTGCTTCAGTTGAGATCAAAGTTTTGTGAGTCTTGTGTGTTTTGTGTCTAAGTTTTTCTGTGGGCTGGTTGGAAGTGTAGCTTAGAATTTGATTACGTATGTTATATTTAGGCTGGGGAATTTATTAGTTTTACACTGTTATAGAGATTTGCATAGTAACCAGTGGGGAGTGTTATAAAAGGGGAGATTTGGAATTAAAGTTTGAAGATGAATTTTTTGTTAATAAAGTAATTGTTCATCTTTACCCCTGTGTCATATGTCTTCTTTGTGGTTGATGGTTTGATCTTATAACACAGCTCTTTGATGATGTGACAGTTTATGTTATATTTTATATTGTATATAGATATGTTTTAAAGGAGATAAATTGTGGCAGTTGTTTTTTAGTGTACGTCACATACAAACAATTCAAAAAATATCTCATATAAAATGCCAGGGCTCTGCTCAAGCCAGACAGTTCAGGCTCCGAGTGCCTTTGCACAAACTTTAAAGAATGCCTATAAGGACTTCACAAGTAGGTGTTAATTGCACATGCAGTGGAGTAATGGATTACTGTTTTGGAAAGCAACAGATAAAATAGCTCAGAAGATTAGGTCCGGAGCTGCAGTCTGTCTGAGTGCAGTTGGCTGTTCTAAGAGGGGGTCATGTGCTTTTTTTCTATGAGTGTGAGAGAGAGAGAATTCAGTTTACAGTTAAGCAGCAACAGCTGGGACTGGAACAGGACAGGCTGGCAAGCTTGTGAAAAACCCCATTTTGAAGATGAGTTGTGAGTTCTTAGTTCAGCCTGTTCAACGCCCTTGTGGTCCATACAAGAGGAGATGGTTGGCTGTATAATGTTTCACTTGAAATAAAGGAAACAAAAAAAGAACTCTGTGGTGACTTGAAAAAAGGAGGTTATCATCTGGGAAACCCTGATGGGGCAAGTTTCTTTGGCAAGACACTGCAGTGGCTGATTAGAAAAAATCAGTTGTTGGTGTCCAATGAGCAACAAATCTCTCTCTAAAAACTGACAAGAACCTTCCTGAGCGGTAACCTTTCAAGCACCAAAGTCTGGTGAAATTCATAAATGTTAAATTCTTTGCACAGTATAAGAATTGCCTATAACCAGTGAACTTGGAGGAGTGAGAAGTGAGATTGGACTGTGAATTTCTGAATTTATACACATTACATACACGTGCACTTAGAATTAGAAGGGGGTTAAGTTAGGTTAAGTTAATAGTAATAAGCTAAAGTTTGATCCTGTTTTCATGTTTAAAGATAATTGAAAGTAACTTTTGTTTAAGTAACCATTTGTCTTGGTGAATTTCTATTGCTGCTGGGTTTTGGGGTCCTCTGGGTTCATATCAATGGCCACATGCCTTCCTTGTTCCGGGGGCTGCTCGAAGAAGTCGATGATGCAGACTGCTGTGTCCTGATCGAGGGCACTGAACATGTGGTAGTGGCACGTGTTGTTGGTGGAGGTCTGTCAAATGGAAAATTGCACCTTGGCTTGCTGGAACCATACTGGTGGTTGTAACATCCAGAACCCTGGCAGCTTAACGCTACGGCAGGTTGATCTTCCATCTTTGGGTCCAAAGCGTCTGTTGAACCAGTCAGGGTCACCACTGTAGCGAGGTCCCTATGGCTACAGCTAGGTTATAGCCCTAAGACTGTAGCTCGAACCTGCAGGAGAAGAAAGATACACACACCAATGGAGTGTATTTGACACTGAGTTTATTCAGTGGCAGCTCTGCCTTTTATAGTCAGCTTGGCACATCACAACAGTGGCATGGCTTGAGCAGCCCGGCTGTCGATTGGTTACCTTCGATGCCCAGGCCCTGATTGGGCATCCTGCGATCCACCGGTGGTGATTATACAGTTTCACCACTCTGCCAGTGGCCTATGGAAATGGGCATTTCAGCCCACACGATGTTTTGCTGGTCGCTGTATTTGACAGTCATTTCCTGTGGTCAGCCTGAGTCACAGGCCACTAGTCACTTTGAAAACCACCAAAACTTCCAGCATGCCATTTCAAATGTTTGTCATGGGGAACTGAGATAGCAGCTGTAAGAGTCAGTTTTCAGATATAACTCCATCAAAAAATTAAATAATTTCCAGAATTGTAGTTTCATAACTGGTTTTCTTTTCACAAGAACTATGTCAATTTTAAACCTGAGTAAAATTCAAAGGTTTAAATATCTCCCAGCAGAAAGTAGCCAATTACTTACACAACAGTGAGTAGGCTACTCATTGGTTTTCAAAAATACTTCATTTCAGATTTCAGATTTATTTCAAATTTATTGTCAGGTACATACATGACATCACATACAACCCTAAGATTAACCTGTGGGTGAGGCAGAATTATCATAAATTGCTAGTGCTAAAAAAGATTGTACTCAACATACATATGAAAACAAATGAAGAAATGTAAACAAGTTGACTGTAATATAGAGAGAGAAAAAAAAATAAAGTGCACAAGTCAGAGTCCTTAAATGAGTGCCTGATTGAGCTTGTTGCTGAGGAATCTGATGGTGGAGGGGGAGCACCTGTTCCTGAACCGGGTGGTGTGAGTCTTATGCCTCCAATACCTCTTTCCTCATGGCAGCAGCAAGAACAGAGCATATCAGAATCAGAATTTATTGTCAAGAACAAGTCATGTAATTCGGTGTTTTGCGGCAGCATCATAGTGCAAACATTCATATTATAACCATCTTACATTACTATAAATAAATTTTAAAAATTAAAATAGTAGTGCACGAAAAGTAAGGCAGTGTCTTTGGTTCATTGATTATTGCGCAATCTGATGGCAGCAGGGAAGAAGCTGTTCTCATGTGTTGAGTTCTCGTCTTTAGGTTCCTGTAAGTTTTTCCCGATAGTAGCAGAGTGATGAGGGTGTGGCCTAAATGATGGTGGTAGGGGGTCTTTGAGGATAGAGGCTGCTTTTTTAAGACACTGCCTCATGTAGATGTCCTTGATGGAGTGACTGGTGCCTATGATGTCGCAGGCTGTTGACAACCCTCCAGAGTTTATTCTGATCCTGAGAGTTGGCGCCTTTATACCAGGCAGTGATGCAATCAGCCAGAATGCTCTCCATGGTACACCTGTAGAAATTTTTGAGTTTTTGGTGACATTCCGAATCTCCTCAGACACCTCACAAAGTATAGCCGTTGGCGAGCCTTCTTTGTGATTGCATCAACATGGAGGCTCCAGGACAGATCCTCAGAAATGTTGTCACCCAGGAATTTGAAGTTCTTGACCCTCTCCATTACTGAGCCCTCGATGAGGACTGAGTCACGTTCCTGTGACTTCATTCTGAAGTCCACAATCATCTCATTGGTTTTGCTAACATTGAGCACAAAGTTGTTTTCGTTACACCATTTAATGCGCTAATCTATCTCCCTCCTGTTTGCTTCCTCATTGCTGTTTGTGATTCTGCCGACAACTGTGGTGTCATGTGTTGTGTGGTGTGGATCCTTGATGATTGCTGTTGCTCTCTGATAACAGTGCTCCCCATAAATGTGCTCAATAGTGGGGAGGGTTTTGCCTGTGATGTCCACTACCCTTTGCAGGTCTTTACGCTCAGGAGCATTAGTCTTCCCATACCAGACTGTGGTGCAGCTGGTCAGCACACATTAACCTCGCATCTGTAGAAATTTGCCAGGGTTCCTGGTGTCATACTGAACCTCCGTAAACTCCTAAGGAAGTAGAGGCGCTGACATGCTTTAACCATGACATCATTAGTGTGTTGGGTCCAGGAAAGATCCTCTGATAATGACTCCAAAGAATTTGTATTTGCTCAGCCTCTCCACCTATGATCCTCCAATAATCATTGGATTATACACCTCTGGTTTTCCATTCACCAAAACAACAATCACCTCCTTGGTTTTGGTGACATTTAGTATGAGGTTGCTGTTGGTGCACCATTTAGCCAGGTTTTCAATCTCACTCCTGTATACTGACTCATCACCCCTTTTTTTATACAACCCACTACTGTGGTATCGGCAGTGAATTTGCAGATAGTGTTGTTGTGCCAATCCACACGGTCATAGGCGTGTAACAAGTAGAGCAGGGAGCTAAAAACACAGCCCTGTGGTGCTCCAGTACCGATGGAGATTGTGGAGGAGATGTTCTGACTGATTGTGGTCTGGAGATGAAGAAATCCAGGATCCAATTACACAGTGGGGTGCTGAGTCCCAGGTCAATGAGTTTACTAATAATTTTTGAAGGGATAATGGTGTTAAATGCCAAATTGTAATAGATAAAGAGCATCCTAATGGATGCATCTTTGCTATGCAGGTATTCCAGGGATTTGTGTCGAGCCATTGAAATAGGATCTGTTGCTACAATGGGCGAATTGGAACGGATCCATGTCACTTCTCAGGCAAGAACTGATATACTTCAACACCAGCCTTTCAAAACACTTCATCACTGTTGATGTGAGTGCCACTGGTTGATAGTCATTTAAACCAAGCAGTGAGCACAATGAGATCTTACTATTATCAAGCAAGCTATGCTTTTGTACTCATTTTGTTCCATCTAATTAGGTTAATTTATGGGAATGTGCCTTGTCTTTAGCACAAGCCATCACCAAAGACCAAATAATGTGTGTTGGGTTTAAATTGAAAAGTCTACTGAAAGGTTGTGGGTACAATTCACAATTATTGTTCACCTGTTAGATCGTGATTAAGGTCACAATCTGTTTGCTCTGTACTCTTCCAGCAAATATTGAGTATTTTAATCTTTACTCTGATATTGGCTTGCATGTTTCAAATCAGTTGTTTGAATCTTGAATCCACATCATAAACTTATTTTAGATCTACAGCAGCTTTTGCATTATCCACCAAAAAACAATTTTCACATTCATCATCTCATTAAGAGATCCTGAGCTGCTAGAAAATAAAAAGTTCCTCTTACCTCCCAATACTATGGGTGACCAAAATGTAGAAAATTTCTGAGGTCTTGTGGCGAACAGTAACGTCCTCATCTTTCAACAGGTGTTTCAAGTTATCCAGACAACCTAAGAAAAGCAAAAATATCCAACATAACCCCCCAGCCAAATTGAAATCCACAAGATCAAATTTGGAATATTAAACCATGGATTTTATGACTCTGAAAGCAGCCTCTTCATATATGCTGCGAGAATTAATCCTACAAATTGAACCACACAAAGTCATAAAACATTACTATACATGGAACGAAGAAGTAGGCTGCATTGAATGAGAATTAAAGGAAATTCCTTACAGTGTAGAAATTTCCACTTCTTCCAGCCATTATAAAACCAGCTACTCAGCAAAATTCCAATGTTCTCTCACTCTGCTGAAGCAAGGTCCATGGAAGTCAATAAACTATGGAAATTTCCAAATAGTCCATCCCTGGTCCTTCTGAACATCAATGTCCATTATTTAAATTGCATTTAAAAATCTCTCTGCCTTTCTATTTTGTATACCAGGGATTTGATCTGATTTTATTCCAATATTTTACATTCTCTTTCATCTTCCATTTTCCTGCCTATCTACTTAAATGATCTATATCTTCTTTTTTTAAATTTTTTATTAGTTTTTTTATTTTTTAATTTTTTTAATTTTTCACATTATGAACCATATTAACCAAATTACACACAAATATTTCCCTCTTGAATATACACAATGTCATTTTCTCCCCTTTCTCCCCGTCCCTTCCTTCCCTCCTTCCCACCCCTCCCTACCCACTAAACATTCAACATATACAATACAATAAAACCATTAAACAATGTCATCACACAATTAAAATAAAAAAGAAAATTGTCATCTACTTTTACACACTGGGTCAGTTAATCTCATCTTCTTCTTATTCTATCATTTTAGGGGGTGGAGGTCCGCAGTAGGCCCTCTCAGTTGTGTTCCATGTACGGTTCCCAAATTTGTTTGAATACTGTGGCTTTATTTTTTTAATTATATGTTATTTTTTTCCAATTGAATACATTTATTCATTTCTATGTACCATTGCTGTACTCTCAGGCTCTCTTCTGATTTCCAGGTTGACATTATATTTTTTTTTGCTACAGCTAAGGCCATCATAATAAATCTTTTTTGTGCTTCATCCAATTTGAGGCCTAGTTCTTCTTATATTACTTAGAAGAAAGATCTCTGGATTTTTTGGTATGTTGCTTTTTGAGATTTTATTTAATACCTAATTTAGATCTTCACAAAACTTTTCCACTTTCTCACATGTCCAAATTGCATGTACTGTTGTTCCCGTTTCCTTCTTACAGCAAAAACATCTACCTGATACTGTTGGGACCCACTTATTTAACTTTTGGGGCATGATATTGTGAAACCAATTATATTGTATTTATTGTATTTCTCATAGTTCCGGAGCATAGCTTTTCCCATTTTTCATCTTTATGTTTAGATCTTGTTCCCACTTTTGTTTGGGTTTACAGCTTATTTCATCGTTCTCTTTCTCTTGCAGCTTGATGTACATGTTTGTTATAAATCTTTTAATTATCATTGTCTCTGTAATCACATATTCAAAGCTGCTTCCTTCTAGTAACCTCAGTCTGCTTCCCAATTTGTCCTTCAAGTAGGTTTTCAGTTGGTAGTATGCAAACATTGTACCGTGAGTTATACCATATTTGTACTTCATTTGTTCAAAAGATAAAAAATTATTTGCCAAAAAACAACTTTCTACTCTTTTGATCCCTTTTCTCTCCCATTCTCTAAAGGAAAGGTTATCTATTGTGAAAGGGATTAGTTGATTTTGCGTCAATAATAATTTTGGTAGTTGGTAATTTGTTTTTCTCCTTTCTACGTAAATCTTCTTCCAAATGTTGAGGAGATGGTGCAGTACTGGTGAACTTCTATGTTGCACCAGTTTTTCATCCCACTTATAAAGTATATGTTCTGGTACCTTCTCCCCTATTTTATCTAGCTCTAACGTGGTCCAATCTGGTTTTTCCCTTGTTTGATATAAATCTGATAGATATCTTAATTGTGCTGCTCTATAATAATTCTTAAAGTTTGGTAGCTGTAAGCCCCCTCGTTTGTACCATTCTGTTAATTTATCAAGCGCTATCCTCGGTTTCCCCTCTTTCCATAAGAATTTCCTTATTATTTTCTTTACCTCATTGAAGAATTTCTCTCTTAAGGGAATTGGTAATGATTGAAATAGGTATTGTATCCTTGGGAAGATATTCATTTTAATGCAATTTACCCTTCCTATCAGTGTTAGTGGTAAATCTTTCCAATGTTCTAAGTAATTTCTTCATTAATGGCTGATAATTTAATTTGTATAGATGACCTAGATTATTATATAGTCTAATACCTAGGTATTGGATTACTTGTGTTTGCCATTTAAATGGTGATTCTTTCTTAAACTTTGTGAAATCCGCATTATTCATTGGCAACACTTCACTTTTATTTGCGTTGATCTTATACCACGCTACTTCTCCATATTCCTTCAATTTCTTATGTAATTCTTTTATTGATAATTCTGATTCTGTTAAGTATACTATGACATCATCTGCAAATAGACTGATTTTATATTCTTTCTCTTTTATTTTTATCCCTTTTATTTTATTTTCTGTTCTTATCAGTTCTGCTAAGGGTTCTGTAGCTAAAGCGAACAGTAAGGGAGATAGTGGACATCCCTGCCTACTTGACCTGCTTAATTTAAATTGGTTCGATACATATGTATTTACTGTCACCTTCGCCAATGGTCCCTTATATAATGCTTTAATCCAATTAATATATTTCACTGGTAGGTTGAACCTCTGTAATACTTTGAATAAATAATTCCATTCTACCCTGTCAAAGGCTTTCTCTGCGTCTAAAGCAACCACCACTGTTGGCGTCTTATTTCCTTGTACTGCATGGATTAAGTTAATGAACTTACAGATATTGTCCGTTGTTTGTCTTTTCTTAATAAATCCAGTTTGATCTAGTTTTACTATTTTTGGTACACAATCGGCCAATCTGTTTGCTAATAGTTTTGCTATTATCTTATAATTTGATCTATACGATGCTGGTGTTAGTGGATCTTTCCCCGTCTTTGGTATTACTGTAATACCATGGTTTTACATGAATCTGGCATGTTTTGTGTTTCTACAATCTGGTTCATTACTTCCAGGAGAGGGGGAATTAATAAGTCTTTAAATGTTTTATAGAATTCTATTGGGAGTCCGTCCTCTCCAGGCATTTTATTATTCAGTAGCTTTTTTAATATATCCTGTATTTCCTCTATTTCAAATGATTTTATCAATTTGTTTTGCTCCTCTTCTTGCAATTTTGGTAGTTCAAGTTTAGCTAGAAACTCATCTATTTTGTCTTCTTTCCCTTCATTGTCAGTTCAGTATAATTGCTCATAGAATTCCTTGAAATTTTCATTGATCTCTGTTGGATTATATGTAATTTTGTTTGTCCTTTTTCCTTGATGCCAATACCATTCTTTTAGCTTCTTCTGTTTTAAGCTGCCAGGCTAGTATTTTGTGCATTTTTTCTCCTACCTCATAATACTTCTGCTTTGTCTTCATTATGTTCTTCTCCATCTTATACGTTTGTAGTGTTTTGTATTTTATTTTTTTGTCCGCCAATTCTCTTCTTTTTGTTGTATCTTCCCTTGTTGCTAGTTCTTTTTCTGTACTTACTATTTCCCTTTCCAGCTATTATATTTCCCAATTGTAGTCCTTCTTCATCTGAGCAATATAACTTATTATCTGCCCTCTGATGAAGGCTTTCATTGCTTTCCATAATATGAATTTATTTTTCATTGATTCTGTATTTATATCAAAATATATTTGAATTTGGCGCTCAATTAATTCTCTAAAATCCTGTCTTTTAAGTAGCATGGAGTTTAATCTCCATCTATATGTTCTTGGTGGGATGTCCTCCAGCTCTATTGCTAATAACAGGGGTGAGTGATCCGATAACAATCTACCTTTATATTCCGTTTTCCGAACTCTCCCTTGGATATGGGCTGACAACAGGAACAGGTCAATCCTTGAGTATGTTTTATGTCTACTCAAATGAGTGTTCCTTCTCCTTTGGGTGTTGTCTCCTCCATATATCCATAAGTTGCATTTCCTGCATTGATTTAACCATAAATTTGGCTACTTTGTTCTTTCTGCTAGTCTTTTGTCCAGTTTTATCCATTTTTGAATCCAAATTGTTAAAATCCCCTCCTATCAATATATTCCCCTGCATAGTTACAATCTTCAAAAAGATATCTTGCATAAACTTTTGATCCTCTTCATTAGGTGCATATATATTGAGCAAATTCTGAAATTCTGAATATATCTGACACTTTATCATTACATACTTCCCTGCTGGATCTATTATTTTCTCCTCTATTTTGATTGGTACATTTTTATTGATTAATATAGCTACACATCTGGCTTTTGAGCTATATGATGCTGCCATTACGTGCCCTACCCAGTCTCTCCTTAATTTCTTATGTTCCACTTCAGTTAGATGCGTTTCCTGCACGAATGCTATGTCAATTTTTTCTTTTTTCAGTAAATTTAATAGCCTCTTCCTTTTGATTTGGTTATGTATTCCGTTAATTTTATAGTCATATAGTTCAACATGGCCATTTCATTCTTTGGTTACATCTCCTTTCCGCTTCCTCACCACCACCTTTCCTCTTTTCCCCATTTCCATTTCTCAGTTTTCATTTTTTGAATGCACTGTATGACAACACTTCTAAAACATAAAATATTTCAACCATTCCCACATCTAAAATTCCCTTAACCCCAAGTGTTCCCCACTCCCCCCCCCCCCCCACCCCGTCTCTGAGTCACCCCTTGTCCCTTACTGGGCAACCACAACTCACCTCTCCATTTGGACTGCAAACCCGTTCGCAAGTGTCAACTGATTTTCTCTGTTATTCAACTGTTATTCAACTGTTATTCTCTTCCACCCAAACCGCCCCAGAAAACTTTTGTCTTTACATTACAACAAAGCTCCCCCTCATTCCTTCTCTTTTTCTTTTAGTTTTATTTATTTATTATTAATTTTTTAACCCCTCCTCTTTTTTCCCCCTTCTCCCTTACTTCCCTTTTCTTCCCTCCTTTAGATCTTACTTATACATTATTTTTACTTATTTATACATAGTTAGTCGTCATTTTTTGTTCTTGTGACAGCTCTTCATCTCTCTTTCTGTCTTGCAGGCGTTCTGCAAATTCTTGTGCTTTCTCCGGATCAGAGAACAGTTTGTTTTGCTGCCCCAGGATAACTATTTTAAGCACCGCTGGATATCTTAACATAAATTTATAGCCTTTCTTCCATAGGATCGATTTTGCTGCGTTAAACTCCTTCCTCTTCTTCAGGAGCTCAAAACTTATATCTGGGTAGAAAAAATTTTTTGACCTTTGTATTCCAGTGGGTTTTTGTCTTCTCTCATTTTATTCATTGCCATCTCCAATATATTTTCTCTTGTCGTGTATCTCAGGAACTTTACTAAAACGGATCTTGGTTTTTGTTGTGACTGTGGTTTCGGGGCTAATGTTCTGTGTATCTTCTTGAAATCTTTCTGTATCCTCCTTGTAAACAATATTGCCACTTAATTATTTATCCAGAGCAAATTTGGATATATTACACTTGATTTCCTCATTCAAATATTTCATAGATTTGAACGACTAGGTTTGCCACCTGGAAGATAAAAACGAGAAGTTAATGGTGAGAATTATCGATTTGGAAAGTCGAAGTAGACAGCAGAATCATGGGCTTGGCTGAAGATATTGAAGCTGGCATGCTTAGTAAATTTTCTTCTGACCTGCTGGTAATGGTGTTTGGGAAAGAGATGATTCTGACACCACTGGAGCTTGATAAAGCGCACCTTACACTATTGCCTAACCTCTTTGGCTTGGCTTTGTGGATGAAGATTTATGGAGGGGTATGTCCACGTCTGCTGCAGGCTCATTGGTGACTGACAAGTCCGATGCGGGACAGGCAGGCACGGTTGCAGCGGTTACAGGGGAAAATTGGTTGGTTGGGGTTGGGTGTTGGGTTTTTCCTCCTTTGTCTTTTGTCAGTGAGGTGGGCTCTGCGGTCTTCTTCAAAGGAGGTTGCTGCCCGCCGAACTGTGAGGGGCCAAGATGCACAGTTGGAGACGATATCAGCCCATTGGCGGTGGTCAATGTGGCAGGCACCAAGGGATTTCTTTAAGCAGTCCTTGTACCTCTTCTTTGGTGCACCTCTGTCTCGGTGGCCAGTGGAGAGCTCACCATAGAACACAATCTTGGGAAGGCAATGGTTCTCCATTCTGTAGACGTGACCCACCCAGTGCAGTTGGGTCTTCAGCAGCATGGATTCGATGCTTGCGGACTCTGCCAGCTCGAGTACTTCGATGATGGTGATGAAGTCATTCCAATGAATGTTGAAGATGGAGCGGAGACCGTGCTGATGGAAGCGTTCTAGGAGCCGTAGGTGATGCCGGTAGAGGACCCATGATTCGGAGCCGAACAGGAGCGAGGGTATGACAATGGCTCTGTACACGCTGATCTTTGTGTGTTTCTTCAGGTGGTTGTTTTTCCAGACTCTTTTGTGTAGTCTTCCAAAGGCGCTATTTGCCTTGGTGACCCTGTTGTCTATCTCTTTGTCGATCTTTGCATCAGATGAAATGGTGCAGCCGAGGTAGGTAAACTGGCTGACCATTTTGAGTTCAGTGTGCCCGATGGAGATGTGGGGGGGCTGGTGGTCATGGTGGGGAGCTGGCTGATGGAAGACCTCAGTTTCCTTCAGGCTGACTTCCAGGCCAAACATTTTGGCAGTTTCTGCAAAACAGGACATCATGCGCTGGAGAGCTGGCTCTGAATGGGCAACTAAAGCGGCATCATCTGCAAAGAGTAGTTCACGGACAAGTTGCTCTTGTGTCTTGGAGTGAGCTTGCAGGTGCCTCAGATTGAAGAGACTGCTATCCATGTGGTACCGGATGTAAACACCGTCTTCATTGTTGAGGTTTTTATTTGCCTAACCTAAATTGGGCAAAAACCACGTTCAGTGGTTGTACGCCTGCACCACTATCAAACGAAGGAATCGCTAATCTCTGAACCCTTCATAAAGGTACACTGCAACATTACATCAGTGGGCTGCTGGAGGCTGCCATCGGGATACTTGCACCAGGCTGCAGACTGCTGGAGACTGGCTCTAAACAGGCTGAAGGGGTACCAGGTATCGGAACAGGGATGGAAGGGGGTGCCGAAGACACTGAAGGGTTCCTGACCATGTCGGAGGTTCAGATCTGGAGCTCGGGTTGACAATGGTTTGGACTGAACTCTGTGTGGAAGCATTGGAGGTGAATCTCCAGACGTTCAGTGAGGCACTCTCTTTTTCTTCTCTTTCTCTGACTGTAAGAGGCAATTTCTGCCAATGGCGAATCTGTCTGCTTTACAGTAGGCAATAGCAATTTCATGTAATAATCCACTATTTTAATACAATGACAATAAATTGAATCTTGAATCTTAATCTTGAATCTAGAGAGCATTCTTTCTTTTCTCATGTTCATTACACTTACTCACTTACTGATTACTTTTTTATAAATAATCAACTAATTCCATTAACTTTTTCTTGTGAATACCACAGTATTGAAATGTCTAATCATGCCCCTGTTACATTGTCATTAATCCCTCCTAATTTTCCTGATGATTTAATTCAGTATTATTATCAGATAAGGACTTTGTTAAATTTATGGAAGAACAAATAGATTTCTCTTTTGATACTTATGTCTCTTCGGAGACTTCTACCCTAGTTATATGGATTACTTTGAAGGCCTTTCTCAGAGGGCAAATAATTTTGTATACTGTTAATAAAAAAGGAAGACTAATAAAGATCTGAGTTAATTAAACAGATCAACAATAGACTCAATCTAAAAATTCAAAAGTATACAAAAAACAGATTGAATTAAAAATTAAATTTGATCTTCTCTCAACATATTCAGTCGAATGTCAACTTTTGAAGTCTAAAAATCAATTTTACATTCATGGTGATAAATCTGATAAGTTTTTGGCTAACCCATTTGGTGCTCGTGGCATATTACAAACATTCATAAAGATGATGATATTGTGACTTCAGATCATTCTGAGATAAACAATACATTTAAAAGATTCTATTCCAAACTAAACTCTTCTGAATGATGGTAATTTGATGAAGAATTTTCTAGACCGATTGAATATCCCCAAGATTTCTTTAGATAGTCCAATTAGACAGGATGAATCTATCTCGCAAAAAGAAATAATGGTTGCTATTTCTTCATTACAATTTGGGAAAGCCCTGGACCCAATGGGTTTCCTGTGGAATTTTTCAAATTATTTTCTCAATTGCTCACTCCTTACCTGAGTGTGGTGTTGCATATTTGTTTAAACAGGGTAAACTTTCAGATTCATTTAGTGAGGCTTGCATATCTTTAATTACAAAGAAAGGTAAAGACACAACCAGATGTACCTCCTAAAAACCAATTTCTTTACTGAATGTTGATGCTAAAATTTTGACTAAAATTTTAGCCAATAGGATGGAAACATTCTACCATCAGTTATTTCTGAAGATCAGGTGGAGATTATTAAAAACCAATATTCCTATTTTAAAATAGCATCACTTAATGAATATTATGTATTTACCCTCTGGGAAAACTCCTGAGTGTATTCTTTCATTGAATGCAGAAAATGCTTTTGATCGAATAGAATGGATATATCTGTTTACAACTCTTGAAATTTTTAATTTTAGTTCTTATTTTATTACATAGATTAAATTATTGTATTCTGTCTGTGACAGAATATTTTATATTGTATACAGATACGTTTTAAAGGAGATAAATTGTGGCAGGTTTTTTTAGTGCAGTCACATACAAACACTTCAAAACCAATCTCATTTAAAATGCCAGAGCTCTGCTCAAGCTAGGTAGTCCAGGCTCCGAACTTTGCACAAACTTTGAAGAATGCAAGTAGTGTTAATTGGACATGCTGTGGAGTAATGGATTATTGGTTTGGAAAGCAACAGCTAAACTAACTCAGAAAATTAGGTCTGGAGTCACAGTCTGTCTGAGTGTAGTTGGCTGTTCTAAGAGGGTCATGTGGTTTTCTCTGAGAAACAGAGAGAAAGGGAGAATTCCATTCTACTGTTCAACAGTTTAGCAGCAGCAGCTGGGACTGAAACATGACAAGCTGGCAAACTTATGGAAAAACCCCATTTTGAAGATGGATTGTGAGTTCTTGGTTCAGCTTAGTCAAAGCCCTTGTGGTCCATACAAGAGATGATGGCTGGCTGTATAATGTTTCACTTGAAATAAGGGAAACAGAAAAGGAACTCTGTGGTGACCTGAAAGAAAGATGTTATCATCTGGAAAACCCTGATGGGGCAAGTTTCTTTGGCAAGACACTGAAGTGGCTGATTGGAAAGGAATCAGTTGTGGGTGTCCAACAAGCAACAAATCGCTCTCTGAAAACCAACAAGAACCTTCCTGAGTGGTAACCATTTACCTTTCAAACTTCATAAATGTTAAATTCTGTGCACAGTATAAGAATTGCCTGCAACCGGTGAACTTGGAGGAGTGAGAAGTGAGATTGGACTGTGAACCAAAGAACTTTTCTGAACTTACATACATGTGTACTTAGAATTAGAAAGGGGATTGTTCGGTTAAGTAAGTTAATAGTAATAAGATAAAGTTTGATCCTATTTTCATGTTTAAAGATATTTAAAAGCAACTTTTGTTTAAGTAACCATTTGTCTTGGTGAATTTCTTTTGCTACTGGATTTTGGGGTCCTCTGGGCACGTAACACATCCATCTGCCTCGATTCTTACGAATTTTCAACAATTTCAGCTTTTCAATCTGGTGATTGAACCATTAGCAATTGCATTTCATGAGTGCAACAACATTTTGGGGATGCGGAGGAAAAAGACTGATCAGAAGGTCTCCCTTTATGCAGATGATCTCCTACCTTACATTTTGGACTCAGTTGCCTCCCTCCCCCATATGATGTCATTACTGTCACAATTCAGTCAATTTTCAGGATATAAATTGAATTGCATAAAAGTGAACTTCTTCCGTTCAATTTATAAACATCTTTTAAGGAGAATTATCTTGCTACATTCAAACAAGTGATACATTTCCTGGCTCAGTGGTGTGACAGAGTATATAAAGGTGTTTAGGAGATAAATTGGGAAAGGTTAGTAAGAGCAGGTCACACACAAACACTTTAAAACACAGAATTTTTGCAGGAGCTTTTGCAAGAGACTCAGACTCATGATGGACTGTTGTTTGCAAAAGGCAACAACAGCTTTGTCTGGAAAACAGAACACTGTCTGGAAGGTCATGTGATCTTTTCAGGAAGAGAGCAAATAAAAAAAGAGACTTTGCTCTCAGAGTTGGAGGGAGTGAGAGAGAGAGAGAGAGAGAGAGAGAGAGAGAGAGAGAGAGAGAGAGAGAGAGAGAATGAGAGGATAGACACTGACATCGGTTCCAAAGGGACAAGCTGGCAAGTTTTGGAAGACGACCTGGTCAAAGGAGATGACTGCCCTTGGAATAGAAGAAACAGAAAGGAACTCTCTGGTGACCTGAAAAAGAGGTTATCATCTGGAGAACCCTGAGGGGAGAAAGTTTCAACAAGTCACTGGAGTGGCTGATTAAAAAGGAATCAGTTGTGGATGTCCTAGAAAAACTCTCTCTCTCTCTCTCTCTCTCTCTCTCTCTCTCTCTCTGAAAACCAACAAGAACCCTTCTGAGTGATAACCATTTACCTGTTAAGCACCAAAGCCTGGTGAACTTTATTGATGTTAACTTCTGTGCACAGTATAAGCATTGCCTGCAACCAATGAGATTGGACTGTGAACTTACACACACATTACATACACGTGTGTTTAGAATTAGAAGGGGGTTAAGTAGGTTAAGTGAGTCAATAGAGATAAGCTAAAGTTGATTCTCTTTCCATGTTCAAAAATAATTAGAAGCAACTTTTGTTTAAGTAACCCTTTGTCATGGTGCATATCTATTGCTGCTGGGTTTTGGGGTCCACTGGACTCGTAACAATGATCACGTTTGTCTCCAACCTTATTTGGCCGTATAAATTCTATTAAAATGAATATCTTACCTAAATTTCTATATCTTTTTCAATTTGTTCCAGTTACTGTTCCTAAATCATTTTTTGACTTACTTGACTCAGCTATATCATCTTATATATGGAAGGGTAAGCATCCTCGCCTTATTAAAGTTCTTCTACAGAGATCAAAGAGAGATGATGTTATGGCTCTACCTAACTTTAGATTTTATTATTGGGCAGTCAATATACGATGTCTTACATTTTAGTCTTGTTTTCATAATCATTCTGACCACCCATTGTGGGTTTCAATGGAGCTGAATTGCCCCCCCCCCTCCCATTTTTTCCAATTTAGTGCTTCTCGGCTCTTCACTTCCACTTTCAGCTAAGTTATTTTTTTATATTTGATTTTTGATTTTTTTCGATAAATATACATAGAAAAACTCTCCAATAAAACTTTTTCTCTACAAAAAAACAAAACAAAGAAAATAAAAGGACCCCTCCCACCCGCCCCCCCACCTCCCTTTCACAGTATAAATTCACACACCGTCATGGCTCACATTTATATTGATGGTCAAGAATCTATATATGAGGAAGTCACCTGCATTCATACTTCAGCAGCATTCATTATTATCCTTTTTATTATTACATTTATAATTACAATTGGGCCCCTATATAATCCAAATATGGCTGCCATATCTTAATAAAAATGTCATTTTTGTTCTTTAACTTGCATGTAATTTTTTTCCATAGGTTACAACTATTCATCTCTGCAGTCCATCATGCAAGATGTAGAGGGGAGTTGGACTTCCAAGTAATTTGGAATTTGGTCAGTTTATTACTTATTCAATATAATTGCCCAAAAGATAAAGCTTAGGTTCGCCCATAAAGGTCACCCCTGTTATTCTTGTTAATATTTCAGTAATATCCTGCCAGAAAGGTCTCACCTTCACACATGCTCACGTAGCATGGAAGAACATTCTTATTTCTATCCCATACCTGAAACACATTTCTGATATTTCACATTTTGATTTATGCAACTTCTGTGGTGCGAGATAATAATTGGTGTAGAAAATTATATGGCACTAATCCATATCTTGCATTTATAATTGATGTCATGCTATCCAAACTCCAATCAGATCAACATCTTTCCATTATTGCAACATCTAAATCCGACTCCCATCTCTCTCTCTAGAACTCTGTCAACCTGGTTTCGCACTTTCATTTTGGAGAGCATAGTACATCTTAGATATAAAATTAGAAGTATTCCCCAGTCAAATTGCTCATTCCATTTCACTAATTTCAAGTGGGGCAAAACTTTGCCCCCATTTTTCTCTTACAAATGATCTTAACAGGAGAAAAGAAACTCTATTATGCACTCTGTATTTATTTCTTAATTGTTCAAAAGACATAAGCAATCCCTCCAAATAACAATCATCAATATATCTTATTCCTTTATCATACCATGAATTCAATATTTTGTTACCCATATTCAGGGACAGCAGTACATTTTAACATAATTGTGTATTTTTTTTCCAATACACTCATTAATTTCTTGCCATATTCTAATCATACGTATTAATATAGGGTTATCTGTCTTTTTTGTTATCAACTTGACAGTTCTTCGTTATTTCTTTTTCCAGTGAATTCAATCCCATTCGAATCCAAGGGGGACTATCTTCTTCAAAAAAAGATGATAAAATCTTGCTTATGCAGATAAATAATATTTCTTAAAGTCCGGAAGTCTAAGTCCTCCCAAGTTAGCTTTTCCAATGAAATACTTTGTTATTCCACAGGAATTGCCTTATATAATTATTCAATAATTTAAAGAAATGTTTAGGTAATAAAATAGGCAACGATTGAAAAAGATATTGTAATCTTGGCATCACATTCATTTTAATACTATTTACTCTTCCCACTAGAGTAATTGGCAGGTCTTTCCATTTCTGTAAATCTTCCTCAATTTTTTTTCTGAAAGAGGAGTCCAATTAAATTTATATAAATTCTGTAAGTTGTTATCTATCATTATTCCTAAATTTTTGATTCCATCTGTCTTCCATTTAAATCTACGTTTTTTTATGTCTTTCATAATCAAAACTTTTCAATGGTATATCTCACTCTTGAGCATATTTATTTTATAACCTGATATTCTTACATATTTTTCTAATGTTGTTTGTAATTTTATCAATGATTCAATCGGGTCAGACATATCCAATAGCACATCATCAGCAAATAAACTCATTTTATGTTCTTCCTCTCCAACTTTGAAGCCCTTAATATCTGGATCGCTCCTGATAATTTCCGCCAGTGGCTCAATAGCTAGGATAAAAAGTGCCAGAGGCAGAGGATACCCCTGTCTACTTGACCTACTCAAGGGAAAAACGGCTGACATCTGTTTTTGGTATAATTTTGGCTTGTGCTTTATGGAAAAGACTTCTAATCCAGTTTCTAAATGTTCTGCCTATACCAAATTTTTCCAGTGTTTTTACTAAGACCATTCTAGTCAATCAAATGTTTTTTTCTGTATCTAAAGAGATGGTTATACTTAGATTCAACTTTGAATTTTCCATATGTATTTTGTTAAATACTCTACTTAGACTACTTGAAGAATGTCTGCCTTTGTCAAATCCCACTTGATCAGTATGTATTAATTTTGGTAAATATTGTCCCAATCTATTAGCTAATGCCTTTACTAATATTTTATAATCTGAATTTATGAGTGATAAAGGTCTATATGATGAAGTTTTTAATGGGCCTTTAACTTTCTTTGTTCGAACTGTAATTATAGCAGTTGAGAAAGATTCCAGGAGGGTGATGTAAACAGAAAAGCCCAAAAGCCCATGGAATCTCTCAAAATAGAAGAACCCCTCCCTTTAGCACCATCTTTTATAGACACTCCTCACCAGGCACCATTATCCATCCCCCCCCCCCCCCCACCAGAATAGAGTGCCTACCTTGCTACTTTTTCCAAGTTTTCTCTCTTTTCTGAGCTCTCCGTGAATATTTCAATAAAGTTTACTTTTCAACAATAAAAACTACTATTTTTTTTAAATAAAACTTTTACTTAGTCCCATTTTAAACATTCTTCATGGTCTTCCTCTTTGGCAGCCTTAATCTTTTTATCCATCATAAAGAGGTATCAATAATTGTTTATAGAACTTGGGAGGAAACCCATCCTCCCCTGGAGTTTTATTAGCTTGTAAAGTACACAAGGCTTTCTCAATTTCTTATTATAAAGGAGGTGTCTAAATCAATTTATTCTCTATCTTCTAATTTTGGAAGTTCAACATTTGTTAAAAATTCATCAATCTCATTTTCATCTATTAATAGTTCTGATTTATATTGTTTTGTATAATATTATCTAAAAGCATTATTATTTCTCTTTGATTATGTGTTATAATATTGGACTCTGTTTTGATTGCATTTATCTTTCTAGAAGACACCTCTGCCTTTAACTGCTAAGAATTTGTGCACCCATTCCCCAAATTCATAATATTTTTGTTTAGTTTTCAATATTATTTTTTCCATTCTATATGTTTGTAATGTGTTATATTTCAAATTTTTATTCTCTAAGAGTCTATATTTTTCTTGTGACCCTGTTCTCTGGTATTCTTTTTCCAATTTCGCTATATCTTTCTCTAGCCTCTCATTCTGTAACATACTCTCTCAAGATTTTTTGTATTGGAAATAATTTGACCTCTTAGATAAGCTTTAAGCATATCCCATATTAAAAAAGCTATTTTTAGTAGAAAAAAGATTAATTTCACAAAATATTTCTATCTCTCTTAATAAACTCACAAAAGTTCTTCATTTTCAACAATGTAGCATTGAGACACCATCTGTATACATTTTCTTGTTTTTCCAATACTGCAATAGTTAAAGTTAATGGTGAATGATCAGACAGAACTCTCAACAGATATTCCATTTTTACCACTCTACTTTTTTAACTGGGCAGACATTAAGAACAAATCAATCCTTGTATGTGAATCATGTTCTTTGAGTAGAATGAGTAGTCTCTATCTAAGGGGTTAAGCTACCTTCATGTATCAATCAAATTTAAATCCTTCATGAATGATAGTGTCTTTTTTACAGCTTTTGCCTTTGTTACTGATTTATCAAGACAGAAATTAAAGTCTCTTCCTACCAATATATTTTATCTTCCTTCTGCTGTTTATTAAAAAAAATCTTTCATAAAGGCTTCATCATCATAATTTGGTGCATAGATATTCATAAACATCCATGATTCTGTGTAAATTTTACAATGTGCCATTACAAATCTTCCAACTTGGTCAGTCAGTGTCTCTTCTATTATTATTGGTATATTTCTATTAATTATAATTGCTTCTCCTCTTACTGTTGAGCCAAATGAAGATGATATAACTTGTCCCACCCATCCTCTTTTTAATTTAGCATGTTCCAATTTGGTAAGATGGGTTTCTTGCAGAAAGGCTATATCTGCCTTTAATTTTTTTTAGGTGTGCCAAGACCCACCTCCTCTTCGCCATCTCATTTATCCCATTAACATTAAGACTAATAAATTTTAATGTTCTGTCTATACTGATTTTTCAAACAAATATTGTTTAACACTAAAACTGTTTCAGTTGTTTAAATAATGCACAGATCTTTCCCCTTTAAAAAACACATACAATATCCTTGCCCTGATTGTTTCAAAAACAGGAAAGCCTGAAAGCCTGCAGAATCTCTCAAGGAAGAAGAACCCCTCCCTTAGTGCCATCTTTTATAGACACTCCTCTCCGGTCACCATTATTCCCCCCCCCTTAGAACCAAGCCTCCACCTTGCCACTACTTTTTCCAAGTCTTTTCTCTTTTCTGAGCTCTCTGTGAATATTTCAATAAAATTTACTTTTCCACAATAAATACATGACAATTTTTTTTTTTAAATACGACTTTTACTTAGTCCAATTGTAAACATTCTTCACAGTCTTCCTCTTTGGCCGCCTTAGTCTTTTCATAAACCCACAAAAGTCTTCCACCTCATTCTTAGTCCTGAAAAAAAATCATCGATTATCTTGTTATTTCAATCTTCAGAGTCACGGGCATGTCATCGAATATTTCAAGTTTTTGGAACGCAATTGTCTTTTTACATCAAACTCTTTCCTTTGGTTAATCAAAGAAGGTCTAAAATCTTTTTCATGGTCAATCTCGAGCAGACCATTATTTTGCTTATTCATATGCTGCTCCCAGAATGGTCTCCCATTCCCGATAGCTCAAAAGTCTTTTCCCAACACTCGCAGGATTCACTATTCAAAGAAGTTCACCAATTCTCTTCCCTCAATTCCTTCTTTCAGTCCATAATTTGGACGTTATTTTGCCTGTTAAAATTCTCCATGTGGTCCATCTTGTCCAGCCGATCTTATCTGTCCGACTCCCATTGCTTCGCATCTTTCAAAAAGTTTTTTTTTGTTTATCTTGTGTTTTTATCAAGTCTGTTTCAGCTTGGGTCATTTTTTCCATTAAATCTTCAATGATTTCAATAATTTCAGTCATCCACTCAGTCATGACTCTCATTACATTTTCGATGCCAGCAAATTGGTTCCTAAAACTTTCCATCTTCTTCAGGGTAATATTTAGTTCTTGTCCCAACTCCCAAGCTCTGCCAGGATCCATCGGTCCCGAGGTCACTTTTGCGCCACTCCCTTTCGAGCTTTCTTTCAATGTTCCTGGCTGCCTAGAAACTTAATCATATTTTTGTTCTAGACTGCCTTGGTTCCTTAGTAGTTGTTTTTATCCTTTGTCTAGTAAAAATATAATAATTTTAAAGTTTTAACCATCTCTTTAATACTTTTCAGAGAGCTCAATCAAAACATGTCTGTCTCAGTCCTTTGCATGGCCATGGCCATGCCCCCCACCCACCCCTTCAACTAAGTTAATAGTCAATCCCATTGTTAAACATTCTGTGAGAATTTGGGCACAGTTTAGAAAACATTCTGCATTTCATAATTTCTGTCTTTCAAGTCCTATTGCATCTAATCACCTTTTCAACCACCTTTGCATGATGCTATTTTTCAGAAATTGTATAGAGATGGTATTCAAAGTTTTAAGGATCTGTTCATTGATAGATATTTTGCATCATTTGAGCAGCTCAAAGATTCACAAACATCTGGATGAAGAAGTTTGTTCTTCTCTTGAATACCCAACCTATTATTTTGAGTCTGTGCCTTAAACTTTGTTGCCAATATCTAAGTCAGGAGAAACAACACCAAACTTCAAATATACAAAGAATTTTGTATGTTTCAGCAAGATTTCGGCAGACTTCTTTCTCAATCTTTCTCAATATTTTAGATATTTGCAAATCTGGCATTTCCTTGAATCTAAGTTTTCTGATTTTCCAAGAGAGTCTGAATCAAATTTTGTAGATGACTTTTTTAGTTTAATTCCTGCTCATAAAGGTTTAATATCTATTATTTATGAGAAATTGTTATGTTTAAAGTAGACCACTAGTTAAAATTAAAAATGGTTGAGAACAGGATTTAAATTTGACTATCAGATATTAAGTTGGTTAATAGCTCTTTGCTATTGTGCCTTTCATTTTTTTATTACAACTTAAGGTGGTACACAGAGCACATATGTCTAAGGTTAAATTCTCTCACTTTTACTTTGATATGAGTTCCTGTTGTTACAGGTGTAAGAGCAGAGAAGCATCATATTAATTCATATGTTCTGGACTTGTCCTAGTCTAGAAAAATATTGGAGAGTTTTTCCACACTTTATTTACAATTTTTAATATAGATTTGGTACTGATTCCTTTGGTGGTTCTCTTCAATATAATGGGAGGGAATGATTCTTTGTCTCCGTTTCAGAGTCATGCTACCCTTTTTGCCTCTCTTTTGGTGAAATATACAATTTTACTTAAATGGAGGGTTACTCCCCGCCAATTCATGATTTATGGTTGTGTGACATCATGTCTTATTTGAAAATGGAAAAGATTTGTTATTCAGTTAATGATTCAGATACAAGATTTCAGATACTGTGGGGGTAATTTATGACTCACTTTCTTATTTTATAACTTCACTTCAATGTAACTGAATTGTCTGACTTCTGTCTTTTCCATGTTCTTTTTCATTTTTTCTCCCTGTTTTCTTTTAATGCTAATCATATTTAGAATTTGTCAACACTATTAGGGAGGGGTACTGAGCTTTTTTTTTGTTTTGTTTCTTTTTTTAATCATTTCCTTTTTTCTTCTCTTTTCCTTTTTTTTACTATTAGTTCTACTTTTTTTTAAAAAAAACTATCTGGACTACGAATTATGGATATGTTTTACAATTTACATTTGTTTTTCACATACTGATTGTTTTATTATTTATGTGTAACTATTCATATCATCTCATGGTATTTATTATTATAAGCTCTTTATTAAAATTGATAAAAAAAATATTTTAAAAAGGAAGAAAGAATTGAAAAGTAAAATTTCTATTTGTAAATCTGTGTTGCCTGCGCAGTTCTGTCATTTTCTTCAAAGTGCCTTGTTACTATTTTCTTCACAAT
The DNA here is from genome assembly GCF_036971445.1 of Narcine bancroftii. Lineage (NCBI taxonomy): Eukaryota > Metazoa > Chordata > Chondrichthyes > Torpediniformes > Narcinidae > Narcine > Narcine bancroftii. Next base: position 201,825,681 of record NC_091472.1, read on the forward strand.
AGATACTTGGGAATGAGGAAATTGCACAAATGTTAAGCAAATATTTTATCTGCAATCACAGAAGATAAATATAGATGGAGTATTTTTTAAATTGTGAGTGGCGAACAGAGGTTTATGTTCAAAGAGAAATGGATGTTTATGAACACATCACAGAAAGTAAACATTTAGCTGTAGCAACCAATTTAGAAGGTAAAGAGATTGTTGGTCTTTACTGCAGAAGAATTATAGTACAAAAATAATGACATTTAAACTCAATGACATAGAAACTGGAATATTGCACAGAGGTTTTATCTTATTTAACAAAAGTTATATTTATGATATTGGGCAGAGGTAGCCAAATCGTGGCTCACAAGCCACATACAGCTCCTTGACATATAATGTGTGGCTTGCGGAAATATGTTGGCTGAGACAGAAGTTGTACAAAGCAGTCGGTGTTCATGATGCTAGTTTTAGTGAGTGTGGATTGCAATCGTGTGATTGTGATACATGAGGCTGTATTTCAGGCAGTGAAATTAGCAGAGTATTAGTGTGATCCAAACCACCTGCCTTCTGGAGGTCCTGATGCCCCAACTGAAAACTCTCGCCTAGGCCCTGGCCGCCCACCCTCTAGAGCTTCCGAAACACTGAATGCAGACTCTAGCCTAGGCCCCGGCCTTCTCTTGACATCCCTACTACCAGGCTGCCAGCCCAACGGAGCTCCTGACACCTGACCACAGACTCTCACCTTGGCCCCAGCCACCTGCCCATTCGAGCTCTTGACACCACAGCCGGGGACCCTTGCCTAGGCCCTGGCCGCCTGTCCATCTGAGCTCGACGCCTCAACTGTTGGCTCTTGCTTCAGCACTGGCCACCCTCCAAAGCTCCCTGACCACAGACTCTCACCCAGGCCCTGGCCACCCACCCTCTGGAGCTTCCGAGGCCACAACTACTGACTCTTGCCATGGCTCCAGCCACCCAACTGCCCTAGAGAGCTCGAGGCCGCAACCATGGACTCTCACTTAGGACCCAGGCGTCTTCCAACCAGAGTTAGGCCCCATCCACCAATCCATCCTACCACAGACTCTCGCCTCACATCCAGCTGCCCGCCAACCAGAGCTCCTGAAGCCCCATCCACAGACTCTCACCTCAGACCCGGCCACTCCCCAACTGGAGCTCCCGATATCCCAACATCTGAACTCCTGACACCCCAACCACAAATTCTTGCCTAGACCCCAGCAACTGCCCATCCGAGCTTGTGACATTCCAATCACCATCTCTCACCTAGGCCCCATCCACCCAATGCACCCAATTGACCTACTCCCCCCAGTACATCTCAGTGGGTGGGAGGAAACCAGACCCCACAGGGAAAACCCACACAGACATGAGGAGAACATACAAACTCCTTACAGACAGCGTGGGATTCAAACACTGATCCCGATTGCTAGCACTGTAACAGCATTGCATTAAGTCTGCCGAAATCTTGCTGAAACATACAAAATTCTTTGTATATTTGAAGTTTGGTGTTGTTTCTCCTGACTTAGATATTGGCAACAAAGTTTAAGGCACAGACTCAAAATAATAGGTTGGGTATTCAAGAGAAGAACAAACTTCTTCATCCAGATGTTTGTGAATCTTTGGCTGACTCAAACCAACAGGGCCATCGATGTTCAATTTCAGAGTGTTTTCAAAAGAGATTTTTAGATGTTAAGGGAATCAAGAAATTGGTGTTAATACCAGAAAGTAATGCTGATGGAAAAAAGTTGTTGTGATCTTATGGAATGCAAAGCAGAACCAAGGAGGCAAATTGCTTTTTTTATGATTTTCTATTTAATGAACCAATAGTTAAAGGAGTAATTGGCAGCATTTTCTTTCATTGTTAGTTATTAAGTATCCAAATCATCAGAATCTCTTGACAAATAGAGAACGTTCTCCTTGAAGTTAAATTGGATGCCTCACTAGATATCCTCGTCACACATCCCGCATGGGTGCCTCCTTTCAATGATCCAAGCCCTGCTGATATCTTTCAGCACACCTGGATCATAGAATTGTAAGATGCCTTTGATTGAGTTAATCTCTGAAAATTATTGGAGTCTGTCACTCATCTGAGATGGGGGTGGAATATAGATTGAGTGAGGGTAGAGGGTCTGAGAACAGACAGGAAGAGTGGGAGGTAGACGTGGGTATTAAGATCCTGGACACCTGATGCCACAAAGGGACCATATGTATTAAGGATTTTTACAAATGGGGGAAGCTAATGTCATTTGAGCAGTTGATAAACAAATATGATTTGTCTAACAAAATATTCTTCTGCTATCTGCAAATAAGAGCCTTCTTAAGGGAAAAATTGGGACCAGCTATGCCACTACCTAAATGTAGCAACATGGAGATTCTAATTCAAAAGGGGAATGTGTGTAAATTTATTTCTAAGATGTATTACATCTTCCAAAGTGAGGGCCCAAAGCTGGGTTTACATAGGTTGAGGGAGAGTTGGGAGTCAGACTTGGGTACAACAATCATTGAAGAGTGGTGGCAAGGCCTGTGTTTGAACAACGTGTTGGGGGGCATTGTTATGTCTCTGTGTTAATTGGGAGGCTTCTTAAATAACTTAAAGATGCAAGATTGAAGTAACAAAAGAAACTTTACTCACTGATTCCTTACACCATCTCAGAAAAACTGTTCACGCCCCACAGTGGGGCACTACAGTTACTTCAGTGAAAAGGGTGTATTCTTACACAGTTACAAAAGAGTTCACATTATCCTGACTATATAACATCCCTCCTTCTCAAGATAAAGAAAATTTTAGTGTTCTTTATCACTTTCTTTCCAGTGCAACTTAAGTAACTGAACTTGTAAACTAATTTATTTACACAACTACTTTTAAATAGTTCTTATAGATATTGCCCTGGTGGGAATATGTTCCTTCGCCATCTTGTGGATTTGGCTATGACCATTGGGCTCTATTTTGCTGGTCCATGTGGAGGTGATGGAGCTTGTTGTGTTTCACCTGACAACTGCTGTGTTGATATTTCAGTATTAGTGGTTATGGTCTCCTCACTTGATATTGGTTTTACAGGCTTTGCTGGTGTTAAAGCTTTCTGCTTCATCTGGTGTTGGCCGGATGTGAATTGTGTTCCTCCTCAGCTGATTTCCAGAGTCTGTCTCAACAATGTATGATCTTGATGTCTCAGCTTCTCTGATGGTCCATGTTTTCAACTTTGGCTCTTGAATATGCACATGCTGCCCTCTGAAGAGTTCTGGCAATGTTTGTGGATGTTTGTTATAATGCTGGAGTCCTTCTTCTTCTGTGTCAGCCAGTCTTCTGGTTTCTTCCTGGTCTTCTGGAGGGTGCATATTGCTTGGCAGAGTGGTTTTATATCTCCTGTCATTTAGAAGTTCTGCCGGAGTCTGTATGTCAGCCCTTAAAGGTGTTGCTCATAATGATAGAAGAGCTAGGTACGGGTCTTCTTTTGTTTCACAACACTAAACTAGTGCGCGTTTCACAGTTTGCACGTCTTTCAATGAACCCGTGACCTTTGGGTAGTATGACAGAAAATATAGAAATGTTTTTGGGAGATAAATTGGGAAAAGTTTGTTAGAGTAGGTTACATACAAACACTTTAAAACAGATCTTATTTGAAATACTGGAGCTCTGCTATTGCTAGACATATCAGCTTCACAGCTTTTGCAAGAGCTTTGAAGAGTGCTCAAGAGACTTCACTAATGGATTGTTGTTTACAAAAGGCAACAGATGAAAGATCTTGTTGGAGCCGCAGATTGTCTGGAAGGTAACTTGTTGTTCTAAGAGGGTCATGTAGTTCTGCAAGCAGAGATAGTCAAACAGGCTTTCTCTCTGAGAGAGAGAGAGAGAGAGAGAGAGAGAGAGAGAGAGAGAGAGAGAGAGAGAGAGAGAGAGAGAGAGAGAGAGTGAGAGAGAGCGATCACTTGTACAGTGTCACAGCCAGCAGAAGTAGCTGGGACTGGAATAGGACAAGCTGGCAAGCTTGTGGAAAGCCTTTTGGAAGATGACCTGCTCAAAGCCCTTGTGGTTCATTCAAGAGGAGAGGACTGGCTTTCTAATATTTCACTTGGAATAAGAGAAACAAGAAGGTAATCTGTGGTAACCTGAAAGAAAGTTATAATCTGGAGAACCCTGACAGGGCATGTTTCTTCAGCAAGACACTAAGGTGGCTGATGGAAGTAAATGTACAACAAATCTCTCTCTAAAAACCGACAAGAACCTTCCTGAGCAGTAACGATTTACCTTTCAAGCACCAAAGCCTGGTGAAGTTTATAAATGTTTAAATTCTCTGCACAGTATAACAATTGCCTGCAACCAGTGAACTTGGAGGAGTGAGAAGTGAGATTGGACTGTGAACCAAAGAACTTTTCTGAACTTACACACACATTACATACACTTGCGCTTAGAATTAGAAAGGGGTTATTTAGGTTAAATAAGTCAATAGTGATAAGTTAAAGTTTGATTCTGTTTTCATGTTTAAAGGTAATTAAAAGCAACCTTTGTTTAAGTAACCATTTTTCTTGGTGAATATCTATTGCTGTTGGGTTTATGGGTCCTCTGGGCTCGTAATGGTAGTATGGGGATGATGTAGTGATAACAAACCCATACTCTGCAGCCAGCTTTATGAATTCTTGTGACGTGAACTGTGTTCCATTGTCACATTATTACTTGCTCAGGTATTTTTTGTTCAGCAAAGAGGGCTCTCATTTCTGAGGTGATAGTTGATGCTCTCAGGTCTTTTACCCTTTTGATGAATGGAAACAGAGGTGTACAGACTACTATTAAATATCACTCTTGATTCTCAGTGAACAAGTCTGCTACCACTGTGTGCCATGGCTTGGCAGGTACTTCTGAGGAAATCATTTCCTCTTTTTGTTGTGTGTTTCTGAACTTTTGGCATATTTGACATGCAGCCACCATATTTTCAATGTCTTTGCACATACCAGTCTAGTACATGGCTGACTTTGCTCTGAGTTTGCATTTCTCCATTCCCATGTGACCTTCATGTATTCTCTGCATTGTTTCAGGTATAATCAGTCTTGATCCAGCCAGTAGAACACCATCCTCCAATGATATGTTGTCTTTGATAGACCACTACTGACATATTGAAGGCTGTATCTGCTTTACCCTCTCTGGCCATTCTTGTATTACTTGTTGAGAAAGCATTTGCAACACATCATCCTTACTGGTTTTGAAGTCTCTGGCGTGTCTATAGCTTCAGCCAGCTTCAAGCTATCCTTCCCTATAAGAGACTCTAGCACTTCAGGATGGGCACTCCCCCATATTAGTTGATCAACTAATCTTTCCTCTATATCCTTAAATCTGCATTTTGCAGCAACAATATTTAGACTAGTGAGGAAGTTATCAACAGTCTCTTGCGTTAAGCCTTGAAATTCATAGTGTTTAATTCTATGATTAGAACTGGGTTCAAGGTCAGAAGCAAACTTTGCAAATATCTGCTCTGGATCATTTTTCTCCACTTCTGTAAACTCCCAGCTATTAAATAAGTCAAGGCTTCATTCCCCTGCCAAGAGAAGTATATAACTGACCTTCTCCTCTGTTGTTGCATTTTTAAAATAGCTTTTGGATGCTAAATTGCACTTCTGCTGAAACTTTTTAAACAATTCAACAATGTCTTCAGCCTCCCAGTCCATCATTGGGTGAACAGCAGTTGCTCCAGCCATTTTTTTTAATATGTTTTTTTCTCTTCTTCATATTTCAGTGACTTACAATCAATTGAATGGCTTTATTCTTGTTCTCTTATACTGCTGCCACCATGTTATGTCTCTGTGTTACTTGGGAGATTTCTTAAATAACTTAGAGAGGCAAGATTCAAACCACAGAAGAGATTTTACTTACAGATGCCTTCCACCATCTCAGGAAAACTGTTCATACACTCACATATACATATGCCCCACAGTAGTGCACTACAGTTACAACAGTGAGAAGGGTGTATCTTATGCAATGACAAAATAGTTCACATTATCCTGACTATATTACAGTCATCAATGCCAGACACAAGTTGGTGCAGTATAATTTCTTGAACCAGTTGTACCTTACACCACAAAAAGCACACAAATCAAAACTGGAAATTTCAGAGATGTGGTGCGAAGGTAGGAACTTTCATCCATTCTACCTGGTAATGTACAAAGGTGAGACCCTTCTGGGAAGACCTGGGAGACATTCTGAAAAAAATTACAAAAGTGGATTTTTCATGGGATCTGGAGTTGTACCTCCTGGAAGATATTGGATATATACAGTTTAGACTGACCAAACACCAAATTTTGTTTGTGACGGTCACCTTAGCAGTAGCCAGGAAGTGTATAGCAGTTTCGTGGAAGTCCGACTCCCAACTAAATACGATACGATGGAATATGGAAATTCCCCTGGAGAGAATCACATACAATCTAAGGAAGAAACATGAAATTCGTTAGAGTGTGCCATTTGGGCTATTCCCCTCCCCCCTTTATAATAATATTATAATAATTATCCCCAGAAGGAAAAGGAATGTAACTAATGAAACAGAATATGACGCAGGCAACATGCTTTTTTTTCCTGTTTAGGTTTGTTGGGGGGGGTCGAAGCCCCCATTGATGTGTGTATATATGAAAGACCCCAACAATGAAGACGCTGTTTACATCCGGTACCGCACGGATGGCAGTCTCTTCAATCTGAGGCGCCTGCAAGCTCACACCAAGACACAAGAGAAACTTGTCCGTGAACTACTCTTTGCAGATGATGCCGCTTTAGTTGCCCATTCAGAGCCAGCTCTTCAGCGCTTGACGTCCTGCTTTGCGGAAACTGCCAAAATGTTTGGCCTGGAAGTCAGCCTGAAGAAAACTGAGGTCCTCCATCAGCCAGCTCCCCACCATGACTACCAGCCCCCCCACATCTCCATCGGGCACACAAAACTCAAAACGGTCAACCAGTTTACCTATCTCGGCTGCACCATTTCATCAGATGCAAGGATCGACAATGAGATAGACAACAGACTCGCCAAGGCAAATAGCGCCTTTGGAAGACTACACAAAAGAGGCTGGAAAAACAACCAACTGAAAAACCTCACAAAGATAAGCGTATACAGAGCCGTTGTCATACCCACACTCCTGTTCGGCTCCGAATCATGGGTCCTCTACCGGCACCACCTACGGCTCCTAGAACGCTTCCACCAGCGTTGTCTCCGCTCCATCCTCAACATCCATTGGAGCGCTCACACCCCTAACGTCGAGGTACTCGAGATGGCAGAGGTCGACAGCATCGAGTCCACGCTGCTGAAGATCCAGCTGCGCTGGATGGGTCACGTCTCCAGAATGGAGGACCATCGCCTTTCCAAGATCGTATTATATGGCGAGCTCTCCACTGGCCACCGTGACAGAGGTGCACCAAAGAAAAGGTACAAGGACTGCCTAAAGAAATCTCTTGGTGCCTGCCACATTGACCACCGCCAGTGGGCTGATAACGCCTCAAACCGTGCATCTTGGCGCCTCACAGTTTGGCGGGCAGCAGCCTCCTTTGAAGAAGACCGCAGAGCCCACCTCACTGACAAAAGGCAAAGGAGGAAAAACCCAACACCCAACCCCAACCAACCAATTTTCCCTTGCAACCGCTGCAATCGTGTCTGCCTGTCCCGCATCGGACTGGTCAGCCACAAACGAGCCTGCAGCTGACGTGGACTTTTTTACCCCCTCCATAAATCTTCGTCCGCGAAGCCAAGCCAAAGAAAGAAAATATGTGGGAGGAGTGGTGGGAAAGGGAGAGAGGAATAAATACAGACCCTGCATTTACGCAGGAATGTTGGAAAATTTAATGATTTGTTAAGTTTTGCAAGTCTGTGAAAATCATAAATAAAATATTCAAAAAAAAGAGGGGGGTATAGAAAAGTATTTATTCCATTCTTTGGTCTATTAATGCATTTTAAAAGCAACTCATGTGGGTATAAGATTTTTTTAATGCTTTTGAAACATTTTCTAATGAGTGACAAGAAAACCTTGGTGATTTTTCTTAGTTGTGTTCTTTACAGGGTGATAGATAGTTTTGATGTCTTTCCCCATACAAAACACTGACACAGCACAGGGATCTCCCTGTTGTAAACACCTTTTCAGTAAAAACAACGTGCCATTCCCAGTTATGTGGAGTTCATCACCCAGCAATACTGAACTAGATTGGGGCCAAATGTTAGGTTACAAGTAGTGCAAGTTATGGTCACAAACTCTCACTGACTATTTATCGTAAAATTAATTCATACATTAAATTCACACAGGAATGAAATATCAAGTATAAAAATATTTCTCATATATTACAGAAATTATAACTCAGGTATTAGCTATGTATGACCAGTTTCAAAAAAAATGAAAACTAGGGAAATAGCAAAGATTCCTGTAAAATATCAGCAAAAAGGTGAACTCCAGGAATTCAGTTATATTTGGATGACTGAAATAGGTGATTATATTGTTAATTATGTCTTTAAATAATCATGCAAGTCATGAGACTCAATTCATACACCTGGTAACCCATTCATTTCTATTCAGTTACTGCTGTACTGAAATGGCTGTAGGCAAGGCTCAGCAGAGTATAAATGGCCAACTCCCTTCAAGGATCCAGATCTAATTATGGTGAATGAGGTAGGTGAAGAAAAGCTATGTTCCATGGACTAGGCATATTGAGGATCTTAGAAGGTGGCAGGAACTGGTTCAGAGATCAGTTTGCACAGTTAATTATTACACACTAGGAATCCATGCAAGAAGAAATTTTGAGACATCAAGACCTGTCAGCATTAATATTCGGATACTGGTAAACATATCTTGTTTCTACTGACTTGAAACACATCCAGCTGCATCATACACCACAGAGACCTCAGTTCACACAGCCACCAGTGCCATTATGTTCGACACTTCTCCAAACTCTTCATGGTCTTAGCCCTTCTCAGGAACTCACACAGCTGAAAGCATACATCATATACATGGTCAACAATGCCATTACAGCAATTTTATTTATCCTATGTCTTGTAGAAAAAGAAACCTTTCAACAATCAGTGTCACAATGACCTGAAAGGAGCCCTTCCAGTTCCAATCTGTTAGGAACTCCAGTGGATACTTCCATACCTTCTCATTGTATACAAATTCCAATAGCTATCATTTCCTTCGACCTGTACTGATCATTCTTGTACATTCCATTTCAAATGCAGGACCAGGGACTGGAATGGGCCTAGGGCCATTAATAAGATACCTAGGATCACACAACCATGTCAGGACTAGTCTGATCTCTGGACCCAAACCAAGATTCCTCTCTAAACCAAGATATACTGCAGTCATAAGCACAGATCTATTACTACAAAAATGGGTACAGTATTGGTGGACACAGGTGCTGCCATGTTAAAGGAAACACCCAAACAAGGTAAAGAATCAGCTTGATAAAAATTGTTTTCAGGTTTGGAGACTTTAATCAGAGCCTATTTTCAGAAAAATAGAACTATCACAGAAGACAGTTTCCAGCTAATTTGATTCATTCCATATGATATTTATTTACATTTCAGGTTCAGCTAGCCCAGTTGATGACAGTTTCCATCATTTTGCTAATAGTTGGGAGTAGATCATTGAGAGCTAATTAGCCAGATTAAATTCAGGGTTTTTTTTTTATGAACAGGACTTACATAGGCAATTTTCTACTGTTCAGTAGGTATATGAAAACTCTTGAAATCTCAGAATCAGCAAATTCCATGTAACCAGAAAACCTCTCCCAGTTGTACTACTGGGATATTCTGCATCTTTAACCAAATTGTACCTTTGGACAAGTGCTGGTCATGCAGTTACAATATTATCATCCAACCATCAATGCTCATACAGCAAATCGGAAGCCAGATATGCCACAATGAATGACTCAATTCCTGACACACCAAGGACTGTCTACCATCTAACGGTACAAGCCAGAAACGTGATGGAATATATTCCACATGTCTGGATGAGTCAGACCATCCATGACAGGGCAAAGCAGCTGACTTTTTAAACAACATAGCAATCACACTAAGCATTCATTCAGTGCACATTGGCAAACCATCTACAAAATGCACTGCAGTTAACTGACTATGCCACAACAGCACCTACAAAAGCCTATGACCTTTCCCACTAAAAAAGAACAAGGGAAACAGGTATATGGAAATTCCACCACCTGAGGTCCTAACTTTCATTCTCACTTGATCTAAATTCTGGAACTCGCGACCAAAAAGCAAAGAATTACAATAGTTCAAGATATGTCAACCTGGAAATCGGAAGATAATTTGAAAATACAACAATGGTATATAGAAATGAATAAATGTATTCCATTAGAAAAAATAACATATAGTTTAAGAAATAATATTGAAATATTTGAACAAATATGGGAGCCTTACATGAAACACAATAGCGAAAACCTACCGGGGACATTCACTACCTAAATTAACGAAAGGAGAAGGAAATGAAAAGAATTGACTCAGTGGAATTTCTTGTTTATTTTTATTGAATGACAACATTGTTTGACTGGTTTAATGTATCCTAGATTTTGTACTTTAAATGGACGGGAGGGGGGAGGTAGGGAGGGTGGGATGGGAGGGGGGGGGAGAAAATGGCACTGTATATATTTGAAAAGGAAAAAGTATGTATCATGGTTAATGTGGTTTATGGTGTGAAAAATAAAAAATTTTAAAAAAAAGGTGACAAGGGTAATTTGGAATAATGCATTAAATGTTTACTTTTTCAGTGATACCCAGACCCACAAAATTCCTGAAAGAAAACAGCAGAATTTCATATTTTGGACAATTCCCAGATAAAATACTGTTACTTTTAATATTTGGAAGTTAAATTTGAATGTAACATTTCAACCATTTCTTGACTAATTTAAAAGTATGCACATCTTTCTTGCCACCTAGAAACCAAAATTATCTCTCTTGTTCATTTTATTATGCTTCCTCCTAAAATGTACACGCAGTCTTTTTTAATAGGCTGGCCTGGCACATCACACCAAGGAGAAATAAGAACAGATTGAGAAGGACCTGTCAGGCTCATCCAACTGTGGATAACATCAGGTCAATGCCATGCAAAACAAAATTATACTTTTATACACATGTGGTGTGCCTTATTTTATAGTAGTATTCCAAAATCATTCCCAGTTTCAATTCTTAAAAAGTAATTTAGGATATAGGAGTTCAGCCGACAACAAGGACCAATTAGACTAGGCAGTTGGAAGAAAATATTGAAAAGACCTTAGTAATAGTTCACCATTCTCTCCACTAAGGACTTTCTATTATATCTAGTTTGCCTGAAATCTATTGTGTAACTCTTGACCAGATATACTTTGCACTCCATATGGAGTTTGTCACTTCTGGTATACTGAAGCACCCATTTATCTTCAGCAGTATTTGGAGGAGAATTTACACATTGATTTGTATGTAATGAAATCCACTCACATCTCCTGACATTAGAAAGTATTATTGATTAGATCATTTTCATATCTTCCCCTTTTTTCCCCTTTCAGCTTTCCAAAGGGAAAAGTCCCAGTGCAACCCATTGTTCATTTTTCCATCTACGCCAACATCCATTACACTTCCTGTGGCATCTTCCCTTGCAACCATTCTCTTTTATTTCCTCCCTTCCTACTATCCATGTACTTAACCATTCCTTCCAGTTGAAGCAACAATTTAACTTACTCAGTGCTCATGATGTGATCTCTTCGAGAGAAACCAGGGAGTTGATTTGGTGTCCACTTTGCAGTATACCCTTTTCAATTGTCAAGGATGTCACTGTGCTTCCATTTTAAATTTAGACATACAGCACTGTAACAGGCCAATTCAGCCCTACGAGTCCGTGCCACCCAACTTATTCCCCATTAACCTACACCCCGGTGCATTTTTGAAAGGGTGGTAGGAATCCGGAGCCCCTGGAGAAAATCCACAGAGATACAGGGAGAATGTACGATCTCCTTACAGACTGTGTAGTCATCAGTCTTTAACATTTGTTCAAGTTTTCTCTCTCCACAGATATTATGTCAGCTACTGAATAATTTCAGCACTCTTTTTAATTTCAGATTTCTGGCATCTGCTGTGTTCTGCATCGACAGTCCCAGCATTATTTTTCTCGTACCTTTGTCCCAATTCATCTTCTTTATACATCTACTCCAGTCACATCAGTTATGATTAATAAGACAACAGGAGATACACAGGAGATGGTTGATGCTGGAATATGAAGCCAGACACCATCTGCTGGAGGAAGTCAGTGGCTCAAGTAGCATCAGTGGGAGGAAAAGAATGGTTGATGCTTCCAGCCAAAGCTTTTCATCAGGATGTTATCGCCTTTCCTTAGAGAGCATCAGTAGCACCATGTGACCTAGATTCATCTGAATTCCATGCTCATAGACAGTCCTTTTGCTCTCTCCAAATGTAACTTTCCTTTCTTCCTTTTCTCATTTAATGACAGATCATTGACTCTATTTTACCTTTATTTGTCTCGAAGTTTCTTATCATCTGAAAATTTGGAAATTGTACATTTGTTGTACTCTTGTTGTCCAAGTCATATTAAGCAATGCATCATCCACAGAGCATTTCCAGCATTTTCTGCCTTTCACATTTTAAGCATCTCCGTTTTTTTTTTAATTTAATTTTAACCCATTAATTCCTTACTACGATTTAAAATTTGGGAACATCAACCATCATGAGAGCTGTCTCACTTCTTTACACCTCATGCTCATCTACCTTTGGTTGATATTTATCCTCGTTTCTAAGGACAGAATGCCTAAGCAGGCATTCCCTTGCATCTGGTGGCATATAACAGTTTATGGCATGGAAACAGGCCATCTCGGCCCTTCAAATCCATGCCAGTTCACTCAAGCAACTCCGCTACCAACACCCTCCTATCCATGGATATATCCAGCCTCCTCTTAAATGAAAGAATTGACTCTGCCTCAACTATTTCCTCCAGAAGATTATTCCATTCAGTCACCACTCTCTGAATTTTGCCCCCTTACCCTCAATTTGTGTCCTTTTGTTTCAACCTCCCCTGCTCTCAGGGGGAAGAGTCTACTTGCATCTAGTCTATCTATTGCCTTCATAATTTTAAACACCTCTATCAAATCCGCTCTCAACCGTCTATGCTCCAATGAATAAAGTTCTAACTTTTCAATCTTTCTCTGTACTCTAGGTATTTTAAGCCAGGCAACATCCTGGTAAATCTTCTCTGCACCCTCTCCACCTTATCTATATCCTTCCTATAATTTGGAGACCAGAACTGAACATCAATACTCCAAACCTGGCCTCACCAATGTCTTAAACAGTCGTAGCATCACTTCCCAGCTCCTATACTCTATGCTATGATTTATGAAGGCTAACATACCAAATGCCTTCTTAACAACCCTGTCAACATAGGAATCCACCTTCAAGGAACACTGCACCATAACTCCAAGATCTCTTTGTTCTTGTGCATTCCCCAATGTCCTCCCCTTCACTACATATGTCCTATTTTGATTAGTTTTTCTGAAATGTAGCACTTCACACTTCTCTACATTAAATTCTATCTGCCATAACAATAACAATAACAATTTATTTACAGCACGGAAACAGGCCATTAGGCCCTTCTAGTCCGCACCGAACCAAACACCCCTCTCTAGTCCCACCTCCCTGCACAATGCCCATAACCCTCCATCTTCTTCTCATCCATATACCTGTCCAACCTTTTCTTAAATAATACAATTGACTCCGCCGCCACTATTTCTCCCGGAAGCTCATTCCACACGTCTACCACTCTCTGAGTAAAGAAGTTCCCCCTCATGTTACCTCTAAACCTCTGCCCTTTAATTCTTAACTCATGTCCTCTTGTTTTAATCTTTCCTCCTCTTAACGGAAATAGTCTATCCACATCCACTCTGTCTATCCCTTTCATAATCTTAAATACTTCTATCAAATCCCCTCTCAACCTTCTACGCTCCAAAGAATAAAGACCTAATCTGTCCAATCTCTCCCTATACTCTAGATGCTTAAACCCAGGTAACATTCTGGTAAACCTTCTCTGCACTCTCTCCACTCTGTTTATATCCTTCCTATAATTAGGCGACCAGAACTGCACACAGAACTCCAAATTAGGCCGCACCAACATCTTATATAGTCTCAACATCACCTCCCAACTCCTATATTCCATGCAATGATTGATAAAGGCCAGCATACTAAAAGCCTTCTTCACCACCCTATTCACGTGAGTTTCTACCTTCAGGGAATGATGTAACGTTACTCCTAAATCTTTCTGCTCTTCTGTATTCATCAATGCTCTCCCATTTACCACGTATGTCCTGTTCTGATTCTTCTTACCAAAATGAAGCACCTCACACTTATCAGCATTAAATTCCATCTGCCATTTTTCAGCCCACTTTTCTAAGCAGCCCAAATCCCTCTGCAATCCTTGAAAACCTTCTTCATTATCCACTATTCCACCTATCTTAGTATCGTCTGCATATTTACTAATCCAATTTACCACCCCATCATCTAGATCATTAATGTACCAGACAAACCAACTTCCTCTGTAATCCCTGAAAACTTTCCTCACTGTCCACTATGCCCCCAATTTTCGTATCGTCTGCGTATTTACTTACCCAGTTAACCACCCCATCATCCAAATCATTAATATAAATTATGAACATCAGGGGACCTAGCACCAATCCATGCCACTCGTCACAGGCTTCCATCCTGACAGACAGTTGTCCACCATGACCTGCTGCTGTCTCTCCTCCAGTCACCTTTGAACCCATCTTACTATTTCTCTATTAATCCCTAGTGACTGAACCTTCCTTACTAACCTTTCATGTGGAACCTTATCAAAAGCCAGATAGACTACATCAACTGCCCTACCTTCATCCACCTTTCTTGTCACTTCTTCGAAAAACTCAACAATGTTCGTCAAACATGATTTCCCCTTCACAAACCCAGGCTGGGTGCTCCCTGCCTATACAGATATTTATACACACCATCTCTAATACCCTCCAAAACTTTCTGTACCACCAAAGTCAAGCTTACAGGCCTATAATTACTTAGCCGACACCTCGTGCCTTTTTTAAACAACAGAACTACATTAGCAACCCTTCAATCCCACGACACCACACCCTCCTCCAGTGATCGTTGAAAACTCACTGACAGTGCCTCCTCTATTTGCTCCCTGACCTCCCTTAAAGTCCTGGGGAAAATCCCATCAGGACCAGGAGACTTATCCACTTTTCCTGACCCAAGAAGCTCCAAAACCCTCTCTTTACTAATCCCTATCTTTTCCATAACTAAGCTATTTGCTTCACTTATCTCACATAGTCCAATGTCATTTTTCTTCATGAACACAGATGAGAAAAAATCATTTAACATCTCTCCCATCTGATACGGTTCATCGCACAGTTCACCGCTCGCATTTTCCAGCGGTCCTATTCTATCCTTAACCCTCCTTTTACTATTCACATATCTGTAAAAACCCTTTGGATTCATTTTTACCTTATCAGCTATTGACTCCTCATACCTTCTTTTTGCCTTTCTAATTTCTTTCTTAAGGTTTTTTCTACATAATGATCATACATCTTATCCATTTTTTGCTTCTTAAATTTAGTATATGCTCCCCTCTTATCCCGAACCAACCATAATTTTTCCAGAAATCCACGGTTCCCTTGCCTTTCGATCTGACTGGCACGTAAGATCCTGTATTCTCAATATCTCTTCTTTAAATTCCCTCCAAATCTCCTCTACATCCTTTCCAGAAAAAAAAGATCAGCCCATACAATTTTCAGCAAATCCCTTCTCATTTATTCAAATCTGGCCTTCCCCCACTCGAAGACCTTCAACCTCAGACCTGACCTATCCCTTTCCATATTTAAGTTGAAGCTAATCGACCCATGATCACTGGATCCAAAGTTCTCATCAACGCACACTTCCGTCACCTGCCCTATTCCATTCCCTAACAATAGATCTAACACTGCCTCCTCTCTCATAGGCACCTCAACATACTGCTGTAAAAACCAATTCTAAACACACTGTACAAAGTCTAAGCTCTCCTGTCCTTTCATTGATTGTGTTTCCCAATCAATATTAGGAAAATTGAAATCCCCAACTATCACAACCCTATTTCTACTACACATCTCAGCTATTTCCCTGCACATTTGCTCTTCCAGTTCCCTATCCCCTTTTGGCAGCCTATAATATACCCCTATATTTGTAGCCTCACCTTTTTTATTTTTTAAGTCAACTCACAAAGTCTCCTGCGATGAGTCTATCTTGCCTCATCACCACTGTAATATCTTCCCTGACAAGCAACGCCACACCTCCCCCTCGTACGCCGCCAATTCTGTCACATCTAAAGCAGTGAAATCCCTGAATATTTAGCTGCCAGTCACAACCTTCCTTTAACCAACTCTCACTAATTGCTATCACATCATAATGCCACGTGTCAATCCACACCATTAGTTCATCCACTTTATTTACCACACTCCTTGCATTGAAATAAATGCATCTCAGAGATCTCCCACATTTAACTTTCTGCCTCTCACCTTCTCTACAATTGTTACTATGGCCACTATTTATTACCTGCTGCTGTTCCACCTCCAGATTGTGTGAAAAAGCCTTTTTTTCTTAGCCTAAAGCCTCTGTTCTTGCTATCCTCCCTGACATGAATGTTAGAGGAGGTGGGAAGTTATAGTGCAGTTGTACAGGATATTGATGAGGAGTTGGGAAGTGATGGTGAAGTTGTACAAGATATTGATTTGGAGTATCATGTACAGTTCTGGTCAACTAACCACAGGACGGATATCACTAAGAGTAAAAGAGTGCAGAGAAGATTTACAGGATGTTGCTGGGATTTGAGGGAGGTGAATTTTAGGGAACGGTTGAATAGGTTAGAACTTTATTTCCCTGGAATATAGAAGAATGAGGTAAGATTTGATAGGGTATAGATAAATGCAAACAAACTTTTTCCACACAAGTTTGCAGAGATTAAAAACTAGAGGCCATGGGTTAAGGGGAAAAGTTAACAAGGAAGATGGGTGGGGGGCGGGGGGGTCCTTCACAGAGCCAGTGGCAGGACCAGCTGCCAGTTGAATTAATAGATTGCAGGCTCAATTTTGACATTTAAGACAAATGTGGACAGGAGGAGTATGGCCTGGGTGCTGGTCGGTGGGAATAGGCAGAGCAGGCTCTGAAGACGGTGCTCTAGAGTTCTGTGGTTCTTTGATCCACGGTCTGCACCCCAACTCCCAAGTTCCTTTTTAAACTTCGCCAGTGCCCACGTCGTGCACTGGAAACACTTACCGACTTCCACGGCCGTATAAGCCAACTCGGGGTCATGGACCAGGTCACCCAGAGCCATAAGTGCCCGCTGTCTGGTGATGAGATTGGGGTCGGCCAACTCTCGGCGGAGTTTGGGCACAGCCCCGTCCCCGAACGCAACCGGCGCTCTGGTCGGGTCGACGTGCGGCGGCAAGTGGGCGGAAACTCTCGGGTGAGACATGTTCTCCTGCCCACGAAAAATATAGACTCAGCGAGCCGGCGGCGTCCAACACCTCAGGCGGCCGTTTGCCGGCGCTCGCGGCGTTGGTTCTGTTACCAGTAGCAACGCCGCCAGGCTTTGCCCTCGAGCGCGAGCGGCGCGGCCCTCAGAGAGAACCGTGAACGGCGTCTGCGGCCTCGGCGAAGGGCAGGCCCGACCGAGGTGATGGGGAGGGGAGCGGACGGGAAGGCTGGAAGCAGGTGAAGACCCCCAAAAGTGGTGAGGGGATTTAAAGATGAGGATCAAACTTCGGATTAATTCGGGGCTGGTCTCCGTGATAACGGGGACAGATGGTCACAGGCCTGGATTTAACCATTAAGCAACATAAGCACGTGCTCAGGGTACCAAGGGATGGGGGAAGCACATAGTCTTTTCCCAGTGCTGGATTTACCATGGTGCAGCTGAACTCCCCCCCCCCCCCCCCACCACAATAAATGAAAAAAACTTTTGTACACAGGTTGTGGGGTCTGACCTGGAAGAAAACTGAATTTTTAATGTATAATGTCACATTCAGCACTTTTGAGTCTTAATGACGTCAATGGAAGGGCTTTGGGGTGGGGGGGGGGAAGGGTGGGTGGGAAACCATTGTTCTTAGGATATCAGTTGGCCTTAATCCGGCCCTGGAAGTATCACCTCAGTCTCTATGCTGATCGACGTGCGCAGCGCGAATAAAAGCTCTCGCGACTGGAGGAAGAACAAACGCTTTTATTAGCTTATAACTATGGATAGGGGCTTCGGAAGGGTTCTGGGTTGAGGCAGGAAACCAGGGTTGCAGGTGAGCAGATGGGGGCGGAGCCGGCCATCCACACAACACCCTACCAGTGAATCCCAACTCACTGCAACCTGCTGAGCATTTCCCAATATTTTCTTAGCATTTGACATTTCAAGAATCCTCATGACCAGACAACTTCACCACGGCAGGGGAGAAAATTTTTAAAATAATATTGTGTATGCACTCACACAATTATGACTCGGAGATGTGATGCTTTCTCATCCTTTACTTCTATTAGACTAACAAGGCTACTGACACACAGGGTTTTATGTATGCATACAAATATATGGAAGGGTGTCATCATGTCCAGCAGAGGACAAAGGTCGAATGGAGGAACCAAGATGTATTTGTTAAAGGCAAATCATGCCCATCTAACTCAGTAAAGTTCTTAGATAAAGAAGAATAGGGCAATGTATATGATTGATCTGGTGTATGTGGGTGCCTGAAAAGGCATTTGATATATTAGACTTACCATTAAGAATAAGGATTATGCAATAAACAGCAAAATGGATTGTAACAGAAAGCAGTGTTATTGTGAAAGTGTAATTCAGGCTGTAGGGTCGTTTGTGGTGGAATTGACCAGGGGTTGGACCCACTGCATTTCTTAATATGACTGAGAGAAGAGTGCAAAAGGGCACAATTTCCAAATTTTCAGATGATTTAAAAAAACCGAGACACAGTGAATTTTGGGGATGATAGTAATGAACAAGAAGTCTACCATTCAACTGGAAAGGATCAGTTACGAGGCAGATGAAATTCAATCCTGAGAATTATTAAGTATTGCATTTTGGTTGGAAGAACAAGAAGAGACAATACAAGCCAAAGGTTCTGACAAAGAGTCATTGACCTGAAACAAATACTTTGTCTCTTTCTTCAGAATCCATGGTATAATTACAGTAAAAGTTCGATGATCTGCTAACCCACTATTTTGAAATCCTATTAGTTCACCAGGTGATGTTTGCCCTGCTTTCTTTCAACCCATTGGGACTCCAGTTACCCATTCCCTCTAAAACACCAGCACCGCAGTTCCCTTATCGCCTTTCTTTTTTTTTGAAACTTTATTTAAAGATTTTATTACATGAATAAAACAAAGAAATTACATTTAAAGAAAAATAAAAATGCAGTAATTATTGCAACACAACATTAATAACCTAACTTAAATCAATCTAACCCCCCCCATTTATACGACCACTAATAAAACTATTTATAAAAAAAACCCAACCTTCCCCCCAAAATAAAGAGTGAAGAATTAATAAAGTTAGTAATATATATAAAAAACACTCACAAACAAAAGAAAATAACAAGTAAAAATATTAATAAAAAAAAGTTATCAAATTTAAAATATCACACATAAAACATATTTAAATAAGACTTAATTGCAAGTACTTAACAAGTGGAGTCCACTTCAACTTATAAAAAGACATCTTATCTTGAATTGAAAAAGATATCTTTTCCATAATTAAACAAGACCATCTCTAAATACCACCTATCTAAGGTTAGTATATTTCTATCTTTCCAAGTAAGCGCTATACATTTCTTAGCCACTGCTAAGGCTAAATAGATAAAAGAAATCTGATAATCATTTAAGCCTAAATCGATTAATGATTGAATATTCCCTAATAAAAATATATCAGGATCTAATACAACATAGATATTATATAAACTATTAAAAATAGATTGAATACCTTTCCAAAACTGTTGCAATTGATCACAAAACCAAACTGTATGTAAAAAAGTATAAGCCGTCTGATCACAACAAAAACAACAATCTACCTTACTAAGACCAAACTTTTTTAATTTCTCTGGTGTTAAATATAATTGATGTATAAAATTATAATTAATCATCGCTAATCTAGCATTAATCAATTTCCAAATACTATTCTGACAAATTTCCATTCAAGCTTCTTCAGCTACTATAGAACCTAAATCTTTTTCCCATTTCAACTTATCTTTATCCCAATCTGTCTTATTTTCATTTTCTTGTAAAATACAATACAAATCAGATATATACCCCTTTTTTGGTATGGAAAATACATATTTCTCAAAACTAGTTTCAGGCAATAAAATCATATGTTGGCCACATACCTGTTTTACAAATGATCTTAACTGATAATATACAAATACAGAATTTCCACTAATACCAAATTTCCTTTGTAATTCCTCAAAAAACAATCTGATAAATTTTTTATTCCTTTCCCATTGTTTCAAAGTAATATTGGAGACTGTAAAAGGAACGTTGATTATTATATAATGGCAATCACCCAGACCATTTATTTTTAAGCCCCAATTTATTAAATTTACTTGTCCATAAATTCAATAAATGTTTCAATATTGGTACATCATAAGTTCATAATAAATTTTTATTCCATCGAAACAAAAACTCATGTAGAAATTTTTCTGAAATAACTGCCATTTCTATCTTTGCCCAACTAGGTGGGTCCTAGTTTTCCCTTCCATAAAAAATCTCTAACTGCTTTATATAAATCCTTAAAAAAACTTTTTTTTAAAAAATAAGGAATTGATTGAAACAAATACTGTATCCGAGGAAAAATATTCATTTTTATAGTGTTAATCCTCCCCAATAAACCTAAAGGTAAATCCTTCCACCTAATCAAATCTAACTTAATCTTTTTTTATTAAAGGAAGATAATTAATTGAATATAAATCTTGATATTCTGTATTAACATTAATTCCTAAATATTTAATTTGTTTAGTCCACTTCAAATTTATAATATTTTTTATATACTGAATAATCATCTTTACAAATTGACAAAATTTCACTTTTAGCCCAGTTTACCTTATAACCAGATAATTGACCATAATTTTCTAAAGATTCTGGAATTGCTGGTAAAGAAATATCAGGATCCACCAAATATAATAAAACATCATCAGCAAATAAATTAATCTTATATTCCTCATTCAAAACTCACATACCCTTAACATTTTCATTTTGATGTATTAATTGTGCCAAAGGTTCAATAACTATAGCGAATAAAGCAGGTGACAATTGTAAGGTAAAACATCATGAGATGGGAATGTGTAGGGAGTTACCCTGTACAGGGCAGTAACAAGAAGGGGAGGTGTCCTTGTACTCCTGTTAGGTAAAACATCATGAGATGGGACCGGAGAAGGAGTCACCCAGTACTAAGGAGTAACAGAATGCATCCTTGTACTTACAAGATAAGAGAGACATTGATGGATTGAGAGGCAGGAAGCTAGCAGGGAAAGGATAGCAACAGTTTTAGTCATTGGACAAGTAATGATATGATGATGTTCTAAGCATGTATCCAAGGGTATAAAACATCACCATTTTGCTGATAACGGCAGAATGCATTCTCCGACTAACTTTGTTAGTCGCAAGTGTTACAATCCGGTAATAAAGAACAAAGAACCCTGATTTCGACTCAGCCTGGTGTTTGTCTCACTCATTCATGAACAAAGCAGACCTAACACAATGGACATCCTTGCCTAGTAGACCTTGTTAAATTAAAGGATTCTGAAATCTGCCCATTGGTAGCAACTCTAGCCTTCGGACTATTATATAAAGCCTTTATCAATCCAATAAACGAGGAACCAAAACAAAATTTCTCAAGTACTTTAAATAAAAACTTCCACTCCACTCTATCAAAAGCCTTTTCTGCATCCAACGAAACCACTATTGGATAATTCATTTGAGATTTAGATTTGTTTATCAAAGTTATTAAATGTAAAATATTATCAGATGCATATCTATTTTTTTATAAATCCTGTTTGGTCTTTATGTATTATTTTAGGTAAATATTGAGCTAATCTATTAGCCATAACTTTAGCTACAATTTTATAATCCACATTTAACAACGATATTAGTCGATAAGAAGAAACCTGTAAAGGATCTTTATCTTTTTTTGTTATAACTGTAATTATAGCATTAGAACAAGATTCAGGTAATTGAAAAGTTTTATAAATTTGCTGTATTACATCCTTATAAATAGAAGATATATCAACATAAAAAGTTTTATAAAACTCTATAGAAAACCCATCTTCACCAGGTGCCTTTCCATTTGGCATATCTCTTATTGCCATTTCAATTTCATTTTCTGTTAAAGATTTATCCAACTCTTGTCTATCTTCTTGATTCAATTGTGGCAATTTAATATTTTTCAAAAAAGAATCTATTGCATCTTCAGCTACATCTTTACATTCTGAAGTATATAATTTTTTATAAAAATTACAAAATTCCTCATTAATTTCTTTTTGTCTAAAAGTAATGCCGATTTCTTTCTAATTGCTGGTATAATCCTAGATAATTGTTCTTTTTTCAACTGCCATGAAAGGACTTTATGAGCTTTCTCACCCCATTCATAAAACTTATGTTTAGTTCGATTCATTAAACATTCAAACCGATATGTTTGTAATTCATTATATTTAAATTTTAAATTAGTCAACTGATTCTTTTGCATTTCAGTAGGATTTTTTTGAAATTCTTTTTCAGTAACAGTTATCTTTTTCTCTAAATCTTCAATCTCTCTAATTCTCTCTTTCTTTACTTTAGAAGCATAACTAATAATTTGACCTCATAAAAAAGCTTTCATTGCATCCCATAAAACAAAATGATTAGAAACAGAATTAATATTATTACTAATAAAAACCTCAATTTGTTTTTTTAAATAACTAATAAATTCTGGTTTTTGTAATAGCATAGTATTAAATCTCCATCTTGGGGTTCTCTGAACATCTTGTGAACTCTGATATTCTAATAATAGTAATGAATGATCTGAAACCAACCTTGCCTTATAATCCACAGATATAACTCTATCTTTCAAATGCGTTGAAATTAAAAAATAATCAATTCTTGAAAAAGAATTATGGCATGAAGAGTAAAAAGAAAAATATTTCTCTGTAGGATTAAATCTTTGCCAAATATCAACTAAATTCAAATCTGTCATCATATTAGTCACTTGCACTGCCATTTTAGATTTCTTAATTGTTCTTGGATACTTGTCCAATAAAGGCTCCAATACCACATTTAAATCTCCCCCAATCATCACATTAGAATTTGCTTGTCCAAGTAATAAAGACATATCCACAACAAAAGCTGTATCCTCAACATTTGGAGCATAAACATCAAGCAAAGTCCAAGCCTCATTAAAGATTGTACAATTCAATTTTAATAATCTTCCACCATTTTTCTCTTCATTCTGTAACTGAAATGGTAGATTCTTGTGCACCAAAATTGCCACTCCTTTTGCCTTTGAATTAAATGAAGAATAAAAAATTTGTCCAACCCATTCACGTTTAAGTTTCAAATGTTCCTTATCCGTTAAATGAGTTTCCTGCAAAAAGGCCACATCAACTTTTAGTTTTTTTAAATAAGCAAGTACTTTCTTACACTTAATAGGATTATTTAAACCCTGAACATTAAGAGAAGCAAACTTTAATTTAGACATTTCTTACAACAACAGAACAAGAAAAAAAAGAAAAAAAACCCTCCCCTTATCCCCTCTTAAAACTACAACAAAAAAAAGAAATTAAAAAAAAGAAATTATATATATTTTTTAAATAATAAAAAGAAACTTCACTCCTTAATCCAAAAATTAATTAAAAAAAAACAGGTAAGAGGTTACGACTACCTCCTCCTGTCTAAACCCCACAATGCGGTAACTCCCACAAAATATTGGGTGTGAGGTAACTCACACGTAGCTGACGACTTCTGGAAAACAATGCCCACCCAGTTCCCTCTCCTAACTCCCATTTCACATGAAACTATCATCATTATCTAAATCTTCTCGAGAAATTTTTTTTTTTTTTTTAATTTAATCAGGTTTGTCACTTCGACCACCATTGCTTCCATTTCTTCTTGAAATTCGATTCCCATCTTGCATCTCCACTCTCTTCGGAGACCGTGGAGGACTACGTCGTTCCTGGAATTGTGTAATTGGTAACAATTGAGCAAAGTCCATAGCTTCTTTAGGATTGTCAAAAAATTTTGGTTGATATCCATCCTGAAAAATCTTCAATACTGTAGGGTATCTAAATGTTGCTTTATATCCTTTTTTCCATAACACTTCTTTCACAGGATTAAATTCACGTCGTTGAGACATAATTTCCTGACTCAAATCTGGATAAAAAAAAAAAAACACGATTGTTCTGGACCATCAAAGGAGATCTATTTTGTTGAGCATTTCTAATAGCCACACGCAAAATTGTCTCTCTATCATAATAGTTTAGACAACGGACCAGAACAGGTCTTGGGTTCTGTCCTGAAAAAGGTTTTCTTCTCAAAGCTCGATGAGCATATTCCAGTATTAAACCATCCGGGAACTTATCTTGTCCTAAAACTTGAGGGATCCAATCAGTAAAGAATTTTCTTGGATCTGGTCCTTCTATATCTTCTGGCAAACCAATAATTTTTACATTATTTCGTTTAGACTAATTCTCCAAATAATCAACCTTTTCCGCTAAATTTTTATTCTGAATTGGTAAAGTTTCAATTGTTTTATTTACATCTTGTATTTGGTCTTGTACCTCAACTATACCTTGGTCACAAACATCAAGTCTTTCATTTGTTTCAAGCTTAAAAGCTCCATAATCAACCATCTGTTGAGTATTAATGTCCACCAAGGTATTAAGCTTGGTGTTAACTTGAACCAAAGATTTACCTAACTCTTTGATTGAAGAAGATAACTTAAATTCTTAATAACCATATCAACTGGAATAGATTCAGGTACAATAGGATCCTGCTGTTTCTGAGTAACCAGAGGGTCTTCTAATCCTTCCCTTAATTTAACTCCTTTTCTTGCAGCGTGACTCCGTGTAGAAACCCCTGCCACAACCTCCTCAGCAATATCAGAAGACTGGTATTCAGGGTTATCCTTAACCCATATTACATCAAGAGCCTTCATTACATCGGGATCAGTTGAAGTCTTCATAACTGGTGGTGCATTTCGCAGCGCCACCGCTACATCAATCGGTGAACGTCTCTTTAAAGTCAGGTCTTCAGCTGGCGGCATCCCAGCTGTTTCAGCTGTCAAAAGTTCAGTGACAGCGCTCATAGCAGGCGTTGATTGAAATACACGCGCCTGGCTAGCCCTTTGTTCCAAAGGCTGCCGGGCGCCATCTTTAAAGAGCCCTACCGGTACAGAGCGGAGCTCCTTTGCCGAATCCTGCACTTCTCCTCTTGGATCCATTTCACGCTGAGTCCTGGCTTCTTGTAAACAGGTAGGCTCAGATAACTTCGGGAAATGTAATTTCTTAGCGATCTGTTTCCGTTTTCTTTTACTTTTTTTCAGCAATTGTACCATTAGAAACTAGTTTAACACCTCTAACTACTTATAAACTTTTTTTAAAAGTTTCAACGGGCACTTATAGACAAAACAATAACAAAGAGTCAGGAGAGGACTGGAAGGCACGTCTGTTCCGTATGCCATCTTGCCACGCCCCCCCCTTATAGCCTTTCGACAGGCCATTTCAGATAGGCCAAAAGTTGAGATGTCAAGGCGGAGAAACTCCGCCAAAATGCATAATCACCTACCTTTCTGAATGTGCGGAGGCGGTCTCCGAGCCATATATTCCAACCCCTCTCCGAGAGGGATGATCTCCACAGCGCAGCCCTCCGCCGAACAATCTGAATGTGCAGCTGGGCTAAGCAGCTGTTTAGGGGTGGGCTGATGATGCCATCAGCCTGTGACCCATCTCCCCACTCACACCGCACCTTCAAAATCAGGGACAGTGGGGACCATCAGGCAGTTGGGACAGCAGGGGCCGACAGGGCAACAGGAGCTGTCAGGGCAGCTGGTGTGGGCTGGGTCAGCCACACCGAGCCACTTTGGCCTTCAGGGCTGTTCTCTGCGGCTCAAAATGTGAAGGAATAATGGCTGTCTTCCCTATCCATATTCCCCCACGCAACTGGAACTGTTCTGGGAACCATAGAGCAGTTCCAGCTGCCTGGAGGATTATGAATAGGGAAGATGGCCATTGCTCTGCCATGTATTTATGACGGATAGCGCAATGGCACCAGTCATCCCGCCTCGGTTGGATCCGGAGGGCGCTACGAGGCACCTCTAGATAAGAATGAGACACTGGAGCAGCCTTTTAGGGCTGCTGTCTGAAAGGTAAGTTCCCATTTTCCATCTGCTCCATAGCTGGTCTCAAGGCAGAGGCCTGACATGAAATAGCTTTACACCTCTGTGCACCAATTCAATTTGCATGGTTTCTTGGAAAATATATTATCACAGTGTGCAGCATCTAAAGAGATTAATTTAAAGAGTGTCGAGGTATTGATAGAAATAACATATAATAGTCTGAAAAATCTGCTAATCCAGCAACACTAAAAAACCAAACCTGCCAAGTAATAAGAGTTTCATTGCACTTTGATGGCTATGTAGCGGCGGCTACACTGCTCCAGCAATATCACACGCAACCAGACAGGTTGAGCTTAGTGAGCATACTAGTTTATTTCAGGCTGCTGGGCTGCACTTATACTCCCAGCCCAGACCTGGCTGAGAACCGCGCTGAAGGGCACTGACATCACCTGGGTGTCACGTGGTCCCCAGCGCGGATTTCTGAGCCCCGTGCTGAAAGGAAGGGAAACCCCCGATCGTGCCATTTTGGCCGGCTGCACCGCCACATGGCTTACAAACGGGGCTGGTTCACCTGCCTTGTGGTGAGCCACAACGCAGCCCCCCCCAGAACCAGCCCCAATGTCCTTTTTTGCCGGGCAGCCTCACTTCTTGGGCTGGGCAACGGCCACGGGTTTGGTAGGATCGAGGTGCACTGGCTTCAGCCTGTCCATGGTAAACAGCTCATGTCTGCCGCCCATGGCCAGCGTGAACGTCGAGCCGGAACTCTGTACAGCCCCTCGTATGGTCGCTGCAGAGGTAATGTGGTCGGACCCCGCCAAACGAAAACGTACTCCACGGAAAGGAGTTTGCCAGGAACGTGAGACGGATGGGTACCATGCCTAGGTGGCGGTAGGGTTTGAAGGAGTCCAAGCGTGCCCTGAGGTGAGGAAGTAGTTCATGCGGCGACGCTGGGGATTGTGAGGTGCATTGACAAACTCACCAGGTAGTGCCATTGGCGCACCATAGACCAACTCAGCTGGTGACGCATGCAGATCTGCCTTGGGAGTGGAGCGGATGCCCAGGAGCACCCAAGGCAGTTCATCCGTCCAATCGGGACCGGTGAGGCGGGCCGTGAGCACCGACTTCAGGTGGTGGTGCAGATGTTCGACCAGTCTATTGGCCTGTGGGTGGTAGGCCATGGTGCGGTGTAGCTGGATCCCCAACCTGTTGCCGAGTTGTGCCCAGAGTGCAGATGTGAACTGGGCACCCCGATCGCTGGTGAGGTGAACCGGGACGCCAAACCGGGTAACCCAACTATGCAACAGTGCTCGAGAGCAGGAGTCGGTGGAGGCGTCTGGCATCGGGATTGCCTCGGGCCTGCAAATGGTGCGGTCCACCACCGTAAACAGATAACGGTTGCCCCGGGAAATGGGTAAGGGCCCAACGATGTCCACGTGAATGTGGCTGAACCATTCCCGGACGTGCTCGAACTCCTGTACGGACTCTCTGGTGTGCCTGTGCACCATGGATGTCTGGCAATGGGTGCATGTTCTGGCCCAGCCCGCGATCTGCTTCCACAGCCCATGCCATACAAACTGTTCGATAGATGGATGTAAAGGATCATGGATGTGATGGAAGACCTGCCTGCGCTACTGCTGGGAAACCACTGGCCGCGGGGTGCCCAAGGAGATATCACACAGGATGGTGCCTTTGCTGCTCGGAGTCGGGAGGTCTTGAAACCGAAGGCTGGTGATGGCGGTCTTGAAGACCCTCGTCTCCTCATCAGCTTCCTGGTCCCGGGCAAGCTGGTCGAGGCTGGATGTCTGCGGGCAGATAGCTGATCACAAGATAGCATCGGCAACCACATTGTCCTTCCCTGCCTTGTGCCAAATGTCAGAGGTAAACTCCGACACGAAGGAGAGGTGACGCTGCTGGCAGGCTGACCAGGGATCCTTTGCCATCGCAAGTTCCTGGGTGAGAGGTTTGTGGTCTGTGAAAATGGTAAAAGTCCTCCCCTCCAAAAAATAGCAGAAATGCTGCACTGCCAGGTACATGCCCAGTAACTTGCGGTCGAAGGCACAATTCTTGCGTTCCGGCAGGCGAAGCAGGTGGATGAAGAATGCCAGCGGCTTCCAATGTCCATTCACCTGCTGCTCAAGGATGGCACCGACGGCTGTGGCAGAGGCATCGACAGAAAGTGCCATATGCAGGTTGGTGGGCGAGCATGGCGGCCTTTGCAGGGCATCCTTGGTGGCCTTGAATGCGGTGAGGCTTCTGGGTTCCAAGCAAGCATCTTGTGCTTGGCTGCGATGAGGATGAACAGCCGTTGCATGATGCGAACAGCTCCCGGGATTAACTGGTGGTAAGATTTGAGCATACCCTTGAGTCTGTCCAGGCGTGGGAACTCCCTGATAATGGCGACCTTCGCAGCAGCAGGTGTGGCTCCTTCGTCCAGGAACTGCATGGTGGACTCTTTTCCGAACTGGCACTTGGCTGGGTTGATGGTAAGGCCAAAGTCAGCCAGCTGGGAGAAAAGGGCATGTAGGTGGGCCTTGTGTGCACCTGGTCCTTGCTGGCGATGAAGATGTCGTCCAAATAAATAAAGACGAAATCCAAGTCCCTGCCCACAGAGTCTATGAGGTGGTGAAAGTTCTGAGCAGCATTCTTAAGCCCGAATGGCATGCGCAGGAATTCGAACAAGCCAAAGGAGGTGATGATGGCCTTCTTTTATATGTCCTCAGGGTGCACCGGGATCTGTTGATATCCACGCACCAGGTCAACCTTGGAGAAGACCCTCGCATTGGCAGGTTGGCTGTAAAGTCCTGGATCTGAGGGATGGAGTAACAGTCAGGAACGGTTGCCTCGTTGAGCCATCGATAGTCTCCACAGGGATGCCAGCCGCCGGATGCTTTCAGGACCAGGTGGAGCAGTGAGGCCCATGGGCTGTCAGACCGCCGAATGATCCCCAGCTTCAACAGGTGCGAAAACTCCTCCTTCGCTACCTAGAGCTTGTCAGGTGGGTGCCGGCATGCCTTGGCATGAACCAGCAGGCCCTGGGTGGGGATGTGTTGGAACACCCTGTGGCGCAGCGAGGCAGCAGAGAACTGTGGCTTGAGGAGTGTTGGGATCTCATCCAGGATCTGCTGGAACTCGTCTCTGGGCATATTGATTGTGGCCATCTGCGGTTGCTCTGAGCAGGAGGTGTCGACCAGGCACCTACCTCGAATGTCCCCAGAAGCCTGTGTGCGAGGAGGGTCTGCACCCAGGATGGTGGTCGGGAGGGATGAGACGGTGAATCTCCATGCGAAATTCCATTGGCTGATCTCCATACGTCCGGATTGCCGTTGCGTTGGCCGCATGGAGGGGAGGTCCATGAGGTCGGTTCCTGGATTCGATGGCTGTGGCCGGGATGATGCTGATCTGGGCTCAAGTGTCAATGAGGAACCGCCAGCCGTTGACTGAGTCCCGCAGGTAGAGAATGCTGTGTCCTTGGCCAGCCGCCATAGCCATTAACAGCGGCCAGCCTGGTTGTTTCCCTGGAATGAGCAGGGCTGATGACACTTCCGAGCCTTGGCTCCCCAACACTGGTGGTAGAAGCAGAGGCCTGAAGCGGATGCTGTGGTCTTGGTTATGCTCTTGGGGGCCCCTGCAGGAGCCATGTGCTCTACTGCAGCGCTAGGGGTGGGCTTGGCATGATCGTGCCTGTGCCTCATGACCTGCTGGACCACTGAGCCTTCCAAGAATTGTGCGAGCCATAGCTCTTGGGCCTCCTCGGGTCAGTGAAGCTTTCTTGAACCAGCAACAGGCAGATGTCCCCAGGCATATGTTCGAAGAAGATGCGCTCAAAAGTGGGCAGTTGGTGTGCTCACCCATGAGCGCAAGCATCTCGTCCATCAGTTCCATCGGGGACCTGTCCCCCAGGGCGTCGAGGTGCAGCACCCGAGCGGCACACTGGTTTCTGGATAGTCCGAGGGACCCGGTAAGCACTCGCTTGATGGTCTCGGACTTGTCCTTGGTGGGTAGGTGCTGAACAAGGTGCAGCACGCGTCTGGCAGTGGCCTGGTTCAGGGCAGTGACCACATGGTAGAATTTAGTCGTGTTGGATGAAATTTGACAGAGGTGAAACTGGCCCCCTGCATAGCTGAACCAGATCTCTGGCTCCTGAACCCAGAATTCAGGCAGTTTCACAGCTATAGCGCTGATCCCAGGCTCGCTCATGATGGGTTCAAAGACGTTTGTACTAGTCAGGGTCACCAATTGTAGTGACAGCTACACTTCTCCTGCAATAACAAACACAACCAGACGGATTGAGCTTAGTGAGCAAATTTATTGCAGGCTACTGGGCTGCACTTATACTCCCAGCCCGGACCTGGCTGAGAACCGCGCTGACGTCACCTGGGCGTCACGTGGTCCCGCATCACGAGTTTCTGAGCCCTGTGCTGGAATGAAGGGAAACACCCCCCCACCCCCGACGATGCTCGCCACTGCGTGGCTTACAAGCGAGGCCGGTTTGCCTGACTAGTGATGAGCCACCACAGCTAGTAACCTTTTGTGAGGTTGCACAGCAGGTAACTCTTTTTATGTAGTGTTTTGCAGAGACCCAGCACAGAATATATCTGACCAGATGAACAGATCAATTCTACTGACTTTGTTAGCAACTGTCACAATGTGGAGATATGATATGCCTGAGAGGCAGTAGGTGCTTTCAAATTGCAGCACCCGGGTAGCCCTCCTGGGACCCGGGTTTGATTACTGGGTTGTGGGTGCAACTTTAAAACACAGGTGGACCTACATGTTAAATCGCCAACCCAGCGATTTAAGGGGGATCGCACCCCCACAATGACACGGTGATTGACGCATCACACACTCACAGACCATCGGTGTCCCCTCCCTCGTTAGTTTCCACCTGTCCGTCAGTCGTCACGCCAGTCGCCACCCCCACCCCCTCCCCCCCACCCCGCCGCACAACACAGCGACGTGCCAGTTCTGCGATTGGGGGCGGAGAGTGTTTGCTACCGCAATGTGACGTTCCGGTTTGCCGCAGTGGTTCCAACGGTGTGTGGGTTTTGGGTAAGGAAGACGGCCATTTCTTCCACGCTCCGTTGCTGTGAATCGGAGCGGTGCTCGTAGCAGCGGAATATCACAGGCCCGCACTCTTCCCCCGATTGCGGCAGCGACCACTCTCTCCCGAATGCAGCCCCCCCCCCCCTCCACTCTCCCCCTGATCACGGGAGTGACCTCTCTTCCCCAGATCGTGGTAGCAACCTCTCTGCCCCGATGACAGCAGCCACCTCTATCCCCGGTTTCGTGACCTACCTCTCTCTCTCTCCCCCCCCCCCCCCCCCCGCGATCGCGGCAGCAACCTCTTTTCCGCCCACCCCCCCCCCCCCATCTCAGCAGGGACCTCACTCTCCCCCACCCCCGATTGCGGCTTCCCACAATTGCAACAGCGATCTCTCCCCCCCCCCCCCCCCCCCCCCCCGATGTCATCAGAGTAACAGGTCAGTCATTTTCCTTTTCAAACTGCTGGAGCATGATGCCTGGGGAAGTATTAATGGGTCCTGACTGGGTTGACCCGGTTGAAACCTTTCAAATCGCCATGTACCTGGGTCACTAACCATGCAAATTGCCCAGTTAATCCCATTTTACATGGCAGTTTGAAAGGGCCTAGTGTCAGTGAACTACTCTTTGCAGACGATGCCGCTTCAGTTGCCCATTCAGAGCCAGCTCTTCAGCACTTGACGTCCTGTTTTGCGGAAACTGCCAAAATGTTTGGCCTGGAAGTCAGCCTGAAGAAAACTGAGGTCCTCCATCAGCCAGCTCCCCACCATGACTACCAGCCCCCCCATATCACCATCGGGCACACAAAACTCAAAACAGTCAAGCAGTTTACCTATCTCGGCTGCACCATTTCATCGGATGCAAGGATCGACAACGAGATAGACAACAGACTCGCCAAGGCAAATAGCGCCTTTGGAAGACTACACAAAAGAGTCTGGAAAAACAACCAACTGAAAAACCTCACAAAGATTAGTGTATACAGAGCCGTTGTCATACCCACACTCTTGTTCGGCTCCGAATCATGGGTCCTCTACCGGCATCACCTACGGCTCCTAGAACGCTTCCACCAGCATTGTCTCCGCTCCATCCTCAACATTCATTGGAGCGACTTCATCCCTAACATCGAAGTACTCGAGATGGCAGAGGTCGACAGCATCGAGTCCACGCTGCTGAAGATCCAGCTGCGCTGGATGGGTCACGTCTCCAGAATGGAGGACCATCGCCTTCCCAAGATCGTGTTATATGGCGAGCTCTCCACTGGCCACCGTGACAGAGGTGCACCAAAGAAAAGGTACAAGGACTGCCTAAAGAAATCTCTTGGTGCCTGCCACATTGACCACCGCCAGTGGGCTGATAACGCCTCAAACCGTGCATCTTGGCGCCTCACAGTTTGGCGGGCAGCAACCTCCTTTGAAGAAGACCGCAGAGCCCACCTCACTGACAAAAGGCAAAGGAGGAAAAACCCAACACCCAACCCCAACCAACCAATTTTCCCCTGCAACCGCTGCAACCGTGTCTGCCTATCCCGCATCGGACTTGTCAGCCACAAACGAGCCTGAAGGTGACGTGGACATTTACCCCTCCATAAATCTTCGTCCACGAAGCCAAGCCAAAGAAGAAGAAAGAAGTTATGTCTAATTGAATTTGTATATTGTGCAACTGTCACTATAAATGTGACACTTCTAACACTTCACACTGTTTCAAACTTGACACAAATGTCATTTTGCATTTGCTTATCTTTGAAATTAAAATGACATTGTAATGTCTAATAAATGCGCGTCTTTCCACAATGATATCAAGGTACTTTTTGTCAACCTGTGAAAACTGAACTTTATGAATACTACCTTATTGTGGAATGCAGTAGACATTGACAGAAAATGCAGGTGGTACATTCTGCAGTCAAATTTGATCAATTAAATATGAGGCTCTAAATCTCAGCATATCTTCATTACATTCAATGCTTTTTTATTTTGTGGAGCAAAGTAAACGACCGTATTTATTCATTTATCGAATCAGTTGCAACAGAAGCAGTATGCATATTGCACCTTGACAAGCAGAAAATAAAATCATGCAGATCTGTATAACGACACCACAAAATATCTTTAAAATAGGAAATGTCAGAATTGCTAGCAAAAAACATCGACAATCAGAAAATAATGGAAATTTTCAGGTATCATCCGTGTAAGGTGAATCCAAAAAAGTTGTTGGGTCATAGAATTGCATTGAATACAGAATGCAGCCCAATCTGTCCATGCCATTTTTTTACATTTCATTACATTCAAGAGTCCTCTCATTATTATAAAAGCTCATTGGAAATGACATGTTAATGCTTAGTATGTGACATAACATCATAATGTCTATCATGTTACTTAGAAAAACTGGAATCTTGAGGTGTAAATAGAACAATATCCATCTACTTTGTTTTCTATCGTTCTGGTTATTACATGACTTAATAATAGAATTGTGGAAAATTATGGAAATCAATTCATATTGATTAATATATAACAGATTTATTACCTTTCTTTCATTAATAGATCAGCAGAGGAGAGGATTAGTAACTTCAAGTTCCTGGGAGACCACATATCGTAGTCCCTCGCCTGGACCCAGCAAATTGAGGCAACTGTGAAGAAGGTGCACAATGCCTCTACGTTTTAAGAAGTCTGAGGAAATTTGGCAGTCATTGAATACTTCATTAAGCTTCTACAGATATACTGTGGAAAGTATACTGACCGACTGTTGTAGTGACTGCTAAATGCATACTGCACGAACAATAAAGAGGACACGCAATGATTTTTTAAAAATATTTTTTTATCTCCCCTTCCCCCCCCCCCACCTTCCCTCCCCCCTTCCCAACCCCCTCCAAAACCATTAAACATTCAACATACACAATAAAATAAAACCATTAAACAAGGTCATCACACAATGAAAATAAACAAGAAAAATGTGTCATCTACTTTTACACTTGATCACGTCATTTTGTCTTCTTATCATTTTAGGGGGTGGAGGTCCGAGGAAAGCCCTCTCTGTTATGTTCCATGTACGGCTCCCAAATTTGTTCAAATAATGTGACTTTATTTTTTAAATTATATGTTATTTTTTTCCAATGGAATACATTTATTCATTTCCATGTACCATTGCTGTACTCTCAGGCTTTATTCTGATTTCCAAGTTGATATTATACATTTTTTTTGCTACAGCTAAGGCTATCATAATAAATCATTTTTGCACTTCATCCAGTTTGAGGCCTAATTCCTTACTTCTTGTATTACTTAGAACAAAAATCTCTGGATTTTTTGGTATGTTGTTTTTTGTGATTTTATTTAATATCTGATTTAGATCTTCCCAAAACTTTTTCACTTTCTCACATGCCCAAACTGCATGTACTGTTGTTCCCATTTCTTCTTACAGCAAAAACATCTATCTGATCATTTGGATCCCATTTTTTTAACTTTTGGAGCGTGATATATAACCTGTGTAACCAATTATACTGTATCATGCGTAACCTTGTGTTTATTATATTCTTCATAGTTCCAGAGCATAACTTTTCCCATGTTTCATTTTTTATCTTTATGTTTAAATCTTTTTTCCACTTTTGTTTGGGTTTATACCTTATTTCATCATTTTTCTTGCAGCTTGATATACATTATCGTTATAAATCTTTTTATTATCATTGTGTCTGTAATCACATATTCAAAGCTGCTTCCTTCTGGTAATCTCAGTCTGTTTCCCAATTTGTCCTTTAAATAGGCTTTCAGTTGATGGTATACAAACATTGTACCATGAGTTATTCCATATTTGTACTTCATTTGTTCAAATGTTAATAAATTATTTCCCAAAAAACTATTTTCTATTCTTTTAATTCCTTTTCTCTCCCATTCTCTAAAGGAAAAGTTATCTATTGTAAAAGGAATTAGCGTATTTTGCGTCAATAATAATTTTGGTAGTTGGTCATTTGTTTTTTTTTTCCTTTCTAAGTGAATCTTCTTCCATATATTAAGTAAATGATGCAATACTGGTGAGCTTTTATATTGTACCAGCTTTTCATCCCATTTATAAAGTATATGTTCCGGTACCTTCTCCCCTATTTTATCTAGTTCTATCTTAGTCCTGTCTGGTTTTTCCCTTGTCTGATGAAAATCTGATAAGTACCTTAATTGTGCTGCTCCATAATAAATTTGAAAGTTTGTTAACTGCAAAGCACCTTGGTTGTACCTCTCTGTTAATTTATCTAATGCTATCCTCGGTTTCCCCTCTTTCCACAAGCATTTCCTTATTATTCTCTTTAGTTCATTAAAGAATTTCTCTGTTAAGGGAATTGGTAACGATTGAAATTATTGTATCCTTGGGAAGACGTTCATTTTAATTCAATTTACTCTCCCTATCAACGTTAGTGGTAATTCTTTCCAATGTTCTAAGTCTTCCTGCAAAATCTTTATTAGTGGATGAAAATTTAATTTATACAAGCGGCTTAAATTATTATCTAACCTAATACATAGGTATCGGATTGCTTGTGTTTGCCATTGAAATGGTGATTCTTTTTAAAATTCTGTATAATCCGCATTACTCATTGGCATCACTTCACTTTTATTTGCGTTGATCTTGTATCCTGATAGTTCTCCATATTCCTTCAATTTTTTATGTAGTTCTTTTATTGATATTTCTGGTTCTGTTAGATATACTCTGATGTCATCTGCAAATAAATTGATTTTATACTCCTTTATTTTTATCTCTTTTATTTTATTTTCTGTTCTTATCAATTCTGCTAGTGGTTCTATTGCTAAAGCAAACAGTGAGGGGGATAATGGACATGCCTGCCTAGTTGACCTACTTAATGTAAATTGGTTCGATACATATCCATTTACTGTTACTTTCGCCAATGGTCCATTATATAATGCTTTAATCCAATTAATATATTTTTCTGGTAGATTGAACCTCTAAAATTTTCAATAAATAATTCCATTCTACCCTGTCAAAGGCTTTTTCTGTGTCTAAAGCTACAGCCACTGTTGGCTTCTTATTTCCTTGAATTGCATGAATTAGATTAATAAATTTACAGACATTATCCGCTGTTCGTCTTTTCTTCATAAATCCAGTTTGATCTTGTTTTGCTATTTTTGGTACACAGCCGGCCAATCTGTTTGCTAATAATTTTGCTATTATCTTATAATCTGAATTAAGTAGAGATATTGGTCTATATGATGCTGATGTTAATGGATCCTTCCTCGTCTTTGGTATTACTGTAATTATTGCTGTCTTACATGAATCTGGCAAGTTCTGTGTTTCTTCTATCTGGTTCATTACATCCAGGAGAGGAGGAATTAATAATTCTTTAACTGTTTTATAGAATTCTATTGGGAATCCATCCTGTCCAGGCGTTTTATTGTTCAGCAGCTTCTTTAATATATCCTGTACTTCCTCTATTTCAAATGATTTTATCAGTTTGTTTTGCTCCTCCTTGCAATTTCGGCAGTTCAATTTTAGCTAAAAACTCTTCTATTTTATCATCTTTCCCCTCATTCTGAGTTTGGTATAATTGTTCATAAAATTCCTTAAAGTTCTCATTAATCTCAATTGGATTATATGTAATTTGTTTGTCCTTTTTCCTTGATGCCAATACAGTTCTTTTAGCTTGTTCTGTTTTAAATTACCAGGATAATATTTTGTGTGTTTTTTCTCCTAGCTCATAATACTTTTGCTTTATTTTCATTATGTTCTTCTCCACTTTACACGTTTGTAATGTTTTGTATTTTATTTTTTTGTCTGCCAATTCTCTTTTTGTTATATCATCCCTTGTTGCTAGTTCCTTTTCTGTACTTACTCTCTCCCTGTCCAACTGTTCTATTTCCCAATTGTAGTCCTTTTTCATCTTAGTTACATAATTTTTTATCTGCCCTCTAATGAAAACTTTCATTGCATCCCATAATGTAAATTTGTCTTTCACTAATTCCGTATTTATTTCAAAGTACATTTTAATTTGGCATTCAATAAACTCTCTAAATTCTTGCCTTTTAAGTAGCATGGAGTTTAACCTCCATCTATATGTTCTTGGTGGGATGTCCTCCAGTTCTATTGCTAATAACAGGGGTGAATGATCAGATAGCAATCTAGATTTATATTCAGTTTTCCTAACTCTCCCTTGAATATGTGCCAACAACAAAAACATATCAATCCTGAGTATGTTTTATGCCTAATCGAATAATATGAGTATTCCTTCTTCCTTGGGTGCTGCCTCCTCCATATATCCATAAGTTTCATTTCCTGCATTGATTTAACCATAAATTTGGCCACTTTATTCTTTTTGCTAGTCTTTTGTCCAGTTTTATTCAACATTGGATCCAAATTAAAGTTAAAATCCCCTCCTATCAATATATTCCCTTGTGTATCTACAATCTTCAAAAAAAATATCTTGCATAAACTTGATCCTCTTCATTAGGTGCATATATATTGAGCAAATTCCAAAATTCTGAACATATCTGACACTATCATTACATACCTCCCTGTTGGATCTATTATTTCCTCCTCTATTTTGATTGGTACATTTTTTTAATATAGCTACACCACTGCTTTTGAATTATATGATGCTGCCGCTACGTGCCCTACCCAGTCTCTCTTTAATTTGTCATGTTCCACTTCAGTTAGATGCGTTTCCTGCACAAATGCTATCTGTTTTTTTTATTTTTTCAGGAAATTTAATAGCTTCTTTCATTTAATTTGGTTATGTATTCCATCAATACTTATAGTCATATAGTTAAACATGGCCATTTCATATCATGTTTACACCTCATTTCCGCTTCCTCACCACCTCCATTTTCCCAATTTTCATCTCTCAGTTTTCCCTTTTTGAACTCAATGTATGACAGCACATTTAAAACATAAAATACTTCAACAACTCCCACATCTAATATTCTCTTAGCTCCCTGTTTCTTCATGCAGGTAAGGCCTTCTCCTTTCTCTTTCGGCATCTTTTCTTTTTTTCCCGTTTTTACTTTTTCCTTCTTGGGTGCCATTTTCTTTCTTTTCTCTACAACTTTTATCTTTTATTTGTTATGTTTTGTATTTCTTGAACTTTGTATTTTCTTCACTTCATTTCTTCTTTTCTGGAGAGGGCTGGTATTCCCCTGCTGGCCACTACTCTATCACGTGACTCCTCACTCACGCAATGATTGTGTCATCGTTTTATTCCAACAACAACCATTTCTTCTGTCCAGCAAAAACTCATTTGACCATAGCCCATGTCTCCTGATTAGCTTCTGCCCCACTCCTGCTCCCCATTCTGGCCCACCCATGCATGTTTACATTTCCTGAGCAACACCATTGATGTGTCACCAGCACCGACCAGTCCTACACAAGACCCATGTAAGCATGCGGCTGCAACAGCTCCCAACCCCACCTCACAGCCTCCAGAGTCCTGCGAGCAGGCAACTGTCTGGATCTGACCTGCTGCATAACAGTTTGACAGGTTGATAGTCCGGCCTAATCTGGTCCGGTACTGAAACACAGGCAATGGTTGATAGAATTGTCTGGGGTATTGCTATTTCTTTAGCATGTGTCCTGTCATAGATGGTTGATTCTTGATGTCTTCTTCTCTTTCTTTGGCTTGGCTTTGCGGACGAAGATTTATGGAGGGGGTAAATGTCCACGTCAGCTGCAGGCTCGTTTGTGGCTGACAGGTCCGGTGCGGGACAGGCAGACACGGTTGCAGCGGTTGCAGGGGAAAATTGGTTGGTTGGGGTTGGGTGTTGGGTTTTTCCTCCTTTGCCTTTTGTCAGTGAGGTGGGCTCTGTGGTCTTCTTCTAAGGAGGTTGCTGCCCGCCAAACTGTGAGGCGCCAAGATGCACGGTTTGAGGCGATATCAGCCCACTGGCGGTGGTCAATGTGGCAGGCACCAAGAGATTTCTTTAGGCAGTCCTTGTACCTTTTCTTTGGTGCACCTCTGTCACGGTGGCCAGTGGAGAGCTCGCCATATAACACGATCTTGGGAAGGTGATGGTCCTCCATTCTGGAGACGTGACCCACCCAGCGCAGCTGGATTCTTGATGTATGCTGGCATTAAACAGTCAGTCTTTCCATCCTGCTGGATCATGAAACTTCAGAGCTGGCATTGGATGACCTTGTATGGGCTATCATAAACATCCTGGAGTGGACAGCGAACACTCATGTCAAACGAAGATATGTGCAATGTAGTAGATTAGCCAACACTGCAGTAGTTGTCTGTCATGTTGGCATTGGACTGAATAACTGCATGGTCAATTGACATAATTGGCAGGGTTAAGTGGCCTAGTTACAGCAGCCGGTCCAACATATTTAACAGGCAGTGTCAGAGCAGTGCCATCATCCATTTCCACTGCTGAACAACCTAGTCTTACTTTTGTGGCCACATGAACACCGAAAAGGACCATGGCAATTGTTCGCTCCATAGGGATGCATCTTCCACAACTGTCAACGCTTCTTGTAGCTGGTGGTGGAAATGTTCAACAAGGCTGTTTGCCTACAAATGGTAAGCCATCATCGAAATCCGGGTGATGGTCACTGAGACCAGAAGGTTAGTGAGAACTTGGAACTGTGCTATAACCCTCAGACTGTGGTAATGGTGCCTGGGACACCAAAGGCCAGAATCCAACAGTCAGTGAATGCCTAAGCGACTGTCTCTGCAAAAATGCTTCCTGCCATCTCATAGGCCAATCCTCATACATACTCAATGATGAGAATAGACCAACAAAGTCTAGGTGCATGTGCTCGAAACAAGAGTCTGGGAAAATCTCTAGGTCTGGATCTCGTGTGTCTGGAGACTTTAGAACACTGATAGTGCAAGAAGGTCTGTACCTATAATCCCACATCACGCTTATCATGCAGCCAGGTTAAACCCTACATGTTAAGCAGTGGTTGACAGTAAACCTCTCTGTAACTTGCTTGACCATCGCTCTCCTGTCTGGTTAAGAGAGTTTGTGGATCACACATTGTCTCAGACACAAAGGGTCATTCTTACTGGTGGAAGCATTGCACACTAGTGTTGCACCTGAGTCACCAGAATCAGAATTTATTATCATGAACAATTGCAAAATTCATTGTTTTGCGGCAGCATCCCAGTGCAAACATAAACCACCTTATAAAAATAAATAAAAATAATGCATGGAAAGTCAAAGTAAGGCAGTGTCTGTGGTTCATTGTTCATTCAGGAATCTGATGGAAGAAGCTGTCCTTGTGCTGCTGAGTGCTTATCTTAGGCTCCTGTACCTTTTTCCAGATGGTAGCAGAGTGGAGGGCATAGGCTTGGTGGTGGGTGTTCTTGACGATAGAGGATTCTTAAGACATGATTTATTATAGAAGTCCTTGATGGAGTGAA
Organism: Narcine bancroftii; assembly: GCF_036971445.1. Taxonomy (NCBI): domain Eukaryota; kingdom Metazoa; phylum Chordata; class Chondrichthyes; order Torpediniformes; family Narcinidae; genus Narcine; species Narcine bancroftii. The sequence continues at coordinate 201,866,419 of NC_091472.1, forward strand.
GTGTGGTACCCGCGATGTCACAGGCTGTGTTAACAACCCTCTGGAGTTTTATCTTGTCCTGAGAGTTGGCACCTCCATACTAGACAGTGATGCAACCAGCCAGAATGCTCTCCACAGTACACCTGTAGAAGCTTTCAAGAGTCTTCGTTGACATACCAAATCTCCTCAAACACCTCACAAATTATAGTCACTGGCAAGCCTTCTTCATGATTGCATCAACATGGATGCTCCAGGTCAGATTCTCGGAGATGTTGACACTCAGGAATTTTTCAGTCCTTGACCCTCTCCACGACTGAGCCCTTGATGAGGACTGGTTTGGGTTCTCCTGACTTACTCCTTAAGTCCACAATCAACTCCTTAATTTTGCTAACATTGAGTGCAAGGTTGTTGGTGTGACAAAACACTCAATGAGCTGATCTATCTCCCTCATTACGGTTTGTGATTATGTCAACAACCTATGTGTTCTGTTGTTACTGATTGAGCTCAGGATCCATGTATTGTGTGCTAGCCATGGCAGTGAAATCAATAGTAGTTGCCATATGCAAGGCTTCATCTTCCTGTCTGGATAGGGCATGGGCCAACATATTCGATTTCCCTCAAATGTGCCAGATGTCATTGGAAATGCAAGTGTCAGATTTTGTGTGGTGAATAGTGCTGCTCTGAACAAAGTGGCAATGGGAAGTCTTAAATTTCCCACACCTTTGTTTCTTCCAGCAAGTTGCCATTCTTTGTAACCTAATGGCCTAAAAACGTAAGCTTGCAAGCACCAAAAATTGATTTGTTCAGGTTGATCACAATGCTATATTCATCGAGCTGCTGGAACTGTGCCATGAGATGGTTCCTGGGCTCCGCCTCATTGACACTTGCCATCAGCATATCATCAATGCAAGTATAAACTAAACTGAGGCCAGAGAGGATGAGGTCGATAAGCAGTTGGAACAATTGAGCTGTATTTCACAAAACAAATGGATTTCATAGAAATTCAAATGTGCCGAACGGAGTAATTCCTGCTCACATGCCTTTTAAACATGCCACAAATACCTGTGTTAGTTCTCTATAATGATAGCCAGGAAGAGTCAGGACTGAAAGTTGGTCAAATTAGTAGCTTTTAAATAAATGCTCCTGAAGCACCCTAACCCATGAAGAATTTGTTTGTATTATTGGGGGCACTGGAGGATGCTGTCATTACTGAGTGGTTATAAAATATATACAATATTGTAATTAAAAGCTGAAACTACAATTTCCTGAGAGTATGCTGAGAAACATTAGTGAAGAGTAAGAGGGTTCAATTAAAAAGGTCCATTACAAAGGCTGTAAATGAAAGATGCATGACAAAGATTGTGAGCAATAGGCTGGAATTTCCTGTAATTAAGTGTCAATGGCAACAAATCTGCCTGTCTATTGAAAGTTTTCTGTATAGTTCATGACAACAGCTCCTAGCTGCTTAAACAAGTTGGTGCTGATGGCTGGAATCAGTGAAGGGATGGCTGGAGTCTGTTTTGATGAGTGTTTCTTAGACCCTCACATCAAGAAGAGGAACAGTTGAAGAATAGTGTTCTCCTGTAGGGGTGGAGGGGAGGGGTGTTTGGGAGAGTTCACAAAATAGATTAGTCAGAGGCCAATTCCAGACATGGAGGACCAGAGGGGAGGCTGGTCCAGGACAGAGTGGACAGCGCATGAGAAGCTCTAACCCCACGGGGCTTCTCCCCGCAATGCTCTTTCCAGAGAGCATACAGGTCTCTTTGAGTCACCGGCAGGGCGACGTCGCTAAACTTTGCCTCAGCCCTGCAAACATCAGCAGTTGCTTCCCATTCCTTGCACTCCGATTCCTCCAGTTGGGAAATGGCTTCCCGGATTGTTTTCCCAGTCACCAGTTCCATGAGGAGCAAGACCACCCTCTAAGGTTGGGACATGTGGTGGTGACTAAATAGCCCACCAAGGCACCAATCATCTTCATGCACCCTGTTAAGTAGTGCTCATGGGCACCCCTATAGATACCCACGATCAGTGCCCTCTCCCTAACAACCTGTGTCCCCGTGCCAATGGTGTGCTACTGTGGTTGGCTGTGTTGGCCCCATTCTAGGAGGGCAGGGAACCTGGCCTGGACCACAGTCACCACCCATTCCCATAGGGTGGTGCTGTCATTGACCCCTTCTAGCAGTGCCTGCAAACTGTTGTCAGACAGTCTACCCAGGGCGTTCACTTCCTGATGAGCTTCCAGCTGTGGCAGTAGCATGACTAGATGTTCACCCAGCCACTGGTGGTATTGATCCCCTAGCCCGGTTAGCTCCTTAGCAGGGTAGTCCCGGGTGTCCATTATCTCACATATGTGCCCACCCGAGGTCCCCCTCATTTTCAGCTATCTCCCCATTTTGGAGGGTCAGTGTGGTGTGCTTGTGGCAGACATGGGACCAAGTGGTCACTGGTTGGGCTTGTAAAGGCTCAGGCACACAATGGGGAGGACGTGTGTCATAGGACACAGATACCTTATGATTAACACCATCCATCCACACATACCCATCCCTTAACCTTGTGTTGATTCCCTCCCCCACTGGACGATTTCTTGGACTTTGCCTGGGTCAAACAGCCAGCCGGATCAGTGAGCCGTTTGCAGTTGCTGTATTTCAATCAGCTTGGAAGCTGCCTCCATGATTTTCATTTCTAGCACTTGGGCAATCTGCACTGCCTCCTGTAGTGCACAACAGTGACCCTGCAGGGATTCAATCTCCCTATCTTTGTTGGCCTAATTCTCTTGCAATTTTGTGCTGGCGTCTCAGGAGAGACACCCAGGATCAGTGCCAAGTGGGGGCATCTGGAGGTATTTCCCCCTCAAATTAAGTGCTGTGTCCCCTCACACAGTTGTGGCCATTGCTGGTTGTCAGACTCGCCCCCAACCCCCTCTAGGTTGACACACGCTAGAGACTCTCCACCTGCACCCACCCCTCCCACATACTACGTCTAGATTGATGCATGCTAGAGATTCCACCCGCCCCTGGCCGCATCACTAGTGTAATTCAAGCATCAGTAGCGTCTAGTGACATGACACCATAAAAAGAGCACCCTCGTGTTCCATGTTGGAAGGGCGGATGGTGTTAATGACAGGTAGGTTCTGGCTATCAAACCCCCCACCATCAACAGGTAGGTCCCAGCTCATTGCTCCCTTCAGGCAGAAGGTACAGGGGGGTTGAAGTCCAGTACCTCCAAGTTCAATATGTTTTTTTTACTCAAGATATCAAGCAGTAACTCACATTGAATATTCACCACAGCAGGATCCAAATCCTGGAACGCCCTGCCCCACAACGACATGGGAAAACATCCTCAGAAGGTCTGAAGCAATTCAGGAAGGCATCTCACTACAACCTTCTCAAAGACAATTAAGAATAGGTAATAATTGTTGGCTTTTTTAAAAGGATTAAGACAATATTTGTTTATCTTGTCAGTCATTAAATAGTTTTGAAATCATTCACTATATAAGAAATGCAGAGACATTTCTGAGATTTCTAAGCACGTCTTTTTCCATTCATCAAATGCCAGCCTTTTATAGACTAAAGATTTTTCAGTAATTTCAGCTCCACTGGTTCACACATCAATTGAAATATGCCTTCTATTACAGCGAAATCTTTTGATGTAAAAAATTGCAGCATAATGAAATACGACATTATGAATCCTTTTGTATATTTTTTTTGTTTCATACATGGCTGTTGCCTTTGAATTATCCTGGCAAGGAACCTCTAGATGAAAGGACAGATTTTAATATAGATAATTTAATTATCAAATCAAGTTAGAACCATTAAATGCATGTTAATGTTAAAAGTGGTAGCAAACAAGTAACCAGCAGCTTGGGATGTTTAAATATTTTGATATCTTTAAAATGCTGCACAAAATGTCTGCATTTTGTCTTTGGCTGCCAACCTGTCAGCGGGCTTCTGATGAATAGTGGATCAGAATACCCAATGGATTGTGCAGGCAATTCTTTATATTTTGCAGGGACAATAAATCCATCTTCAGTGGTCGCCCTTTAGAGTAAAAACTGGGCCCATGCAGAGCAAAAACCGGACCCCACACCAATATTCCAGCTCCCTTCTATGGAAGGGCTCTATGTTAAAAAACACAGAAATGCTGAAGGAATTCAGCAGGCATTGCAGTGTCCATAGGAGGTGAAGATTTATTACTGACACTTCATGCCTGAGCCCTTCTCCAACGTATATGTTGGTTATTGATACAGAGCACTTTGAAAACATGAAATTATCCAGTGATAAAGAGGTGAAGAGTTTATAATTATAAAACCAACAAAAAAGAGAGTGGCAGCTGGAACAGAAAATAATTGCATGTTCAGATTTCAACATTTTGCTCTTAATATTACTTTAGACATAAACAGATGATCAGTTGTCAAGATGATACATGAAGTTGATGAGAAATAACAGTTAATACATTAACATGGCATAATTAATTGAGAAAATATCATCAGTCATTGTTAGTGGCTTATCAAATAATATCGTGCTTTGTCTTTGAATAATCCTGGTCTCTGTTGCCAAAGCTGGTACAGGTCGGGTACCCCTTATCTGAAATGCATGAGACCAGAAGTGTTTCAGATTTGGGATTTTTTCAGATTTTGGAATAGTGTATTTAGAGTAACAAGGCAGAACAGTAGCACCAGCAGAATACCTGTATCAGTAGTTAACAACAGCAAACATCGGCAGGCTTTCAATCTCCACCTACGATACTGTGTTTTGATCAAAAGGTTTCAGAACACTATATTTAATTTTTTTAATGCAATAATGTTGCTGGTCATGTTACACTCAAACATGGCATTTTAGGAGGAGATGAATTTCAGATTTCACATGAAAGTAATGTTTTGTACTTGGCTTGATTTGGAATCATTGGTCATTTTCAGCAATATCTTTGTACCACAAAGCAGAGAATAAGCAAAAAACACTGATTAATGTGCACAATTGGTGGTGACAATGTTGATAGCAAACTGGCACCAACAGAGTGTCAGAGTCCCACATGGGCAAGTGAGGTCAGGTGTAGAATTTTCCACTCGTGGTGTCATGTCGGCGCTCAAAAATTTCAGATTTTGGATAAGGGATACTCGACCTGTACTAATTACATCTGTTTGGGGGCACATCAACAAAATATTTTGCATGTATCACTGTGACGCAGAACTTAGAACAGTACAGCTCAGTACAACCCTTCTGCCCACAATGTTCTGCCGACCTATATAAACCTACTCCATGTCAATCTAATCCTCCCCTCCTTTGCTGCCATAACCTTCCATTTTCCTTACACCCATGTGCCTATGTCTCTATTGTATCAGCTCCTCCATTCCATTCCATGAGATGCAAAAGGTGAAACATAAAGATGTAAGAGAGGTGATCAATGATCATTTATCACACTGATTCAGAAAATACACTCCTAAAATCCCATTTTCTTTATTGTGCTTTCTGTAAAATATATATAAAAACTCCATGTTTTGGAGCACAATACCTGTACCTCATCAGATTATTTATTCTTACCCTTCAAAATTATTTCATCAGAAAACTCTTAACATCCTGTGGTTATGAAAGGTACAACAAAGATGGCTTCAATTGCTGGCTCGGGAGACATTTGTGGAAATCACTGGCCAAGCCATGACTTTTTAATAAATAAATCAAATGAAGGAGAAACCTCTCGCGGCAATGTATAATTTGAATCCAACATTGAGCTACGTTTAAAGCAGAATGCAATTTAGAACCACAGACTCAGTGTAAAGAATCCTGAAATCTGGTGAGGAAATAATTGCTATTGGAAAGGCAAGTTTCCATATTAGGAAGTAGTATGAAATATACTGACTATAGGTACCAAGAATAAAATGGATACCTTTCACACTGTGAAGTGCAAGATGCATTAGTTTGGGTGGCATGGTTGGGGTAGCGGTTAGCACAACACCTGCCCAGCTAAATGCTGTAGATCCTGTTCCTCTGAATTCCCTCCAGCAATTTTCTGACCACTGAAAATTGCTCACTAGCCTGTAGTTCCCTGACTTGTCTTTGCTGCCTTTTTAAAATAATAACACATTAGCCACCCTCCAACCTTCCTGCACTTCACCTGAGGTTATAGATTTTGTAAATATCACAACAAGGGCCTCCAGAATTTCTTTTGTAGCTTCCCATAAGGTGCCAAGATGCATCAGGCTCTGAGGATTTGTCCACATTAATAACACTCCAAGGCTGTCAGTACCTCCTCCCAGGTATTTTAGATATAGTTCAGAGCATTGCAGCTCATTTCCTTCAATGCCTTGGCTTCCATGATCTTCTCCACAGTAAAGACTGATGAGAAATATTCATCTGAAATCTCACCCATCGTTTGTGACTCCACACAAGGATGGCTATGTTGATCTTTACTGGGACCAATTCTGTCCCAACCCACCCTTTTAACTCTTAATGTACCTTTACGGTATATTTATCCTGCCTGCCAGCTTTATTGCAAGTCCTCCTTTTGCTGTTCTAATTTAAGCGCACTCCAACACTTTATAGATTTCAGATTTACTGTCAGAGTACACACGTGACATCACATACAACCCTGAGATTCATTTTTCCTGTTGCAGCCAACACTGGACTTCCTCTTCGGGAACGAGATATGGCAAATGAATGAAGGAATAGTGGGGGAGCTCTTTGGGACCAATGACCATAGTTTATCAGAGAGGAACATGCAGAAGCTGATCAGGAGAGAATGTTTGTACATAAGGGGACAACAGAATTACCACAAATTGGTTGTGCAAAGAATAAACTGTACACATGTAAACAAATAAAAGAACTGTAAACAGATAATGAACGTAAACAAACTATGCAATACAGAGATAAAAGAAAATCAACTAAGTGCACAAGTAAGAGTCCTTAAATGAGTCCTTGATTGAGTTTGTCATTGAGGTGTCTGAAGGTGGAGGGATAGCAGATGTTCTTGAACCTGCTAATGTAAGTCTTATAGCACTGATACCTCTTTCCTGATGGCAGCAGCGAGAACAGAGCATGTGCTGGGTGGTGAGGGTCTTTGATGATTGCTGCTGCTCTCCGACAGCAGTGTTCCTTGTAGATGCACTTAGTAATGGGGAGGGCTTTGGCTGTAATGTCCTGGGCTGTGTCCACTACCTTTTGGAGGGCTTTACAATCAGGAGTATTGGTGTTCCCATACCAATCTGTGATGCAGCTGGTCAACACACATTCCACCACACCTCTGTAGAATTTGCCAGGTTTTCTGGTGTCATACCAAACCTCCACAAACTCTTGAGGAAATAGTGATGCTGGCATGTTTTCTTCACAATGCCATTGTTGTATTGGGTCTAGGAAATATCATCTGAGATAGTGACTCCCAAGAACTTAAATTTGCTCACCCTCTCCACTGGATTGTACACCTGTAGCATTATATAGAGGAATTTATTTGATTTGATCTGCTTAAATTTGATGTATGCTTCCTTTTTCCTGACCAGTCTCAATTTCCCTCCTTAACCAAAATTCCTTAAACTTGCCTGCATTGCCCTTTAATGCTGTACTTGACTCTTGCTATCTCATCTTTAAAAGCTGTCCCCTTATGTATAAGCATCCTCTCCTGATCAGCTTCTGCATGTTCCTCTCTGATAAAACTATGGTCATTGGTCCCAAAAACCTCCCCCACTATCACTTCATTCATTTGCCTTATCTCGTTCCCGAAGAGGAAGTCCAGTGTTGTGCTCTCTTAGTTAGGGCCCAATCAATCAATATATTAATTTAGTTAAACTCCCTTGAAAACACTTAACAAATTCCACCCCATCCAAACCCTTTGTGCAATATGAGGGACATTGAAATCTCCCATTATAGTATCATATTATTCTTTCAGCTATCTGCAATTTTACCACATATCTGCTCTTGCAATTCCCATTGATTTTTCGGGTGGTGTGGGGAACAGCTATAATATACAGCCCTTCTTGTTTTAAGTTGTATTCAAATAGCTTCACTTGCTAATCCCTGAAGAATATCTTTTCAAAACAACTTTGTTCTTTCTTCCTTATCAAAGAAGCAACCCCCAATTTACCTGCTCCTCTATCATACCTGTATGTAGCCTAGGACATTGCGCTGCCAGTTTTGCCCGTCTTTCAGTCATGTTTCTGTTATGGCTATAATGCTGCAGTCTTCCAAACCAATATATGCCACGCTGCTGAAGATCCAGCTGCGCTGGGTGGGTCACGTCTCCAGAATGGAGGACCATCGCCTTCCCAAGATCGTGTTATATGGCGAGCTCTCCACTGGCCACCGTGACAGAGGTGCACCAAAGAAAAGGTACAAGGACTGCCTAAAGAAATCTCTTGGTGCCTGCCACATTGACCACTGCCAGTGGGCTGATATCGCCTCAAACCGTGCATCTTGGCGCCTCACAGTTTGGCGGGCAGCAACCTCCTTTGAAGAAGACCGCAGAGCCCACCTCACTGACAAAAGGCAAAGGAGGAAAAACCCAACACCCAACCCCAACCAACCAATTTTCCCCTGCAGTCGCTGCAACCGTGCCTGCCTGTCCCGCATCGGACTTGTCAGCCACAAACGAGCCTGCAGCTGACGTGGACTTTTACCCCCTCCATAAATCTTCGTCCGCGAAGCCAAGCCAAAGAAGAAGATATGCCATGAGTTTGTCTGTTTTATATGTTGAGCCTCTTTCCTATGGTCGTGACTGACCTGTTTGCTAAACTTGTTCTCTCTGTGTACTGTATTCTCAAGTGCCTCATCTTTGCTCTGGACTCCACCACCCTACCAATCTAGATAGGGTGGCGTGATTAGTGTAATGGTTAGCACAACACTGTTACAGTGTTTGTGACCTGGGTTCAAATCCGCGAGCTGTCTGTAAGGAGTTTGTATGTTCTCCCTGTGACTAATGTGAGTTTTCCCAGGTTCTCTGGATTCCTCCCACCTCCAAAATGTATGGGGTATAGGAGAGTTGGGTTTAATTGGTCAGCATTTATTTCAATGTCTAGAATCAGTTTCTACCATATTTTAAATAAAATTTATTTTTAAAATAAAATGTATAATTTATAAACCATCCTGAGGAACACTAGCAAATCTCCCTGTCAGGATATTGGTCTCCTTTCAGTTCAGTTGCAACCTATCCCTCTTGTACAAATCACCTCCACCTCAGAAGAGATCCCATTGATTCTGGAGCTTGAATCCCTGTCCTTAGCCACATATTCATCTGGCCTATATGTTGCTAACCTCACGAGCATGTGGCACCAGGAATAATCGAGAGATTTACTATCCTCAAGGTCCTGCTTTTTAGCCTGTTTCCTAACTCCCTAAATTCACTCCACAGGACCTCATCATTTTCTTATGTACATCATTGAAGTCAATGTGTGCAATGACCTCTGGCTTCTTACCCTCTCCTTTGAAAATATTCTCCAACTGCTCAGAGACATTCTTGACCCTGGCATTCATGAGGCAACATACCATCCTGATGTCCAGTTTACTTCCATAGAATTTCCAGTCTCTCCCCCCCCCCCCACTAACTGTATACCTATGAACATCTCTCTGCTGACTCCACCCTTCCCTGCTGAGTCTCAGAACTTGTAATGTTGTCACTGACCAGGCTGCCACTGTTACTGATGAGAGGAAAGCAGTATACAGGTGTGTCCAGCACTGCCTGTCTGCTCCCTTTAATTTTCCTAGTAGTCGTTCAACTACCTACCTGCAGCCAGTGCTGAAGGTGTGACCACATACTCTTGGCCTTGTGGTGCCCTGTCAGTCAGAAGCAAACACACAAAACAAAAAGACTGTACAACAGGCTTTATTCGACAGAAACTTCCACAGAGCCAGCTGTGAGATGGTGCTGCTGTAAACTCTGAGAGTGACTTCGAAGGGCTGGCTCAGGCTTATATTCCAGAGGGTGATTGACACTTGACCAGGTGGGGCTTGGTCCATTTGGGTCAGCTGATTGACAGCCAGCCAGGTGTTGTCTTGTCCCCATGTCCTTCTGCAGGTACAGAGGTTGCCCCCTGTAGTAGGCCAGTGGTGTACCACCACAGGCCTCTGCAATGAGCTGGAGTTCATCCAACTCCAGCTCTATTGCCCTGGCTTAGTCAGTAAGGGGCTGCAGCTGGGCATACTTCCCACAGGTGGGATGACAGGACATCAGAGACACTGGAATTGAGAAATTATCAGCGGAATTGAGAAAATTCTCACAAAAAGTACATGAAATTCCAAATTATAATTCAAGTTTCTATTAATTTATGTATTCATGAATGCAAAATCTTCCATAAACCAGTACAATCATATTTTGAGTAAGTGCAATAGGGAAAGTGCACGTGTGCGCGCACACACACACAGACACACACACACACACACACACACACACACACACACACACACACACACACACACACACACACACACACACACACACAAATATGGGACAATAAGATTCAAGTTTGAAGGCTTAGCACTGATTTTGTAAAGAATGCTGTATAGAATTGTGTAATAGTCGAGCTTCTTGGACCAATTTTTCGGTTCAAGTTTGGAGAATCGACTGGGTCATACTTTTGACCGTGGTAAGTACCTGTGCCATTCAAGGCATTGGGTACTCAGGTGGTGGGACCAAGTAGTAAGTCCACATTCAGGGCATCAGGAGCTCAGATGGGCGGGTAGCCGGGGCCTTGGGAGCTCCAGTGGGCAAGGCCAGGATCTGTGGTTGGGGCATTGGGAGCTCCAGCGGGTGAGTGGCCAGGGCAAGGATCTGCAGTTGGGGTGTCGGGAGCTTCGGGGGAGGGGAGCAGGGGGCAGGTGGTCAGGGCATCGGGAACTCGGATGGGCGGACGGTTGGGGCCAAAAAATAAAGGGAGATCAACTTTTACACAGGTCATTTGAAAAACACACGATTTATGGGCCAAAAAGGGGGAGGGTTTAACTATGACTCAGGACTGACAATTCACAAATATATACAGTAATTCTTATTTAACACTGCATCCTATGTTTTAGCTTTAATCTGAGTATAACTCCTCATTGTCATTCTCAATCAGGCTATTTTTTGTTCTGGCCAGTTGTTGGGCTGGACTGACAAACTGTAAAGGTGGATTTCTGAAAAGTTGCTGGTATCCATGGAATTTTGCCAAAGTATGAATCCAAATCAAGATGAGGAACAAGGCATTTTCTGTCTTTTCTTTGTGCACAATCACCCTGACAGCAATTCAATGGAAAGGAGAGTCTATGTCTCTTGTATTAAATTGCAAGATGGAATCCTATACTTTCACAGGAACCTAATGTTCACAAAGCTTCTGAAAAAAATTGCAGCTCTTTTCAAGAATTACCCGGAATGAATTCTTCATTTTCTCATATTTGTGGTTTTGAGTGTTTCTCTGTCTTCACTGATTCCATCTCTATCTTTAAAATTAAGAATAGGCATTAAAAATAAATCGATTATGTTCTATCTGTTGAAATTTTAACTCATATACTTGTTATTAATATTGTAAGTAGTTTAAAATAGGTCAAAACAGGATTGGAACCAAGCGTAGTTTGACGTATTGATGGATTTCAATTCTATTGCACATAAGAAGGGAACAATGGTCATATCAAATATAATCGTTCTTTAAAATAACTTCATAATACTTTACTCTTTAAATCTGTTGCACAAAGTGAGAATAATATTCCTGAATGAAATGGAGGGATTTTATCATATTGCATTTAATCTGAAGCCTGTAGCGGCCTGCTAACTGGGACGCAACCCAGCACACAAGATGGCTGATCAACGCAGCGACCATGCAGACCCTGCATGGGCCAATGACCTTCACCCCAGGTGACAAACTGCATGGTGGGAAACAACAAACGATGGCAGGAATGCCGACCAATCCAAAGCGGGCACTGCTGTGATGTCGCTCCTGTCATCAGCAGCGTGGAGAGAATATAAGCAAAGCTGCCAGTGGAATAAACCAGTCTTCGACTTCTTGGGTGTGTGTCGTTCTTTCCATACTTCGCGGTAGCTTGCACGCTACATTGATGACCCTGACAGGTCCACCTGCCGGTTCGACCCTAAGATGATGGATCAAGCAGCTCTTCACGCGATTTTGTTGAAGCTGCAAATGTTCTAGATGTCTCAGCTACACGTGTGGTTCGAACAGCCCGAGTCCCAGTTCCTCCTCCGACAGATCACTGACAAAGACACACGTTACTACTAAGTGGTGAGCTTGCTTGACCAGGACATGGCAGCAAGAGTCATCAACTTCCTGCAGCAGCCTCTGGAGCAAGGCAAATACAATGCCCTTGAGCTATTAGCCCACACCTTCGGGCTCTCATAGCGACTGATTGTTGCATACGGATGGAGTGGGAGACAGGGCCCCATCCGCCCTCATGAGCAAGATGCTCACCTTAGCTGAGGGACACAGTCTGTGGCATGATCAATGACCACTCGCAGATATGAAGCAAGCAGTCAAAGGCTTTATTGATCAAAAGACCCAGACATGTCTCTACATGCTGCTGGCTCACATCCAAGGCAGGTATGAGGGAGGAGACTAGGGCTCTCAGTCTTTATTAGGGGATCTTATGGGGAGGGGCTACAGCTACAGAAGGCAGGCCAGCCTGCCCAGCCCAGTGAGGACATGCCTGCAGTACCGTATTCCACCACATTCACCCTTCTTTTTTTGAATAAAGTCTGGCAGGGTGATGCAGGGCAATGTCCATCGGCATGGGGCTTGTAGTCCATACAGTTCAAAGGTTCAGCCGCACTGACAGTTTTATTCGGCACTGAGATTTCCGAAGTACTGCTGGCTGTATCATTGGTTCCAGTGGAACAGTGGCTTGTTTGCTCGACTGGATGTTAGGGTGAACACTGTCTGTGTTTACTGGGTCTGTAGTGGGTGGGGAATTTGTTTGTAACAATGGAGGGGGTCACTCCAGTGGGGAGGGAATATTCAGGGGGCCGTGTTGGAGGTGGGATCACTACTTCACCTGCCAGGGTGATCCCTGGGGCCGATTGGTCGCTGCCTGGGGATATCAATTGTACCTCCCGTGCTGGGGCCCCTGCTCGCTCCAGGTCATGGATGGGCACTGTATTGTTCTGTCCATCCGGGTACCTTACCAGCACATACTGGGGGTTTGCATGCAGGAGGTGCATTTCCTCGACCAGTGGGTCTGCCTTGTGCGTTCTAACATGTTTTGGGAGAAGCACCAGCCCTGGGGTCGTCAGCCAGACAGGCAGCATGGTTCCTGACGTTGACCTCCTAGGGAAGGAGAATAATTTTTCACAGGGCATTACATTAGTTGCCCTGCTAAGTAGGGACCTGGCGGCATGCAACGCTTCTAGAAGGACCTCTTGCCAGTGGGATTCGGACATCCCTTTTGACTTGAGGGCCAAAAGGACTGCCTTCCTGATCGTGCCTTTCTCCCTCTCCACCTGCCCATTCCTGCAGGGGTTGTAGCTGGTGGTTCTACTCATTGCTATGCCGCTGGAAAGGAAATATTGCTGCAACTCCTCACTCATGAAGGCAGATCCCCAGTCATTATGAACATAAGTGGGGTATCTGAACAGAGTGAATACTGTGTGGAGTGCTTTAATGACCGTGGATGTGGTCGTGTTGGGGCAGGGGATGACGAATAGGAAATGTGAATACTCGTCCATGATGCTCAGAAAGTAGATGTTCCGATTCGTAGACGAGAGGAGCTCCTTGAAGTCAATGCTGAGGCACTTGAAGGGGCAAGTGGCCTTAATAAGTTAGGCTCTCTCTGGTCTGTAAAATTGCGGCTTGCTTTCTGCACAGACTGGGCAATTGCGAGCCAGCTCCCTGACTTCCTCCACTGAGTAGGAGAGGTTACGAGCCCTCACAAAATGCTAGAACCTTGTGACCCCAGGGTGGCAGAGACTATTGTGGAGGGCATGGAGGTGATCAACTTTCACCCTGGTGCAGGTTCCCCTGGGGAGGGTATTGGGTGGCTCATTGAGCTTGCCCGGTCCGTACAAGATCTCATAATTGTAGGTGGACAGCTCAATTCTTCACCTCATGATCTTGTCATTTTTGATTTTACTCCTTTTTATGGCTCTCTAGTCCATCAGCAGGGTGTATGGTCTTCCAGCCAAGTAGTGCCTCCAATGTCGCACAGTCTCCACTATAGCTTGTGCCTCCTTCTCAATGGCAGAGTGTCTGCATTCAGGGCCTTGGATGGTGCAGGAAAAAATGCCACTGGCCTACCTGCTTGGTTCAGTGTGGTGACCAGAGCAAAGTTGGAGGCATCACTTTCCACTTGGAACAGGAAGGATTCATCAATGGCGTGCATCCCAGCCTTGGCAATCTTGTCCCTTATGCCCTCAAAAGCCTTATGGGCCTCTGTTGTTGGGGGATAAATAGAGGTTGGGCCCTGTCCTGTCTGCATAGTTGGGGGTCCATTGGACATAATACAAGAAGAGCCCCAGGCACCTTTTCAAAGCCTTGGGGTTCTGTGTCAGAGGTAATTCCAGAAGGGGCCACATGCGCTCGGGGTTGGGGGCGATGATGCCCTGCTCCACCATGTACCCCAGGATTTCCAGCTGCTTGGTGCTAAACACACACTTTTTCTTATCATATGTGAGACTGAGGCCCTTTGAAGTGGCCGGGAACCTCTGAAGGTTCTCGTCATGTACCTTATGGTCATGGCCGCAGATGGTGACATTGTCCAGATATGGATACATAGCCTTTAGATAATTTTTATCCACCATGTGGCCCATTTCCGTTTGGAACACTGACACCCCATTTGTGAGGCCAAATGAGACCCATAGGAAATGATAGAGTTGGCCATTGGCCTCAAATGCTGTGTACGGCTGGTCTTTTGGGAAAATCAGGATTTGGTGGTATGCCGATTTGAGGTCTATGGCAGAGAAGACCCTATACTTGGCGATCTTGTTCACCATATCAGCTGTTCAGTGGAAAGGGTAGGCATCCAGTAAGGTGAACTGGTTGATGGTCTGACTGTAGTCTGTCACCATCCAGTACTTCTCCCCACCCTTCACCATCACTACTTGTGTCCTCCAGGGACTGTTACTTGATTCTATTATGCCCTCTGTCTTAATGAATTCCCTGTCCTCAAGGCTGTATCGCCTGCTCTCAGTAGCCACTGGTTTGCATTTCTGGGTGAGGTTTTGGAACAGCAGAGATAGAGAGAACCGAAGGGTGGTCTGTCCGCAGGATGGGAGCCTGGCCCGACTTTTGGGCGAGTGATTGGGCCTCTTTAGAGGGAAGGGAGGGGCCTCCCAGAATTAGTTATTATTGATGGTGGAGGGGTGGGGGGGGGTGATGGCGAGGTCCATCAAACTGCATCAACACACCCTGAAGCTGGCATTGGAAATCCAACCCCAATCTGACGGGTACGTAGAGATGGGGCATCACCAACAGTCTGAAGTTCCTAAATTTTGTGCCACCCACGATTAGAGTCATGATGTATCTCCCACAGATTTCTGCAAAGAGGCATTTGGAGGCTAGTACTACCTTGCACTTGGCTGGGGACGAGGTCAGGAAATAACGTTTGGCCATCCCCGGGTGTATGCCCTTGGGGGAAGCCAAGTTACCTGCTCTCACCTTGACTCCATTACTTTGTCCGACAACACATTCACTCGGATCCTAGCGGAGTTCCCTTTGATGGCAGAACCACAGTTTTCCTCCGCTGAAGCACGAGGTAAGGCACCACATCCTCACTGAGGGCCCCAACTCCACGCCAGGGCATGCCGCCATACCCCCGAGAAGCCCACTCTTACCAAGGAGGAGTTTTAAAAAACGGAAGAGCTGAGGATAGTGCGGTGTTCCAACAGCCCCTGGGCCTTCTCCCTGCACATGGTTCCGAAGGCAGCAGGAGGATGGAGCCCATGTGGTGACTATTGCCGCCTCAACCACCTGACAGGTACCCCATGACCCATATCCAGGACTTTACTGCTAACTTTCAAGGGGCACGGGTAATTTCAAAAGTTGAGCTCATCAGGGGCTATCACCAGAAGATCCTAATCCATCCCAATGATGTCCCTAAAACCACCATCATTGGACTTTTCGAATTCCTGAGAATGCCCTTTGGACTTAAAAATGCAGCCCAGATGGTTGCAGTGGGCCAGAATCTCACATTCGTGTTCATCTATTTGGATGATGTTCTCATCGCCAGCCACAATCACACAGAGCACACAGCCTGCGCACCCGGCTGCAGGAATTCGGACTAACTATAAACCTTGCTAAGTGCCAGTTTGTGTTGGAAACAACTGACTTCCTGGGGCATCAAATCAACAGGCACGGAGCGAAACTCCTGCCCAAAAAGGAAAGGCATTTTGGCACTTCGCCAAGCCCTGTGCAGTGAAGGGGTTGCAAGAATTCACCGAAATGATTAACTTTTATCACCGTTTCATACAGTCAGTGGCCCGCATCATACGCCCCCTTTTTGCGCTCATGGCAGAGAAAGGTAAAGACATTACCTGGGAAAATCAGACCTTGGAGACCCTCCAAAAGGCCAAATGCACCATCCATTCTCCCAGTAAATGCCTCCAGCACAGCTATAGGGGGCATACCACAGCAATTCATCGGAGGGCAATGGCAGCCCTTGGCTTTCTTTACCAGGCACCTCCAGCCACCCAAACTTACATACAGCGCCTTTAACTGTGAACTATTGGCTCTGTTCCTGGCAGTCAGGCACTTCAGGAACTTTTTGGAAGATAGACATTTCAGTGTCTTCACAGACCATCGTCCATTAACCTTTGCCTTCCATAAAGTTTTGGACCCATAGTTGGCCAGGCAGCAGCGACACCTCTCGTGTCTTAAGTTCACCATGCACATCACAGTTAAAACTAATATGGTGGCCGACGCAATGTCCCGCCCTGCGATCGAGTCCATCCAGACCCTGTCACAGGGAATAGATTATTCAGCCCTAGCTAAGGCACAGCAAGAAGACCCTGATTCCCGCCATAGACAGTAGTTTCCAGGCTCAGGCTGAAGGATGTCGACATCGGCCCTGGTAATCAGATGCTCCTCTGTGACGTCTCCACCAGCAAACCCCGACCCATTGGCAGCATGGAGACAGGTTTTCGACTTGATGCACAGCCTGGCGCACCCAGCCATCAGAACTTCTGTCAAAATGGTGGCCAGTAGGTTCGACTAGCACGGCGTCTGGAAATGGGTCAGTCAGTGGACCTGCACACTCTGCCAGTCGTCTAAAGTATAGACACACATCAAGGCATTCCCCCAACCCCCCCCCTCCCCCCCCGCAGACTTTCAAGCCAGTGTGATGTAGGTTCAGCCACATCCATGTTGATATTGTAAGGCTGCTGCCGGTCTCACGAGGGGTGAGATACTTCCTTACCATGATTGATTGCTCCACAAAGTGGCTGGAAGCCACCGTCTGACCGACACAACTAATGAGGCCTGTGTCAGGGCACTGATTAATACCTCGGTGTCGAGATTTGGAGTCCTGGAGCGTATGACTTCCAACATTTCACTTCAGCACTCTGAGCGGTGCTGGCCAATTTGCTGGGAACCACAGCTTATCACCCTCAGGGCAACGGGTTGGTGGGGCACTTCCACAGACACTTAAAGGTTGCACAAAAATATTCTGAATACCATCTTCAGTGGGTCGACATCAATCCCAAAAGATCATGTGCAAATGGCTCAAGATAGGAGAGTCTTCAACAAGACCAGACCAGCCTTCAACCACTGTCTGTGAGATGGATGAACCTGAGTCAAGACTCTGCTTGAAGGACATCACAGAGCAAAACCAACAAACAGGACAGTTGGAGACAACCATACTAAAAATGCAACTATTACTGCACTTTAAGGTCAGAATTCAGAATTACCTTCATAACTACATATATCTTATATTTTGGCAGATAAGACCACTCAAAAAAAACCCGAAAAAAAGGGGTAATCCTATAGGCCAGATACAAAAACCCTTAAAATTCAACTCAAAATACCACTTAATTGGTTCCATAATCCACCCAAATTTCACCCTATAACAAATTTTTAAGCTACCGGTATATTAAAAAAAAACTCCTGCAGTGTACACAATTCTTATTTTGCACTAAAATCCATTACCAATGTGGTGTTTAACCAATAAAAGAATTGTAAAATTTAAAAAAGACACCACGCAAATTTAAAATCCTTGAAAATCACAAGCTTCATTGTCTGAATCAAAGAACTCAGCAAGCACATCCGGAGTCTCACTGTTTACACTGTCATCATGTGGGTCCCAGTCTGAATCACGAGAGTCGGCTTCGGCTTCATCATCAGTGTCCCACAATAAATCATCCAACAAACCACTGTTGATATCGCACTTTTTGAAAGGTTTTTTCAGCTGGTTAAGACAGAAGCTAGTAACAGACTGAACTGTGAATTGCTTTATGACGGTGCTTCACCCACCTACTGGCCACGCCCACCAGCTCAGTCAACACATGCATGGTACCAGTATGTTTGGGGGTCGTGTTATACCACCAATTTGCTAAAACCATGAAATTCAGACTGGAATTGGATCTCGTCTTATCTGAAGGTCGCATTATCCACAAAAATATACGGTATGTGAGATCTCTGGCAACATTAACAAGATAATCATGGAGGGACTCCCAGTTTTCTCTGGAAGCCCAAGCAAATTCACTTCCCACCTTCTGCCTTTCACCAATTCCATTAAAACACTTACCATATTGTGGTGGTACACCACCGGCCTACTGCAGGGGGAAACCTCTGTACCTGCAGGAATGTTTGGGGACAGGACAACACCTGGCCGGCTGTCAATCAGTCGGCCTGAATGGATCAAACCCCACCTGGTCAGGTGTCAATCACCCTCCGGGATATAAGTTTACGCCGGCTTCCCGAGGTCTCACTCAGAATTGCTGCAGCCACAGCCAGCCAGGCTCTGTGGAAGTCTTTGTGGATTAAAGCCTGTTGTACAATCTTTATCTTTGTGTGTGTCTGATTCTGGCTAACAGTGCACCACAATTTAATCCACAAAATTTTCCCACAGCGGCTATGGAAAAACTCCTGTGCACAGGGAGCCTCAAGGTCGACCCATGCCACCTGGAAGCCCAGACACACTTCAAGATCTGGCAGCACGCAGTCGAGGCAATCATCGAGGCACATGAGGGCAACATCCTGGACTCCGATTGGAAGAGGTTGGTCCTACTCCGGTCAAAGCTGGGTCCCCACACCTTCCAGGTAACCAAAGGCTGCTCCACGTACAAGAGCGCAATGGAAACTCTCGAGAACTTGTACAAGCCCCCCATGAATGTGGTCTGTGCAAGGTACCTCCTCAACACCCGAGCCCTGCAACCCGGGGAGACGGGTGAGTCTTACCTGGGACAATTGCGAGAGTTGGCCTGACCGTGTCTGGCTGAACCCGGAGTAGGTGTAGAAGAGGTTGAGAGGCTGAAGCAGTGGCCGCACCCGGCGACACAACTCCAGCAACCCCAATCCCAGCGCCACGGCGGTCACGCCGGATGGTCAGACCTCCTGAGCAGTACAGCCCCTAACCTCCATCCACCCTGGGGTTGGTTCTCAAAGAAGGGGTGGATGTGATAGTACAGATTCTATCACCAATGTGTATATGTACAGATGGTAGTGTAGGGTGACTGTGATTGGCTGAGAGTGTAGCCACACCTACTGGCAGGTCTTAAAGGATTGCTTTTAGCCAGAGCAGGTCATTCTGGACTGGTCGACCTACTTGTGATATGCTCCAGTCTTTTAGTTAATAAAAGCCTTGGTTTGGATCAACAAGTCTTTGGTTCTTTCGACATGCTCTACAATGGTGCAGTACAACTTCTTGCACCAATTGTACTTCAGACCACAAAAATTACATAAATCAAAGCCAGAAATTTCAGAAATGTGCTTTAGATATGGTGTGAAGGTTGGAACTTTTGTCCACTCCACCTCACTGTGTACAAAGGTAAGATCTTTCTGGGAAGACCTTGGGGATTAGTCAAAAAATAATGACAAAAATGGATTTCCCTCAGGATCCAGAAGTGTATCTTCTGCGAAATATTGGAGATGTGATTTTTAGACCGTCCAAACACCAAATTTCATTCATGGCCAGGAAGTGTATAGCAGCTTCGTGAAAGTCCAACTCCCAACTAAATACCACACGATGGAATATGGAAATGCAGAGTTTCATTCCCCTGGAGAAAAATCACCTACAATCTAAGGAAGAAAATAATGGATTTGTTAAGGTGTGGGAACCTTACTTGAAATACATTGGCACTCAGATTGATTAGTCCCATCCCCCACCTTTGAAATAGGGGTTCTGTAGCAATCCATCCCAGCAGGGAAATGAATGTGATCTAAGAAGTGGGACGGAAGGCTGGCGGCAAAACTCTGCATCCCAAACTGCATGAGTTTTTCAAGCTTTGTTGGGACCAAGGTAAACTGCCTCAGGATCTTCGTGATGCCACCATCATCACCCTGTACAAAAACAAAGGCGAGAAATCAGACTGCTCAAACTACAGGGGAATCACGTTGCTCTCCATTGCAGGCAAAATCTTCGCTAGGATTCTACTAAATAGAATAATACCTAGTGTCGCCGAGAATATTCTCCCAGAATCACAGTGCGGCTTTCGCGCAAACAGAGGAACTACTGACATGGTCTTTGCCCTCAGACAGCTCCAAGAAAAATGCAGAGAACAAAACAAAGGACTCTACATCACCTTTGTTGACCTCACCAAAGCCTTCGACACCGTGAGCAGGAAAGGGATTTGGCAAATACTAGAGCGCATCGGATATCCCCCAAAGTTCCTCAACATGATTATCCAACTGCACGAAAACCAACAAGGTCGGGTCAGATACAGCAATGAGCTCTCTGAACCCTTCTCCATTAACAATGGCGTGAAGCAAGGCTGTGTTCTGGCACCAACCCTCTTTTCAATCTTCTTCAGCATGATGCTGAACCAAGCCATGAAAGACCCCAACAATGAAGACGCTGTTTACATCCGGTACCGCACGGATGGCAGTCTCTTCAATCTGAGGCGCCTGCAAGCTCACACCAAGACACAAGAGAAACTTGTCCGTGAACTACTCTTTGCAGACGATGCCGCTTTAGTTGCCCATTCAGAGCCAGCTCTTCAGCGCTTGACGTCCTGCTTTGCGGAAACTGCCAAAATGTTTGGCCTGGAAGTCAGCCTGAAGAAAACTGAGGTCCTCCATCAGCCAGCTCCCCACCATGATTACCAGCCCCCCCACATCTCCATCGGGCACACAAAACTCAAAACGGTCAACCAGTTTACCTATCTCGGCTGCACCATTTCATCAGATGCAAGGATCGACAATGAGATAGACAACAGACTCGCCAAGGCAAATAGCGCCTTTGGAAGACTACACAAAAGAGTCTGGAAAAACAACCAACTGAAAAACCTCACAAAGATAAGCGTATACAGAGCCGTTGTCATACCCACACTCCTGTTCGGCTCCGAATCATGGGTCCTCTACCGGCACCACCTACGGCTCCTAGAACGCTTCCACCAGAGTTGTCTCCGCTCCATCCTCAACATCCATTGGAGCGCTTACATCCCTAACGTCGAAGTACTCGAGATGGCAGAGGTCGACAGCATCGAGTCCACGCTGCTGAAGATCCAGCTGCGCTGGATGGGTCACGTCTCCAGAATGGAGGACCATCGCCTTCCCAAGATCGTGTTATATGGCGAGCTCTCCACTGGCCACCGTGACAGAGGTGCACCAAAGAAAAGGTACAAGGACTGCCTAAAGAAATCTCTTGGTGCCTGCCACATTGACCACCGCCAGTGGGCTGATATCGCCTCAAACCGTGCATCTTGGCGCCTCACAGTTTGGCAGGCAGCAACCTCCTTTGAAGAAGACCGCAGAGCCTACCTCACTGACAAAAGGCAAAGGAGGAAAAACCCAACACCCAACCCCAACCAACCAATTTTCCCCTGCAACCGCTGCAATCGTGTCTGCCTGTCCCGCATCGGACTTGTCAGCCACAAACGAGCCTGCAGCTGACGTGGACTTTTTACCCCCTCCATAAATCTTCGTCCGCGAAGCCAAGCCAAAGAAGAAAAAAAAAGAAGTGGGACGTGATGCAGGCGATGTGTTTCTTTGTTCCATTTTGAGTTTTTGTAAATTTCTTTTTAATTTAATTTAATTGTACCAATGTAATTTAATTGACAGTACTTTTAGTTGTATGAGGGTGGGGGTGGTGGGGAAATGGGAGGGGGGATAAATACAGACTCTGTATGTTACATGAATGATTAAAAAAAAGATTATATGTTTGGCTTGAATTTTACGAGTCAATGAAAAATAAAATAAAATATTCAAAAAGAATGTTGGACTTCAGCCAACCATTAGTGCACACCTTGCTGTTGGCTCGTTTAAATTACCTTGGGTCATTATTGGCTAGGTGCCCAGATTAGAACTGTATATAACATCGATGCTTAGCCCATTCTTTCTCTCTGCCTCGTGGTCCAAGCTCCATGCCAGGTCACTACTGTGAGTATCGCTGAAAGTGTCTCGGGTTAAGGTGTGCACTACACTTAAGCTGAGCTGTAGTGCTGCGATAGATCAGTGGCAGAGAGCCACACCCCCCCCCCACCAAGTTGTACAGGAAACTGGGAATATGCATTTAAGTCCCTGTCTTGTTAGAGTGTGTAAGTAACCGTATATTACTTAACACTGAGCCACATCCTAAGGTATAGGAATGGGGACTGCCTGCTGAAGTCCATCTGAGAGTGTGTACACAAGTAGAAGTGTGTAGAAGATAGGTGGTCTCTAGTCTCGGAGTCCAACCTGGGTCCCATGTGAATGTCTATAGTTATTTAGTAGTAGAATAATTAAGTATCGTTTGACATTCTCTCCTGTTTGTCTCCTGTGTGTTCAATAAAGTTACCTGTGTCCAGATTTGGACACTTGTGTCCGGATTCATCTCTCCATGAATCCACTGAACCTGAGAAACCAGAGAAAATATAGGACCCCATCGGAATCAAATTGGCTAATGAAGGAACTCAGAGTGAAGCAACATCCATGGAAGGAAAGGGTTGGTTAACATTTCTGGTTAATCCTGATGTAGGAGGGTCTGGACCTGAAATGTTGATGATCCCTTTGCTTCCACAGGTACTGCTCGACCCGCTAAGTTCCTCCAGCAGCTTGTTATGTTGCCATTGGTATCATAGGGGGGTAAGGGGGTGCTGACCACACTGACCGCACCATCAAAGGGGTCTATAACAATGAGAGGACTGTCTATAACATTTTTTTTACAATGTTTCAGAAGAAATTTATTATTTTTAATAAAAATATCCCTGTAATTAGTTATAGCAACAAAAACTTGATGCTAGTTTCCTTTTTGAACGTTCTAATGCACTCCAGTCAGAGCTGTCATTTTTATTTTTCAATTCCATTGACGCTTTGAATCACATGGCTTCATCTGCAGGCGTTACCAGCACGCGCTGTTGTTTTCGTTGCTGTTGGTGTTTTTATAGTCGCTGCTTTTGTCAAATTTTCTGGTGTTTTAGCGACAATATTGTGGTCATTAGTATTTGTGGATCTTGTGATAGTATAGATTCTATCACCAATGTGTGTATGAACATATGTACTGATGATAGTGTAGGATGACTGTGATTGGCTGAGAGTGTAGCCAGGTCTTAAAGGATTGCTCCTAGCCAGACCAGGTCATTCTAGACTGGTCGACCTACTTGTGATATGCTCCAGTCTTTTAGTTAATAAAAGCCTTGGTTTGGATCAATAAGTCTTTGGTTCTTTTGACGCACACTACAATTTTATTAACTAAAAGACTGGAGCATATCACAAGTAGGTTGACCAGTCCAGAATGACAAAATTGCCAGGTGGAGAATCGAGCTCTCCACCTTTAATTATGACATACTGTATCGGCCAGGTAAACGCAACGACCCACCAGATGCACTCTCCAGGGGGACGTGCCAACATACAACTGGACAGACTGTAAAAACTCCACGAGGAACTCTGTCATCCAGGGGTCACTAGGTTCATGGACTTTGTCAAAGCTCGCAACCTGCCCTACACGGTCGAGGAAATTCGCTCCATGACCCAAACCTGCCCAGTGTGCGCTGAGTGCAAGCCCCACTTCTTCCATTTGGAGAATACCCACATCATCAAAGCCACCCGCCCCTTTGAGTGTCTCAGCATAGTCTTCAAGCGGACCCTACCGTTGACCAACCATAACACCTACATCCTTACGGCCATCGACGAGTACTCCCGCTTCCTGTTCGCTGTGCCCTGCTCGGACATGACTGCCTCCTCAGTTATAAAGGCCCTGCACAGCATCTTCGCCATCTTTGGGTACCCCAGTTACATCCACAGTGACAGGGGTTCCTCATTTATGAGCACAGAGCTGCGGCAGTACCTTCTGGAGTGTGGTATTACTTCGAGAAGGACCACCAGCTATAACCCACGCGGTAATGGGCAAGTCGAAAGAGAGAATGCCACCATCTGGAAAGCGGTTATAGTTACCCTCCAGTCCAAAGGTCTCCCCACCTCTCGCTGGCAGGATGTGCTCAATAGTACCCTACACTCCATCCGCTCCCTCCTATGCATTGTGACCAATGCCACCTCCCATGAAAGGATGTTCTCTTTTCCGAGGAAATCCGAGTCGGGTACGACCATACCGGCGTGGCTCACAATTCCAGGTCTGGTCCTCTTATGATGCCCCTTGGTTGACCGAGTGACTCTGCTCCATGAGAACCCGCATTATGCCTACGTTGAGTACCTGGACGGAGGGGAGGACACATTCTTAGTAAGGGACCTTGCCCAAGCCGGATCAGGTGCAGCAGTGCCTTTAACCCAACCTCCCCCTATTCCTTTTCCCCCAGGTCATGTGCTTGAACAGAGGGACCAGCACCACCCCACCAGCTCAGGCCAGACTGTCGACAACGCCATTGGGGAATTGAGCGAAGCAGTGGCCCCAATCCCAGCGCCACAGCGGTCACGCCAGATGGTCAGGCCCCCTGACCAGTACAGCCCCTAACCTCCATCCACCCTGGGGTCGTTTCTCAAAGAAGGGGTGGATGTGATAGTACAGATTCTATCACCAATGTATATATGTACATAAGTACAGATGGTAGTGTAGGGTGACTGTGATTGGCTGAGAGTGTAGCCACAACTACTGGCAGGTCTTAAAGGATTGCTCCTAGCCAGACCAGGTCATTCTGGACTGGTCAACCTACTTGTGATATGCTCCAGTCTTTTAGTTAATAAAAGCCTTGGTATGGATCAACAAGTCTTTGGTTCTTTCGATGCGCACTACAGACCTCGATCAATAACTTTTTTGAGAATGAAGTGCGATGATATTGTAATTTAAAGGTACTATTTTTAATTTTGCACATTGTTTATCTCACTACTATTGCTATTACATTCAGTGATGTAGGGGAATTGTATGGTGCCGGCGTGCCACAGTGACTCTCTGCGGGCTGCAGAATTCCCATTACTTAAACCTTTAAAATACCTGTTACACAAACCTATAAAATACTCACGTTGCTTTAATTTCAATCAGCTGCAGGTAGGTTTTTTTTAATCACCAAAGAGCTGCTGAACATAGTTAACAATCTCCAAATCTCCCAGGCAACAGCTGCTTCAGAAACAGAACGGCTGCAAGGCAGAGGCCTTAAAGGGACAGGCCACCACCAAGGCTGAGGCAAGAAACGTGGAGTGAGGGCCAGGATTCAAACTACCCAGCCCAGGAATCTGGGACCTCCTTAGTGTCCATATTACTGGCAAATCTCCACTCACTGGGGAATAAAATAGATGACTTGAGGGCAAGGCTATTCCACCAGAGACAAGTAAGACAAATCTCAGTTGTTTGCTGCACCGAGACCTGACACCACTGTCTGACCAGATGGTTTCACCATCCTTAGACTGGATTGAATCTCGGATTCTGGAAAAGGGAAAGGAGGTGCTGTGTGCTTTCTCATTAATATTGGGTGGTGCTCAGACACTAGTTATGTTGACCTCCTGCTCTACTGCCTTAGAGAAAATCTTGATTAAATGCAGATCCTTCTCATCAGTGATTCTCACCGGAGTTTATATCCCTCCCGATGCCGATTACAAGCAGGCACTTGTGGAGCTGCATGATGAGGTCAGTAAAAAAGAGACTACCCAGCCCAACACACTACAAATCTTAGTTGGTGACTTTAACCAGGCCTGTGTCAAAAAAACTTTGCTTAACTACCACCAGAATGTAACCTGCTGTACGAGAAGTCCCAGTATACTTGAAAATTGCTACACCAAGATAAAGAAGTCCTACTGTTCTTTCCTAAGACTGCACTTTGGCAAGTTTGATCACCTGGTTGTGTTCCTTCTGCCTTCATACAGACAGAGCCTAAAAAGGGAGGTTCCGGAGGTCAGGACAGCTAGAAGGTGGTCACAGTTACAGGACTTTGTCGAGTCAGCAGATTGGCAGTGTTCAAGGACTCTGCTGAGAATCTGAATGAGTACACCGAGGCTGTCACATACTCTATCAAAACAGCTGTGGATGAGTGTGTCCCCACCAAATCATTCAGGGTTTTCCCTAACCAGAAGCCCTGGATAAACAATGAAATCCAGAACCTGTTGAGAGCTAGATCTCAGGAATTTCAATCTAGAGATCCAGATCAGTGCAGCAGGATCAGTATGACCTGTGGAAAGCGAAGTGGAGATTCCGGATGAAAATGGAAACAATGAGAGACATCTGACAGCTGTGTCAGGGCCTAAATGCCATAACCTCTTACAAAACCAAATCTTGTAAAGTACCAGACAATCAAGCTTCTCTCCCAGAGGAACTCAACACCTTCTACACCCGATTCAATGACAGTAACAGCGAAGAACCACCCTTCCGTACCCCCACGTCCCTGATGATCCCATCCTGTCCGTATCCGAGGATGACATGCAGGGTGCCTTCAGAGAGTGAATCCGAGGAAAGCATCGAGCCTGGATGTAGTACCCGGCTAAGTATTAAAAATCTCTGTTGACCAACTTACCAAGGTATTCATGGATATCTTCGATATCTCACTCTAACAGGGCATGGTGCCCACCTGTTTCAAACAGGCGTCAATCATACTACATGAAAAAAAGTTCCAATATTCAACCCATATCTAAAACACAAATCCAAATCACTAAAATCCATAATTTTTCAATTTCTCAGGAGTCAAATACAACTGATGCAGAAAATTATAATTAACCAAACCATATCTTACATTAATCAGTTTAGTCATCCCTTCACAATACATAACCTCCCAGTCTTCCTGCAGTATATCATAAGATACATCACTTTCCCATTTATTTCTTGATCTCTCCAAATTTGGCTTATCCATATTCTCTTGTAACAACCTATACATAGCTGAAATAAAGCCCTTTTTTGACGCAAAATAAATCAAAGATTCAAACTTCGTTAACTCAGGTAAACTTATATCCTTTCCATAATTATCCCTTATCAAAGCTCGAAGTTGATAATACACAAGTAAAAAAATTATAGGTATTCCATATCTTTCCCTCAGATGGTTAAAAGAAAGAAACTGTCCCTCTTCAAGACAATCCTGAATCACTTCTATCCCATCAGAATTCCATACCTTTAAATATCTATTAAACATTGAATCTTTTGGCTTGGCTTTGCGGACGAAGATTTATGGAGGGGGTAAAAAGTCCACGTCAGCTGCAGGCTCGTTTGTGGCTGACAAGTCCAATGCGGGACAGGCAGACACGGTTGCAGCGGTTGCAGGGGAAAATTGGTTGGTTGGGGTTGGGTGTTGGGTTTTTCCTCCTTTGCCTTTTGTCAGTGAGGTGGGCTCTGCGGTCTTCTTCAAAGGAGGTTGCTGCCCGCCAAACTGTGAGGCGCCAAGATGCACAGTTTGAGGCGTTATCAGCCCACTGGCGGTGGTCAATGTGGCAGGCACCAAGAGATTTCTTTAGGCAGTCCTTGTACCTTTTCTCTGGTGCACCTCTGTCACGGTGGCCAGTGGAGAGCTCGCCATATAACACGATCTTGGGAAGGCGATGGTCCTCCATTCTGGAGACGTGACCCATCCAGCGCAGCTGGATCTTCAGCAGCGTGGACTCGATGCTGTCGACCTCTGCCATCTCGAGTACTTCGACGTTAGGGATGAAAGCGCTCCAATGGATGTTGAGGGTGGAGCGGAGACAACGCTGGTGGAAGCGTTCTAGGAGCCGTAGGTGGTGCCGGTAGAGGACCCATGATTCGGAGCCGAACAGGAGTGTGGGTATGACAACGGCTCTGTATACGCTTATCTTTGTGAGGTTTTTCAGTTGGTTGTTTTTCCAGACTCTTTTGTGTAGTCTTCCAAAGGCGCTATTTGCCTTGGCGAGTCTGTTGTCTATCTCATTGTCGATCCTTGCATCTGATGAAATGGTGCAGCCGAGATAGGTAAACTGGTTGACCGTTTTGAGTTTTGTGTGCCCGATGGAGATGTGGGGGGGCTGGTAGTCATGGTGGGGAGCTGGCTGATGGAGGACCTCAGTTTTCTTCAGGCTGACTTCCAGGCCAAACATTTTGGCAGTTTCCGCAAAGCAGGACGTCAAGCGCTGAAGAGCTGGCTCTGAATGGGCAACTAAAGCGGCATCGTCTGCAAAGAGTAGTTCACGGACAAGTTTCTCTTGTGTCTTGGTGTGAGCTTGCAGGCGCCTCAGATTGAAGAGACTGCCATCCGTGCAGTACCGGATGTAAACAGCATCTTCATTGTTGGGGTCTTTCATGGCTTGGTTCAGCATCATGCTGAAGAAAATTGAAAAGAGGGTTGGTGCGAGAACACAGCCTTGCTTCACGCCATTGTTAATGGAGAAGGGTTCAGAGAGCTCATTGCTGTATCTGACCCGACCTTGTTGTAAACATTGAATAAAAAGCTGATTTTGATATAACAGAGTTCGAATTGATAATCTCCCCTTCGTGCCTATAACAGCATTTCTAATAATCCATATCTTTAATGAATGCTTTAACACCAGCATATTATATCCCTGTAATAAATGCAAATTCCATTTATATATAAACTGATGAACTTCAGATTCAGAAATACAGGCTAGTTTCTCCTTAGCCCAATTAGGGAGCTGTTTAACATCAATCATTCTATTAACAAATTTGAACTGTGCAGCCTCATAACAATTTTGAAAATGAGGCAACTGAAGACCTCCTAAGGCATATTTCCATGTTAACTTCTGCAAAGCTACACACGCTAATTTTCCCTTCCATAAAAATTTCCTCTCCACCATGTTCAAATCCTGAAAAAAACTCTTTGGAAGCAAATATGGAATTGACTGAAATAAATACTGAATACGTGGGAAAATATTCATTTTAATATAGTTTATTCAATCCTTCCATTTAACCAAATCCATTTTTTTCTTTTTCAATAATGGCATATAATTTAATTCATATATAGATTGATAATCTACATCCACAATTACTCCTAAATATTTAATTTTATCAGACTATCTTAATTTTATAAGATGTTTACATGCTTCATAATTCCCCTCTAAAACTGGCAATATTTCACTCTTGTCCCAATTTACCTTGTATCCAGATAACACACCAAATTGAATCAAACATTCTTGTAAAAACTTCAAAGAATGTTCCAGATGTGTCAAATAAATCAATACATCATCAGCAAATAAATTAATCTTATATTCATCATTTGCTATTTTTATCCCTTTTTCATGTAGTCTGGTCTTGTGATAAGATACAACCATTTTGGGAAAAAATTAGGGTATTTTTTAATAAATTATTTAAGATTAAATTACCATTAGACCCAGAGATTTTTTTTGTTGGGTTATATGGTTTCTTTGACTGGTTTGGGGTTGGACAAGTTTCAGATTGCCTTTGTTCGTTTAGGGTTATCAGTGGCGCAGAAATGCGTAGCGATCACTTGGAAAGATAATGTGGAAATTAATATAACTCGTTGGCAGAATGAATTGAGATCTTGTATTTATATGGAAAAAATAACATGTAATTTACATGATAATTATTTTTTTGTTCAAATGTGGTCACCTTATTTAGAGTATATGGGTTTAGAAATATCTTAAAATGTTATGTTGTTTATCATAATTTTTTGTAATATGTTTTTATTGTGGTTCCCCTTGCAGGGCTGGCTAAGAAGGGGTGGAGATGATGGGTTGTTTGATGATTTGTTATTATATTTTTCATTTAATGTTTTTTATATTATTCTTAATAATTTTAAATAAATTTTTTTTTTAAATCATACCAGTGCCCAAGAAGAGTGCAGTAACCTGCCTTAATGACTATCGACCAGTAGAATTTACATCAACAGTGATGAAGTGTTTTGAAAGGCTGGTGTTGAAGAACATTAGCTCCTGTGTGAGTGGAGACATGGATACATTCAAGTTCGCCTATCATAGTAACAGGTCTATGGCGGGCTACACAAAGCTTTGGAACACCTGGACAGCAAAAATGGATTTGGATGCTCTTTATTGACTACAATTCAGCATTTAACACCATCATCCCCTCAAAACTGATTAGCAAACTCCAAGACTTGGGAGTTAACACCCCACTGAAATTGGATCATGGATTTCCTCACCTCCAGACCACAATCTCCATCTCACAAGCACCACAGGACTATGTTCTTAGCCCCCTGCTCTACTCACTTTACACCTACAACTGTGTCTCAGAACGACAATAACACCATCTACAAATTTGCTGACGAAACCATGGTAGTGGATTGTATAAAGGAAGGGGACAAGTCAGTATACAGAATGGAGATTGAAAACTTGGCTGAATGTTACAACAACAACAGCCAAACACTCAATGTCACAAAACTAAGGAGCTGATTGTTGACTTCAGGAAAGTCAGAGGTATGCAATCCAGTGATCATTGGGGAATCAGTGGAGGAGAAGGTGAGCAAATTTAAGTTCTTGGGATTAACTATCTCGGAGGATCTTTCCTGGACCCAACACACCAGTGACATAATGAAGAAGGCACATCAGTGCCTCGACTTCTTCAGAGGTTTGTGGAGGTTTGGTATGACACCAGAAACCCTGGGAAATTTCTAGAGATGTGGTGGAAAGTGTGCTGACCAGCTGCATCACGGTCTGGTATGGGAACACCAATACCCCTGAGCATAAAGCCCTCCTCAAGGTAGTAGACACTGCCCAGGACATCACAGGCAAAACCCTCCCCACTATTGAGTACATCTACAGGGAACGCTGCCATCAGAGGGCAGCAGCAATCATCAAAGACCCACACCATGCAGCGCACACTCTGTTCTCGCTGCTGCCATCAGGTGCCACAAGACTCCCACCACCAGGTTCAGGAACAGCTGCTACCCCTGTCTCCACCATCAGACTCGCCACCGACAAACTCAATCAGGGACTCATTTAAAGACTCCGACTTGGACACATTGTTGATTTTCTTTTTGTCGCTCTGTATTCACAGTCAGTTTGTTCACATTTTACGCTGTGTCCAGTTCATTTTTTGCACTGCCAATAAGTGGTCATTCTGCCGCGCCCGGAGGATAAAGGATGTCATGAATGTATTCTGACAATAAATCTGAAATCTGCTAGTAACATTAGTACAAAAAAAACATTACTAAGGGTTCCTTATGGTCTGGTACGGGAGGAGGTACATGAGGGGTGACAGTGTAGCACTGGGTGAAGCCACTGCGTTTCTGCTTCATCCTGATGTGGGAGGTTCCGGACCCTAAACGTTGAGCCGCTGAGCTGCTCCGACAGCCCCGTCCCTCTCCCCTATTTATTGTTCAATCGACACCTTCTGCTGGCTCGTTGAAAGAGCAGCCACCTCCGCACTGTCGCTACAGGGTCGGTCCCCCCTCCCCGCCCCGCTGACGCAAACAGGAGCGCAGGTGGCGTCATCGCCTCCCAGCAGGCTCCTCCTCGCCTGACGTCAGAGGCCGAGGTGAGGGACGCTGGTTGCCATGGAAGCCGCCGAGCTTCCGACAAGCTGCTGTTGTCTGCACCCACCAACTTTTCATTGACGGTCCAGGGAGTCGGCAGGTGTGAGCGCCTTCGGAGACCTCCCCCCCCGGGGTCTGCCTTGTGCTCGGCCGCTGGGCCTGGCGCCGCTCTCGCATTCGCCGCAGGGATGAAGAACGGCGCCTGGGACGCACCGCCCGTCAGCAGGGACCGAGTGATCGCCAGATTCCCCAAGGTGCGACCTGAATTGTTTTCTGTGTGTTGAATGCTCCACTCTGGAGGGTGGGGAAAGTGGCGGAGTGAAGGCGACGGTTGTTCACCCGCAAACTCTTCCCCCCCCCCCCCCCCCCCACAATGTTAGCGGCAGACACCTGAACCCAGCTCGTGCCTGCTGCATAGTTCCCCTCAAACCATGGAGGAACACGGGTCAGTTTTCAAAGGAACCGGTTGGTTTTAGCTGAATTGGACGCTCAGCATTTTTCATTTTTCCTGCCCTGATTTTATTTAGTTATTTGTAAGATATTTTAAATGAATGTTTGCACCGTGATGCTGCGGCAAGAGCACCATTTTCGTGCTTGTTCATGAAAATAAATTCTGATTCTGAGCAGCACTAAAGTGGATGCTCAGAAGTTTTACTAACTCACCGTCACACACTTGAATATCCAATCTCTCCTCTCTCACACATTCACTCACACTGACCTTGAGAAAAGGCTCAAGCCTGAATCATCGGTTATGTATTTAAGTTATGCATATAAAGGACATGCAAGACCTCAACAATGAAGACGCTGTTTACATCCGGTACCGCACGGATGGCAGTTTCTTCAATCTGAGGCACCTGCAAGCTTACACCAAGACACAAGAGCAACTTGTCCGTGAACTACTCTTTGCAGACGATGCCGCTTTAGTTGCCCATTCAGAGCCAGCTCTTCAGCGCTTGACGTCCTGTTTTGCGGAAACTGCCAAAATGTTTGGCCTGGAAGTCAGCCTGAAGAAAACTGAGGTCCTCCATCAGCCAGCTCCCCACCATGACTACCAGCCCCCCCCACATCTCCATCGGGCAAACAAAACTCAAAACGGTCAACCAGTTTACCTATCTCGGCTGCACCATTTCATCAGATACAAGGATCGACAACGAGATAGACAACAGACTCGCCAAGGCAAATAGTGCCTTTGGAAGACTACGCAAAAGAGTCTGGAAAAACAACCACCTGAAGAAACACACAAAGATCAGCATGTACAGAGCCATTGTCATACCCACGCTCCTGTTCGGCTCCAAATCATGGGTCCTCTACTGGCATCACCTACGGCTCCTTGAACGCTTCCATCAGCGTTGTCTCCGCTCCATCCTCAACATTCATTGGAGTGACTTCATCACCAACATCGAAGTACTTGAGCTGGCAGAGTCCACAAACATCGAATCCACGCTGCTGAAGACTCAACTGCGCTGGGTGGGTCACATCTCCAGAATGGAGGACCATCGCCTTCCCAAGATCGTGTTATATGGCGAGCTCTCCACTGGCCACTGAGACAGAGGTGCACCAAAGAAGAGATACAAGGACTGTTTAAAGAAATCTCTTGGTGCCTGCCACATTGACCACCGCCAGTGGGTTGATATCGCCTCAAACCGTGCATCTTGGCACCTCACAGTTCGGCGGGCAGCAACCTCCTTTGAAGAAGATCGCAAAGCCCACCTCGCTGACAAAAGACAAAGGAGGAAAACCCAACCCCAACCAACCAATTTTCTCTTGCAACCGTGCCTGCCTGTCCCGCATCGGACTTGTCAGTCACCAACGAGCCTGCAGCAGATGTGGACATACCCCTCCATAAATCTTCATCCGCCAAGCCAAAGAAGAAGAATAAAGGACATTGTTTGACCTGCTGAGTTTCTCCAACCACAGTGTCTAGATTTTCGTCTACTACTTCACACACTTTCTTTCTCTCTCCCTCCTGTGCACACTCACTTTCCTGGAGAATGACGCCACATGCACCAGGCTGCTGAGCGTTAACTTCAGCTTGGACGTTTAATTCAATCATTTCCCCAGAGGCTGGTGAAGAAGTTGTCCTCGCTGGGACTCAAATCCCTCTCTGTAATTGGATACTGGACTTGCTAACGGAAAGACCACCGGCTTCCAGGTCAGCAGCAGGACATCATGCACCACTGACAAACCTTTGGGCTGTATGCTCAGCTCATTTCTGCTCGCTCTACTGACCCATGACTTTGTGGCCAGATCCAGCTCCAACAGTGTCATCAAGTTTGTAGATGACACAAAAGTAGTTGGCCTCATCAGCAACAACATTGAGTTGGGAAGGGTCATCGGGAGAAAAATATAAAATAACTTTTTTTGTATCATTGACTATGGCCATTTAATTAATGTTTTATTCATTTTTTCCTGTAGTGATGCAAAGAAATTAAATAAAATTTAAAAAAAACAATGAGTTGCACTTCAGAGAAGATGTGGAAAATCTTGTGATATGGTTTGGATCTTAACGAGAAACAGGACGAATGAGATGATCATGAACTTCAGGAACATACCCAATCTGAACATAGAACATTACAGTACAGAAGCAGGCCCCTTTGGCCCTTCTAGTCTGTGCTAAACCTTTTTTTGCCTCATCCCACTGACCTACACCAGTCCATTGCTCTCCATACCTCTCCAGTCCATGTACCTGTCCAAATTCTTCTTATCAGTAAATGTTAAAATTGAGCCCACAATTACCACTTCATTTGGCAGCTCATTTCACACTCCCACCGCTCTCTGTGTGAAGTTGTTCCTCTTGATATTCCCCCTAAACTCAGCGAGCCTCAGTGGAAAAAGCCACTTTCATGGAATTGTCTATCTGTATTCCCAGAACCCTCTGTTCTACCGCACTCTCAGTGCCCTACCATTTACTGTGTATGTCCTTTCTTAGTTTGTCCTTCCAAAATGCAACACCTCACACTTGTCATGAAATTCCATCTGCCATTTTTCAGTCCATTTTTCCAACTGGTCCTGATCCTTCTGCAAACTCTGAAACCTTCTTTGCTGTCCTCAATGCTTCCAATCTTAGTGTCATCTGCAAACTTGCTGATCCAATTAACCACATTATCATTCAGATCATTGATATAGATGACAAACAACAATGGTCACTGATCTCTGAGACATGCCACTAGTCACAGGCCTCCAGGACCAGGAGCGACTACCCTCCACTACACATCAGCAACTCTGTAGTGGAGAGAGTGGAGAGCACCATGTTTCTTGGAGTTCACTAATGATCTATCGTGGACATAAAACATCTCACTTGTCAGGAAGGTGCAACGGTGACTGCACTTCCTGAGAAGACTGAAGCAGGCAAGGCTACCAGCTACCATTATGTCAACCTTGTACGATATGTTTATTGAGAACATCATGGCCAACCACACCACATTATGGTACGGTTGCTGCAGAGAAATGATTGGAAGTCAATCCACAGGACCATAAGAGTGACAGAGAAGATCACTGGGGTCTCTCCGCCCCCCCCCCCCACCCCCTGACATGATCTACCAGGATCGTTGTCTGAAGAGGGCATGCAAAATCGTTGTGGACCCCTCCAATCCACACACAGCATCTTTCAGCTGCTCTCGACGAGAAAGAGATACAGGAGTATCAGAGCCAGCATCACCAGGCTGAGGAACAGCTTCTTCCCACAAGCAATGAGAATGCTGAATGATCTATTTATTTATTTGTATGGATTAAATATGTATTGTTTGTATGTGTGTTACGTCTGGTTCTGTGTTTTGCACTGAGGACCGGAGAATGCTGTTTTGTCGGGTTGTACTTGTGCAATCACATGACAATCACACAACAGCTGTCTGATTTTGAATGTAGTTGGTGGTTGCAAAATCATTGTGGCTTCTGTGCATATTTAACTTTGGATTACTTAGCTTCAAGCATTTTCACAACCATGGCCATTAAGCAACTAGCCAAGAGTTACTTGTAGCC
This sequence comes from Narcine bancroftii, assembly GCF_036971445.1. Classification (NCBI taxonomy): domain Eukaryota; kingdom Metazoa; phylum Chordata; class Chondrichthyes; order Torpediniformes; family Narcinidae; genus Narcine; species Narcine bancroftii. The sequence goes on from NC_091472.1 coordinate 201,902,179, forward strand.
TTTTGTCTACATCCTTTTCTAAAACATTTTATTACATTTCCTCTCTTCCAATCTGCCAGAAGCTGTACAGAATCCAAAGAATTTTAATTAAATTACCGCAAGTGCATTTGCTATAATGTCAGTACAGGTCACGTCAACCTTTTGGCCCAGTAGTTGCTCAGCACTACCCCTTTTTGCGATAGCGATTGCATCGAGGTCCTCGCTTCCTGGCACCCTCTTAACATCAATCTGATGTGTTACCTATGTCTTTCACTGTGAAAACAAGCACAAGATATACATTTGTTCAAGGCCTTGGCCATCCTGCAATACCCATTATGAATATCCCCTTCTCATGTTCTAAGAAACCTATGTTTACTTTAGCCACTCTTCTTTATTTTATATATTTATTTTAAAAAAACTTTTACTGTCTGTTTTTATGCTCTGTGCTAATTTACTTTCATAATGTAGCTTTCCTTTTATCATTGCTTTCTGAGTTTATTTGTTGCTTCTTAACATCTTCCCAATCTTCTAACTTCCCACTATTTTTGGCCTCCTTATGTGCATTAGCTTTTAATTTGAAACCTTCCATTGTTTCCTTAGTCATCCATGGCTGAATATCCCTACCCTTACTGTCCTTATTTTTAACTGGAGTACACATTTGTAGAGCACTGTGAAAACTCTCTTTGAAAGTCCTCCACTGTCTCACAAGAGAGCCTATGCTTTCAATCTACACTCCTCCTTCATCCCATTGCAGTTTCTGCTGCTCAAGAAAACTATCATGAATGAACTCCCCCTCAAGGCTGCCTCAATTGACTTAATTTAACCAATCAAGATGGAGATTAAAGTCCTCTGAACATTGCTGTTCCATTCTTAGATGTTTCAGTTATTTTTATGTATTGCCCGTGCCACCATAATGTTATTATTTGGTAGCTATCTTTTTCCTTCTACTATTCCTAATCTCTACCCAGATTGATCCAACATTCTGCTCTTTGGAGCCTGTATACTATAATGTTCTGGTGGGTTGCCAGTTACTAGTGGTGTTCTACAGGGGTCAGTGTTGGGGCTGCTTCTTTTTGCAATATATATTGATGATTTAGATTATGGACTGAATGGTTTTGTGGCGAAGTTGGCAGACGACACCAAGATGGGTGATGGAGTAGGAAGGGTTGAAGAAACTAAAAGGTTGCAGAGAGACTTGGAGAGCTTGGCAGAGTGGGAAAAGAAATGGCAGATGATGAAATAAACAGGCAGATTATTATTTGGATGGAGAGAAAATTCAAAATTCGGAAGTGCAAAGGGACTTGGGGATCCTTGTGCAGCATAACCTAAAAGTTAACCTCCAGGATAGATTGGCAGTTTAAACAAAAAAGCGAATGCTATGTTGGCATTCATTTCAAGAGGAATAGTGTAGAAGAGAAAAGAGGTGTTGATGAGGCTCCGAGGCACTGGTGAGACCACATTTGGAGTACTGTGTGCAATTTTGGGCCTTTTATCCTAGAAGAGATGTAATAATATTGGAGAGAGTACAGAAAAGATTTACTAGGATGATTCCTGGAATGCAGAGGCGAACATATAAGGAATGTTTAGCATCTCTTGGACTCTATTCATTGCAGTATCAAAGAAAGAGAGGAGACCTCATAGAAACATATCAAATGCTGAAAGGATTGGTCAGAGTAGCTATGAATAGGATGCTGGGTGAATCCAGGACAAGAGGGCATGGTCTTAGAATTAGAAATTTCCCACTGAAAACTGAGATAAGGAGAATTTCTTTAGGCATTGGGTCATGGATTTGTGGAAGTCGTTGCCACATTCAGCTGTGGAGGTCCAATCATTGGGGGAATTTAAATGGGAGATTGACATGTATCTAATTAGTCAAGGTATCAAGGGATATGTGGAAAAGGCAGGAAATTGGAACTAGAAGTGAGAACAGTTTAGCTTGGAGGATTTGTGGAGAATACTCGATGGGCCAAATGGCCTACTTCTGTTCCTTGATCTTGTGATCTTACTATCTCCCCAATTCCATCCTTAATAAGAACACTACCCCACCTCCCTTACCTTCCTGCCTATCCTTTTGAATTACTTGATACTCTTGGAGCCTCCATGTCAATGCAATCATGAAGAAGGCTCACACTATACTTTGTGAGGTGTTTGAGGACATTTGGTATGTCACTGAAGACTCTCAAAAACATTTACAGGGTACAGTGGAGAACATTCTGGATGGTTGCATCAATGTCTGGTACGGTGCTGCCAATGCTCAGGACAAGAAAAAAAACTCGAGTGTTCTTAATTCGGCCTGCGATATTACAGTCACCAGACTACTCCATCAAGGACATCCTCAAGAGGTGGTGTCTTAAGAAAGCAACCTCTATCATCAAGGACTCCACCACCCAGGCCATGCCCTCTTCACTTTGCTACCATCATGAAAAAGGTACAGGAGCTTAAAGACAAGCACCCAGTGACACAAGGACTGTGTCTTCCCCACTGCCATCAGATTCCTGAATGATCAATGAACCATAGACACTGCCTTATTTTGTCTTTTAGTGCATTTTTTCTTTATTTTTGTAAGGTGGTTTATATGAATGTTTGCACTGTGAAGCTGCCATAAAACAACAAATTTCATGACTTGTTCATGACAATAAATTCTGATTTTGATTCTCGACACTGCACAAGCGGCTGAGTTCCTCCAGCATTTCTGTGTGTTTTTGCTGCAATCACAACATCTGCAGATGTTTATATTTCATACCTGTAATGATAAGATGGTCTTTGGGTTCTTTTGCTGCAGCCAATGTACTCCACCTGCCAGTCCCTCCACACACCACTTTTCCCAATAGTATCACTTCATGTAAAAACATAATTGAGATTGCTATTCTCTAAGTTCTCTCACAATTATTTTTGCTCACCAATTATTTTGAGTTTGTTCCTGTAAGCATCACACTACATTTTCCTGCAACCTTCATTTTTCACTTCAGCTCCTGGCAACTACTGAACAATTGGCCAACATTTGAGAATTCAAGCTTTTTTAAAATCTGTTCTATATCTAATGAAAATATAATTTTGAGAATAAATTTTTGCTACACTTTAACTCAGTGGTTCTCAACCTTTTTCTTTCAACTCACATACCACTTTAAGTAATCCCTATGCCAGCAGTGCTCTGTGTTTAGTAAGGGATTGGTTAAGATGAGATGTGAGTGGGAAGGGAAGGTTGAGAACCACTGCTCTGGACCCAATTGTTATTGAAATATTTTGCTTGAGAAAAATTGTCATTGGCCCATTTCCTTTGAAGTTATGAAACTGCACATAATGAGTCAATTTGGTATGATTAAAATAGGAATTTTCAAACTTTTTCTTTCCACCCACATACCACCTTAAGCAAACCCTTACTAATCACAGAGCACCGATGACATAGGGAATACTTAAAGTGGTATGTGAGTTGAAAGAAAAAGGTTGAGAACCACTGCTTTAACTGAATGAATAAATATGTATTAAATAAATGTAGATGAATTCCTTGGAGTAATAAAAGTTTTGTGTAAATTTGGACCGCTTTATCTATCAGTCTTGTTATAGTAGAAGTTCTTTCACATTAAAAGTAACCAAAATATTCAAGCATCTCCAAGTCAGCTGACCTCTCATTTTTGAGGATGGTTTGTCATTCAGGAACTCAGTTCTGAAGAAAGTTCATTGACCTGAAATGTTATCTCTGTTTCTCTCATCACAGATGCTACCTGATGCACTAAATATCTCCAGGATTTCCAATTTTTATTCCACGTGCTTCATACTTGTTCTTTATTAACAGTTTCTACAATCTTTTATTTCCCCAAGTATTGCTCACCCTTGTAAATCTTTCCTCCTCGAGATATTGCTTTCCATTTTATATACTTAATTTCACCCATCCCACACTCTCAATAATTTAGGAATATTCAATGATATATGCTCTCGGAAGGATTTAAAAGCTTAATACCATATTTTATATGAATGCAAAACAAAGCAATAAGTTGTTTGCCAACTGTCCATGATGGGTTTTTAAATATATTTCCATTTTCCCATTGAATCTTCCTGTACCACATATTCAGACTGAAAGGAATATTGTGTCATTGCTTTCTTGGACCTACGAGGGAATTGTCTATCTGCCTAGCTATGTTTATGCATTTACTATATCTTTTCCCTTGTGAAGTTTTGCTCAACATCTTGTGAATGGACTGAGCTTGTATGTTCTTCCGATGGTGAAGAGAGCAATTATAATATTATTGTGAGTAGAAACTCAGTTTGTTGGAAATCATTTGTATTAGCAAAGTCCTCCCTTTCTATGACTTGACATGTCAGTCCATTCTACCCTGTTCTTGATACTTAGAAGGGGTTTATTTACATACAGGTACTCCCCAGTGTACGTCCGTGTTCTGTTCTGGCTAACTGGAATGGACGTATGTTGGAATTGCATACTTGTTAGTTAGCGTCCTGGTGTCTGTAGGCTGGGTATGTCCATCTTGATATCTGTGGACATTTGTGAGTCTTTGGTTGGCCCATGCATGGTGGGTTTGTGTATTGGAGATCAGATGGTGTATACACGAGAGTTAGACGCCCTAACAATATTGAATTCACGCCATTAACTCTCACACATGTGTCAACCGAACTCCAATACACGAACCCACTGCACATGCACCAACCAAAGACTTGTGCATGTGCACAGGAATCAAGATGGCCACGCCCAGCCTATGGACCCTGGGGTGCCGACTAACAAGGTAAGTATATCCTTATTTGTCAAATACAACATAAACAGCATAAATTTTTTCTTTTTTCTTTATATTTATTTAACAAACTTTCGGTTGTATGTGCAGATGGATTTAAGTCGCATAGGTCTCAAGTCGGGGAATATCTGTACTTCTTTCTGTGGGGTCCTGTAAATTTAATGAAATGTTGCAGCTTACAACATAGTTTACGGAAATCAAAGTACTGCCCCATGTGCATTAAACCAGCTTAGTGTGAAACATGTTACCAAGGAAACTTGCAAGATTAAATGGGATTTAAGATTCAGTATCAGGGATACAATGACTGTTAATCCAGGTAAAGTGGTTGAGCTTGTCGTGCATTCTACATCACATTTCCTCCTTGCATCACTGTATTTTATTATTGCTTTCTAGCAAGGACACTGGAATGTTTGAAGTATTGTCAGATTCAAAGCTCAACTTTAGTAGCCATTCCAAGCAGTCAACTGAAAATTAGGCAAAAATGAACAAGAGTATTTTTAAGCAGATTGTTCTTCAATTGGATCAGATTGATCCAGTGGCACTGAGGTACTTATCTAACAAACAGGAGAAATTGATAATCCAAACAGAATGAATTAGGCATGATATATTTGGGGAAATGTGGACCATGACTTCAGGAGATCTGTATGGGGAGGGCAGCAAATTAACCAAAATGTCCAAGATATGCTGGAGACTTTTCTTTCTTTCTCACCCTTGCTCACTGTCTTTCTCACACCTTTCTCTCATTCTTGCCCTGCCCTCATGTTCTCTCTTACTGCATCACCCTGTCTTTCTCCCACACCCACTCTCTCACATAACTCTTACTCTTGTCACCCACTCCTTCCTACCCTATCGCTATTGCTCTCGGCTTTTCTATCCTCCTCATGATCATTCTATCTATCTCCCTCCCTCTTTCCCTCATCTGTCCTCACCCTCGTATCCTACTTCCTTCCAACTCACCTTCATCCTCCCTCTCACCCTCTTCCAACCCTTGTCCTCTCTCTCACACGATCCAACCCCCCTCTTGCCCTTGTCCTCTCACCATTCTCATCCTTGTCCTTCCTTTCTCTTGTCCTTCACTTCCCTTTCACCTTTGAACTTCCTCCCTCTCAATCTACCTCCCTTGTCCTCTCTCTCCCCCTTCTCCTTTATCCTCCAGCCTTCCATCTCACTATTGTCTTCCCTCCCTTTCACCCTCATTCTCCAACCCTCCCTTTACCCTTGTCATCCCTCTCACCCACACCCTTGTCCACCCTGTCACCTATCTCCTCTGTTCCTCTCTCACACCATCCTCCCTACCTCCTTTTTGCCCTTGTCCAACTTTTCACCCTTGTCTTTCCTCCTCTTTATTCTTATTGAGATGGGAAGAGAAGACTGATTTGGAGTGGTAACACTGGACAACAAATTTTTCAAAAGATTTTCTTCCTGAAATAAAATTGGAGATTATGATAGACAACATGAAGCTGAACGCAAAGATAATTTCAGATTTACTGTATCATCACATAGGATGTTGGAGAAACATTAAATTAACTTTAATTGAATTTAGCATGTATAATTGCTTAATGATGCTGGCACATTGTGTTAGTTCCACTGACCTAAAAACGTTTTGCTGCTGATTTTCATTTGTACTAAGCATCTGATGCTTCTCATGTCAGTGTCCAACAATAGTTGACCAGCATTGATGGATTCCAGTTGCCCTGATAATGGTTTTCCATGGTCGCAATGTTCTGGTGAAATCTTTCACCATGTTCGTCACTGACTGTACCAAGATCAGCAGGTAAGTCCAAGTGGGAATGCTTTGTAGCTTGAAGGAGACTTAAAATTTGCCTGGAAATCACAAAAATATGTTATATCTAAAAAACATAAATCTTTTAAAAAAAGTTTTTTTTACAAAACTTTATTTATTATTTTCAGAACAGAAACTTTTACAAAGTCCATAATATAAAAATGAAAACTACAACTAACCCACCTCCCCATCCACCCACCCTCAGCAAACTCCACATGGAAGCATTAAGAAAATAAAAGAAACACATACAACAATTTAAGATATTTCTAAATTCATACATTTCAAATAAGGCAACCAGATCTTAACAAAAAAGTCATAATTATCATGCAAGTTGTATGTTATTTTCTCCATATAAATACAAGACCTCAACTCATTATGCCAACGATTTACATTTATCTCAACCTCATCTTTCCATGAAATCGCAATACATTTACATGGTACTGCCAATGCTAAACAAAGAAATGCTGTCTGAAACTTGTCTAACCCCAAATCCATAAATGGGGTAGTACAACACAACAAATTTTTTTTTGAATCAAACAAAAATTGGATCTTAAATAAATTTTGAAGAAATTCCCTAATTTTATGCCAAAATGATTGAACCTTATCACAAAACCAAACTGAATGTAAAAATGTTCCTACACATAATCCACATCTAAAACACAACTCTGAATTACTAAATCCATATTTTTTCAATTTCTCAGGGGTTAGATATAACTGGTGCAAAAAATTATAATTAATCATACTATATCTTACATTAAGCAATTTAGTCACAACATCAAAACACATAGTCTCCCAATTGACCTGATTAATATCACAAATTAAATCATTTTCCCATTTAATCCTAGATTTATCTAAATTTATTTTATCCATAGTATCTTGCAACAATGCATACATCTCAGAAATAAAACCCTTATTTAATGGATGAGAAATCATAAACGCAAATTGCGTTAACTTAGGAATTTTCATTTCTCTTCCAAAATTATTTTTCACTAATGCTCTAATTCGATAATACACAAACAAAGAATTCACTGGAATTCCAAATTTCTCTCCAAGTTGATTAAATGAGAAAAATTTACCCTCTTCAAAACAATCCTGCAATGACTTTATTCCATTAATCTGCCATTCTCTTAAAAATCTATTATTCAATGAAAAAGGAATCAATTTATTTTGATATATTGGGGCTTGAACTGATATTTTACCTTTCATACCTATCAATAAATTCCTTTTACTCCAAATCTCTAACAAATGTTTTAAAATTGGTACATTATATCTCTGTAATAAAAAAAATTCCACTTAAATAAATTGATATGAATAAGGTTCAGAAATACCAGCCAATTCTACCCTAGCCCAACTAGGAGTGTACGAAACATCCAGCATACGGTTAATAAATCTTAATTGAGCTGCTTCATAATAACTTTGAAAATGAGGTAATTGTAAACCTTCCAAAGTATATTTCCAAGTCCACTTATGTATTGATACTCTGGCTAATTTTCCCTTCCTTAAAAATTCTTGTACTACTTTATTTAAATCCTGAAAAAAAGATTTCGGAAGTAAACAAGGAATCGACTGAAAAAGATACTGAATTCGCAGAAAAATATTCATCTTAATAAAATTTACTCGGCCTATTAATGACAAAGGTAAATCCTTTCACTTAATCAGATCAGCTTTGATCTTTCTGATTAATGGTACATAATTTAAATTGTACAATGATTGAATATTGACATCAATTATTATACCTAAATACTTAATTTTATCAGTCCAAAGAAATTTAGTAATTTGTCTACACTGATCCTAATTTGCCTCGGAAATTGGTAATATTTCACTTTTATCCCAATTCACTTTATATCCTGACAATTTACCTTATTGTTCTAGACATTCTTGCAAGTAAATTAAAGATCATTCCGGATTAGTTAAATATATCAAAGCGTCATCAGCAAATAGATTAATCTTATATTCGTCGTCTGCTATCCTTATACCTCTAATATTCTCATTCTGCCTAAAAGAGGTTTGACCATTTGTCGCCACCTTAGCAACTGGATTATTATATAATGCCTTCTCACAACCAATAAAAAAGGGTCCAAACTTGTATTTCTCCAAGACTTTAAATAAAATATTCCATTCAACCTGATCAAAAGCTTTTTCAGCATCTAGAGCAACTACCATTGGTAGGTTGGGTTGCTGATGTGAAGCGTTGATCAGCGACATCACTCTAAGAATATTGTCAGAGGCATACCTATTTTTAATGAAACCAGCCTGATCAGCATGAACCAATTGTGGTAAATACTTAGCAAGTCTATTTGCTAATAATTTTGCAATTATTTTATAATCTACATTTAATAAAGAAATTGACCAATATGAAGCTACATTCAAAGGGTCTCTATCTTTTTTTGGTATCGTTACCTGCTGAAGAACATCCATAAATAGAGAAGACAAATCATCATTAAAAACTTTGTAAAATTCAACAGTAAACCCATCATCTCCTGGAGACTTCCAGTTAGGCATTTGTTGAATAACATCCTTTATTTCTAAATCCGTAAAAGGAGTGTCCAGTTTCCTCACATCATCTTTATATCTGACAAAAAAATTCAATGGAACCATCATCTCGAACTCCCTCAGAAGTATATAATTTCTGGTAAAATTATAAAATTGGTTGTTAATTTCCTGAGGTTTAAAAGTAACTGAGTTATCTTTCCTCACAGCATTATTATTCTCAATGCTTGTTCTCTTTTCAGTTGCCATGCTAAAACTTTATGGGCTCTATCCCCTAACTCATAATAACACTACTGAGATCTTTGAATCAGACATTCATATTGATATGTTTAATGTATTATATTGTAACTTCAATTTAGTTAAAACTGCCTCATTATCCTCCATACAATTCCTCTGAAATTCTTTTTCCAAATCAGCTGTTTTTCCAATAACTGACTCTCTGTTAATAATTTGACCATGTAAAGATGCCTTCAAAGCATCCCATAAAGTAAAATTACTCTGAACTGTATTCCTATTCAAATCCAGAAAAGAAACAATTTGATCCTTGATGAATTTTACAAATTTAGGTTTTTTCAATAACATTGCATTAAACCTTCACTGAAAAGTTGATTGAGTAACTTCTGGCCCAACACAAGAAATAAATAACAATGAATGGTCAGAAGTTATTCTACTCTTATATTCAGCTTAAGTAAAATGAGATTGCAAATGAGCTGATGCCAAAAACAAACAGTCCTTGAAAATGAATCATGATGCGGAGAATAAAATGAAAGATCTTTCTCAGTAGGATTTAACCTTCTCCAAACCTCTATCAAATTTAAATCTTTCATCAAGGAAACCAATTGGACTGCTGTTTTTGATTATTTCAAGGTTTTCGGAGATTTATCCAATAATGGATCTAATACACAATTGAAATCTCCCCCAATCAATTTTTTTTTTTAGCTTGACTCAGAGTTAAAAAAGTTGACACAAATTGTTCATTGTCAACATTAGGCGCATACACATTCAACAAGGACCATGACTCAGCAAACAATTAATCATTAAAATTCAACCACCTGTTTCCACCAAAGATTCGAGTTCAAATGGTATTTTCTTGTGAATCAAAATCATTACTCCTTGTGCTTTCGAGTTTAAAAAAAAGATGTAATTACATGACCAACCCAGTCTCTCTTCAATTTTAAATGTTCTTTTTCAGTTAAATGAGTTTCCTGCAAAAAAGTAATATCCACTTTCATCTTTTTTATATAAGCTAAAACATCTTTACGGTTAATCGGATTGTTTAAGCCCTGAACATTAAATGTTGCAAAATTCAAACTAGACATTGTTATCAGAATTTAAAAAAACCCTTATATTCCATAAATCCACAAAAAACCCTCTGCTTAATAAAAAAAAATGAAGCTCCCCTTGTCAAATAGCCCCAAAATAAACAACCACTAAACCACCCCCCCCCACTGTAAACAGAATAAAGATTACACAAAAATTAAAAAAGAGGTTTTTTTAAAAGATAAGTAGGAACTACAAAAGTAGTAACTCCCCACTTAACTGGGTGTGGAAAGAAATAAAATCCCCCCCACAAGTGGCAGATGACTTCCAAAAGCTTCAATGACATCCACCACCCCCCCCCAACCAGACTTACAAAATTATGTCTAAATCAGTTCACAGCCCCAATGAATTCAATCCCAAAGCTTGGGAGCCTCAATCAAACTCTTTGACATATTTGCCTTCCGTTCCCATTTCCATTCTTCTTATCAGATGTCTTCCTCTTAGGAAGAATACCTTTCAGTTGCCCTGTCTGGCAAAGAATTGGCAAAAATTAAAGCATCATGATCACTCTCAAAAAAACTGTGATTGGAAATTACCATAAAAAATCTTCAAAACTGCAGGGTATCTAAAAGATAATTTATAACCATTATTCCAAAGCACCACTTGAGCAGAATTGAATTCTTTATACCTTTTAATAATTTTTTTTACTTAAATCCGAGTAAAAGAAAACCTTATTTCCCTGTACCATCAACGGAGACTGATATCTACGTGCATTTTGGACCGCAACTCGCAAAATGGTTTCCCTATCTTGATACCGTAGATGACGAATGAAAACAACTCATGGAGGTTGTCCCGGAGCTCTATGTGCCCTATCTCATTCCAAACCTTCTGGAAAAGATTCCAATCCCAATGCTTCATTGATCCATTTTTAAATTTTTTAAATTTTATCCGAACCCTCAATTCTTTCCGAAATTCCCACTATTTTGACATTATTCCGGCGACTTTGGTTTTCCAAGAGTCCATCTTCTTCAACAAGTCCTTCTTCTGAATTTCCCATCCAACAAAAGAATCTTCCACTTTTTCTATTTTTTTCATTATTACGATCCACTTATTCCCTACAGACTTGAAAGGCACCTTTCATTTTCTTAAAATTGTCTTGAACTGTATCCAACATATACAAACATCTTTTGACATCAGCTTTAACAACAGAAATATCTTTCTTAACAGAGGAAACTTCCTCACAAATATTCATTTTTTCATATTCCTAAATCCATGATCAATCTGAGTGGACATTTGTGTTAACATAGTACCCATTTGATGAGCTATAGATTCCAAAATTGTAAAAAAAGCATCAAAAGTAGTTTCACTCGTCTCTCCTTGAGGGCGACCTTCTCTCACTTCAGTAGCAGTCAGTGATTCTTCTTCATAGCTTCAGTTTGCAAAGAGGCTTTCCCTTGCTGTTCTTTTAATTCCACCAACAATTTTGTCACTTCTGGTCTGCATACCTACAGACCCAGTCCCAACATGATCAGCCCGTTGCCGACCAATTTCACTGGCAGCCCAGACCCTATCAAGAAGATGGTGAACCCAGGACGCACCGCACATGCCCAGCAGTGCCGGGCCCGCACATGCGTGTCTTCCGACGCGCTGCCTCAGGCCCCACTGGGACCCGCAGTGATGTCGCGCACCGGGCCTGACGCTACAGGTGATTTTCATGATCGACAGCCCAAAATTCATAAAATTCACACAAAAATGTTCAGGAATATCACTTCTCGGCCTTTTGGCTAAGATCAAGTGTAGTACCAAAAGTTTTCAGGAAGTAAAATCTTCATTGTGCAGTGTGATGGATGGGGAAGGGGGTTGATTGTAAGAACAGCAAGACAGCATTCAGTGCATTGGTAGCACTTTTATACACAGAAATACTAAATTTTTCGTGAGCTTCAGCATGGGGTACCCATAGTAGATTGAATTTCAAATCATAATTGTTCCTTGTTTGTATTGCCTTCTGTTAATAGCCATAGGCAATACAAACATATAATTTACAGCTAGCATAATGCCTACTAAAATATGCAAGGGATTTTAATAGCATGCAGTATGGTAGTTTGAATTTATACACTTTTTTTAATGGTTGAGAGTAGCTCATACTACTAAATCTGGCATAATTATAGAATTAGCATACTTGCTTGGAAGAGTAAAATGATTTTTACAGTTGACATTTTTAATAAAGCACAGATGAACATGGTGTTAATCATTTGTTAAAAAAAGTAAATTGATTTCTTGTGTGTATATTGAGGGGGGGGAGATCTTTATTTCTGCAACTATTTGAATGCATCTAGCATATAAAATATGACACAATAATTGCATATGGGTATATTTGGGCAACTTGTGCTCATGGACTGGAAGGGCCTGTTACCCTGTAACCCTGCTTAATGAATTAAGTTGCATAGGAGGCAAGCTACACACAAATGGACACTGATGCATTGGGAAGTGGATTTATACACATTATGAACAGATCCTTCAGCCCAATGAATTGTCTAACTGAGATAGTCCTGTTTGGCCTGTGAAACCTTTCATGCCCATGTAACTGTCTAAAAGTCTTTTAAATATTGTTTTTGTACCTACCTCTACTGTGTCATCTGGTAGTTTTAAACACCCTCAGTGTTTAAAATAAAGTTGCCAATCAGGTCCCTTTTACATTTTTTACCCCACTTGCTTTAAACCTATGCCCACTAATTTTATTCTCCTCTACCATGACCATTCACCTTATCTTTGACCTTCCTGAATTTATGTATCTCTATAAGGTCACCCCTGAGCCTTCTACATCCCAGGAAAAGAAGTCTCAGCCTATTAGCCTCTATTGTAACTCAAGCCCACCAGTTCCTTGTGACTTTTTCTCAAAACTTTTCTGCACTTTCCATCTTTATATCTTTCCTGTGGCTGGGCCACCATAACTGCGTACAATGTGTGGTCCCACTGACATCTTGTGCAGATGTACATAACATCCCAACTCTTCACTATCTTTCCTGGAACCAACACACCAATGGCATCATGAAGAAAGCCTCTACTTCCTCAGGAGTTTGCAGAGGAGCTAGTGGAGTTGTTCAAGTGAACCGGTACAGACTTGAAGGGCCGACATGGCCTGTTTCCGTGCTGTAAACGGTTATATGGTTATATGGTTGTGCTCAGTGCCTTGGCCGCTGAAACTAAACATGTCAAATGTTTTCATCTCCCACCTGCTAACCTGTGTCACGGCTTTCAGGGAACAATGTACCTCTACCCTTGTTTCTCTAGCACACCCAAGAGCCTTACCACTTACTGTATAGGTACTGCTTTGGTTTTACCTACCAAACTGGAAACCTTAAGCTTGTCTGAGACAAATTCCAACCATTATTCCTTGCCCCACTTTCCTAATTGTTCAGGATCCTGTGATAATCTTCTTCATGCCACTAATTTTGTTCTCATCTGCAAATTTACTAATGATTTTAACTACTTTATCATCAAAATCGTTACTATAGATGGCAAGCAGCATTAGACCTAGGACCAATCCCTGCAATACACTATTAGAGTCTCTCTTCTCTTTTGCTTCTCTTTCTCTGACTGTAAGGGATGCTGAACAATGCTAATGGTGAATCTTTGACAGCCTTATGGCAGACTAAAGGCAATTTCAAGTAATATTACATTACTGTTTTATTAAATGACTATAAATTGATTCTGGTACTGCCATGAAAACCTATTTTGATCCAATTTTCCAGCTCACCCTGGACCCCATGTGATTAAAACTCTGGAGCAGCCTATCATGTGGGACCTTGTCAAAGGTATTGCTAAAGTTTGTGTCAACAATTTAGGTTAAAAAGACTTAAGTTAAAATGTGATGATTAATCATAAACAGGGAAGCCAGAATGGACAGAGAGTTTACTAGCAGTCAAGGACAGAAGGAGCTGCTGAATATGTTTTTTTAAGCCTATCTTTTCATGGTCATAGTGAGAGACATGCAGGAGACAAAGGATTGATAAGAAGTGTGAGAAACAGAATTCAGTGAATGTAGAGTTCACAGCGTACGTAACGAACGTGATAATTAATAATGCAGTTATACTTAGAATGTTTTTGTAATACTAACCAATTAAAACAGTATTAATAAGAAGGGGAAGGGCAAATAATAAAGGTATAAAAATCAATGCACTGTATGTATCGGGGCTTAACTGGTGAGAAACCAGTTGAGTCCAACTCTGCAGACTTGTAAATAAAGCTTGTCGTGTCATCAGTTTTAAAGAGACTCATGTGTGAGAAGTTTTATTTCTGACAAATGGGGGCTCGTCCGGGATATGTGAATGTTCCCCTAACTAGTACAGAGGTGCGGGGATTTAAGAAAGAAATGAAAAAGTTATTGGAAGATCCTATAGGACTGGCTGAACAGCTTGACCAATTCTTGGGACCAAACACATATACGTGGGAAGAGATGCAGGCAATAATGGGAACATTATTTTCACCCCAGGAGAGGCAGATGATTCGACGGGCTGCCCTCCTCATGTGGGAATATGAACAACCTGGGGACCCTAGACCCCATGAACAAAAATATCCCTTAAATGAACCCAGGTGGGACAAACGAACACCCGAGGGATTGGCAAGTATGAGACAATATAGAGAGTGGACAATTAAAGGGATACGGGAGGCTGTGCCAAAGGGTCACAATTTTACCAAGGCATTTGGGAACCACCAGGGGAAAGACGAGTCCCCTACTGATTTTTTGGAGAGGGTGAGAAAGAATGTCCAACAGTATGCTGGTGTGGACCCTAGTACACCAATGGGTGAACAGCTTATTCGAATTGAATTTGTTTCCAAATCATGGCAAGACATTAGAAAGAAACTAGAAAAGGAGGAGGACTGGAGTGAAAAACCCCTAAGTGAACTGTTAAAAAAGGCACAAAAAGTATATGTGCAGAGAGAAGAAGAAGATCAAAAGAAGGCGACAAAGGTTATGGTACAGACTATCCGACAGATGAATGCTGAATCCAGAGGGGAAAGAAAACAAAACCTTCCTCTAAACAATCCAAAATATCCAAGAGAGGGAAGACCCCGGAGATTTGTTAAATGCTATTACTGCAATGAGGAAGGTAATTTCATTTCCCATACCTCAGTTCCTGAGAAATGCTGGGCAGAAAATACCACCCAACATCCATATACCCCTTGTGTGGAAAAAGAAGGAAATAATATGGGTCATTATATACAGATTCCTAATACCACTCCTTTCCCTCTTAACGGTTGGAAAGGTGACTCAAGCCCACCATGCCCTGATGGACTCTGGTTTTGCATACACCAACGTACTGTTCCAATGAAAAGTTACACTCCACACTTGAAATTGCCTGTCCCTTTAAGACAGCCGGACTTAGTTCGAGTCCATCCAAATAACCATGTAAGTTTCGGTAATGCAATTGGGGGAGATAACCTTTTTGTAGATCTGGCAACTAAAATTGCAGGAACTTTTAATGTAACTAATTGTTGGGTCTGCGGGGGTCCACGGATGTCAGAACAATGGCCTTGGTGGGGAGAACCTCTCAATTCATTGACCATGATTTCCCGCATTTGGACAACTAACCGAACGAGATCAAGAGAAACCTGGTCTCTCTCTAACATCCCCTCTGGTTTTTATTGTCTCTCACGAGCCGGCAAATACCCAGTAGGAGAAAGTCCCTGCAAGGCTGTATGGATTCGCATTTCGCCTGGTGTTTTCACTTGGTTTCCTAAACCTCAGACTTGGTTCTTATCCACTGTTTTTAAAACTAATTGCCTACCCCTATCTAATAGCAGTATTCAGTTTTGGAATTGTACCACTTCCACCATCACAGGACCATACCAATCAAATCCTGTTCTTAAAAGAGTTTGGGAAAGGGGGTATGGAGTATCCCCAAATGGATTATTCTGGGTATGTGGTAATAAAGCTTATACTCGTCTTCCCTCACAGTGGAGTGGAACTTGTTTCCTAGGAATAATCCGCCCAGAATTTTTCCTTCTACCCCACGATCACGGTCATAAATTAGGCGTGAAGGTCTTTGATACATTACATCGTGAACCCCGCTCTACCACGGTACATTTGGGAGAATGGAGAGATGATTGGCCTCCAGAGCGCATAATTCAATATTATGGTCCCGCTACATGGGCTCAAGATGGATCTTGGGGTTATCGTACTCCTATATATATGTTAAATCGCATAATTCGCTTACAAGCAGTGCTTGAAATTGTTACAAATCAAACAGCTATAGCCCTGCAATTACTTGCATCCCAGCAAGGTCAAATGCGCTCTGCTATATATCAGAACCGTCTAGCCCTAGACTATCTCCTAGCCACGGAAGGAGGTGTATGTGGCAAACTTAATTTGACTAACTGCTGCTTACAGATTGATGATAATGGAAAAGCCATTCATAAAATCGCTGATAATATTCGTACATTGTCCCATGTACCGGTTCAAACCTGGCATCCTTTCCCACAATTTAATTGGATGGACAAATGGTCTACGCAGCCTGGTGATTTCCATGGTCGAACAAGCTATGCAACCAGGGGGGATGGGAGACCCTGTAAGACTTTTATTTCAGCGTGAGATTAATGTATCATAAAACATTTCACTTCCCTAGCTTAGAATCCCCATTCATATCTATACATATATTCAACACATTTTAACTTAAGTCTTTTTAACCTAAATTCTCTATATCACATATCATGTGGGACCTTGTCAAAGGTATTGCTAAAGTTTGTGTCAACAATGTCCACTGCCCTGCCCTCATTAATTCTGTTCATCATTTCTTCCAAAAAATTATGTTCATGTGTATTGTACTCCTATATCCCAAGCTCAAGATGTTCAGAAGGTATTTGCCTAATTTATTTTTATTTGTTCATCTTTTAAGATTTGAGCATTGTTGGAAAGGCCAGCATTTATTAGCCATTCCTTTCCTTTGATTGGTGCCCATGAGCTGCCACTTTATATTGCAACAGTCAACGGGCAGGGAATTCCAGGATGTGAACCTAGTGCCAATGAAGGCATGGCCATATTTTTCCAAATCCGGATTCCATGATTTCTGTCATGAAACACAAAAGTCTGCAGGCGCTGTAATTGTAATAAAAACACAGAGATTCTAGAGGAACTCAGCTGGTCTCGTAGCGCCCATAGGAGGTAAAGATATATTACCAATGTTTCAGGCCTGAGCCTTTCTTCAAGGTATGAGTAAGAAAAGAGACAATGAGTCTCCTATGGACACTACGAGACCAGTTGAATTCATCTAGCATCTCTGTGGGTTTTTTTACTTCTCTGATTTCTGTGACAGGTTATAGCATTCCCATGTTCCTTTGCCCTTGACTTAGAACCAAGAAGTTTCAAGCTTGGGATGTGTATTGGAGCAGCCTAAGTAAGTTACTATAAAACATCACTGTTTTATAATCCAGCTAAGGGAATGGACTGATAAAGTAAGAATGCTGTTATTCTAAAAGGGGACAGCAAGTTTAAGGTCCATTGAGACACTTCCACCCAGAATGTTGAGAAGTCTGATGGTGGAGCTGAACCTGGTGTGAGGCTTGTGGCACCAATACCTTCTTCCTGATGGCAGCAGCGAGAACAGATTGTGTGCTGGTTGGTGTGGGTCTTCGATGATTGCTGCTGCTCTCCAACAAAATTGTACTCAATTTTCCTCTGATGTCCTGGGCTGTGTCCACTACCTTTTGGAGGGCTTTACACTCAGGGGTATTGGTGTCCCTTTACCAGACTGTGATGCAGCCGGTCAGCACACTTTCCACCAAACACCTGTAGAAATTTGCCAGGTTTCTGATGTCATTAACAAACCTCCGCAAACTCATGAGGAATTAGAGATGCTGCCATGCTTTCTTCATTATGCCATTTTAGTTTGTTGGTCCAGGAAAGATGCTCCGAGATAGTGACTCCCAAAAAATTAATTTTTCTCACCCTCGCCACCTCTGACCCCCCCCCCCCCCCATTGATCACTGGATTGGATACCTCTGGGTTTCCTTTCCTTTTTTTAAATATTTTTTTATTTTTCACACTGTGAACCATATCAACCAAAATATATACAAACGTTTCTCATTAAATATACACAGTGGCATTTTCTCCCTTTTTTTCCCCTCCTACCTTCCCTCCCCCCTTCCCATCCCCCCTCTAAAACCAATAAATATTCAACATATACAATACAATAAAACCTTCACACAATGAAAAATAAACAAGAAAAATGTGTCATCTACACAAGTCATGTCTTCTTATCATTTTAGGGGGTGGAGGTTCAAGGCAAGCACTCTCTGTTATGTTTTATGTATGGTTCCCAAATTTGTTCAAATAATGTGACTTTATTTTTTAAATTATATGTTTTTTTTCCAATGAAATACATTTATTCATTTCCATGTACCATTGCTGTATTCTCATGCTCTCTTCCATTTTCCAAGTTGACATTATACACTTTTTTGCTACTGCTAAGGCAGTAAATCTTTTTTGCGCTTTATCCAATTTGAGGCCTAATTCTTTACTTCCTATATTACTTAGAAGAAAGATCTCTGGATTTTTTGGTATGTTATTTTTTGTGATTTTATTTAATATCTGATTTAGATTTTTCCAAAACATTTCCACTTTCTCACATGCCCAAATTGCATGTACTGTTGTTCCCATTTCCTTCTTACAGCGAAAACATCTATCTGATAATGTTGGATCCCATTTTTTTAACTTTTGGGGTGTGATATATAACCCTGTGTAACCAATTATACTATATCATGCGTAACCTTGTATTTATTATATTCTTCATAGTTCCAGAACATTTCCCATGTTTCATTTTTTATCTTTATGTTTAAATCTTTTTCCCACTTTTGTTTCGGTTTATAGCTTATTTCATCCTTTTCCTTATCTTGCAGCTTAATGTACATCTTCGTTATAAATCTTTTAATTATCATTGTGTCTGCAATCACATATTCAAAGTTGCTTCCTTCTGGTAATCTTAGTCTGTTTCCCAATTTATCCTTTAAATAAGCTTTCAGTTGATGATATGTAAACATTGTACCATGAGTTATTCCATATTTGTACTTCAACTGTTCAAATGTTAATAAATTTTTTCCAAAAAAACAATTTTCTATTCTTTTGATTCCTTTTCTCTCCCATTCGCTAAAGGAAAGATTATCTATTGTAAAAGGGATTAGCAGATTTTGCGTCAATAGTAATTTTGGTATTTGGTAATTCAGTTTTTCCTTTCTAAGTGAATCTTCCATATATTGAGTAAATGATGTAATACTGCATATTGCACCAGCTTTTCATCTTACTTATAAAGTATATGTTCTGGTACCTTCTCCCCTATTTTATCTAGTTCTATCTTAGTCCAGTCTGGTTTTTCCCTTGTCTGATAAAAATCTGATAAATTTCTTAATTGTGCTGCTCTATAATAATTTTTTTTAAGTTTGGTAACTGCAAACCACCTTGGTTGTACCTCTCTGTTAACTTATCTAATGCTATCCTTGGTTTCCCCCTTTCCACAAGAATTTCCTTATTATTCTCTTTAGTTCATTAAAGAATTTCTCTGTTAAGGGAATTGGTAACAATTGAAATAAGTATTGTATCCTTGGGAAGACATACATTTTCATGCAATTTACCCTCCCTATCAACACTAGCGGTAATTCTTTCCAATGTTCTAAGTCTTCCTGCAATTTCTTTATTAGTGACTGATAATTTAGTTTGTACAGGTAGCTAAAGTTATTATCTAACCTAATACCTAGGTATCAGATTGCTTGTGTTTGCCATTTAAATGGTGATTCTTTTTTAAATTCTGTATAATCTGCGTTACTCATTGGTATCACTTCACTTTTATTTGCGTTGATCTTGTACCTCAATATTTCTCCATATTCCTTCAATTTTTTATGTAATTCTTTTATTGATATTTCTAGTTCTGTTAAGTATACTATGATGTCATCTGCAAATAAACTGATTTTATACTTCTTCTCCTTTATTTTTATCCCTTTTATTTATTTTCTGTTCTTATCAGTTCTGACAATGGTTCTATTGCTAAAGCGAACAGTGAGGGGGATAATGGACAACCCTGTCTAGTTGGCCTACTTAATTTAAATTGGTTTGATGCATATCTATTTATTGTTACCTTTGCCAATGGTCCATTATATAATGCTTTAATCCAATTAATATATTTTTCTGGTAGATTGAACCTCTGTAATACTTTGAATAAATAATTCCATTCTACTCTGGCAAAGGCTTTTTCTGCGGCTTAAGCAACAGCCACTGTTGGCTTCTTATTTCCTTGAACTGCATGAATTAGATGAATAATTTTACAGACATTATCCGCTGTTCGTCTTTTCTTAATAAATCCAGTTTGATTTTGTTTTACTATTTTTGGTACACAATTGGCCAATCTGTTTGCTAATAATTTCGCTATTATTTTATAATCTGAATTAAATAGAGATATTGGTCTATATGATGCTGGTGTTAGTGGATCCTTCCCTGTCTTTGGTATTATTGTAACTATTGCTGTCTTACATGAATCTGGCAAGTTTTGTGTTTCTTCTATCTGGTTTATTACTCCCAGGAGAGGAGGAATTAATAACTGTTTAAATGTTTTATGGAATTCTATTGGAAATCCATCCTGTCCAGGCGTTTTATTGTTCAGCAGCTTTTTTAATATATCCTGTACTTCCTCTATTTCATATGATTTTATCAGTTTGATTTGTTCCTCTTCTTGCAATTTTGGCAGTTCAATTTTAGCTAAAAACTCTTCTATTTTATCATCTTTCTCCTCATTCTGAGTTTGGTATCATTGTTCATAAAATTCCTTAATCTCTATTGGGTTATATGTAATTTGTTTGTCCTTTTTCCTTGATGCAATACAGTTCTTTTAGCTTGTTCTGTTTTACGTTGCCAGGCTAATTTTATGTGTTTTTTCTCCAAGTTCATAATACTTTTGCTTTATTTTCATTATGTTCTTCTCCACCTTGTATGTTTGTAATGTTTCGTATTTTATTTTTTTGTCTGCCAATTCTCTCCTTTTCGTTACATCATCCCTTTTTACTAGTTCCTTTTCTGTACTTACTATCTCCCTTTCCAACTGCTCTATTTCCCGATTGTAGTCCTTTTTCATCTTAGTTACATAACTTATAACATAGCCCTCTAATGAAGACTTTCATTGTGTCCCATAATATAAATGTCTTTCACTGATTCCGTATTTATTTCAAAATATGTTGTAATTTGGCGTTCAATAAACTCTCTAAATTCCTGACTTTTAAGTAACATGGAGTTTAACCTCCATTTATATGTTCTTGGTGGGATGTCCTCCAGTTCTATTGCTAATAATTGGGGTGCATGATCTGATAATAGTCTAGCTTTATATTCAGTTTTTCTAACTCTCGCTTGAATATGGGCTGACAACAAAAACATATCAATCCTTGAGTATGTTTATGCCTACTTGAATAATATGAGTATTCCTTCTCTCTTGGGTGCTGCCTCCTCCATATATCCATAAGTTTCATTTCCTGCATTGATTTAACCATAAATTTGGCCACTTTATTCTTTTTACTAGTCTTTTGTCCAGTTTTATCCAACATTGGATCCAAATTAAAGTTAAAATCCCCTCCTATCAATATATTTCCGTTTGTAGCTACAATCTTCAAAAAAAATCTTGCATAAACTTTTGATCCTCCTCATGAAGTACATATATATTGAGCAAATTCCAAAATTCTGAATATATCTGACACTTTATCATTACATACCTCCCTGCTGGATCTATTATTTCCTCCTCTATTTTGATTGGTACAATTTTTATTGATTAATATAGCTACACCTCTAGCTGTTGAATTATATGATGGTGCCACTACGTGCCCTACCCATTCTCTCTTTAATTTGTCATGTTCCACTTCAGTTAGATGCATTTCCTGTACAAATGCTATGTCCATATTTTTCTTTTTTCAGTAAATTTAATAGCCTCTTCCTTTTAATTTGGTTATGTATTCCATTAATGTTTATAGTCATATAGTTCAACGTGGCCATCTCATATCCTGTTTACACCTCATTTCCGCTTCCTCACTACCACCATCCCCCTTTTCCCAATTTTCGTCTCTCAGTTTTCCCTTTTTAAACTCAATGTATGACAACACATTTAAAACATAAAATACTCCATCAACTCCCACATCCAATATTCCCTTAACCCCAAATAACCCCCCTCCTCTCTGAGTTGCCCCTTATCCCTTGCTGGGCAACCACAACTCCCCTTTCCATTTGGATCGCGAACCTGCTCGCAAGAGTCAACTGATTTCGCAGTGACGGTTATTTTCTCCCCCCCCAACCCCCTCCAGAAAACACTTTTTTTTTAACACATATAACAAAGTTCTCCCTTTTTTCCCCCTTACTTCCTTCCTTCCCTTCTCTTTCCCTTCTTTAGTTCTTTACATATACATTGTTTTTACATCTTTATACATATTTTATTGCTGTTCTTCATTCTTATTACATCTCTTCATCTCTCCTTCTGTCCTGCAAGTATTCTGCAAATTCTTGTGCTTCCTCTGGATCCGAGAGCAGTCTGTTTTGCTCCCCGTTTATAAATATTTTAAACACAGCTGGATGTCTTAACATGAATTTATAACTTTTTTTCCATAGGATCGATTTTGCTGTATTAAACTCCTTCCTCCTCTTTAAGAGTTCAAAACTTATGTCTGGGTAAAAAAATATTTTTTGACTCTTGTATTCCAATGGTTTATTGTCTTCTCTAATTTTATTCCTTTCCCGCTCCAGTATATTTTCTCTTGTCGTATATCTCAAAACTTTTACTAAAACTATCTTGGTTTTTGATGTGTCTGTGGTTTTGGAGCTAGTGTTCTGTGTGCCCTTTCTATTTCCATTCCTTCCTGCATTTCTTTCATTCCCAGGACCTTTGGAATCCATTCTTTTATAAATTCCTTCATACCTGTGCCTTCTTCATCTTCCTTTAGGCCCACTATTTTTATGTTGTTTCGCCTACTATAATTTTCCAACATATTAATTTTCTGAGCTAACAACTCTTGTGTCTCTTTAATTTTTTTTTTATCACTTTCTTCCAATTTTCCTCTTGTCGTTTACTTCCATTTCTACAGCCGTTTCTCATTCTTCCACATTTTCTACTCTTTTCCCTATTTCTGTGTGGCTGGTGGAGGCCCCGGTCCGGGCAGAAGCTAGGGGGAGGCGGTGGCCCTGGCCACGCAGAGCGAAACAGGCGGAGGCCCCAGTCTGGGCAGAAAGAAGGAGGCGGCGGCCCCGGTCCGGGCACAGGGAAGGCAGCGGCGGCCTCGGCCCCGGACAGGGCAGAGGGTAGGCGGCAGCGGCCCCGATCCGGGCAAAAGCGAGGGGGAGGTGGCGGCCCCGGCCTCAGTAGAGTGAGGCAGGCGGAGCCCCGGTCCGGGCAGAAGTGAGGGGGAGACGGTGGCCCCGGCCTCGGCAGAGTGAAGCAGGCGGAGGCCCCGAAAATCAGGCGGAAGCCAACATGTTGGATTGACCTAGGAGGGGAGGCAGGCCTCTCCAGCCCGGGTAAGAAACCTGCTTAGGAGAAGGCCACTCTGATATAAAACCTATGACCCAAGGACCTCGCTGCCACGTCGCAGCTTGCTTGGCCACGGCACACGAACCATGGGTGTAAAGGGTGGGGCCAGTACTGCGCACACTGCACTCCACCTAAAAGCTCATTTGCGCAGGCCCGAGGACATGTCAACATCCTCCCCCTCAAAAGATGCTCACAAACTCAAGCTAGCATGCTGGAACATCAGAACCATGCTAGACAAGGCTGACAGCCACCGACCTGAACGTCAGTCTGCCCTCATCGCACATGAACTCCTCAGACTTGACATCGACATAGCCGCTCTCAATGAAGACTGCCTTGCAGATGTAGGCAGCCTCCAAGAACGCGGCGCGGGCTACACACTCTACTGGTCTGGCAAGCCTATGGATGAACGACGGCTATCTGGTGTACGCTTCATGGTCAAGAACTCCATTGCCTCCAAACTCGAAAACCTCCTGACAGGCCACTTGGACCGGATCATGTCCATGCGACTCCCCCTTCAAAACAAGCGTCGCATCACCCTCATCAGTGTCTATGCTCCAACCCTCCAGGCGGAACCAGCAGAAAAGGACAAGTTCTACACTGATCTGCACAACCTCATTCAACGCACCCCTACAGCCGACAAGGTTGTCATCCTTGGTGACTTCAATGCTCGCATCGGCAAAGACTCAGAAACCTGGCCAGGAATCCTGGGCAAGCATGGTGTCGGCAAGTGCAACGACAACGGGTGCCTCCTGTTGGAGCTCTGCGCAGAACAGCGGCTTGTCATTACAAACATCCTTTTTCAGCAGAAGGACAGCCTGAAGACTACCTGGATGCATCCCCGATCCAAACACTGGCACCTCCTGGACTACGTCCTAGTGCGAGAAAGAGACAAACGAGATGTACTCCACACCAGGGTCATGCCCAGCGCGGAATGCCACACTGACCACCGGCTTGTTCGCTGCAAGCTCAACCTTCACTTCAAGCCAAAGTCCAGGAACAGTAAAGACCCCAGAAAGAGGTTCAATGTTGGAAAATTGCAGTCAGACGAAGTGAGAGGAAAATTCCAGGCAAACCTCAAAGCAAAGCTCAAGAATGCAATCTGCCTCATGGACTCATTCCCTGAAACCCTCTAGGATCAGCTGAAGACTGCCATACTGCAATCCACTGAAGAGGTACTGGGCTTCTCCTCCAGAAAAAACAAGGACTGGTTCGACGAAAACAACCAGGAAATCCAGGAACTGCTGGCAAAGAAGCGAGCTGTCCACCAGGCTCACCTTGCAAAGCCATCCTGGCCAGAGAAGAAACGAGCCTTCCGTCGCGCATGCAGCCATCTTCAGCGCAAACTCCGGGAGATCCAAAATGAGTGGTGAACTAGCCTCGCCAAACGAACCCAGCTCAGCGCAGACATTGGCGACTTCAGGAGTTTTTACGAGGCTCTAAAGGCTGTGTACGGCCCCTCACCTCAAGTCCAAAGCCCACTGTGCAGCTCAGACGGCAAAGTCCTCCTCAGCGACAAGATCTCCATCCTCAACCGATGGTCAGAACACTTCCAATCTCTTTGCAGTGCCAACCGCTCAGTCCAAGAATCCGCCCTGCTCCAGCTCCCTCAACAGCCCTTAAGGGTAGAGCTGAATGAGGTCCTTACCCGGGAAGAGACATATAAGGCAATTGAACAACTGAAAAGTAGCAAAGCAGCAGGTATGGATGGAATCCCCCCAGAGGTCTGGAAGGCTGGCGGCAAAACTCTGCATGCCAAACTGCATGAGTTTTTCAAGCTCTGCTGGGACCAAGGAAAGCTGCCTAAGGACCTTCGTGATGCCATCATCATCACCCTGTACAAAAACAAAGACGAGAAATCAGACTGCTCAAACTACAGGGGAATCACGCTGCTCTCCATTGCAGGCAAAATCTTTGCTAGGATTCTCCTGAATAGAATAATACCTAATGTGGCTGAAAATGTTCTCCCAGAATCACAGTGCAGCTTTCCCGCAAACAGAGGAACTACTGACATGGTCTTTGCCCTCAGACAGCTCCAAGAAAAGTGCAGAAAACAAAACAAAGGACTCCACATCACCTTTGTTGACCTCACCAAAGCCTTCGACACCGTGAGTAGGAAAGGGCTTTGGCAAATACTAAAGTGCCTCCGATGCACCCCAAAGTTCCTCAACATGGTTATCCAACTGCACGAAAACCAACAAGGTCGGGTCAGATACAGCAATGAGCTCTCTGAACCCTTCTCCATTAGCAATGGCGTGAAACAAGGCTGCGTTCTCTCACCGACCCTCTTTTCAATCTTCTTCAGCATGATGCTGAAACAAGCCATGAAAGACCTCAACAATGAAGATGCTGTTTACATCCGGTACTGCACGGATGGCAGTCTCTTCAATCTGAGGCGCCTGCAAGCTCACACCAAGACACAAGAGCAACTTGTCCGTGAACTACTCTTTGCAGACGATGCTGCCTTAGTTGCCCATTCAGAGCCAGCTCTTCAGCGCTTGACATCCTGTTTTGCGGAAACTGCCAAAATGTTTGGCCTGGAAGTCAGCCTGAAGAAAACTCAGGTCCTCCATCAGCCAGCTCCCCACCATGACTACCAGCCCCCCCACATCTCCATCGCGCACACAAAACTCAAAACGGTCAACCAGTTTACCTATCTCGGCTACACCATTTCATCGGATGCAAGGATCGACAACGAGATAGACAACAGACTCGCAAAGGCAAATAGCGCCTTTGGAAGACTACACAAAAGAGTCTAGAAAAACAACCAACTGAAAAACTGAAAAACCTCACAAAGATTAGCGTATACAGATCCATTGCCATACCCAAACTCTTGTTCGGCTCTGAATCATGGGTCCTCTACCGGCATCACCTACAGCTCCTAGAACGCTTCCACCAGCGTTGTCTCCGCTCCATCCTCAACATTCATTGGAGCGACTTCATCACCAAGATCTAAGTACTCGAGATGGCAGAGGCTGACAGCATCGAATCCACGCTGCTGAAGATCCAACTGCGCTGGGTAGGTCACGTCTCCAGAATGGAGGACCATCGCCTTCCCAAGATCGTGTTATATGGCGAGCTCTCCACTGGCCACCGAGAGAGAGGTGCACCAAAAAAGAGGTACAAGAACTCCCTAAAGAAATCTCTTGGTGCCTGCTACATTGACCACCGCCAGTGGGCTGATATCGCCTCAAACCGTGCATCTTGGCACCTCACAGTTCGGCGGGCAGCAACCTCCTTTGAAGAAGACCACAGAGCCCACCTCACTGACAAAAGACAAAGGAGGAAAGACCCAACACCCAACCCCAACCAACCAATTTTTTCCCTTGCAACCGCTGCAACCATGGCTGACTGTCCCGCATCGGTCTTGTCAGCCACAAACGAGGCTGCAGCTGACGTGCACATTACCCCTCCATTAATCTTCGTCCGCGAAGCCAAGCCAAAGAAGAAGTTCTAATCTTTGCATTTTATCTTCTGTTCTTTTCATTTTTCTTTTAATTGCACTAAATTCTAATGAAAACCATTCTTTTAATGCTCTCATTTGTTCTTCAAAATATCTTTATCTATAAATTGTCCATCTGTTTTACCTTCTATCTCTCTGTGAAGATCTTGGTCTTCTTCCTCCTCTCTGTGTCTACCTGTGTTTGTGTCTTCTTCTCTTTGTATCTCTGTCTCTTCTGATTTTTCTGATGAGCAGCTTGTCTCACTTTGTTGGGTCTCTTCTTGCTTGGCCTCTTGCTGTTTGATCTCTTCTGAACTGCTCATCTGTTGAGCCTCCTGCTGCTGCTCCTCTTCCCTTTCACCCCTCTGACTTTTTTTCTCACCTGGTACTTCACTCCCTCTCCTTCCGCTTTCCTCATCTTCCAGCTGAGAACCCTGGTGTCGGGCATCCCTCAGCTGGTCGCACCGTGGTTGCCCACTCCTTGGCTGAGCCCCCCTCCTGTCGGTGTTTTCTTTCACCTTAGATTGCACACTTTTGTTTGGCTCAGAGAGCCATTTTTGCAGTCCACCAGTTGGGGGGTTGCGACTCTGCGGGGCCATCACCAACCTTGGAGATCGGGTGCTGTTCTCCACCACGGCTTCCTGTTCTTTCATGCAGGTAAAGCCTTCTCCTTTCTTTTCTGGTGTCTTCTTTTTTTCCTGTTGTTTTTACTTTTTCCTTCTGAGGTGCCATTTTCTTTCTCTTCTCTGCTACTTTATCTTTTATTTCTTATATTTTGTATTGATTGAACTTTGTCTTTTCTTAACTTTTTTTCTTCTTTTCTGGAGAGGGCTGGTTTTACCCTACCGGGTACTCCATCACGTGACTCCTTCCTGGTTTTCCTTTGCTGAAGTTAATAATCATCTCCTTGGTTTTGGAGACATTAAGTGCAAGGTTGTTGTTGGTGCAGCCAAATTTTCAATCTCCCTCCTGCATGCTGACTCGTCATTTTTCATCGGCAAAATTTGTTGATGCTGTTATTGTTGTACTGAGCCACACAATCATAGGAGTAAAGTGAATAAAGCACATGACTAAGAATGTAGCCCTGTGGTGCTCAGGACTGATGGAGATTGTGGAAACTGTTGGCAAAGCAAACAAGTTCAATTTGTAGGGAAATCAGGATGTGGCCTTGTGGGAGGGGGGAGTGCGGATTGGTGCCAGAGCAGCGTTGCAAACCTGGTTTGAGCCCATGGGCTGGAACTATTTCAGGGAGGTGGCCACCTACACTGATCATGTAAACATTGAGGAGTACACGAGCTCATTGACTAGATACATCAATAAGTGCATTGAGGACGTCACTGAGATCAAATGCTTCACAAGCAGAGCTAACCAGAAAATATAGTTTGATGCATAGGTACGGGCCTTCTCAGAGCTCATGATGCTGGCTTCAGGACAGGGGATAGGATGGCACTAGAATCAGCCTGGGCTGAACTCTTCTCTGCAAACTGGAAAGCAAAGCGTGGGTCTCCACAGAGGATCCACTGACAGCTGTGCAACACCGGCGACACAAGGCGCATGGGGCAAGGGGTCAAGCTGCAAAGCATAGTATGACTAGAATAGAATGAGAGTATTCACTAAGAGATTATGGCATATCAAGAAGTTGTTGGGTTATAAATCACACAAACTGTGAAGGACAGAATAATTGCGAAGGACAGAAGTAGCAAAAACATTAGATTGTCAATAAATAGTAAAAATATGTAAAAATGCATATGGGCATCTATCTAAAGTACTATAAAGCTTTTCAAGGATGCTGTGTACTTTGAGTGGGGTTCAATACAGACAATGAGTTACATTGTTTATTCTTTCCTTTTATGCCTCACTCCCACTCGTGTAAGTCAGTAAAGAAGAGATTGTACACTCTTTGGTTATGCATTTGTGTATTTTATTATAGCGTGGGTTGACTTCAACATTGGCGAAGTTGGTAGGATCTCGCTGGGTACCTCCAAACTGAGTAAGTGGCCAATGGTGTTCAGGAGGCCAAAAGGAGAAATAAAGGCACCTTCAGATCCCTTGTGTCTAACCCCTACATTGGCC
Source organism: Narcine bancroftii (assembly GCF_036971445.1). Lineage (NCBI taxonomy): Eukaryota > Metazoa > Chordata > Chondrichthyes > Torpediniformes > Narcinidae > Narcine > Narcine bancroftii. The sequence goes on from NC_091472.1 coordinate 201,931,486, forward strand.
TCCAGGAGCACTATGGTCCTTCGTCTGAGGTAGACCTGGTTCCCTGCCAAGATCTGAAAAAGAACCAGAAAACACAAGAAGAAAGCATACAGTTAGTAAACATTTGGTGATATATACTGTTGATCAGTGGTTCTCAATCTTTTTCTTTCCACTCATATCCCACTTTAAGTATTCCCTGTCCCATAGGTGCACGGTTAGTAAACATTTGGTGATATATACTGTAGATCAGTGATTCTCTATCTTTTTCTTTCCACTCACATCCCACTTTAAGTATTCCCTGTCCCATAGGTGCACTGTAATTAGTAATTGCTTTTGCAATTGTTTTGTATGATCTATTCATGAAATGATAGATTACAACATAGATTATATAGATTTGCTTTATTTGCTTCTTTCCCTTTTATAAATTTCAGCAGCAAGATAGGATTAAAAAAAATATTTTTATGGAAAAATACTAGTGTGTTAAAGAAACTGTTTTCTTTTGGTAGTGCACCTGAAAAACGTGAGAACCAAGGCCATGCTGTTCTTGAAATTCAAGATACATGTTTTGCTGAAGTCTGTAGATTACAGGGCATGTGAACAGTCGCGAACAGGGTGCAGAATGGGAAGGTAAACCATATTCTAGAGACTAAGAATAAAAGGAGGGAATGTAAAGGATTATGGGAAGGGGATTTGTGCTGTGGTAAGTTAGACTCACAAAGAGTTAATGGCTTAGTAGATTAGGCATCCTACAGCTGCAAAGCATAGTATGACTAGAATGGGATGGGAATATTAAGTAAGAAATATGACTTATCAAGATGATGCTGGGAAATTTTCCGGATTGTAAATTACAGAAACTGCAAAGGACAGAAGTAGCAAAAATGTTAGATAGCTAATAGTAAAAAACATGTGAAACTCCACATAGGCATCTGTCTAAAGAACTATATCAGATGTACAAGGATGCTGAGTACTTTGAGTGGGGTTCAGTGCAGAGAATGAGTTACATTGTATATTCTTTCCTTTTATCCCCTCACTCCCACTAGCCTAAGATAATAAAGAAGTGATTGTACACTCCTTGGTTCTGCATTTGTTTTATTACAGCGCGGGTCGACTTCATCAAGGCAGACTGAACATCTTCTATGCATGGTTTGATGAGAACAACAGGATAATGCCAAAGGAAGTTCCATTCCACCTGAAGAATGGGCCCCCTGCGTAGCTGTGGCCGAAGTGAGGAGAACTCTATCCAAGGTGAACCCACACAAGGCAGTAGAACCAGACAACATGCTGTACCTGTTCAGGTACTGAAAGACTGCATAGACCAATTGAGGGAGGTCTTCTTCACAGCCATCTTCAACACTTCACTGGAGCAGTCCCATCTTTCCTGCAGGGTTCAAGACAGCCACCATCATCTGGTACCTTAGAGGGTGACAATAACAGGTCTTAATGACTATCACCCTGTGGCACTAACCTCCATAATTATTAAATATTTTGAGCATTTGGTTATGGAACGCATCAAAGCACACCTTCCAGAGATGCTGGACCCATTTTAATTCGCCAATAGAAGAAACCATTCCACAGACAATGCTATAGCCTTGTTGCTTCACTTTGTCCTGGCCCACCTGGAGAACGAAGCCTCATACACCAGGCTGCTATTCATTGACGTGCTCTTTGTTGAATGCGATCATTCCCCAGTGGCTGGTGGAGAAACTACCCTCGCTGGGACTCAACGCCCCTCTCTGTAATTGGATCCTGGACTTCCTAACAGAAAGACTACAATCTGTCCAGGTCGGTAGCAGAATATCGAGGACTGTCACACTGAGCGCCGGTGCACCTCAGGGCTGTGCTTTCAGCCGCTCCTGTTTACGTTACTGACCCACGACTGCATCGCCAGACCCAGCTCGAACAGTGTCATCAAGATTGCAGATGACCCACAGTCGTCGGCCTCATCACCAACAATGAAGAGGAAAATCTTGTGAAACGATGCGAGAGAAACAACCTGAGTCTCAATGTGGCCAAGATGAAGGAGATCATCGTGGACTTAAGGAGGACCAGGAACAACCACCCTCTACTACATATTAACAACTCTGTAGTATAGAGAGTCCAAGTTCCTTTGAATTCACTTTACTAGTGACCAATCGTGGACACTCAACATCTCCTCACTTGTTCAGGAAGGTGCATCATCGACTGCACTTCCTGCGAAAACTGAAGTAGATAAGGCTTCAGTCATAGTTCTATAGGAGCTCTAATGAGAGCGTCCTGGCTGACTGCGTCACAGTGTTGATACAGTTGCTGCAGAGAAGGTCAACCCAGAGTACTGTAAAAGTGGCAGAGTGACTCACTAGAGTTTTCCTCCCCCTCATCAATGAGATCTAGTGTGATTATTGTCTGAAGATGGCATGCAAAATCATTGAGGATCCCTCCTATCCTGCAGATAGCATCTTTCAGTTGCTCCGTCGGTGAAGAGATACAGGAGTATCAAGGCCAGCACCAATGAGGAATTACTTCTCACAGGCAATGAGAATGCTGAACAACCAAAGAAACATACGAGACTCCCATATGAACAAAACAATGTTTATTTATTGATTTGTATAAATGAAATGCTTGTCGTGCATAGAGGACCAAAGAACCCTGCTTTGTCAGGTTGTACTTGTACAATCAGATGACAGTAAACTTGACTGGACTTGACTGAGAGGAGGTAATCTTAGCAATTCTCACTGATTGTGGTCTGGAAGTGAGGAAATCGAAGATCCAATTACACAGTGGCTTGTTGAGTCCCAGGTCTTGGAGTTTGGTGATCAGTTTTGAGGAGATGATGGTGTTAAATGCCGAACTGTAGTCGATAAAGAGCATCTTGATTTGCTGTCTAGGTATTCCAGAGCTTTGTGTACAGCCAGTGAGATGGCATCCACCATAGACCTGTTGTTACGATAGGTGAACTGGAATGTATCCATTTTGACACTCAGACAGGAGCTGATATGGTTCAATATCAGTCTTTCAAGATACTACTAGTATCTACTACTACTATGCTACTAGTCGATAGTCATTAAGGCATGATTGACGCCTGATGGAAATAGGTGGGTACCATGCCCTGCCAGAATGAGATGTTGAAGATATCTGTGAATACATTAGTAAGTAGGTCAGCACAGATTTTCAATATTCAGCTGGGTACTCCATCCAGACTGGATGCTTTCCTTGGATTCACTCTCCTGAAGGCAGCATGCACATCAACCTGGGGTACAGACAGAGTGTGATCATCAGGGAACTTTGGACTGTGGAGGGGTGGTTCTTCTCTGCTACTGTGGTCAAATTGAGTGTAGAGGCATTGAGTTCCTCTGGGAGTGATGCTTTGCCATCTGCTACTTCAGATTTGGTTTTGTAGCAGGTTATATCATTTAAGTCCTCCCACAGCTGTCGAATGTCTTTCGTTGTTTCATTTTCATCCAGCATCGCCTGGGAGATAGCTTTTCATAGGTCATAACTGCTCCTGTATTGATCTGGTTCTCCGAACTTAAATAACTGTGATATGGCTCTCAGCAGGTTCCAGATTTCACTGCATATTCAATTTGGTGGGGACACACTCGTCCACAGCTTTTTTGATAGTCTGTCAGCTCTGGTGTAATTGTTCAGATCCTCAGCTGAGTGTCCCTCAGCTGGTAGTTGAAAGACCTTTTGTCCAGACCATTGTGCTGCTGAGTGTAGTTATAAATTGAGTCTGCACACTCTCAATAAACTAACTTCATATAGTCAGGTCTGATATTTCCCATGTTGATCTCAAGTCTTTCTGAGTAGGATCCGCAAATGAAGAAATAAACTTGCATTTATGTGTTTTTTTTTCATGCATATTGACATAAAGCAAATCATGATGAAAGCCTTGTTATCCGGCACTTGCTTGACTTAACAAATTCTGGTTTAATAAGAATTAGCCTGCAAGTTCCCTCTGTATGCCCCAATATTGTCTTGGGAGCTCCCTTAGCCACACCATGAAATCCTGGTTAGTGGAGCATGCTGGTTTGGGAAGAGTTGAATAACCAAGCTTTCATTATAGTGGCTAACTCTCAAGTTCAATTGCATTTAAATTTGCAACCGAGGCAAAGGTGAAAACTTACTCATTTTAAACCCAACTGTTCCGAAGCTAATTAAAAGACTTTTTTTTAAACTTTATTTAAAATTTTATGACATGAATAAAATAAAAATTACATTTAAAGAAATAATAAAAAATAAGAAAATAAAAATTAGAATACTACATCATTAAACTATACAAATTAACCCCCCCAATAATTATAACACAACATTAATCATCTAATTTAAAATTAGTCCAAACCTCCCCCCCAAAATAAAGAGTGAAGATTTAATTAACAATGTTGTAAATAAAATAGAAAAAACCCCACTTACAAAAAAGGATAAAACTTAACAACAAAAAAAATTACTAACAACAAAAAAAAACAATACTAAAATAATACCCTTAAACATATATTTAAATCAAACATAATACATGTATTTAACAAATGAAATCCACTTTAAAACTAAGTTCAAATATTAAAATCATATATTAACCACATATCTGTTATACAAAAAATCATAATTAATAATACTTAAATACAGAATTTCCATTAATACCAAGTTTCCTTTATAATTCTTCGAGTGAACAAAAACATCCCTTAGAAAAACAATCAGATAAACTTTTTATTCCCTTCCCCTCCCCTTATATAAAAAAAAGAAAAAAAAGTTCAAACTCTTATAAAATTCTCCATATTCTTCATTTATAACATCTTCAAAATTCTCTATCGAAATTAACTTAATTTTATTAAACTCTTCTCCCTCAATGTATTTGTACTTAATTTTCTTCTTTTTCTTCTTATCACCTTTCCCCTCATCTTCCTCTTCATCTAATTCAACATCCTCAATTTTTGACTTATCTTCTGTGACATCATCCTCTTAAAAAAGAAAGAAAAAAGAAAAAAAAACCCCAAAAAAAGAGAAAAAAAGGAGAGAAAAAAACCTCCGAATTCCCTCTCAATTACAATCAGAAAACAAAGAGTTTAAAAAAAATTATTTATTTCAAAAAAAATAATTAAAAAAAACCTTCACTTCTTAACCCAAAAATTAAAAAGAAAAAAAAACAGGTCACAGGTCACAACTACCTCCTCCTGTTTAAACCGCCCAAAGCGGTAACTCCCCCAAAATATTGGGTGTGAGATAACTCACAGGTAGCTGATGACTTCTGGAAACTAGTGCCCACCCAGTTCCCTCTCCCAACTCCCATTTCATTAAACTATCATCATTATTTAAACTCTTCTCAAAAAAAAAGATAAAATATTTATTTTTTTAAATCAACGTTACCACTTCAGTCACCATTGCTTCCATTTCTTTTAAAAATCTGGATACCACCTTACATCTCTACTCTCTTTGGAGACCTTGAAGGACTACATCGTTCCTGAAACTGCATGATTGGTAGAGACTGAGCAAAGTCCATAACCTCTTTAGGATTGTCAAAGAACTTTGGCTAATTTCCATCCTAAAAAATCTTCAGTACCACAGAATACCTGAATGTTGCCTTATGTCTTTTTTTCCACAACCGTTCTTTCACAGAATTAAATTCGCGTCGTTGAAACATAATTTCTTGACTCAAATCTTGATAGAAGAAAACAGGATTATTCTGAACCATCAAAGGAGATCTATTTTGCTGAGCATTTCTAATAGCCATACGTAAAATTGTCTCTCTGTCACAATAGTTTAAACAACGGATCAAAACAGATCTTGGATTCTGTCCTGAAAAAGATTTTCTTCTTAAAACTCTATAAGCACGTTCCAGTATTAAACCTTCAGGGAATTTATCCTGTCCTAACACTCGTGGAATCCATTCAGTAAAATTTTTTCTTGGATCTGGTCCTTCTATGCCTTCTGGCAAACCAACAATTTTCACGTTGTTCCGTCTAGATTGATTCTCCAAATAATCAACCTTTTTTGCTAAATTTTTATCTTGGATCTGCAATGTTTCAATTATTCTATTTTCATCTTGCAGTTGATCCTGTGCATCGACTAAACCTTGATCACACATTTCAAATCTTTCAATGGTTTCAAGCTTAAAAGCTCCATTAATGACTTCCGCCATCACATTAATCTTGGAAATAAGCAGGTTCACAAAATTAGCTAAGTGACTCGATACAGAATATATCTTATCTTCAAGATCCTTAACAGACATTTCAACAGAAGTAGATTCAGGCATAATGGGGTCTTGCTGTTCCTTAGAGACCACAGAATCTTCTGTCCCTTCCCTTAATTTAGTATCTTTTCTAGCAGTTTGACTTCATATAAAAATCCCTCTCAAAGTCCCCCAGCAATGCCAGGAGACTGAAGATCAGAGTTATCTTTAAGCCAAATCTCTTTAATCATCTTCACTGGATGTCTGGAAAAACCGTTGTAATTGAAGATGCATTTTGCAGCGCCACCACTGTAGCAGTCGAATGACAGCTCTTTAACTCTCCAGCTGGTGGCGCCCCAGCTGATTCAACTGTCAAAGTCTGAGTAACAGCACTCACAGTGGCCGTTGTGTGAAATACTGGCACCCGTCCAGCTCTTTGGTCTGAAAGCTGTTGAATGCGACCTTCAAAGAGCCTCACTGGCTTAAAACAGAGTTTCAATGCCGAACTCTGTATGTCTTCCTCTGGATCCATTCTACGCTGAGTCCTGGCTTCTTGTAAACAAGTAGGCTCAGATAATTTCGTAAAATGTAGTCTTTTAACAGTCTGTTGATGTTTTCTTTTACCTTTTGTTTTGCATATAAACCATTAGGCACTAATTCAACACCTCTTATTATTTATAAACTTTTAAAAGAACTTTAACGGGCACTTAAAGAAAAAACAATAAATCAGAGTCAGGAGAGGTCTGGAAGGCACGTCTGTTCCCTACGCCATCTTGCCACGCCCCCCGCTAATTAAAAGACTTGACTGGCAAGGAGCATTGAAAATGATCAGTTACTACTACCCCATTCATTTTTACACATATTTCAGATTTGTTCTCTTAAGTGGCTTGTTCCTAAGAATGTCCATTTGTGATTTTTTCTGAGCCATTAGATGGATGTCTACACAGAATGGAAAAGCGAGAAGTTGGGAGTCAGTTCAGGCTCTCCAACCCTTCTTCTTAAAGTTTACTCATGGAATGGCTTCTCTTCAATATTTTTATTGGTTTCATCAAGTAAATGTTACATAGATACATAATAATAAAGTATTAAGAAATCACATATTGTGGCAGTATGAGTAGTGGAAGAAACACAACCACCACGTTGAGGGTCCTTAACGACAGTTTTTATTCAAATTCAGCACCCCCCTATAAGGGCAGCATGAGCTCAGTCACTTGGTGCATTGTGACACCATAATCGCTGCCCAGGGTGCGCGCTTTAAGGAATGCTGGAGTCAGAGAGAAACCTCTGATGATGCCATTTCCCCATGGGTGCCCCACCAGATGGCGATGCAAGCGGGGCTGGTTCACCATGAGGATGTGCGTTGCCACACAACCCCCCCCCCCCACCCCCAGAACTGGCTACGCATCCTGTCACTTTTCCCGGCGCTTGTGCGCAGACGTTTGCACCGGCTGTGACAAGTCCAGATGGGTTGCCTTCAGGCGATCCACCGTAAAAAGTTCCTCTCTCCCCCCCAACGTCCAGGGTGAAGGTTCTGCCGGACCAGTGCAAGACTTTGTATGGCCCCTTGTACAGTACACCTTGTGGTCCCCTCCACATGAAAACAAACTGGGCTGAGTCGAGCTCTTTGGGGAAATGAAACGGTTGGGTGCTATGGTGTGCCGGTGGTGGGGGAGCTAGGGAGGCCAGTCGCCAGTCCGCCAGCAGGTTTTTGTCAGTGGCCGTGATGCCAGGGTCTGAGCCGAAAAACTCACCCGGCAGGGAAAGTGGTGCGCCATAAACCACTTCCATTGCTGAAGCCTGCAGGTCCTCCTTAGGTACTGTCCTAATCCCGAGGAGGACCCAAGGTAGTTCGTCCACCCAGTCTGGTCCAGAGAGCCTGGCCATAAACGATGCCTTCAGGTGCCTGTGGAACCTCTCCACCTACCCGTTGGACTGCGGGTGGTATGCTGTGGTGTGGTGGAGCTTGACCCCCATGAGCTTTGCCATCTGAGTCCACAGGGCAGATGTGAACTGCACCCCTCTGTCGCTAGTGATGTGCGCCGGGACTCCAAAACGGGCGATCTATTGGCTGACCAGAGACCTAGCACACGTCTCCGTGGAAGCCTCCTTAATCGGATCGGCCTCCAACCACCTTGTGGCCCGATCCACCACCGTGAGGTGGTAACGAGCCTCCTTGGACACCAGCAGTGGCCTGACGACATCATCGTGGATGTGTTGGAATCTGCGAACCATCGGGTCAAAGTTCTGGATGGGGTCTTGAGTGTGTCACTGGACCTTGGAGGTCTGGCACCTGATACAGTTCCTGGCCAGTTCTGCCACCTCCTTCTTCAGCCCACACCACACAAACCACTCCGCAACCATCCGCACAGTTGTTTTTACAGCTGGGTGAATGAGATCATGGATCAGATTGAAGACCTTCGCCCTCCAGTGCGGCGGGATCACCAGGCGCGCACGGCATGCCTGTTGAAACGTCGCAGAGCAATGTCACCCGGACATCCTTGAGTTTGAGGCCCAAGATGGCGGTCTGCAAGGCCTGCATCTCCGCATCTTTCGTCTGTGCCTGAGCCAGTTGCTCGTAATCCAGGCCGGGCACAAGAGTGTGGATGGCTGGACAGGAGAGCGCATCCGCCACTACATTGTCCTTGCTGGCCCTGTGTCGGATGTCGGTCGTGAACTTAAACACATACGAGAGGTGGCGCTGCTGTCTGGCGGACCACGGATCCTTGGCTATCGCCAGTGCTTGAGTGAGGGGCTTGTAATCCATGAAGGCTGTGAACGGCCCTTGAGGAAGTAGCGGAAATGGTAGATGGCCAAATACAGCACCAGGAGCTCCTGGTCGAAGGCGCTGTATTTGAGCTCCGGTGGGCGCAGGTACTTGCTGAAAAAGGCCAGTGGGGGCCATTGTCCATTGAGCTACTGTTCCAGAATCTGCCCCCCCCCCAACTGCCATAGCTGAGGAGTCCACAGAGAGCGCTGTGTGCGCCTCCAGCCGCAGGTGCGCCAGCAGCATGGCGCATGAAAGCCCTGTCTGCCTCCTCTGACCACGATAAAGTATTTTCTTTGGTAGCCATGAGTGCGAACGATGGGTGCATGGTGCGTGCGGCTCCGAGCATGAAACGATGGTAAAAGTTCACCATCCCCACAAACTCTTGAAGGCCTTTCAGGGTGGAAGGTTTGGGGAATCATTGAACAGCCACTACCCCAGCCACTGAAGTGGTGTGCCCCAGGAACTGGAGGGACTCCTTGCCGAACTGGCATTTGGCCGCATTGACCGTGAGGCCGAAGTCCGCCAGCCGGGCAAAATGTGTGCGGAGGTGGGGTTTGTGTTTGTGATGGTTGCGACTGGCAATGAGAATATTGTCCAGGTAAATGAACACAAACTCCAGGTCTTTTCCATCCATGTCCATGAGGCGCTGGAACATTTGGGCTGCGTTCTTCAGACCGAAGGGCATACACAGGAACTCAAAGAGGCCAAAAGAGGTGATAATGGCCATCTTACCCACGTCGTCTGGATGCACCAGGATCTGATGGTATCCCCGCAAGAGGTCCACTTTGGAGAAGACCCGTGCATCGTCGAAGTTGGCAGAGAAGTCCTGTATGTGGGACACCTGGTTCCTGTCGGGTTGCATAGTTCAACCGACGGTAGTCCCCGCATGGTCTCCACCGTTAAAGCTTGATGGAGACAGCTTTAACCTCTGCTGAATCCATGGTGTTTTAAGTCCAGAAAAACGTCTGGGCTCGTCGGGGTCACCACTGTGGCTGTGTGAGCAGAGGAAGAAACACAGCCACCACGTTGAGGGTCGTTAACGACTTTTTATTCAAATTCAGCACGCCCCTATAAGGGCAGCATGAGCTCAGTCACCTGGTGCATTGTGACATCATAATTGCTGCCCAGGGTGCATGCTGGAAGGGATGCTGGAGTCAGAAAGAAACCTCTGATGACGCCATTTCCCCTTGGCTGCCCCACCAGGTGGCGATACAAGCGGGGCCGATTCGCCAAGAGGATGTGCACCGCCATACAATAATAATAAAAATAGTGTTGAGACCAACGTTACATTGAAAATAAGTTTTAAAACGCCCCTTTCCCCCCAAAATACTATTCGAGTGGAATGACTTCTGACATAGGCAGGAGTGAATTTTCAGCCAGTTCTTTGAGGAATTCTGATAGATGAGAGCAATCCATTTTCAGTTTTCAAAATGTCAAAATCCACTCTTATACAAAATTGGATGATTATTTTGCAACACAATCATTTGATTACATTTGTAACTTGCATAGGAATTGAAAATATGTTTCAGTGTGGAATTTTATCGTTCAAAGTGCAATCTATGAATAAGTACAGCTCTGAAAGCTAATTATAAAAGATAAAAAGTTAAAGTAGTTCAAATCAATTCAAGTGTCCAATTTTCCTTCTGCATTTGCATACGATGTGGCATATTTAATACTACTGACCAGGGATTAACTTTAATAAAATGTAGTTTGCAGTAAATTACCATTGCTGCCTGTCACCATTTAATGCTGCCAACTAGAGAGAGGCAATTAAATCTTCAGGATTCAACACAACCATGTAATTTCCACACCAAGGCCCTTGACATACAGTCATTGTGCTGAAATTAGATGAATATCATAAATAGTAAGGAACCAGAATACATCAAGGATATAACGTAACCCCATCCTCTTCAAGGAGGTGGTGTTATAATTGAATAAACCATCTCAGTTGACCACTGTTAGTTATGATTATGAGTTTCACAAGGACAAAATATATGTTTGCTTTGCCATTAAAGATATAAATCGATCTTCATATACTGCCCTACGCTATTTGGTATTCAACCTCAAGATATGAAAGAGGATAATGAGTCCATCTTTCTTGTTTGAAGACTTTGGCATGAGAGGCATGGAATTCTTTTTGCTTGTCCGAGCACTGACTTTATGAAAAATTATCATGAGGGTTTGTGGAAAAAATTGAGTTCAGATTGCATCAGTAATACCAGTATGCTCGCAAGGATTGGCTAGTGTTTGAGATAATCTTCTGAATATAGGTCCACTTGTTGAAAAAAATCTAATTAAACACATAACTGCCTGTTCCTTCCTTGACATGACACAATGCAGCAGTAATCAATTTTCAATCTTATTGCAGTGTTATAGACCAGAGGCCTGTCTCCAGCTTAAAGACAATTTCCACGTTGATGTTAAGTGTGTCTGCAAAGGACGACAAACCAGAACTGCTGGGTAAGCAATTTGAGACCTGTGGTGAAGGATATCTGGCACGAATCCAAATTAGATCACTTAATTAAGAGATAAGATTCCTTCTGTGGCCTGACTTTTAATTAAAAATATCTAATTGATCAATTTTAAACACTGCTTGAGAAACTCAGTGTTATAAGCCCAGAGGACTCCAAAACCCAACAGCAATAGATTTTCACCAAGGCAAATGGTTACTTCAACAAAAGTTGCTTTTAGTCATCTTTAAACATGAAAACAGAATCACACTTTAACTTGTTACTATTGACTTAACTAACCTAACTTAACCCCCTTCTAATTCTAAGCGGACGTGTATGTAATGTATGTGTAAGTTCAGAAAAGTTCTTTGATTCATAGTCCAATCTCACTTCTCATTCCTTCAAGTTCACTGATTGCAGGCAATTCTTATACTATGCACAGAATTTAACATTTATAAAGTTCTCTAGGCTTTGGTGCTTGAAAGGTAAATGGCTACCGCTCAGGAAGGTTCTTGTTGGTTTACAGAGAGAGATTTGTTCTTCCAGGACATCCACAACTGATTCCTTTTCAATCAGCCACTTCAGTGTTTTACCAAAGAAACTTGCCCCCTCAGAGTTCTCCAGATGATAACCTCTTTCTTTCAGGTCACCACAGAATTCCTTTTTGTTTCCCTTATTTCAAGTGAAACATTAGACAGCCACAAGGGCTTTGACCAGGCTGAACTAAGACTCGCAACCCATCTTCCAAATGGGGCTTTCCCCAAGCTTGCCAGCTTGGGCTGTTCCAGTCCCAGTTGCTGCTGCTGACTGAAACTGTAAAACTAATCTCTCTCTTCTCTCTCTCTCTCTCTTTCTCTCTCTCTCTCTCTCTTTCTCTCTCTCTCTCTCTCTCTCTCTCTCAGAGAGAAAGCCTGTTTGTCTATCTCTGCTTGCAAAACCACATGACCCTCTTAGAACAGCAAATTCCCCTCCAGACAATCTGCGGCTCTGACAAATTATTTCATCTGTTGCCTTTTTGTAAGCAACAATTCATGAGTCAAGTATCTTGGGCACTCTCCAAAGCTTTTGCAAAGGCTGTAGGCCCCAACATGTCTGGCATGAGCAGAGCTCCAGTATTTTAAATAAGATCTGTTTTAAAGTGTTTGCATGTGACCTACACTAAAACCCTGCCCAAATTTATATCCCAAAACATATCTATATTCTGTCACAAAGCAGGTCAAGCAGCATTAGTGGGAGAAGAATGGTTGGCATTTCAAGATGAAGCCTTTCGTCAAGACTAGAGAGATGTTACAAGAAGCCAATGTAAAGACAACATGTGGGATTGGTGAACCAGTTGGAAATGAAATGTGGCAGATAGAAACAGAGGACTGGCAGATGACAATGGGAGAGAGAGCCAAGACAGGGAAATTAGACATACAGGATGGACTGGGTGATTAGAAAACAAAGATTTCCAATGCTAGAATCTGATAAGAGAATGGTGGTGATGAGGGGAGGGAAGAGTTGGGAAGAAGATGGGGAGGGGGAGGAGGGTGATCAAATTAGGAGGCAGGATAAGAATAGCTAGGGCTGGTTGGGAGTTACTAAGAAAGGGGACAATAAAGAAAGGGATGGGGAAAAGCAGAAGGGTCACAGAAGAAGAGAGAGGAGACTCACTCCCTGAAATTAAAAAAGTCCGATGTTCATACCATTGGACTAGATTGCCTAGGCGAAATATGAGGTATTGTTCTCGAGTTTACATTGGGCCTCACTCGAGCAAAGGTCCAGGACAGAGAGATGGGCCAGGCGAGATGAAATGGTATGCAACTGGGACCTTGGGATGGCAAAATAGACCCCAAAGTCTGTTTGGTCTCACCGATGTTTGAAGAGGCGCATGTGAACTTTTACCTCATGTGGAAGGATTATTTAGATCCCTGGATGGTGACGAGGAGGTGTAAGAACAAGTATTATAATTTCACTGGTTGTGGGAGAAAGTACTGGAGGTCACAAAGAAGTGGATGGGAAAGGATGAGCAGATGTGAAGAGAAGAAGAGAAAAGTGGTGTGGGCACCAGATCCAACTAGTGATGGTGGGGAGAGGGAGTGTGGGGCGATGAGAGAGCAGAAGAATCCAGTGAGAAAGATGGGGTGGAGGAGGATGTAACTAGAGGAGGCAGGATAAGAATAGGTAGGGGCTGAATAGGTGTCATTGACGAGGGAGTCTCAGAGAGACTGATCCCTACATAAGGCGAAAATAGGTGAGAAAGGGTAGATGTGTGTACTGCTGGGATCCATTTGCAGCTAGCAGAAATGATGGGGGATGATGTGCTGAATGCAGAGGATGCTGGTGTGAAAATGAGGACAAGAAGGGCCCTGTTCTCTTTGTGGGGAGACAGGATAAGAGCAGAGTTCCAGGATATGGAAAGAATGTGTGAGATGACACTATTCACCAGGTAGAGGGGAAGCTGAGTTACTTGATAAAGGAGGACATTTCAGATGTCCTGGAATCGATGGCCTCATATTTTTCCTTTCAACTTTATTCTCTTGCCTTCTCCTCATAACCTTTGACACTCTTACCATTGAAGAACCCATCAATCTCTGTTTTAATTAAACCCAATGACTTGGCCTACGCAGCCATCTGTGGCAATGAATTCCACAGATTCTCCACTCTCTGGCTGAAGAAGTGTCTCATCTCAGTTCTAAAGAAATATTCCTTTATACTGAAGCTGAACCCTCTGGTTCTAGTCACCCACTACTAGAAATACTTTCTCCACATCCACTCTAACTCATTGAATATTCAGTATGTTTCGATGAAATCACACTCATCCTTCTAAACAGGCCCAGAGGCATCAACACTCATCTTGAGAACAGATGCAGTGAATGCGGAAAAACTGGGAGAAAGGGATAGCATCATTTCAGGAGACCAGGTGGGAAAGGTATAGTCGAGGTAGTTGTGAGAGTCAGTGGGTTAACATAAGAAACAAAAGCAGGAGTTGGCCATCCGGCCCATTGAGCCTGCTGCACCATTCAGTAAAATTGTGGTTGATCTGATCATTGACTCAACTCCACCTACCTGCCTTTTCGCATATCCTTTAATTCCTTTTTTATGTATAAATATATCTAACTGAACCTTAAATATGTTTAATGAAGTAGCCTCAACTGCTTTTCTGGGCAGAGAATTCCAGATTCACTCCTCTGGGAAAAACAGTTTTTCCTTATCTCTATCTTAAATCTACTCCCCTGAATCTTGAGGCAATGTCCACTAGTTCTGGTCTCACCTATCAATGAAAACAATTTTCCTGCCTTTATCTTATCTATCCCTTTCATAATCTTATATGCTTCTATAAGATCTCTCATTCTTCTGAATTCGAGTGAGTATAATCCAAGGCAATTTAGTCTCTCCTTGTAGGTCAACCCCCTCATCTCCAAGATCAAGCTGGTGAACCTCCTTTGGACTGCCTCCAAGGCCAGTATATTCCTTTCTCAAGTATGGAGACCAGAATTGCACACAGTTCTCCAGGTGCAGCCTCACCAGGAAATTGTACAGTTGCAGCTTGACCTCCCTGCCTCAATTCCTCTAGCGATGAAGACTTTCTTAATAGCCTGTTTTACCTGCAATCCAACTTTTTGCGATTCATGCACAAGCACTCCCAAGTCCTTCTGCACAACAGCATGCTGCAGCCTTTCACCATTTCAATAATAATCTGCTCTTCTATTTTTCCTACCAAAGTGGATGACCTCACATTTATTAACATTGTACTCCATTTGCCAGACCTTTTTAAAAAGAGGCGTGACATTTGATGTTTTCCAATCTGCCGGGACGTGCCCTGAATCCAGAGAATTTTGATAAATGACTATCAATGCATGGACTATAATTCCCGCCATTTCTTTCAGTACCCAGAGATGCATCCCATCAGGACCAGGGGATTTGTCTGCCTTCAGTCCCATTTGTTTGCTCATTACTATCTCTTTTGTAACAATTATTTTATCAAGGCCCTCACTTCCCTTTGGATCCCTATCACCACTCTTTGGCATGCTGGACATGTCTTCCACTTATTACAAGATCAAACCAGCAACCACAAAGAAGGCATATCACACAGGGGTAAAGATGAACAATTACTTTATTAACAAAAATTCACCTTCAAACTTGAATTCAAAATTCCCCCCTTTTATAACAATGCCCACTGGTTACTATGCAAATTTCTATATCAGTGTAAAACTAATAAATTCCCCAGCCTTAATATAACATATGTAATTAAAGTCTAAGCTACACTTCCAAACAGCCCACAGAAAAACTTAGATTCAAAACAAACACAAAACACACAAGACTCACAAAGCATCGATCTCAACCGAAGCAAAGATCATAAACAAAATTCAGTTTGTTTGGTAAACTGAAGCCAAAAGATCTTTGAGAGAGAGAGAGCACAAAATTTGAAGTTGTCTTGTGTTGCTTGCAGAGAGAAGAACAACTGGTTTGGTCTGGATCCTTCTGGCTGCCTTCAGAATGTTCATCCTTTTTGAAATGTCCAATATTCTAAACTGTTCTCCAGACCATGAGTCATGCTCTGGGCCTTCTTCCACTCCACAGCACCCCCAGTGGTGGTTTATTGTCCAAGTCCAGAAATATTTAGATAATTTTCTGCACATGCTCAGTTGATCTCCCACTCTCTCAGCAGTCCACCTTCACCTTGGCTCCCTAAGGCAAATTGTCACTTTTTAACATAAACCACACAGCACATAGGCCAATACACAACACAGAACTCTGTAAAAACTCCCCTGCTAAAAAAAAATTGGGATCCACAAGAATATTTTTAATAATTAATGGAAGTATTACTTAATTAAAATAAAATAAACACTATTATTTTTACAATAAGTATGATTAGATTCATATCTACTCAGATTAACATCTTGACAAGCAATCTGCAATTACATTATCTGTCCCCTTTATGTGTGTAATAATTAAATCATACTCTTGTAATAGAAACCTCTAATTCAATAACCATCTGTTCTAATTTTTCATTTTAGACAGAAAAACTAATGGATTATGATCAGTATATATTATTAACGGTTTTTGAGCAGTACAAATATACACATCAAAATGTTGCAACACTAAAAAAAAGTGCTAATAACTCCTTCTCAATGGTTGAGTAATTTTGTTGATGGTCATTAAACTTTTTCGAGAAATACGAAATAGGATGTTCTACTCCATCACTGTCCTTCTTCTGTAACAGTAGAGCACCAACCGCTTCGTCACTAGCATCCATGGCTAAAAAGAATGGCTTTTAAAAGTTAGGGGACAAAAGTACTGGCTGATGGCATAAAATGGCCTTTAACTTCAGAAATGCTTCCTGGCATGCATCTGACCAGTTAAATTTTTCTTTCTTTGCAAGTAGTTTTGTTAATGGGAGTGCAATTTCTGCAGTTTTTACAAAATCTACAATAGTAGCCAATCATACCTAGGAATCTCCAAAGAGCTTTCTTATTACCAGGGATAGGGAACGCAGTGATAGCCAATACTTTCACTCCAACTGGTGTCACCTATCTCTGTCCAACCACATAACCCAGATAACTTACAGTGGCATGTCCAAACTCACTCTTGTGCAAATTCACTGTGAGGTGTGCTTCCACCAGTCTCTGAAATAACTGCTCTAATTCAAGCACATGTTCTTCCCATGTATCCATACTAATTACTAAATCATCGATATAGGCTCCTGTGTGCTCTAAATTACTGCATTAATCATTCCAAAAGGCATAACATTATACTCATACAATCCTGAAGGTGTAACAAATGCAGAAATCTCCCTGCCTTTCTCTGTCAAAGGAACACACCAGTATCCTTTTAAGAGATCAATCTTTGTAAGAAACTTAGCCTTCCCCGCCTTATCTATATAATCATCTATTCTGGGAATAGGAAACGTATCAGTCTTTGTCACCATGTTGACCTTTCGATAATCTGTACAAAACCTAACTGAGCCATCTGGCTTAGGCACCAGAACACGGTGAACTCCAATTTGAACTTGATTTTCGGATGATGTCATTTTTGAGCACATATTCCACCTCTTGATCCAACAATCTGCTCTTTTTCTGATTAACTCGGTAAGGATGCTGCTTAATTGGCTTAGCAATGCCGACCTCCACATCACGACAAGCCACAGAAGTTATTTTTGGAACATCTGGGAATATATCCTTAAATTTCATGTAATATCTTCATTTCTTCCCTTTCTGATTTAGTCAAATGCATTAACTTGGTATCTAAATTTTGCAAAACTATAGAATTTTCTAGCCTGGGGCTTATCACTTTCTGTGCTCCATGACCTTCCATGAAACTTATCTCCTCCTTACTTTCCTCTATAACTAGCACTAGGGTTGGAATCCTAGTCTCCTCAGTATTTTTCTCAAAGTAAGGATTAAGCACGTTCACATGACAGACCTGTGTCTCTCTTTGACGATCAGGCGCCTCAATGACATAGGTGACCTGGTTAATTTTTGATTTCACCTAGTATGGTCCTGAAAACTGAGCTCTCAAAGGGTTTGACTGCATTGGAAACAAAACCAATACTTTGTCGCCAGGTTTAATTTTTGCTTTTTGATCATATCGAATTTTCATTTTTCCTTGCCATCTCGCAAGCCTGATGTCATCTGTTTTTAAATTTGCAAACATAATCCAACAGATTTGTTTGTATATCATTATGTATCCACTGTTCCTTCAACAATAGTAATGGACCCCTGACTTCATGACCAAACACCAACTTAAATGGACTAAAGCCAAGAAACTCCTGAGTTACCTATCTAACAGCAAACAATAACAAATGGATTCCTTCATCCCAATCCTTATTATTTTCCACGCAATAAGCCCTCATCATATTTTTCACAGTTAAATGGAACCTTTCCAAGGCCCCTTGACTTTCAGGATGATAGGCAGATGACACAAATTGATGGGCTCCCAATTCATACACCACCCGTTAAAATATTCCAGACATAAAATTACTCCCTTGGTCCAAGTGAATTTCCCTTGGTAGGCCAAACAGTGTGAAAAATTTTAGCATGGCCTTCACAATTGTCTTTGCTTTAATGTTTCTCAGGGGAATAGCCTCTGGAAACCTTGAGTGTTAACAAATATTCACTTCCTGCTTTGGTTTTTGGCAATGGGCCAATACAATCCACTATCACTTTTGTGAAGGGCTCCCCGATAGCAGGGATGGGTTGTGAAGGTGCCACTAGTGGTCTTTGATTAGGCTTGCCCACCAGTTGACAAATGTGACAGGTTCAACAAAAGTTCACAACATCCTTTCTTAATTTCGGCCAATAAAACTGTTTCCTTATCTTTTCTACCATCTTTTTCACTCCACAATGACCTCCTAAAGGTGTACTATGAGCCAACTTTAATATTTCATTCCTGTAAGTTTTGGGAATTACAGCTTGCCTTACTACTGCCCAGTTTTCACTGGCAGATATCACTTGTGGTCTCCACTTTCTCAACAATATTCCATCTTGAACAAAGTAACCTATTGGCACAGTTTCAATTTCCTGGTTAGACAGAATCTTATCTCTTATCCCAGCAAGATCAGGATCATGCTTTTGTCTGGCTATTAATTCTTCTCTTGACAATAGCAAAGCTGGATCCTTAGGTTTGTCCTCAATGCTTGCCTCCACTACAGGATCATCACAGACTTTCTCTACCTCTACCTTTTTTCTAGACATGGCTCTAGTAATGGCACATGCAGGGTAGATTTCCAAATCCTTTTCGGACTCATAAACCAATGGCTTACTTGTGAGTTTCACTGCAGGTATGACTTTACCTTCTGCTAAATAATTTCCTAACAAAAGAGAAACTCCATCCACCGGCAGACTTGATTTTATCCCTATCATAACCGGGCCATTAACAAGCCTTTAATTAAATTCACATCTCCAGTATCGGTCTTCTCACCAAAATTCAAAATGTTGCTTAATACAAGTGATTGGGCTGCTCCAGTATCCCGCAGGATTTTAACTGGCACTTAGTTGGATCCATCTTTAACCAAAATGAAACCTTCAGTTATGAATGGTTTAAAAATATCCCTAACTTTCTCACTCTGAACACAGGCTGTTGTTACCACCCCTTTCTCTTTCTTCCTTTTCAGTACAGGACAATTTATTATTATGTGCCCTGGCTTCTTACAATAGTGGCAAATAACACTCAAAAATTTTTCCTTCACCCATTAACTATATCCATCAGTTCAGACTTTTTAGCCATTTTTAAATTAACCACTGAAGGGTTAGCTATGATCTGGTCAATATTCATAGTTGCTGGTTTTTCTGCTGGTGATTTATACATTCACCGTTTATTTTTAATTTCAAGCTGGAGGTTGAGTCAAACTCAGACGACTGATAACGAAGCACAAATCAATTACCCCTAAATCTTCCAAATTGGTTTGATCCCAGACGATTCCCCCAAATTATTTTACAAGATCAAACCAGCAACCACAAAGAAGGCATATCACACAGGGGTAAAGCTGAACAATTACTTTATTAACAAAAATTCACCTTCAAACTTGAATTCAAAATTCCCCCCTTTTATAACTGGTTACTATGCAAATTTCTATATCAGTGTAACAACCAACTGAAAAACCTCACAAAGATAAGCGTATACAGAGCCGTTGTCATACCCACACTCCTGTTCGGCTCCGAATCATGGGTCCTCTACCGGCACCACCTACGGCTCCTAGAATGCTTCCACCAGCGTTGTCTCCGCTCCATCCTCAACATCCATTGGAGCGCTTACACCCCTAACGTCGAAGTACTCGAGATGGCAGAGGTTGACAGCATCGAGTCCACGCTGCTGAAGATCCAGCTGAGCTGGATGGGTCACGTCTCCAGAATGGAGGACCATCGCCTTCCCAAGATCGTGTTATATGGCGAGCTCTCCACTGGCCATCGTGACAGAGGTGCACCAAAGAAAAGGTACAAGGACTGCCTAAAGAAATCTCTTGGTGCCTGCCACATTGACCACCGCCAGTGGGCTGATAACGCCTCAAACCGTGCATCTTGGCGCCTCACAGTTTGGCGGGCAGCAACCTCCTTTGAAGAAGACCGCAGAGCCCACCTCACTGACAAAAGGCAAAGGAGGAGAAACCCAACACCCAACCCCAACCAACCAATTTTCCCTTGCAACCGCTGCAATCGTGTCTGCCTGTCCCGCATCGGACTTGTCAGCCACAAACGAGCCTGCAGCTGACGTGGACTTTTTACCCCCTCCATAAATCTTCGTCCGCGAAGCCAAGCCAAAGAAAGAAAAAGTAAAACTAATAAATTCCCCAGCCTTAATATAACATATGTAATTAAAGTCTAAGCTACACTTCCAAACAGACCACAGAAAAACTTAGACACAAAACAAACACAAAACACACAAGACTCACAAAGCATCGATCTCAACCGAAGCAAAGATCATAAACAAAATTCAGTTTGTTTGGTAAACTGAAGCCAAAAGATATTTGAGAGAGAGAGAGAGAGAGAGAGAGAGAGAGAGAGAGAGAGCACAAAATTCGAAGTTATCTTGTGTTGCTTGCAGAGAGAGGAACAACTGGCTTGGTCCGGATCCTTCTGGCTGCCTTCGGAATGTTCATCCTTTTTTCAAATGCCCAACATTCTAAACTATCCTCCAGACCATGAATCATGCTCTGGACCTTCTTCCACTCCACAACACCACCCAGTGGTGGTTTATCATACATGTCCAGGAATTTTTAGATCATTTTCTGCCAATGCTCAGTCAATCTCCCACTCTCTCAGCAGTCCACCTTCACCTTGGCTCTCTAAGGCAAACTGCCACTTTTTAACATTAATCCACACAACACATAGGTCAATACACAACACAGAACTCTAACACACCGTGAAGACTGATGCAAAATATCTGTTCAAGGCCTTGGCCATTTCCTCATTACTCAATATCAATTTCCCTTTCTCATCTTCCAAGGGACCTATGTTGATTCTAGCCACCCTCTTTCATTTAATATATTTACAAATTTTCTTAACGTCTATTTTTATATTTTATGCTAATTTACCTTAATGATCTTTCTTCCCTTTATTTCTCATTTAGTTGCCCTTTGTTGCCTTTTAAAGTTTTTCCAATCCTTCAGTTTCCCACTACTCTTGACAACTTTGTACAATGCTTTTCATTTTATATTTTCCTTTATTTCTTCAGTTAACCAAGGCTGGCTCTTTCACCTCTTACTGGCCTTATTTTTAGCAGGAATATATTTTTTGTTAAGCACTGTGAAAAATCTCTGAAAGTATTACACTGTTCCTCAAATGTTCTGCATCTAGCCTGTGCTCCCAGTCCACCCTAATCAATTCTTGTTGTTGTCTCCCCTGTTCAAGAATAATACACTAGTTTTAGATCTATCTATTGCACCCTCCATCTGAAGTAAATGTCAGTTTATAGGCTATATTCTGTGACAGTGTATATAGAATTGTTTTTGGGAGATAAATTGGGAAGGTTTGTTAGAGTAGGTCACATGCAAATACTTTAACACATCTTATTTGAAATACTGGAGACATAGTGGCTTCTCACACCTTTTTGCAAGAGCTTTGAAGAGTTCTCAAGATAATGGATTATTGTTTACCAAGGCAACAGATGAAAGGGCAGACTGGAGCCGCTGCTGTCTTAAAGGAGAATTTGCTGTTGTAAGAGGGTCATGTGATTTTGTAAGCAGAGAGAGTCAAACAGGCTTTCTCTCAGTCTCAGTGCGTGTGTGTGAGAGAGAGAGAGAGAGAGAGAGAGAGAAGCAGAGATCACTTGACAGTGTCAGTCAACAGAAGTTGCTGTGACTGAAATTGGACAAGCTGGCAAGCTTTTGGAAGACAGCCTGATTTTGATATTTGGCGAAGAGTTAATCCTCAAACCGTGCATCTTGGCGCCTCACAGTTTGGCGGGCAGCAACCTCCTTTGAAGAAGACCGCAGAGCCCACCTCACTGACAAAAGGCAAAGGAGGAAAAACCCAACACCCAACCCCAACCAACCAATTTTCCCCTGCAGCTGCTGCAACCGTGTCTGCCTGTCCCGCATCGGACTTGTCAGCCACAAACGAGCCTGCAGCTGATGTGGACTTTTACCCCCTCCATAAATCTTCGTCCGCGAAGCCAAGCCAAAGAAAGAAAGAATCCTACAGAGAAAGATTTTTCTTTTTATTCCTCGCGACATAATTCTTTTTCTAGAATTGATTATTTTTTAATATCAGCACATTTGCAGGATAGGGTTACATCTGTGGAGTATAAGGCTAGATTGGTTTCGGATCATTCATTACTATTATTAGAATATTTGAGTTCACAAGATGTTCAGAAAGTTTCAAAATGGAGATTTAATACTATGCTATTGCAAAAACCAGAATTTATTAGTTTTTTAAAATAGCAAATTGAAATTTTTATTGTTATTAACTGTAATTCTGTTTCTAGTCATTTTGTTTTATGGGGTGCAATGAAAGCTTTTTTGCGAGGCCAAATTATCAGTTATGCCTCTAAAGTAAAGAAGGAGAAAATTAAAGAGATTGAAGACTTAGAGAAAAAGATAACTGTTACTGAAAAAGAATTTCAAAAACATGCTACCGAAACGCAAAAGAATCAGTTAACTAATTTAAAATTTAAATAAAATGAATTACAAACATATCGGTTTGAATGTTTAATGAATCGAACTAAGCATAAATTTTATGAATGGGGTGAGAAAGCTCATAAAGTTTTGTCATGGCAATTAAAAAAGCAACAATTATCTAGGATTGTACCAGCGATTAGAAAGAAATCAGGTATTACTTTTAATCAAAAGGAGATTAATGAGGAATTTTGTAATTTCTATAAACAATTGTATACTTCAGAATGTAAAGATGTAACTGGAGACGCAATAGATTCTTTCTTGAAAAATATTAACTTGCCACAATTGAACCAAGAAGATAGACAAGAGTTAGATAAACCTTTTACAGACGATGAAATAGAAATGGCAATAAGAGATATGCCGAATGGAAAGGCACCTGATGAAGATGGGTTTTCTATAGAGTTTTATAAAGTTTTTTATGCTGATGTATCTTCTATTTATAAGGATGTATTACAACAAACTTATAATACTTTTCAATTACCCGAGTCTTGTTCTAACGTAATAATTACGGTTATACCAAAAAAAGATAAAGACCCTTTACAGGTTTCTTCTTAGAGACCAATATCGTTGTTAAATGTAGATTATAAAATTGTAACTAAAATTATGGCTAATAGATTAGCTCAATATCTGCCTAAAATTATACATGGTGATCAAACGGGATTTATAAAAAATAGGTATGCGTCAGATAATATTTTACGGTTAATAACCTTGATAAATAAATCTAAATTTCAGTTGAATTATCCAATAGTGGTTTCATTGGATGCAGAAAAGGCTTTTGATAGAGTGGAATGGAAGTTTCTGTTCAAAGTACTTGAGAAATTTAGTTTTGGTTCTTCATTTATTGGATTGATAAAGGCTTTATACAATAGCCCGAAGGCTAGAATTTGGCCAAATTTCAGAATCTTTTAGTTTGACAAGATCTACTAGACAAGGATGTCTGTTGTCACCTGCTTTATTTGCTATAGTTATTGAACCTTTAGCACAATTAATATGTCAAAATGAAAATGTTAAAGGTATGAGAGTTCTGAATGAGGAATACAAGATTAATTTATTTGCTAATGATGTTTTATTATATTTGGTAGATCCGGATACTTCTTTACCTGCAATTCAAGAATGTTTAGAAATTTATGGCCAATTATCTGGTTATAAAGTAAATTGGGCTAAAAGTGAAATTTTGCCAATTTGTAAAGATGATTATTCAGTGTATAAAAATATTACAAATTTGAAGTGGACTACACAAATTAAATATTTAGGAATTAATGTTAATATGAAATTTCAAGAATTTTTTTTGGCTTGGCTTCGCGGACGAAGATTTATGGAGGGGGTAAAAGTCCACGTCAGCTGCAGGCTCGTTTATGGCTGACAAGTCCGATGCGGGACAGGCAGACACGGTTGCAGCGGCTGCAGGGGAAAATTGGTTGGTTGGGGTTGGGTGTTGGGTTTTTCCTCCTTTGCCTTTTGTCAGTGAGGTGGGCTCTGCGGTCTTCTTCAAAGGAGGTTGCTGCCCGCCAAACTGTGAGGCGCCAAGATGCACGGTTTGAGGCGATATCAGCCCACTGGCGGTGGTCAATGTGGCAGGCACCAAGAGATTTCTTTAGGCAGTCCTTGTACCTTTTCTTTGGTGCACCTCTGTCACGGTGACCAGTGGAGAGCTCGCCATATAACACGATCTTGGGAAGGCGATGGTCCTCCATTCTGGAGACGTGACCCACCCAGCGCAGCTGGATCTTCAGCAGCGTGGACTCGATGCTGTCGACCTCTGCCATCTCGAGTACTTCGACGTTAGGGATGAAAGCGCTCCAATGGATATTGAGGATGGAGCGGAGACAACGCTGGTGGAAGCGTTCTAGGACCCGTAGGTGATGCTGGTAGAGGACCCATGATTCGGAGCCGAACAGGAGTGTGGGTATGACAACGGCTCTGTATACGCTTATCTTTGTGAGGTTTTTCAGTTGGTTGTTTTTCCAGACTCTTTTGTGTAGTCTTCCAAAGGCGCTATTTGCCTTGGCGAGTCTGTTGTCTATCTCATTGTCGATCCTTGCATCTGATGAAATGGTGCAGCCGAGATAGGTAAACTGGTTGACCGTTTTGAGTTTTGTGTGCCCGATGGAGATGTGGGGGGGCTGGTAGTCATGGTGGGGAGCTGGCTGATGGAGGACCTCAGTTTTCTTCAGGCTGACTTCCAGGCCAAACATTTTGGCAGTTTCCGCAAAGCAGGACGTCAAGCGCTGAAGAGCTGGCTCTGAATGGGCAACTACAGCGGCATCGTCTGCAAAGAGTAGTTCACGGACAAGTTTCTCTTGTGTCTTGGTGTGAGCTTGCAGGCGCCTCAGATTGAAGAGACTGCCATCCGTGCGGTACCGGATGTAAACAGCGTCTTCATTGTTGGGGTCTTTCATGGCTTGGTTCAGCATCATGCTGAAGAAGATTGAAAAGAGGGTTGGTGCGAGAACACAGCGTTGCTTCACGCCATTGTTAATGGAGAAGGGTTCAGAGAGCTCATTGCTGTATCTGACCCGACCTTGTTGGTTTTCGTGCAGTTGGAAAATCATGTTGAGGAACTTTGGGGGGCATCCGATGCGCTCTAGTATTTGCCAAAGCCCATTCCTGCTCACGGTGTCGAAGGCTTTGGTGAGGTCAACAAAGGTGATGTAGAGTCCTTTGTTTTGTTCTCTGCACTTTTCTTGGAGCTGTTTGAGGGCAAAGACCATGTCAGTAGTTCCACTGTTTGCGCGAAAGCCGCACTGTGATTCAGGGAGAATATTCTCGGTGACACTAGGTATTATTCTATTTAGTAGAATCCTAGCGAAGATTTTGCCTGCAATGGAGAGCAGCGTGATTCCCCTGTAGTTTGAGCAGTCTGATTTCTCGCCTTTTTTTTTGTACAGGGTGATGATGGTGGCATCACGAAGGTCCTGAGGCAGTTTTCCTTGGTCCCAACAAAGCTTGAAAAACTCATGCAGTTTGGCATGCAGAGTTTTGCCGCCAGCCTTCCAGACCTCTGGGGGGGATTCCATCCATACCTGCTGCTTTGCCACTTTTCAGTTGTTCGATTGCCTTATATGTCTCATCCAGGGTGAGGACCTCATCCAGCTCTAGCCTTAGGGGCTGTTGAGGGAGCTGGAGCAGGGCGGAATCTTGGACTGAGCGGTTGGCACTGAAAAGTGAAAATATTTGTAATATAAAAATATTCCAAATTTGAAGTGGACTACACAAATTAAATATTTAGGAATTAATGTTAATATGAAATTTCATGAATTATACTCAATTAATTATCTTCCTTTAATAAAAAGGATTAAATTAGATTTGATTAGGTGGAGGGATCTACCTTTGGGTTTACTCGGGAGGATTAATACCATAAAAATGAATATTTTTCCTAGAATACAATATCTGTTTCAATCAATTCCTTATTTTAAAAAAAAAGTTTTTTTAAGGACTTATATAAAGCGATTAGAGAATTCTTATAGAAGGGAAAATTTCCGAGAGTAGCAATGAGAAAATTGATGTGGGATTTTCAATTTGGAGGTTTAAGATTACTCAATTTTCAGCATTATTACGAAGCAGCTCAATTTAAATTTCTTAGTGCATTAATGAATATGGATGACCCACCTAGTTGGGTAAAGATAGAAATGGCGGTTATTTTAGAAAAATTTCCTCATGAGTTTTTGTTTCAATGGAATAAAAATTTACTACGAACTTACGATGTGCCAATATTGAAACATTTATTGAATTTATGGACAAGTAAACTTAAAAATTGGGACTTAAAAATATATATTCTGGAAGATTGCCATTATATAATAATCAACTTGTTCCTTTTACGGTCTCCAATGCCACTTTGAAACAATGGGAAAAGAAGGGAATAAAAAATTTATCTGATTGTTTTTCTGAGGGTTGTTTTTGTTCCTTTGATGAATTACAAAGAAAATATGGTATTAGTGGAAATTCTATATTTGTATATTATCAATTAATATCTTTTGTAAAACAGTTATGTGGTCGACATATGATTTTATTACCTGAATCTAGTTTTGAAGAATATGTACTTTCAATACCAAAAAAGGGATATATATCTGATTTGTATTGTATTTTACAAGAAATTGATAGTAAAAAAGACTGGGATAAAGATAAGTTGAAATGGGAAAAAGATTAAGGACATAAAATAGCTGAAGAAGCTTGGATGGAAATTTGTCAGAATAGTATTTGGAAATTAATTAACGCTAGACTAGCGATGATTAATTATAATTTTGTTCATCAGCTATATTTAACACCGGAGAAATTTAAAACATTTGGTCTTAGTAAGTTGGATTCTTGTTTTCGATGTGATCAGACGGCCAATACTTTTTTGCATACTGTTTGGCTTTGTGATTGATTGCAACAATTTTGGAAAGGTATTCAATCTATTTTTAACAGTTTATATAATATCCATCTTGTATTAGATCCTGATATATTTTTATTAGGGAACATGCAATCATTAATTGATTTAGGTTTAGAGGATTATCAGATTTCCTTTATCTATTTACCTTTAGTCGTGGCTAAGAAATGTATAGCACTTACTTGAAAAGATAAAAATATATTAACTTTAGATAAGTGGTATTTGGAGATGAAATTTTGTTTGACTATGGAAAGGATATCTTTTTCAATTCAGGATAGGATGTCTTTTTATAAGTTAAAGTGGACTCCGTTTGCTAATTATATGCATTTAAGTTTGATTTAAATATATGTTTAAGTGTGATATTTTAGTATTGATTAAAAAAAAATTTTGTTGTTGTTAGAATTTTTTTTTAGGTTAAGTTTTATCTTTTTTTTTTGTAAGTGGGTATTTTTTTTTCCATATATAATATTGTTAATTTTATTAACTCTTCACTCTTTATTTTGGGGGGGAGGGTTGGACTAATTTTAAGTTAGATTTTACTAATATTGTGTTACAATTAACGGGGGGGTGTTATTTTGTGTAGTTTTCTGATGTAATATTGTAATCATACCCCCTCCATAAATCTTTTTACCCCCTCCATAAATCTTTGTCCGCGAAGCCAAGCCAAAGAAGAAGAATTGTAATCATACCATTTTAATTTTTTTTATTTTTCTTTAAATGTAATTCTCTATTGTATTCATGTTATAAAATTTTAAATAAAGTCTTCAAAAAAAAAAGGAAGACAGCCTGGTTGAAGCCCTTATGATTCATGCGAGAGGAGAAAACTGGCTGTCTAATGTTTCACTTGGAATAAAAGAAACAGAAAGGAACTCTGTGGTGACCTGAAAGAAAGAGGTTATCATCTGGAGAACCATGACGGGTTAAGTTTCACTGAAGTGACTGATGGAAGTACGTCAGTTGTGGATGTCCTTGAATAACAAATCTCTCTCTGAAAACCAACAAAAACCTTCCTGAGCAGTAACCATTTACCTTTCGAGCACGGGTGAACTTTATTCATGTTAAATTCTGTGCCCAGTGTAAGAATTGCCTGCAACCAGTGAACTTGGAGGAATGAGAAGTGAGATTGGACTGTGAACCAAAGAACCTTTCTGAACTTACACACATACATTACATACACGTGTGCTTAGAATTAGAAGGGGGTTAAGTTAATAATAGATAAATTAAAGTTTGTTTCTGTTTTCATGTTTAAAGATAATTAAAAGCAACTTTTGTTTAAGTAACCATTTGTCTTGGTGAATATCTATTGCTGCTGGGTTTATGGGTCCTCTGGGCTCATAACAATACCTCTCCAAGGAGCTCCCCACAGGAGGTCCAAAATCTGGAGGTTGGAACTGAGCAAGAATTGTTTGGGGAATGGCAGAAACAAGGGATTTTTTCAAATCTCAGAACACAATTTTTGTAAGTGTAACGTGTTGTGTTAAGTTGGAGGGTTCTAACAGATGAGATAGCAAGGAATCAGGAGGAGGATTGGATCAGCCAGGAGTTTTTTTTTAAATGTAAAAAAGAGAAAACTATTTCACCTATTTGTGAGGTTTTGTAATGTCTTTTTCCCTGCAGTTTCAAAATATCAAAGGTGGTAGTAGTCGGAGACCTTTATGTGGGAAAGACAAGTATGATTAACAGGTGAGTGGTTTACCATCATGAACTGAATTTTGAGGCTAATCTAATATATTTAAATTGAACAGCACCAAATCATTTTTCTGTAGTCGATTATGAACAAAAATATTTATTTAGATTTTGCATGACAATTTTGTGCACATTAAAATTACTTGCACTTACATACCTGCTTATACCACAGAAATTACCTCCATAAAATTAAGTAATTTTGAAGTGTCATTTAAGGGAACATGATGACCTCAAAGTTAGATCCCACTCGTAGCAAAGAGATAATAGCCATTCCTTTTAAAGTCATATTGCATGGAACAGACTTTTTGAACCAACATGTCCATGCCAAGAAAATTGGCATTCTGGCTCGTCCCATTTGCCTTCAATTGATACAATTTCTTCTCAGCCCTTTCTATCCATATATCAGTTCAAATATCCTTTGAATGTCAAAATCATACCTGCTTCTATTGTTTTCTCTGGCAACTCTTTCCAGATATGGACTATGCTCTGAGTAAAAAGATTTCTCTCAGGTTCATCTTAAATTTCTCTGTTCTCAACCTTAAACCTTTGCCTTCTAGTTCTAATTCTTGTAGAACCATCAACCCTGGAAAAAGACTGTGAGCGTTCACTTTATCCATGCCCCTCATGATTTTAATAAATCTCTATAAGGTTTATTATATAAACCTCAGCTTCCTACACTCCATAGATTAAAGAACCAGTCTATCTGACCTCTCCCGTTAACTCAAACCCTCTAGTCCAAGCATTATTCTGGTGAATGTCCTCTGGACCTGTTCCAACATGTCAATAATCTTCCTATAACTGAAATGACCAGGGTTACATACAGTACTCCAAGTGTGGTCTTACCAATGCCTTGTAAGGTAGGCCAGGAGATCAGAGGCAAAACGCTCCCCACCATCACGAACATCTATAGGGAATGCTGCCTTTGGAGTGCAGCAGCAATGATCAAGGATCCACACCACCCAGCACACACTCTGTTCTCACTGCTGCCATCAGGAGAGAGGTGTCGGTGCCGCAAGTCTCGTGCCATTAGGTTCAGAGACAACTGCTATCCCTCCACCATCAGACTCCTCAACAACAAACTCATTCATGAGCTTGTTTACACGTGTGCGATAAGTACAGTTTTTTTCTTGTGTGCCTAAGTGGTAATTCGCCCACAATAAAAAGAATCTCAGGGTTGAATGTCATATCATGTATGTATTCTGGCAATAAATCTGAATCTGAGCTGAATGAGTCATTATTGAATGAAGGAGCAGACTCAATAAGTCAGATGGCCTATTCCCCCTCCTAGTTCCTATGATCTTGTACTTAGCGTTTATACTTTTAATGATATTGTTGAAGAATAATGGTTGCTGAGGAAATCTGCCTGATTAGTATCTCAGTGCAACTGGAAGATGCCATCCCTGCAGTGAAATGCTCCCACATTGGTATCAGCCAAATGGATGCGCTAACTTCTCGAGAATTTAATTTGAACCCATAATCTTAAGATTCAGCTGAACAAGGGTTTTCCACTTAATCATACTCTGGGCAGAGACCATTAAAGCATAATGATAAATGTATTTTCAATGGCAACTGAAGAAAAAATTGTGAGCAGAATACTTTTAAGCAAGGTCATGCCACTTCATTTAAAGAGAAAAGCACAAGGATAAGCAAAGGATAGGCCTATATTTGTTTGAAGCAGTGGTTCTTAGCCTTTTTGTTCCACTCACATACTGCCTTAAGTAATCCTCTACTATCCACAGAGCACCTATGCATAGAAGTTTGCCAAAGGTTCTGATGACATACCAAACCTCTGCAAACTTCTGAGGAAGTAGAGGCACTGTTGTGATTTCTTCACAATGACATTGGGTCCGGGAAAGGTCCTTCGAGATAGTGTCTCCCAAGAATTTAGTATGTTCTCTCTCTGCCTCTGATCCCCCAATGATCACTGGATTTCCATTCCTAAAATCTACAATCAGTTCCTTGGACTTGGTGATATTGAATGAGAAGTTGTTGTTAGTACACCTAAATTGTAAGTTCAGCTAAGTTTCAATCTCCCTCCTGTTTGCTATCCCCTCCTTTTATACAGCCCATTAGGAATGGTATTGTTAGCAAACTTGTAAATGATGTCGTGGTAAACCCCTAATATATGTTTCACATCTTTGTTGTGAATGTCCTGAATGTTGTGTGTAACTGTGGTTGATTAAGTGTTAAATGTGGAAGATGTAAGGGGAGGAGGGAATGGGACAGAAAAAGCTTGAACTTTATAGAATTGATAATTTTAAATTGTAATCAATTTGGATATTGTCAACATTGACATCACTAATATTGATAACTGAGTTTAAGTTTGGAAAATCATAAATAAAATATTTTTTTAAATGGTGTCGTTGTCTTACCAAGCCACACAATCATAGGTGTGAATCGAGTAGAGTAGGGGGCTCAGTACTCACCCTAGAGGTGCTCCAGTGCTGACAGAGATTCTGGAGGAGATGTTATTGGCAATCCACACTGATTGTAGTCTGGAGGTGAGGAAATCCAGGATCCAATTGAGGGCCAGATCTTGGAGTTTGCTAATCAGTTTTGAGGAGATGATGGTGTTGAATGCCGAACTGTAGTTGGTAAAGAGCATCCTGATGTATGCATCTTTGCTGGCCAGGTGTTCCAGGGTTTTGAGTAGTACCTGTGAGATGCCAGCTGCCATGGGCCTGTTGGTGTGTATCTTTGAGATTGATCCAAGCATATTCCAAGACGAGACAGACAAATCTTCAGTCTGAAGGGTACGTGGGTTGTGGGCATCAGGCAAAAGAGTGGAGTTGAGGCCAAAATCAGACCAGCCATGATCTTAATGAATGAGAGAGCAGGTTTGAGGGGCTGAATGACTTGCTCCTTATATCCTTTGTTTTAATAATTCAGTCATTGTTCATATTTATGCTGAAGATTATACATTCTTAGTTAAACAACTATTTAGACAACTATTGCTGGGTTCCAACTTCCAATCTGCAAAGCACATGCTTTACAATGACAGTCCGATGAGCAAGCATCTAAGAAATTCTGTAGGGCTGCATCATGTAATATTTTGCTTCACATAGAGTAAATGTTATTGTTCCATCTCTCAACCTTTGCTTATAAATAAGAGCTCAAAGTCATCACTGGTATTGCAGTGCACAAGTTGGGCACACTGCTACATTTTAAAGTACTGTATATTTTGACATGCAAGTTAACCAGTGTACAAGTTGACCCCCCCCCCCCCTCTTTCAGCCTCATTTTAAGGGTTTTATGGTATATCCGGCATATAAGTCGACCCCAATTTTCTGGCTGCCCAAGGTGCCCCATTGACTGGCATACATGTCAACCCCCGATGCTTAAGATGGGCCATTGACCGGCGTATAATTACATTGACCCCCATAGTTCGCGCAAATTGATCTGCTGGGTGTTGGCTGAAGGTGATTACTATCATGGAGGGTCCATCGACACAACACAGCACGCAACGAAAATATAAAGCAAGCTTTAAGTTGAAAGTGATAGAAATGGCCAAGAAAACCAACAGTTGCGCTGCTACAAGAAAATTTGATGTGCATGAGAAGATGGTAAGAGATTGGAGGAAGAAAGCAGACTTTAAGAAAAATACCTAAAAGGCAATGTTCTTTGAGAAAAGGAATCATTCATTGACCAAAGTTGGAAAATCACATTGCAGAATGGTTTTGTGAAGAGAGGCAAGATTGCTGCATCGTCACCCGAAATAAAATAAGAACATTTGCTCTACAGTGGGCCAAGTCGCACCCAGACCTCGGTGATGATTTTGAGGCTACTGATGGCTGATGCAATTGTTTCATGAACAGAAAAAAATCTGGTATTACACCAAAAAACAAAAATTGCACAGAAACTACCAAAAGATCTTGATTATAAAGTTGTAAGTTTTTACCAGTTTATTACATGGAACCAGCAGAAACATCAAGTTTGCATTAGCAAATATCGGAAACATGGACGAAATCTCCATGAATTTCGACATGAAAGGCAATAGAACAGTGGAATGGAAAGGTGTTAAAACTGTGCAAACCAGAAATACAGGCCATGAAAGGACCAGGTTTACCACGGTGTTATCGTGCATGGCCAACAGAACAAAGTTAAGACCCATGGTAATCTTCAACACAAAATTAAACTGAAAATGAAAATGGTGTAAAACTATGGATAGACAATGTGTGGAACAGGCGGCCGGGCAGGTTATGCAAAGAATGGAGTTTGCTGATCTGGGATAGGTTTCGTAGCCACTTAACTGAGAACACTAAAAGTTGATTAGCACTACATAATACTTACATGGCGGTTATCTTGGGTGATTTGACTTCACTATTGTGACCCCTCGAT
This sequence comes from Narcine bancroftii, assembly GCF_036971445.1. Taxonomy (NCBI): domain Eukaryota; kingdom Metazoa; phylum Chordata; class Chondrichthyes; order Torpediniformes; family Narcinidae; genus Narcine; species Narcine bancroftii. Next base: position 201,964,807 of record NC_091472.1, read on the forward strand.
ATATGTTTGAACAAGCCATTCAAAGACCATGTGCACGAGGAATGGAATACATGGATGTCGAGTGCAGTAAGGTCATTTACAAAAGCAGGATAATATGTGCTGCATCACTTGATATGCTTTATAACTTCGTGCTTAAGGCATGGAACAAAGTTAGAGACTGTGATAAAAATAATTTAAAAGTGTGGTATCTCTTGTGCAATTAATGGTACAGAAGATGATTTATTGTGGGATACTGACAACAAAGCTGAAACCGCCTCATCAGATACAGACTGGGACCCATTATGGTACTGTTTAAACAGTGAGAGTATGTACTTGCTGCCACATTTGCATCAGACGATGTTAGAGTGATTTTGAAGGGTTTTAATTCTGTGGTTTTCAATAAAAATTTCAATGAAAATCTGTCCCAGTTGGGTTTTTTTTTGGTTTTTCAAGGGTTGACTGATACGCCAGATTGGCACGCATGGGATTTTGAGCTGAATTTAAGGTCTCAAAAGTATATCCAGCATATAAGTCGGCACCCATTTTTGAGAGATTTTTTGGGGTTTCACGACTCAACTTGTACGCGGAAATATACGGTACTTCAACCAGCAATTATCTGAGATTCTAAGATCATTAAAAACTAAAATATAAAGCAAGCAAATGTTACTTAAGTACAAGAACTATACAGTTCTTGAAAAATATCTTCTGCATTTTGTGGAGTTGTTGACAGAACCTTGAAGTGAAATCAGGTGATGTTCTTTCATCATTTGGATTGAAAGTTGGATGCACATTAACAACCCTGAGGCCTTGGTGCATCGAATGCCTGGGAACTTTTACTTAACTTTTAAAGCTTATGTTTCAAGAGTACAAAGATGGTTCAAATTAAATGTCCAGGGAAAAGCATATCTGACATTTGTAAAAATCCTGTCCTTGTTGATTGGCAAGTGAGGCACATCCATCTAGTTCTGCATTAGCCTATAATTTCTGCATTAGATTGTAAAGTTGGTAGTAAGGAACAGCTACTTGTAAAACATTTCCACTAAAAACTCAAAGTGCTAGGGTTAAACAAGAAAGTCTACAGATGCTGGTAGTTGAGGTATACCTGAGGAAGGACCCATGCCCGAATTGTTAGTTACCCTTTGCTTCCTATGGATACTGCTTGACCTACCAAGTTTCTCCAGCATATTTGTATATTGCATCCAAGATGCTGAATGATGCTGGAGCAGTTTCCTGTTGCTATTTTGATTGATGGTAAAGCCACTGCATGCTATCAATGGACAGTGATCTGCTTTCATAATCTCAATGCAACTTGATATTATTTGTTGATGCAATGCTGAATAGGCCTAGTTTGCTATAAATTGTAGGGAGTTATATTGCAAAAGTGGCCGTTAATGCAAATGGCTACTCGGGACATCTCTTCCAGGATTAGAAAACAGACATTTGCATTTTCAAAATCGTCTGTTGAGGTGGACAAGACTACAACCTTTATGTCTTCCTGATCACATTAACTGCATCTGAAGGATCACTCTACATGTGACTAGGTCAGCCAGAACAACTAGGACTCCCTTCACAGGATGAGAGATCAGGCAGTAGCTAACATTTATTTGTATCTACAGTAAAATCCCTGTTATCCGAAATTAAAGGAACTGGCAGTCTAAGCAAATGACAAAAAAGTTGCAGAAAATAAATGTAAAAAATACAAAAGTTTAAAATTGGCGCAATCACACAACATGCAATCTCAACCAACTGGAAAATTCACTTATCCGGCATCTACTAATCCCCATAGGTTTTAATCTTTTCAGTTAGCAGGCACATACTGTCTTTCTTTGTTGTTGAATTATGTTCTTGAAGTATTGTTTATTATGATCCTATTGAAATTTTCAGATTTTGTAAAGATGTGTTTGACCGAGACTATAAGGCCACAATTGGGGTTGATTTTGAAATTGAGCGGTTTGAAATTGCTGGAGTTCCATTCAACCTTCAAATGTAAGTTCTGATATATAATCACATCAGCAGAATTTCAAAGTTTTCCCATTTCATAAAAGATTGCTGTATTTTCAACTTTTAAATTATTCTTGTGCAAATGCATATTTTGAAGTGCAAAGTGAATCTGCGATTCTTTGTTCGGGAATTAATGAGTGCTGAGAAGAAACCCTGATCAGACAGAATGGTGAACTTGATTCACAGAGCTAAGAATTGGGCTGTAGTGTACAAACTTAACCACCCTGAAGTTGCTTATGGAGAGAAATGCATCAACTACACCGTTTTCAAAAAATAAACATGGGATATGGTTTATCTGTGCCCCGAAAGGGATCACTTTTGTACATATGGACCTGAGCACTTCCTCCCAATATTAGCAATTCAGGCTTTTGATGAAGTATTAAACTGAGACTTCACCTACTCTCACAGAGACAAAAGGTTAAACACTAGCTTCTGTGGGACTTCTGAGACCATGGGCCGAAATGAATCATTTGTTGGCATCACTGGTTAAAATCATTTGCAGTGTCTGTAACAATCATGTGGTTCACCTTTCTGCCATCGAGATGTGGAATTTCATGAAGCCTTTTCCTCCCTTTTACTGTTTAGTTTCTGCCAATATTCACACATATAGCTAGGAATGCAAATGTTTCATCTTAGTTCATTGGAATATGAGAGCTTGAGGTTACAGCTTGTGGTGTAAAGTTCTGTTGCCAATAGATCAGAACACCTCACAGATGGAAATATAAATTGCTTGGTCTATTCTGCATCTCAAATACAACACCTCAGAATTTTGGGGGTGTCTTAAAATTATGTGAAGGATACCACGTGTCATATTTTATTTCCCATGTGCAGCCGAGAAGCTTGATTGCCAAGCAATATTTTTGTTTACAAAACTGTGGAATTGAATTCTGGAATTGTATTGCATTACTCCAAAAGTTAAACAAGGGACCTCCCAGATTTAATCATTTTCGTATCTATTTTGATTTTTCTGTTAGCTGTGTATGGAGTACCTCTATTTTCAAAGCATCACCTATTTTGAAATATTGGGGAGCAAACATGTCTTATTAATAATCTCTGTGTATTTCACCAAACAGATGCTGACAGACCTTCTCCTAATCTCACTTGCAGCTTTTGAGACCCAGAACTCAATCTCTTGCTCTTAGTTTTGAAACTCCCCCAACCCCCAGAGCTAGCAGTAAGTTGGAGGCCTTATCTCTACATATCACAGCCAATCTCCCTCCTCCCTGTTTTCTTGCAGTTCCTCTTCTCTTTAACAAACTCATACATTGCCTATCTGAATCACTACAGGTCTTGATTCTACAACCTCTCTAAAGCTCTGGACCCAGCTTTCAAATCAAGCAATGCATTTTGGACAATAAAAGATGTGCCCTTTTTTTAGGCAAAACCAACACCAAAATAGCAATTAGCATATCATCCATTTGTGGTTACCACATGGGAGGTCTTAAAATAAAGAGGTCCACTCATCATTACTAAAATTTATAACTTTTATTATCAAAAATGGACATTTTTAACCCTCCTTGAACTGAAGTTCTGATTTCTTGAGACAGAGTGATGAATTTTTATGCTCTATCTATTCTTCCTCATTTGTCCATCCAGGTGTTCAGAATTATCAAAATCTGTACAATTGAGATTTGTGCTTTTTAACTCTTCAATTCAACAAACACCAGAATCCTGTGGAAAGCTTTTGGAGAAACATAAATTTGCTATTGAGAGGATTGAACTGATAAGTATCTCTGTTGATTTTAGTTGGGACACAGCTGGGCAGGAGAAGTTCAAGTGTATTGCCTCTGCCTATTACAGAGGTGCTGAAGGTAAGCATAAAGCAGCAGAAGAAACAATGTGATATTATCTGAGTTGTTACCAATATATTGTTTCAATACTGTTCCAAATTTATGCTTCCAGTCATTATAATAGCCTTTGATCTGGCTGACATACAGACCCTGGAGCACACATGGTAAGTCTTGGTTTTTCATAGTCCTTTAAATAGTTCTTCTATATTTCAATCTACTGTATGTTTACTGCAATTGTCATAAATTTAGTTGATAGGTATTTTCATTGGTGACTTGTAGCAAGTCTCCATTTTAGAATGTCTCACAATTGAGAATTATTTGTTTCCACGCTGGTTTTATGGGTTCCGAGGTAGGTTATGAGGCCAATGTGGGAACCACAGACTGCCATAGTTGGACCAGCAAATACCAGATGGGTCAGATGGCTACATAGTTTGTAAGATAGTCATTTCCTTCTGCCAGCCATAGAGGACTCCCGATACATGGACTCAGTTTTCTATACCATCCTAGGGATAAAATTAATGAATAATTTGTCAGTTGAAATATGAGGACAATGGACAATAATTCTCCTCACTAGAGCTTTCAAGAGCTCAATTATGATCAATTACAGTTAATCATGATCAGCCCCAGAAATTGACTGTTTTGGTCAGTTTCCTTGGTGGATGAAATGCCATCATAATGGTGATATAATCTGATATTTGCATTTTTTAAATGACCACAACTTACAGTCATGATACAACTTCAGGACATGGCAGGACAGGAAATAAACGAGCACGGACCATCCCAAAGCAACACCACTTGCCTTACGATGAAGAATTCTTATAGGATCTTGGGTAGTGAGCAAATAAACAATAATAATTCAAAAATAACACAGGTAGTATTTGTTGACCATGGTGATTTAATTTCTTTCACTTTATATGGTTGTTTGGTCCACCAGCGGGGTGGGAGAGAGGATGGAGTGAAAGAGTGGTTGCAATACAAAAAAGTGGTGAAGAAACTCAGCAGGTCAAGCAGCATCCATAGGAAGTAAAAGATAACCAACATTTTTCAGGCCTGAAACATTGGTTTGATTTGACTTCCTATGGATGCTGCATAACTGCTGAGTTTCTCCATCACTTTTGAGGATTGAACTTTTGCAGTTTGGCCCCGACCGCAGCATCTGCAGATTTTCTTGCTTAACTCAACTTGGATATTTCTTGCATCTTAAATTTGGCTAAATATCATTGGATTAAGTTTAGAAGGATGAGGAGGGATTTTATAGAAATATATAAAATGAATAGATTGAGCAGGCAGATTGTTTTCACTGGCAGGTGAGGCTAGAACTGGGAGACATAGTCTCAAGATTCAGGGAGATGAGGAGGAACTGCTTCTCTTGGGGAGTAGTGAATCTGTGGAAATCTCTGCCCAATGAAGTGGGGGAGGGGGACAGCCTCATTAAATGTATTTAAGACACATAGATTTTTGAATGGTATGGGAATTAAGGATTATGGGAAATAGGCAGGTGAGTGGAGTTGAGCCTATGGCTGGATCAACCATAATCCGGTTGAATGGTGGAGCAGTCTTAATGGGCCAGACAGCTGACTCCTGCTCCTAGTTTTTTTGCAATCCATATATAACATTACAGTAAGATGGCGAGCTCTCCACTGGCCACCGAGACAGAGGTGCACCAAACAAGAGGTACAAGGACTGCTTAAAGAAATCTCTTGGTGCCTGCCACATTGACCACCGCCAGTGGGCTGATCTCGCCTCCAACCGTGCATCTTGGCGCCTCACAGTTCGGCGGGCAGCAACCTCCTTTGAAGAAGACCACAGAGCCCACCTCACTGACAAAAGACAGAGGAAAAACCCAACACCAACCCCAACCCACCAATTTTCCCTTGCAACTGCTGCAACCGTGCCTGCCTGTCCCACATCGGACTTGTCAGCCACAAACGAGCCTGCAGCAGACGTGGACATACCCCTCCATAAATCTTCGTCCGCGAAGCCAAGCCAAAGAAAGAAGAAAAAGGTAATTCTAAAGCTCAATTTAAAATTAGCTTTCAGATTCAAATTTTTATTTGGCCAAGCTTTTGATGCTTTCTTGTCCCTGTTTGACATCCATCTTATTTGTTTCTCCCTTGGGGCACTTTACTACTATAAACGTATAAGAATGCAGATCTTTGTTAATGTTGATACTATTCAAGCAAAGTGCCCAGAACAATGTTGTGAAATGAGCTTAAATATCAACTTCAATTGCTTTTAGTCTTTTATCCTTCAGCGTTTTAATCGGGACAAAGTCCTACTTGACTTCTGCTCGCTTGGTTTAATTTGTTTCCATGATAGAGTTGATGAGTTCATTAATACTTCTCATAATCTTGAATGCCAACAGATCAACTTGAAATCTCTAATTTTCCAGTGAGAACAAATTAAGATGGTGTTAATTTCTGAGCTGAGATGTTGAATTGCATCACATTGGAAAATTAATTCTATCCTAAGTCAGTTGCATTAATAATCATAGAATGGTGAATTGTTATAATTGCAAATTTTGGCCAATCACTTCCAGTAACAATCCACATCCACACATCTGACATCTGATATTAGACATACATATCATGATGTCAATTGTTGTGCAACGTATTGTTCATGTCCCTTCTGATATAAATAGAAGCAATAAGTTCCATGCATGACTGTGTGGAAAATGAGGAGCACAATGCAATTTCATACATGATTTAAAAGGAGGTTCTGCTGACATCAGGATACTTCACAAGACAGCTCATTGGAGATGGGGCACATCCATTTAAAATGCTCAATCTATATTCAGGTGAATATGCTTTTATAAGAGACTGAAAATAATGTTGCATTAGCACAGATAACACAGTTCCGGCTCCACAGGCAGGCTTCTCTGGGGGGGATAGCTGGTCAGGGGTAGGAGGAACAGAAATTAATTGTGAAGACCACATGACCTGCAGCTTATCTCTCTCCAAACATGGCAGAAGCTGTGCTCTTTAATGCTGGTCCTGACAACACCTCCATAGACAAGTTAGTGCACTTCTTGAAGTAACAGTAATGCTTGTTTTCAACTAGCTTTACGATCTTTTGGGAGAGGGAGATTGCCAAATTCACTCTTGCAAAATAAAGTATTGATAGTTATAATTTTACTTGCCTCTTTTGCAAATCTTCTCAAGGACAATAATATTTGTTTCTGTGACAGGCAGTGGCTGGAGGATGCACTGAGAGAAAATGATCCGGGTTTGAATTCCATATTTCTTGTTGGAACGAAGAAGGATTTATTAGTGAGTAATCATATTTTCCTTGATAATTGACTTGATCAAGAAATTAATGTTCATCTTCCTCATTTGTGACTTCTCTTACACATGAAAGAAAACTCAGGGTACAATTGTTTTGGGCGCCTCTTGTATCCTTGAGACTCCAAAATGATGACAGCGGGACCCACACACCTTTTTTTTTAATTTATTATTTTTCACACTATAAACCATATTGACCAATATACATACAGACATTTTTTTCTCTTGAATATATACAGTGTCATTTTCTCCCCCTTTTTCCCCTCCCTTCCCTCCCTCCCTCACCCCCTTTCCCATTTATTTGAAGTTCAATCTATAAGATACATTTAACCTGTTAAACAATGTTGTCACTTAATAAAAATAAACAAGAAATTTTACTGAGTCAGTTCTTTTCGTTGTCTTCTCCTTCTGTCATTTTAGGTGGTGGAAGTCCATGGTAGGATTTCTCTATTGTATTTCATGTATGGCTCCCATATTTGTTCGAATATTGTGATGTTATTTCTTAAATTATATGTTATTTTTTCTAATGGAATACATTTATTCATTTCTATGTACCATTGTGGTATTCTCAAGTTGTCTTCTAATTTCCAGGTTGACATAATACATTTTTTTGCTACAGCTAGGGCTATCATAACAAATCTTTTTTGTGCTCCATCCAAATCGAGTCCAAATTTTTTATTTCTTATATCACTTAGGAGGAAGATCTCTGGGTTTTTTCGTATATGCTTTTTGTGATTTTGTTTAATACCTGGTTTAGATCTTCCCAAAATCTTTTCACTTTCTCACGTGTCCAAATTGCATGAATTGTTATTCCCATTTCCTTTTTACAGCGAAAACATCTGTCTGATACTGTTGGGTCCCATTTATTTAACTTTTGAGGTACTTTGAATATAACTATGTATCTAGTTATATTGTATCATGCATAACCTCGTGTTTATTGTATTTCTCATAGTTCCGGAGCATAGCTTTTCCTATGTTTCATTCTTTATCTTTATGTTTAGATCTTGTTCCCATTTTTGTTTAGGTTTACCGTTTGTTTCCTTGTTCTCCTTTTCTTGCAGTTTGAGGTACATGTTTGTTACAAATTTTTTAATTATCATTGTGTCTGTAATCATATATTCAAAATTGCTTCCTTCTGGTAACCTCAGACTGTTTCCCAATTTGTCCTTCAAGTAGGTTTTCAGTTGGTGGTATGCAAACATTGTATCATGAGTTATATTATATTTATCCTTCATTTGTTCAAAGGATAATAATTTATTTCCCGAAAAACAATTTTTTATTCTTTTGATCCCTTTTCTCTCCCATTCTCTGAAGGAAAGGTTATCTATTGTGAAAGGGATTAGTTGATTTTGCATCAATAATAGTTTTGGTAGTTGGTAATTTGTTTTATTCCTTTCTACGTGAATCATCTTCCAAATGTTGAGCAAATTATGCAATACTGGTGAATTCCTACGTTGCACCAATTTTTCATCCCATTTATATAGTATATGTTCAGGTATCTTCTCCCCTATTTTATCTTGTTCTAATCTGGTCCAATCTGATTTTTCCCTTGTTTGATAAAAATCTGATAGGCATCTTAAATGTGCGGCTCAATAATAATTCTTAAAGTTTGGTAGTTGTAAACCTCCTTGTTTGTACCATTCTGTTAATTTATCTAGTGCTATCCTCGGTTTCTCCCCCTTCCATAAGAATTTCCTTATTATTTTCTTTAGCTCCTTGAAGAATTTCTCAGTTAGGTGAATTGGTAATGACTGAAATAGGTATTGTATCCTTGGGAAAATGTTCATTTTAATACAGTTTATCCTTCCTATCAGTGTTAGTGGTAAGTCTTTCCAATGCTCTAAGTCGTTTTGTAATTTTTTCATTAATGGATGATAATTTAGTTTATATAGATGGCCAACATTTTTATTTAGTTGTATACCTAGGTATCGCATTGCTTGTGTTTGCCATCTAAATGGTGATTCTTTCTTAAACTTTGTGAAATCCGCATTATTCATTGGCATTGCTTCACTTTTATTTGAGTTGATATTGTACCCCGACACTTCTCCATATTCCTTCAATTTCCTATGTAATTCTTTTATTGATATTTCTGGTTCTGTTAAGTATATTATAACATCATCTGCAAATAGACTGATTTTATATTCCTTCTCTTTTATTTTTATCCCTCTTATTTTATTTTCTGTTCTTATCAGTTCTGCTAGTGGTTCTATAGCTAACGCGAACAGTGAGGGAGATAGTGGACATCCCTGCCTTGTTGATCTACTTAAGTTAAATTGTTTTGATATATATCCATTTACTGTCACTTTCGTCAATGGTCCCTTATATAATGCTTTAATCGAATTAATATATTGCTCTGGTAGGCTGAATTTTTGTAGTACTTTGAATAAATAATTTCATTCTACCCTGTCAAAGGCCTTCTCTGCGTCTAAAGCAACCACTACGTTGGAGTTTTATTTCCTTCTACTGCATGAATTAAGTTAATAAATTTACAGATATTGTCCGTTGTTTGTCTTTTTTTAATAAATCTAGTTTGGTCTAGATTTACTATTTTTGGTACATAGTCGGCCAATCTGTTTGCTAATAGTTTTGCTATTATCTTATAATCTGTGTTAAGTAGAGATATTGGTCTATATGACGCTGGTGCGAGTGGATCTTTCCCTGTCTTTGGTATTACTATAATTATTGCTGTTTTGCATGAATCTGGTTTGTTTTGTGTTTTATCAATCTGGTTGATGACTTCCAGGAGGCGAGGAATTAATAAGTCTTTAAATGTTTTATAGAATTCTATTGGGAATCCATCCTCTCCTGGTGTTTTATTGTTCGGTAGTTTTTATAATATCTCCTGTCATTCTTCTATTTCAATTGGTTTTATTAATTTATTTTGCTCCTCTGTTTGTAATTTCGGTAGTTCAATTTTAGTTAGAAATTCATCTATTTTGTCTTCTTTCCCTTCATTTTCAGTTTGATATTGTTGCTCGTAGAATTCCATGAAGTTTTCATTGATCTCCGTTGGATTATATGTAATTTGCTTGTCATTTTTCCTTAATACCAATACCATTCTTTTCGTTTGTTCTGTCTTAAGCTGCCATGCTAGAATTTTGTGCGTTTTTTCTCCTAGCTCATAATATTTCTGTTTTGTCTTCATTATGTTCTTCTCCACCTTATATGTTTGTAGTGTTTCATATTTTATTCTTTTGTCTGCCAATTCTCTTCTTTTAGTTGTATCTTCCTTTATTGCTCATTCTTTTTCTGTATTTGTTATTTCCCTTTCCAACTGTTCTGTTTCCCGATTGTAGTCCTTCTTCATCTTAGTTACATAACTTATTATTTGCCCTCTGATGAACGCTTTCATTGCGTCCCATAGTATAAACTTATCTTTCACTGATTCCGTATTTATTTCAAAGTACATTTTAATTTGTCGTTCAATGAATTCTCTAAAATCCTGTCTTTTAAGTAGCATGGTGTTTAATCTCCATCTATACATTCTTGGTGGGATGTCCTCTAGCTCTATTGCCAATAACAGGGGTGAGTGATCCGATAATAGTCTAGCTTTATATTTCGTTTTCCTAACTCTCCCTTGAATGTGGGCTGATAACAGGAATAGATCTATCCTTGAGTATGTTTTGTGTCTACCTGAATAATATGAATATTCCTTTTCCTTTGGGTGTTGTTTCCTCCATATATCCAAAAGTTGCATTTCTTGCATCGATTTAATTATAAATTTGGTTACTTTGTTCTTTCTGTTAGTTTTTTTTTCCAGTTTTATCCATGTTTGAGTCCAAATTAAGGTTAAAATCCCCTCCTATTAGTATGTTCACTTGCGTATCGCTATCTTCAAAAAGATATCTTGCATAAATTTTTGATTTTCTTCATTAGGTGAGTATACATTGAGTAAATTCCAAAATTCTGAATATATCTGACATTTTATCATTACATATCTCCCTGCTGGATCTATTATTTCCTCTTCTATTTTGATTGGTACATTTTTATTGATTAATATAACTTCTCCTCTGGCTTTTGAATTATATGATGCTGCTGTTACATGTCCTATCCAATCTCTTTAATTTCTTGTGTTCCATTTCAGTTAGATGTGTATCTTGTACGAATGCTATATCAATTTTTTCTTCTTTCAGTAAATTTAACAGTTTCTTCCTTTTGATTTGGTTATGTATTCCATTAATATTTAAAGTCATATAGTTCAACATAGTCATATCATACTTTGTTTATCTTTCCTTTCTGTTTCCTCATCACCACCTTCCATTCTTATCCATTTCTGCTTTCTTTTTTTGAACACATTATAAGACAACATTTCTAAAACATAAAATATTTCCACTATTCTCATATCTAAAATTCCTTTAACCCCAATAGTCCCTCCCCTTTCTGAGTTGCCCTTTGTCCCTTGTCGGGCAACCACATCTCCCCTCTCCATTTGGATTTGCAAATCCGCTCGCAAGCATCAACTGATTTCGCAGTGACTGTTATTCTTCCCCACCCAGCCCCCTCCAGAAAAGATTTTAATCTTCATATATAACAAAGGTCACTCTCTTAATTCCCTCCTTACTTCCTTTCTTCCCTTTCTTTCTTCTTAGTTCTTACTTATACTGTATTTAAAAAAAAATATATATATATATAGTTTATTGTCATTCTTGTTCTTGTTACATCTCTTCATCTCTCTGTCTGTTTTGTAGTTGTTCTGCAAATTTTCGTGCTTTTTCCGGATCCGAGAATAGTTTGCTTTGCTGCCCCAGGATAACTATTTTAAGTACCGCTGGGTATTTTAACATAAATTTATAACCTTTTTTCCATAGGGTCGTTTTTGCTGCATTAAACTCCTTCCTCTACTTCAGGAGTTCAAAACTTATATCTGGATAGAAAAAAAATTTTTGACCCTTGTATTCCAGTGGTTTTTTGTCTTCTTTTATTTTCTTCATTGCTTTCTCCAATATATTTTCTTTTGTTGTATATCTTAAGAATTTTACTAGAATGGATCTTGGTTTTTGTTGTGGTTGTGGTTTAGGGGCTAATGTTCTGTGTGCCCTTTCTATTTCCATTTCTTCCTGTAATTCTGGTCTTCCCAGGACCCTGGGGATCCATTCTTTTATAAATTCTTTCATATTTTTGCTTTCTTCATCTTCCTTAAGGCCCACTATCTTTAAATTGTTTCTTCTATTATAATTTTCCATTATATCTATCTTCTGAGCTAACAGCTCCTGTGTTTCTTTAACTTTTTTATCAGATTCTTCTAATTTCTTTTTTAAGTCATCTACCTCCATTTCTATGGCTGTTTCTTGTTCTTCCACCTTGTCTACTCTTTTTCCTATTTCTGTCATGATCATCTCTAATCTATTCACTTTTTCTTCTGTACTTTTTATTCTTCTTTTTATTTCACTGAATTCTTGTGTCTGCCATTCTTTTACTGTTTCCATATATTCTTTAAAAAAAATATATCCATGTACTTGCCCTTCCCTTCATCTTCCATTTCTCTGTGTTCTCCCTCCTCTTCTTCTGGGTCCACTCCAGGATCTGTGTCCTTTACCTCTGTCTCTTCTGATTTTCTTGTTGGGTTGTTTATTTTATTTTGTTGGGTATTTTTGTTCTTCTTATTTTTATTAAAAGTGTCTTGGTGTTGGTCTTCTTCCTCTGAGTTGGTCATCTGTTGTTTCTTTGATTTCCTATTTTTATTCTCTTCCTTCTTGTTCCCGTTATTTTCTATGTTTTCCTGTTGAGAGTCTTGCTGTCGTGTTATTCTTGTCTGTTTCAGCTGTGGAGATTTACTCCTCAGCTGGTCACCCCTCCCGTCGGTGTTTTTGTCTTGTGCATTGCGCATGCACAAATCCTCACGCATGCGTGGTTGCGCACTTTTGTTTGGCTCCGTGAGCCATCTTTGTAGTCCTGAGTTCGGGGTTTCCTCTGACCTCAGGGAGTGGGCTTCTCTCTCCACAACGGGCCTCCTCGTACCGGTAAGGCCTTCACCTTCCTCCTCCGACGTCCTTCCTTCTTCTTTTCTTCCCATTGTTTTTGGTTTTTTTTTCTTTGCTGCCATTTTCTCCACACTTTCACTTTCAATTTGTTATGGTTTCTGTGTTAGTGACTTTGTTTTTTCCCTACCTTTTTTTTAACTTTTCTGGAGAGGGCTGGAGTTCCCCTACCGGCCACTACTCCATCAGGTGACTCCCTGGGACCCAGACACCTTTATGACACTATAGATTAAATGCTGTCTTCTTAGATACATAACTGGCATCACCATAATTTCCTTTGAAATACAATGAAACCAGCATCCTATTTTGGACCTCACTAATCCAGCCATGTCCCTCTCCTAACCTCAGATGGCCAAGCATTCAGCAGCAGAAATGTCCCCAAGCAAGCTGCTAAGGGATCAGTAGCCATTTATAAGTTTGGTTTTTTTTTGTCAGTTTCATATGGCCATTACTTTCATTCATCATGCTTCTGATGCCGTCCATAGTTGCTTGAAGTTTGTGGGTGTGAGGTAGTTGTAAATGGTGCAATCATATAGGGATATTGGTCGTCCTACATTCATTCAGCCAGTACTAATTGTACCAATAATTAATACTGACAGCATACAGCAATAATTATAACAAGAGAATGCAATGATGCCACTGTGCCAGCAGTACATTGAACAGACATGGGAAAACTCAGCCATCTTTTGAGGGTTATGCAGTTTGACTGCCAAATCTCTGGGCTATTGGAATGATTTCTGCCATCACTGATAAGCATTTGTCGAAAGTTTGCTTTAATTTTTTTTTAATTATTTTTTTATATTTAGACATACACCACAGTAACAGTTCCTTCCAGCCCACAATCCCATCCCCATGCCCCCAATTACACTCAATTAACCTACAATCTCCGTACATTTTAAATGGTGGGAGAAAACCAGAGCACCCGGAGGAAACTCACACAGAGAGAACGTACAAACCTTTCGGACAGCGCCGGATTTGAACCCGGATCCTGGTGCTGATGGTATGCTAACTACTACACTAATCATGCCTCTGATTTCACAGGCTGCATCCATGTGTATTTATTTGTATTGTGCATTAATGTGGTCACAGCAAGCCCTTGGGAATTTTGCTTCAGAATAATGGAGTGCACACCCCAAATTGGGCCAATGGGGCTGCTGACTGCACATGTGCGGACAACCACAAAATCAAATAAAAACTACTATGCAAGAAATTGTCTTTTCTCTGACTAGAAATGGCATCTGCCATTTGATTTACCATTCACAAAGCTTGAATAAAACAGAGTTAATTTATTTACATAGCAGGCATAGCTAAACTACTTTTCTCGTCCTAGCCCATTTATAACCAAACGTTGAACCTCAGTTACTGCAAAGTATTCACTATAGTGAGAAAAATAAACTTTCATAATGATGGAATCCCATTTCTTCCAACTATCAATTACTTGGAAAAACATTCTTTATCATTCTCTCTTGCACCAATCTTTATTTCTATTTTGGTTTTGTACATACCCGAGTTAATATTGAAATTAATGTTCGCAGTTCTTGGTTCAGAATTCACTGTTGAAATGACTTTGTTAGATCATTGCTGTGATAGTCTCTTCCATCTGAAACCTTAACTGTTTATCTCCATAGATGCTGAGATGCCTGTTGAGTCTTTCTAGCATTTTCTGTTTTTATTAAGTAGAAATTAGACTTCACCGAGTTGTTCGGAAGAATTTCTGAATAATATTATAAAATGAAAGAAAGAAAATGCTTAATAATTTTGCAAAATAATTTCATTCATTCAACAATTCCATTCTTTTATCCATATTAACAGTCATAGTTTGGCAAAATGTCAATAGTGCGATGGAATATAATGATGTAGAGATGGCCACAAATGTTCTGGATAACTTACTTGATTATAGTACTGGAATTATAAAAAGGAAAATATGCACAAAACTGTTACCCCATGGTTACCGAGGGGTTTGTGTACTTCTAAGGCATCAAAAGCTTGAGCACCTGAGGTAGTTTTCATATCGAGTCAAGAATGCTTCTCACATTGGTACCTGGGGAAGTTTAAAAAATATAAATTAAGTTTCTTCTCAATCTGGAATATTCAGAAATCCAGCACTCTAACTTTCTGTGTGTTTATCTATCAGTCACAGGCAGAATGTGAAAGAACAGAAGCTGATGCCATCAAAATAGCTACTGAGATGCAAGCAGAGTATTGGTCTGTGTCTTCTAAAACAGGTGTGTGTTTGGTAAGCAGAAGCTGCCATACCTCTGTACTGAGGATTTGTAAACACAGGTTCTCTCACAGTCACATGCATGCAGACTGTCATGTTCTCTCAGACACAGATACAAATATACATACACACACATTCATATTTATTCTTTCACTCTCGCTCAGCCTCTTGAACATGCTCACCCCATCATGCATGTTCACTTTCCTGCTCACTAACACATGCTCACTCAATCACAAAGAAAATCACAAGGCCGCTGAAATTCTAAAGCAATTCTCCCAGCATAACTTCAGCAGTAACCCGCTATTCCACAGATTATAGCAGGAGTCTGGAATTCATACAAGGAGGTATGAAGACCACTTGCTTTGTTTCGTCCCTGAATTGGCCAGAGTCTTCAGAATTTGGTCATAGTTATCCAAGTTGGATCAAGAGTGAGCTGAATCCTGAGCCAATTTGTAGAAGAACACTTATTCCTTTCTATTCCCCTAATCCACCTTAAATCCAAAACCTTAAAGGTCCCTCTCATCCTTTCCCAAATGCAGTGGTGCCCACTGACTTACCCCACATTATAAAATGTCAGCTGTTTAACTTACAATTTCAAAGCAGAGTTCTTCCGATGGTTTATTTATGCATATTAATTCTTAAAAATATTTTGCCCAAGTACATTATTTTCTAGGAAATGAATGCATATTTGGAGTGTCTAATTTCAGCAGACAAGGAGTGAAAACTATAAAGTACTTGCTTTGAAATTAAATTCATTCACAAATTACTTAACCAGTGCTCAGTAACCGTATAAGGCAAGAGTGTCATGTTTCTAAACATTTTTCTCCTTGGTGTATTAAAAACTGTGTTCTTTTCAATCATTCATTGAGTATCTTTGAATGACCTGGTATAGGATGATACTGGATTCCTGCAAGTATCCCCCTGTCATTCTGCCACTACTGTAGATGTGCCAGGCTCATTATTTCAGTATAGAGGAACCCTGTTTTATCATTTTGTCATATTACTGTTTAAAGAAAAAAATTGCACCCAAGTCCTTTGAAATATTTCAAAGTGTATGTGCATCTGTGTTTTTAATTCTGCATTATTCTGCTCTTTGTAAAAGCAATCATCCAATGGAAAACCACACAGTCACAATTATTTCTTCAAAGGCAATTAGGGATGGGCAATAAAAGCAGAAGTTGCGGTATATTAATTTCTAAGATGAAATAACTTTTTTTGTGATAAACTCATCAATACTCAACAGTATATCTGCTTGTGAACATGTAAGCATACAGGTGAAAAGCCTGAAAGGTATTATAATTTTGTAAGCTACGATGAATGACAAACCAACTTCATAAATGAATTAAACACCACAGAGTTGGCCTGCCCCACCAAGGGAAGAGGATAAGATGAAAGCAGAATGTCATGTTGGAATAAAGTTGTAATATATTCTTCCCACAGGTGAAAATGTGAGAGAATTCTTCTTCAGAGTGGCAGCCCTGGCATTTGAAGCATCTTTGCTGAAAGAGTTGAGAAAAATTGACTTGCCCACTACGAAGATTGGTGAGGGAAGCACCATCTGTAAGTACTCAGTGACTGCTCAGTGATTTTGCAAAAGCAATGGATTTCTTAGTTTCTGATTTCACTCCAAATTCTGAAATCTTTATATTTGAGCAAGAAAGGACAGAATCATTGAACTCATTTAACTTTATAGATCATAAAAGATTTCAATTCAGATAAAAATAAAATCAGAAATATTCCCTCTTGGTGCATTTCATACAATTCCTCTTAGAGAACACAAATGCCATTGTCATTCCTCAGTAAGTGTTAATTGGGATGAATTACTTAATTCAACCAAATAATGTACACAAAAAACATGGAACATGACTTCCCATGCACCCCGTTTCTTGTTTCCAGTGTTAAATAGATGACAGATTAAAAGAAGAGACAAGGAGATAAAGCAGAACTGAAGAGATGTTGTTATATTACAGTAGTAATCCTGTTAAAAGAACACATAACAGAATTCCTTCTGATTCATCATGATTAACTCAAAGCAGAAATCCAATAAATGATTCCAATATGGAGGGCAGACAAACTTTTAACATGGCTGTCATTCCAATGCCTATTGTTCTCGGTTATTTGGCTTTTTCATGATGAGCTGTAAGAATCTATAAATCCATCTCTGCATTCAATAGAATGCAGAAAATATTG